>NC_069384.1:53442500-54067500 GCF_027475565.1 Acinonyx jubatus
TTGACATTGTGTCAATTGACATCTTACATTGTCTTGCTCTGAAACAGGCCCCCTTCCCAGCTGGATTAGCCCTTTCAGGACCAGCTACCTTCTTCTCACCCCTGTAACCTCTCTGCTCATTTCCTCAGTCTCTGTCCATCTTCAGTTCAGGTTTGGAGGATGGCTCTCCTTTGGGGAATATGGGAAGGAAGGCTTGCTTCCATTTTTGGTGCCTCCTCAAGGTCCCATGGGGTTTTAGACCCAAGTCAGGAAGTCACTTTTAGTTGATCTGTCCCACTTTGTTATATCCTTCCAATGGGACAAAGAGCTCAAAGAGATGAGCTACTTCCATCAAGGGTGGGAGGGGATGTCAAAGGAGAAGGAAGGGAAGAAAAATGTTATGTCAGTGAGAAAACATCATTTACTATATAAAATACTAGGCTGATACCAGGGGGCAGAAATCTGGTGTGGGCATCTGGGTGGCTCAGTTGGTTGAGTGTCCAACTCTTGATTTCAGCTCAGGTCATGATTCTAGGGTCTTTGGATTGAACACTAGTTTGGGCTCTGCACTGAGCATGGAGCCTGCTTGAGATTCTCTTTTTTCCTCCCTCTGCCCCTATCCCCTGCTCACTTGCTCGCTCTTTCTCTCTCTCTCTGTCAGTCTCTCTCTTGATTTCTCCAAAAAAATCGTGGTGCTACAGTCTGAATATTTGTTCTCCCCAGAATTCACATGCTGGAAGAAGGTGGGGTCTTTGGAAAGTGCTTAGGTCATGCAGATGGATATCTCATGAATCCCACAGAGATCCTTAGCCCTTTTACCATGAGATGATACAAGAAGTCTGACCAAGAAGAGAGCCCCCCACCCAACCATGCTGACACCCGGATATTGGACTTCTAGCCTCCAGAACTGTGAGCAATAAATTTCTATTTATAAGCCCCATCCAGTCTGTGGTATTTTGTTATAGCAGCCCAAATGAACCAAGAAAGCTGGACGGTGTTAAAAGGGTGACTTTTGGACATAGTGTACTAAGAATACTATGTGTCTAAAAAGATAAAGATAAAAATGGCCAACAGAGATATAAAACAGGACCTTCCACTCCTTCTGAAGAAGCAGTCAAGAGAAACAGATAGGGATGATAAGTGTTATATTGTTACATAGGTCAATTTTTCCAGGGCCTAAATCCCTCTTCTACCCCAAGAACAAATATGTTTCTTTGGATTGGACATTGCTCTTTCTGAGCTTCAAGATACCATTTACAATGCAGGAGATCTGTAAGATAGTCAAGAGTCAAATCATAGAGGTACATGTTTTATCAGTCAATATTATCCAGTGTCATATCATTAGTTCCAACAAATGTGGCTGTGGGTCAATCCACTGCACATTTTTCCCAACCTCAGGTTCAGGTAAAACCATCAGCCAGGCCCAGGCCACAGGCCCACAATTTTAAAAGGTGCAAGTGGCACCTAACACCAACATCTCTAGCTCTGACCTCATCCTTCACCATGCCCCAAAGTGCTAGACTTCTTCCTATGAGAGAGACTGGGGAGCGATCCAGCTCCTTATATATCTCTATCTACATATCTTTAAATCTTGCCTTCCTACTTTAATCAGAGGTATTTTGCCAGTATTCCTTTTTCCACAGCACTCCTTTAGATTAAAAATAATAATAAATAATAATTTATATCACAGTGAAAATATTCAAAAGTACAGAAATAAGGGGGGATATAATCTTTCTAATATAATTCTTTTCATTAGAATCAATTGTAGTTTAATAGTTTAAAATGTTTTTTCTAGGGGCTCCTGGGTGCCCAGTCAGTTAAGTGTCTGATGTTGGCTTAGGTCATGATCTCACGGTTCATGGGTTCAAGCCCCGCCTCAGGCTCTCTGCTCTCAGTGCAGAGTCCACTTCAGATCATCTGTTCCTCTCTCTCTCTGCTCCTCCCCCCACCTCAAAAATAAATTAAATTTTTTTTTTTTTACTCTGGAGCCAGGTTGCCTGGGCTAAAATCACAAGGTCACTATCTATGTGACTTTGTGCATATTCTCTGGCCCTTGATTTCCTCATTCAAAAAATTCAGAAATAATCCCTGCCTCTTACTGTTATGAAAATACTGAAGCTCTTAGGACACTGCCTGCCAGATGTCAAGCACTCAGTTACTGTTATCTACTGTTGGTTTACCTTCTTCAATTACAAACCCATTTTCAGCTTGCTAACTTTTTATGTTATCATTTTCTTTAATGCCCATCACTATGCCAAAGATAAAAATTAGTCATTGATAATGATGATAATGCAAATGTTAAGAATCAAGTCTCAAGAGGTCAAAAAGGAAAACTCAGGGTTTTGGTACAGAATGGCTTGGACACCTTGGAAAAATATTATTGGAGAATCTGATCCTCACCCTTACCTGACCACTTACAAAAAAAAAAAAAAAATCAACATTTGTGAAGAAAAACACCAGCCCTCAATAATCCATTCGACTGACAAGGTAGTCAGTTCATGCATTATTGTGTTTCACAGATTGCCCCCAAAACATTCATTCCATAGTGACTGCAGCAAGATAATTTGTTGTAATAGAAGACATACCATGTTAATGTATTTTCCTTTTTTTTTAAAGTTTATTTATTTATTTATTTTGAGATAGAGAGCATGAGTGGGGAGGGTCAGAGAGAAAGGGAGAGACAGAATCCCAAGCAGGCTCCACACTATCAGCACAGAGACCGATGTAGGGCTTGAACTCATGAACCCTGAGATCACCACCTGAGCCAAAATCAAGAGCTGGATGTTTAGCCGAGTGAGACACCCAGGTACCCCTCATGTTAATGTATTTTCATACTAAAATATTAACAATAACCAATTCATCAAACTAATTCAGTAACAAAAATTATTACATAACCAAAAAAGAAAACTCATTAGTATTAGTCTGGAACCATCAAAAATCTTTCTTTTCCTTGTTTTCTTTCTTTTTTTTTTTTTTTTTTTAAGTTTTTTGACAGTGTCAGCTGAGAGTAAAAATGGACTGAACAATTGAGTCTAAGGTTAGAGATTACGGTCAGGGTGCTACTTTAATGGGATTTTTTATTATAAATGAAAAAGAATATAGGATTTTTAACACAGAGGAATAACCACTCTGACACTTAGGCCCAAAAGGCTAAAGAGAAATATCCTTAATATTAGCCTAACATGGTGACCTCATTACGCCTTAGTCAGTGTAATCCTTAGCCATTAGCTGAGATATAGATTTTTGTACATGAGGGCATTGTTCTCTCTGTGAAAGAAATGCCTTTAGAAACCTTTCAAATAATTTATCAGAAAAGCTTTCTGGTGAGGCTGTAGGGTTAGTGGTGAGAATGTGGCGGTAGTGCGTGTGTACACACTGTGGGGAGCCATCTGGATCCACCCTTCACGACTCGGGCACACATTTTGTCAGCTGCGAGGGAGACTGGGACTGGTGGCAGACCTCTCACAACTCGGGTCTCTCTAGCAAATGCCCTGGGGGAAAGGGAGATGACTCAGTGGAGTTTACACCCCCTCTTGGGGGGCAGTCCACATACAGTGACTAATTAGCGTGGCTGTAAGAAGGCTAGGTCTCTTTGCTCCAAACAACTCTAAAAGACCAACCCAGCAACGATGCTTCCTGTGATATCAGCTGAAGCCTTTGTTGCACGTATACTGCTCCCCTGTCCTCTTCATAGGAGTCATTCTGGACAGTATGTCCCAGTAAACTCTCTGAATACAAATCTCCACCTCAGAGTCCATTTCCCAGAGAATCCAAACTAAGACATCATGCATTTATTATTAATATCACTTTTAGCAGAGGGTTAGTTTACTGATTTATAAATGTTGAAGGGAGATGGAGGTAGAATGAATTCCTGAATTTAGCCATACTACTGATATGGAAACAGCAAAGAACTAAGATGGTGGGTTATTATTTTGCTAGCCCAATATCTTGCATGTTTTCTCTCAGTGCAGATCTCCAAACAACTGTCTAAATCATAAAAAAAAAAAAAAGACTTTCAGTCCACTTGTGCCCAACACTCCTCCAAACACCTCTTTACTACCACTACTGCCTTTCAAAGGCAGTAAGCAGTGTTGGCGTTGGGTGATCCTATGAGATTAGAAGGGCTTAAATCAAGTCCAGGCAGATAACATTGGAAGCAAGGACAGTGGAGATGACAAAACAGTGTGTCTTTCCAATACAGTAATAGACAATATGTGGTACTTTAGATAAGCAATGAGTGACAGAGAAGTCCAGCAAGATATAATCACGACATGTCAACCATTGAGCTTCCACAACTTAGAGATCAAAGCAGCAAGGCATTTGACATCAAGGAGATCTAGAAGCAACACAGTTATGGAATTGAGGTTCAGAACTAACGTTCTAACGTGGTACATATGAGAAAGGCCTGGGCTCATGTTTGATGAAAGAATAAGTGTCTAAAAAGGAGCCACCACTTGATTCTCTCCCATATTCCTAATATTTTGGTTTCTCACCACTTTCTCAACATATTTTCATCATAGTCATAATCACTTAAAAAAATATTGACATTGTATAATTTTTGGACAATATTCTTATGGGAAGAGACCTGCTTCCATTGTTGCAAATCCAGCTTCCCAGAGACTAGAACCTGGGCTTAGGCTGGCACCTTGGAATCCAACAAGGAACAGTCTAGTTGTCAAAACTCAGGCACAAGTATAAATAGCAAGACTGAATAGATCCTTGGCCAAGTTCTTTTGTCTAAAAGGAGGATTGATTTGTTGATCTCAGAGCACTGTGTGGGGCTAAACCTACAGGTGGGGATCAGGGAATCATAGCCACCGAGAGAGGAAACATGAGGTGAGCAAGGCAGGAAAATTACTGCAATAGAACAAGGGTAAGACCTAGGACAGTCAAGCAACTATCAAGTTGTTGGAAGAAAGTGGCAATTTGGAGAAAGAGGAGAAAATCACAAGTGCAGAAGCACTCTGGAAAACCTTCTGGGAAGAAAGACACTGTAGGTACAAGAGAAAATGAAAACGAACACGTTCAACTTATTGCTTGTGAAAACTAACTTAGCCGCCAGCATACAAATAGGCATATCTTCTCTCACATGTGAAACCCTGAAGCTTTTCCCTAAAAGTGTCGAGTATATTCTCTTACTTATTCTCCACCCTAAGGAGAAACGAGCTCATTAGTTTCCCTTGCCCCATAGTTCTGATAAAACCAAAAATTCTATTGAATCTAATCAACATTGGTATAAATACATCCAAAGAGATTAACTCAGAAGATGATGATGGATGGATCTCATATGTGTTTCATACTTGATAAAACTTCAACTATACATTATCTCACTTGAAGAGTGTTTTGACCTGGTATCATTTATTTTACAAATGTGAAAATTGAAGCTGAAGGTAATATTATAAGAGACATCTTGCCAGGAGGTATTGGAGCCAGGACAGAAACGGCAGTATCTGGACTCCCAAAGTAATTCTCATCACATCATTCCATAAAACCTCTCTTAACCTTAACATAGAGATAGAGTCATATACCCTCTGAATACTCGATAAATGTCAATTAAACGGATATTCTGTGATTAGCATTGTTTGCCTGTGGCATGACATTTTCTGCCATCTAGTAGTTTTCTAGACCTACGCATGTCAAGTTACCTCTGGGAGCCCAAATTCTAACTGTATAATAAAGAGTTTGGAATAAATATTTTTAAAGATTCCTTCCAGGTATAAAATCTGACAGGTTTCTTTTCCAGTGAATGCGCAAAGCTTCACCATCTGGTAGCCTCTGGAGGAGGGGATATGTGTGTCTATCTGTGTCCACACAAAAGATTTTCCATGTTAATTACATCCAAAGGTTGGCAAATGATGTTCATTAAAGGATATTTGATGGTTCAAAACTTGCCTATATTTTTAATATTCATAGGGTTTTTCTTCCTTCCTTTGAGCCTTCTCATGTATATTTAAGGGAGTACTTAATAGTTTTCTAGCACTAATCAACTGAAGTTTAACTTACATGACTCTATTAGTAATCAGTTGCTCACGAATACTGATACAAACTGTGAGAGTTAGAGGTAGCTTACTAAAGTATATCTAGATTTGCATTCACAAGTCCAGTTGTGTCATAAATGTAATTACTCTTCATAATTACAATTTTACATACATACATTTGATATATAAAACACTTGGTTCATGTGATTTTACAGTTTACAGCTTTCTTTTGCATACACCCACAGAGCTTTTTGTGCAATATTTGTGTGACCTTTGAGTCATCCCCACTTATTTCTTTGCCTAGACTATTGAGTGGCTCTGATTGTCCTAAATTCTTTTCTCTGGTATGTTACAAATACAGCCCACAAACTTTAGAAATATGCTTACTACCCAAAGATCCAACTTGATGTTTTACCAAATCTATAAATGGAGACTAATAAGAGACCTCAGTTATGTAAAGCATCTAAAATTCCAAAGTAATTCAGCTCTATATACAGACTAGACCATTTGTTTTCATTAAGAAGCAGGTGTCTACTGGGAAGCATTTGACTGGATCTCTTCTTCTGTGATAGACTATCCTATTTGGCAATTGAGAACCCCTAGCATTGAAAGAGATAGCAGAATATTGCTAGAAACATGGATTAGGACACACTAGGTTGTTTTTGGTTTAATTGTTGCTCTTCATTACTTTTGATGAAAGTCTTTTCATCTTAACAAATCACTTAATACAAAGACAAAAATGTTTAAAGTTAGGGGATGGTCCTAATTGTATGTGGGACTGAGTTCCTGTTTACCCAGGAGGTAGGAATGACTGTCAGTCTACTACTTACTAAATAAGTGAGGTTGTACTACTCAAACTGATTTTTTAAAAAAAAATTTTTAATGTTTATTTATTTTTGAGACAGAGAGAGACAGAGCATGAACAGGGGAGGGGCAGAGAGAGAGGGAGACACAGAATCTGAAGCAGGCTCCAGGCTCTGAGCCATCAGCCCAGAGCCCAATGCAGAGCTAGAACTCGGACCGCGAGATCGTGACCTAAGCTGAAGTCGGACGCTTAACTGACTGAGCCACCCAGGCACCCCTCAAACTGATTTTTATATGGCATTGTATTTTCACATGCTTTTAGTGGTCTTGATGTACATACATTTGTGGAGTTTTTTGTTTTTGTTTCTTAAGATTTTAAGTAATCTCTACACCCAATGTAGGACCAGAATTTATAACCGCAAGATCAAGAGTCACATGCTCTACTGACTGAACCAGCAAAGCACCCCCATAAACTTGTTTTTATTTTTTAAATTTTATTTATTTTTAATTTATTTTTTTTTAATTTTTTTAATGTTTATTTATTTTTGAGACAGAGGGAGACAGAGCATGAGCGGGGAAGGGGCAGAGAGAGAGGGAAACACAGAATCTGAAGCAGGCTCCAGGCTCTGAGCTGTCAGCACAGAGCCCGACGCGGGGCTCGAACTCACGGACTGTGATATCATGACCTGAGCTGAAGTCGGACACTTAACCAACTGAGCCACCCAGGTGCCCCTTTACTTATTCTTTTTAAAGTTTTTTTTACTTATTTTGAGAGAGAAGATAAAGGCAGAGAGAGAGAGAGAGAGAGAGAGAGAATACCAAGCAGGCTCTGAGCTCAGTGCAGCTTCTGATGCAGGGCTCCAACTCATGAACTGTGAGATCATGCATGATCTGAGCCAAAATCAAGAGTTGGACACTCTAAGCCACCTAGGTGCCCCAAAGACATTTGTTTTTAATTATCAACTTTTTTCCTTCATTTGACTTGGAGTTTTCCAACCAGCACTCAGCATTATTTTACCTTGTTATTTTCCCAGATTCTTCGATGTAATACTTTTTGTTTCTGAACATTTGGATACTTATAAAGAAAGTTATTTTTAATAAAAATAGTACACTAATCTGCATTTGACATTTTTCTTTTATAAGTTGTAATTTTTTAAATATTTACTTTATCTAAGAGTTTATGAATTACTGTCATTCCACTTCAATATGTACTAATTGTTGTTTCATAATCCAATTTTTATTTTGCTTCTATATAGTTGCCTTTATTCTTTCTATTGACTTTTTCTTATAGTTTCTGTAATTAATAAACAATTTCTAAAATTTAGAACAGAATAAAACTATGAAAGCAAGATCAGGACCATATATACTCTGCTATAGAAAGTTAAATAGCCATATAGCCTTTAGTAAAATAATTATAGTATAAAGTAATATTCTGTCAACATGAAGGATAAAAATAGTTAACTTAAAAGTCCAAATGATAATTTTCCTAGGACTCATAGTATAAGGGGCTGAAATATAAAAATAAATCTTTAATATATTTCTGAAAACTAAAATTAGTATATAATTTAATCATTCCTTTATGTAGGAACATTTGAACAAATCTATTTCTCAAGAAATAATGAGACAGAAAGAGATGGCTTTTATAGTGTCACAAAGATAGAATGATTTTACTGCTTTAGTCACTACTGAAATGAATTTCTCTATTATATCATAAACTGGGCCAAGACACCATTATGGTACATATATGAATGAGTTGCCATCTTAAATTAATTCTCCTACAAAGAATGCCTCAGAAATTTGTGGAAATCCTTGAGGAATCAAAACATTTTATAAATAAAAAACAATTGACTGAAGATTCATCCCTCAAGCAAGATAGAAGTTACAGAAATTGGCTGCTGGAGGTTTTTTTCTGACTAAAGTATTTCAAGAGACTCTGACTGAAGAAATCATGGTATTAGAAGTTACATGTTTATTTTAAAATAGATTATAGATATAACTGACATACTTATTTAGAAGAAAATACCCTTCCCATATATCTCTGGAAAATGAATTGAGATGCTCCTGGGCAAATGAACTTCTTATGAGTTTACATGAATCTAAAAGGCAAATAAATACTCCCAACTCTTCTAGAAATATGATTCTGAAAATGTCTTCACCATAATTTATATTTCTTGCCTATGCCAGAGTCCAGTGAAAGAATAAGTCATGACTGAAGCCAAGGTAAGATTTAAAAAAAAAAATTAAGTTTATTTATTTTGAGAATGAGAGAATGAGCAGGGGAGAAGCAGAGAGGGAGAGAGAGAACCCCAAGTAGGTTCCACACTGTCAGCGCAGAGCCTGATATGGGGCTCAAGCTCATGAACTGTGAGATCATGACCTAAGCTGAAACCAAGAGTCAGAGGCTTAACTGACTGAGCCACCCAGATGCCCCCCAAAGTAAGCTTTTGATTAAGATCCCAGAGAAATCTGAGCACACAAGTTTGCTGAGATAAAGTATTCAGTGTATCAGCCCATCTCCCCATTTGCATCCTGTAGATCCTCAACATCATTTATTCTGATTAGCTGACAATCCTCCCCTATGCATACATACATGTAAGCTACTCCATTCTTCACCCTCCAGGCAATGGTCCTCTTGCAGACCTCCAAGGTCTAATCTCTGATAATCAGAGTAAATGGACCTAAATTTTACTTCCTAAAGTTATTTTTGACAGAACTGTGGTTTTATAAGGGTCTGTGGTCTATGTATAGAATAAAGATATTATTTATCACCAGACCAGGTTGTTTGGGAGGGAGTCAAGGGACTCAGTATAGTTACCTATTGCTGCTGTTGTCAATTACTACTAACTTAGCGACTCAAAACAACAAAAAAATTATTATCTTATAGTTCCAGAGGCCAAAAAGTCCAAAGTTGCTCTCAGTGGGCTAAATTCAAGGCATTGGCAAGGCTGGTTCATCATAGATGCTCTGAAGGAAGAATCTGTCCCCTGACTTTTTTCGGCTTCCAGAAGCTGCCCATCCCTTGGCTTATGGCCCCTCCTCACATCACTCCAACTTCTTGCTTCATCATCACATCTCCTGATCTCCTGCCACTAACTCTGATCCTCTGCCTCCCTTCCAAAAGCACTCTTATGATTACATTGGGCTCATCCAGATAACCCAAGATAATCTCCCCATCTCAAGATCCTTAAAGTAATCACATCATTAAAGTCCCTTTTACCATGTAAGATAATGTTCACCAAGAAAAGAGGCAAAACTGAAGTAAAACAAAAACATTTATTTGGGGTCTCAGAATTGTAATTTGGGGAGCACAGATTTGGGCAGCAATCCAAATTGTGTCTGCCTGGAAACAAAAGTCAAGGGCTAGAAAGAAAGAAAGAAAGAAAGAAAGAAAGAAAGAGAGAAAGAAAGAAAGACTTGTATTCACTATTTGCAAAAATTTTGATTGGTGTTGGCAGCAGAAAACTAATCTTAACTGAATATAATTGGTTGCCATGCCTATCACTAAGCAAAGTCGCTTACTATAGCAAATTGCAGGTGTTCAGGCAGAGTCCTTGGACTATTTACAGTTTGGCCCAGCTCAAGTTCTGGTTTCATCCAGTGAGGACTTATGCCCATCCAGTGAGGACTTCATGCATAAGGCCCACTTCCTTAATGGCCTCCCAGTTCCATTTTAAAAACCTTTGACATGAGTGACTCCATTTAACTTTATCTTTCACAGTAACAAATTCATGGGTTCTGGGAATTAAGGCAAAGACACATCTGGAGGACATTATTCAGCCTACCATTGTTACCAGAAGTCAGAAGGTATAAGTTGGGACTATTCTAACAAAACTGGGACACTGGGTCACCCTTCCCAATGAGAGGTCTGAGACAGAAAAGACTGAACATCGATGGCCATCTTCCCTCTGTGTACTTGAGATTGCCATTGCCAGGTGCTGGTATGCTGTTTCTTCTCCCACCCACAGTCCCATCTCTGCTGCTTGAAATAAATTCCTATTATTCAAGGCCTGTTCCAAAAGCCACCTCCACCGTGAAAGCTATGCGGCTCAGAGTCATCTCCCCCTTCTCTGCTCCCTTTTCAGTATTGATTTATGTCATTTCCTACTGCACTTGCAACCATCTACGCAATTTAATATAAACATATTTGTGAATGTGTCTTTCTCCTCTACCAGAAGTAAGCTCTTGATGGGAAGGACCATACTTTAGGCCAAAGCACGACCACATGCATTCAACACATGCAAAAGAAACATGTCCTCAGCCATTTTAGGCCAAGGTCTGTTACTGCAGCCTCCCTAAGTCAAATTCCCGTCAGCCTCTCTAGGCAACCCACCAAGCGTACTTGACATGCCAGATAACTGAGGTGCGCTTTCTATACACTAAGGAGAAAAACATTTCACCAGAAACTTCCTTCACACTGGGTTGAAGCCAACATTTTGGGGACACCTGGGTGGTTCAGTTGGTTAAGCGGCCGCTTCAGCTCAGGTCATCATCTCACGGTTCGTGAGTTTGAACCCCACGTTGGGCTCTGTGCTGACAGCTCGGAGCCTGGAGTCTGCCTCAGATTCCGTGTCTCCCTCTCTCTCTGCCCCTCCCCTGATCTGTCTGCTCACACTCTGTCTCTGTCTCTCAGAAATGAACCAAAAAAGCCAACATTTTGATGGAATTATGTCTACTAACCGATGTGATTTTTATCAGTAGGATGCTGCCACCCTATCTGCTCATCCTGGTTATTTATTGTAGAAACAAACAAAAACCCCACTTTGACAGTGTTTAATTGTGAACTAAATGCTTTCAGATGTTCACCAACAGTCAAGTCATTTGAACTGGTTTTCGGTTTTTGGTGTTTGTTTTTTTTTTTTTTAATGGCAGACCATGATAAAGTAAAAAAAAAAAAAATTATTAGGGGAAAAGATACAAACTGCTACAATTACATTGGTCATTATTTCTCCGAAAATTGTGTGTAATAGTAGAGGTAATAAGTGGAATCCACAAAAAGGCATGTCCATTTAATGGACCCCAAATAAGGATATTTATATGCTGAAGTAACCCAAAATAGCCCTTGGTATATTTGCTTCACCAGATGCCCCTGCAGCACAGATTCCTAATACTTTCAGCCAGATTTTAGTGTATCAGAAACTGGGAGAGTAAACACTGCAGAATGACTTACTAGGAAAGTACTTGGGAAGTCACTCAGACTACTTTCTTTTCTTTCCACTATTAGCCACCCCTAGGTTCATTCACAACCCAGGGAAAGAAAAGCCCAAAACAGCCATCAAACCAAGCCTATTGTGAAGCAGCTGTCTTTGGTACATGAAGGCAAGCAGACAGTTGCAAGTCCGAAGTGCAGAGAGCAAACAGACTATACTGAAACAGTAATCATGCTAATCATCAACTTGTTGGCAAATGTGCTGCATTTGTATTTTCAAAGCATTCTATCATCATTAATTAATTAATGAGTGATAATCACTATTGCAGTGGCCTATAAAATTGTATGCAAAATTTGAAAAGAAATTGTTTTGTGTAGTGCGTACTTAAAAAGTGAGAGGGTTCTTCCTGTTTTTTAGTTTGTTTTCCACTAAAACGTTTTCTAGTATTTATCAAGTTTTGGTTCTAGTATTATGCCACTCCTTCTGCTGGTAGCATTCTTCCCCAGATAACTCTTGTCCATCTGTCAGATATCAACTCAAACATCATTTTCTCCCACAGAGAGTTCCCCAGCCCTGCCAGGCTATTTTAGGGACTCCTGCAGTCCCCCGGCATAGAACTTTTCACCTTCTATTAAAGTGCCTATTTAATTGTCTGACATCCATGCTAGACCATTGATTCCATGAGGGCTGAGGCCTCGTATGTCTTGTTCATCGAGCACAATGACTGATACATGGTAGTCGCTCAGTAAGTGTTTCTTAAATGAATACAAGAATTTCCCCTGAGAGAAAGCTAAAAAGAGGCTCTTATTTGCCAACAGGAGTTCCCATTCTGTAAGAAATAATCCTGCTCAGCATTCTACTTGCTTTATCTTATTTAATGCTCATCATGTTCCTTCGAGATAGGTACCAAGTAGGAAATAGAAGTGACAGAGAGTAAGTCATGCCCAGGATCACACTGCTGGATAGTGGTGAAACTGAGTCTCAGTCATGGGTTTCCTGATTCCAAACCTACACATCTCCAAAAGAAGAAGAAAACAGTGGCTCCTGAAATCCAGAAACTGGTCTGACACTCAGAGCTCAGTCTCAGTGTTATCACAGACCGGACTGACCTCAGCGGCTAGGCTGTGGGTTCCTCCTGTTGCACATAAACAATCTCACAGAGCATCAACATCAGATAAGTGAGACAAAACAAGGTCACTTCATAATCTTGTCTAAGCACAGACCACAATATGGTCACTGTGAACAACTCACAAAATATCAAGCATACCCCTCTCCTGGCTAATATTTCTGGGTTCCCCCCCCAATTATAGCTTTACCCCTGCCCTCTCTATAGATAAGATTTATTGCTATCTCAGTCATGGCACTGCCCTCACTACCTGATTAAACTCATCTAGAGGGATTCTCTTCCCCCTTAGGCCCTCCTCAAAATCTCCCCAATCCTATAAGTCTTCCTTAACTTCCTCTCACTGAGATGCACCACTGTTCCTATGGTATGTGGCTCCCCTTGCTACAATGAGTAATAAACTTGACTTGTTGAACTACAAGTATATTCGCAACAGTCTCTGGTGAAGGGCATTGACGGTGAGTCATACAAGACCATCCATTGTGCTGAAGAAAGAAAATGCCAGAACTTTTACTTATAAATTTTTGTTTAAAAGAATAAAAAAATGAATGCTAAACAATATTTATGTTTAGTATATGAATATGGTTCTCTTCTTCCATCTCTCCTTCTGTGAGACAGTCACGTGACAAATAAGGTGCATGATAGGGTAACAATAGGTAACCAGAAGGTCACAAAAGGACAAATAACTGTATGATTATTCATATATAAGACATCCGGAGTTGTCAAAGTCATGGAAATATAAAGTAGAGTGGTGGTTGCCACAGGCTCAGAGAAGGGGGAAATGGGGAGTTGTTGTTTCACAGATACAGAGTTTCAGTTTTGCAAGATGAAAAAGTCCTAGAGATCTGTTACACAACAATGTAAACAGAGTTAACACCACTGAACTGCACACTTAAAAATTACTAAGACTGGGGCACCTGGATGTCTCATTTGGTGAAGCATCCAACTTTGGCTCACACCATGATCTCACAGTTCATGAGCTCGAGCCCCATATCAGATGACCTCCAGCCCCACTCGGAGCTCCCTATTCTCTCTCCCTCTCTCTCTTTCTGCACCTCGTAGGATTCTCTCTCTCTCTGCCAATTACTCACTCATACTCTCTCTCTCTCTCTCTCTCAAAAATAAATAAACAGATTAAAAAATTTTTTTAATGCTTATTTATTTTTGAAGGAGAGAGAGAGAGACAGAGAGAGGGAGGGGCAGAGAGAAAGGGAGGCACATAATCTGAAGCAGGCTCCAGGCTCTGAGCTGCCAGCACAGAGCCCGACGCAGGGCTCAAACTCACAGACCGTGTGATCATGACCTGAGCTGAAGTCAGATGCTTAAATGACTGAGCCACCCAGGTGCCCCTAAACAAATAGATACTTAAAAAAATTTTACCAAGACAGTAAATTTCATGTTACATGCTTTTAAATTTTTCAAAAAATATTTAAAGAATTTTTAATTAAAACAATTAAATTTTAGATTAAATTTTAATTTTAAAAAATAGAAGAGTGAGGGTTTTACCAAACAGAAGATTCACAAAGTCACAACAGTTGTTCTTCTCCTAGATACTGGGACCTACTGCTGTTGACCTGTGCCCATTTAAGTGAATTTATGTATTATATTAGCTTAAACAGAATATATGTCATACTTGGTAATAATATATAAAGTAGCCAAGAAAATAGTTCTATACATAACAGTGGTTCTCAATCCTGAGTGCATGTGAGAGTGACCTGGGTTGTTTTTTAAAAACACTACCCTCTGAGTCCCACAGCATGTCAATTAAATCTGAATCTCCAGGGGTAGAGCCTAGGAACAGTTTTTCTGGTTTCTGGAATTTTTTTTGTTTTTGTTTTTCTTTTTTCTTTTTTTTCTTAATGCTTATTTTTGAGAGAGAGGGAGAGAGAGAGAGAGAGAGAGAGAGAGAGAGAGACAGAAAGCAAGCAGGGAGAGGCAGAGAGAGAGAGAGAGGGAGACAGAAAATCCAAAGCAGGCTCTGTGCAGACACCTGAGATCATGACCAGAGCCTAAGTCGGACACTTCACTGACTGAGGCACCCAGACCAGTTTTCTTTGTTGTTTTTTTTTTAATGCTGCAAATAATTCTAATAGGTAGACAAAAGTGGAGAACCATTGAAAATGGGGGTTCAACAGAGATAAAGTTATCCTGACAAAGCACATAAAAGTTCTCAAACTTAAGGGCATGTTACACATTGTTCTTTCACAAGTGACAAGTGTTCCTAATTTATCGAAAACTTGCTATGAATAGTATTCTACCTAGCAGATTTTTTTTGAGAAATACATGAACTTTATCTTTCTTTTTGAGGAAAAAGTAACCCTTTGGTAACAAGTGAAATAATCAGTACTTTTCAAAAGAAATTTGAAAATGTGTGTTGGGAGATTTTCCATCGTTTTGTTGCTGAAAAAAGTGCTGTCGTCATAGCTGTGCAATCAAAAATTTGAAAACAAAGTTTTCTATTCTATTTAAAAAGAGTTTGGATGAATCTGGGAACCAGTGTTAAAATATAGACTATTTACATTAATTTGTAAAAGGAACCAGTTGCCATGAAGGAAGATGGTAATTTACTACACAAATTTCAACTAAAACATTTCATAACTAGTAGATACTGAAAAATTGTCACAACTAACATTTTTTTTTAGCCAATGATACATTTCTTTCACTTTAATCTACATATTTTGTGAGTTTTTTTTCCAGGAAGATAGGATTAAAACTAAAGATGGAACTATAATTTCGAATTGTTATTTAAGAATGTGCTTATTTTTGGGGCGCCTGGGTGGCTCAGTCGGTTAAGCGGCCGACTTCGGCTCAGGTCACGATCTCGCAGTCCGTGAGTTCGAGCCCCGCGTCGGGCTCTGTGCTGACAGCTCAGAGCCTAGAGCCTGTTTCAGATTCTGTATCTCCCTCTCTCTGACCCTCCCCTGTTCATGCTCTGTCTCTCCCTGTCTCAAAAATAAAAATAAAACGTTAAAAAAAAATTAAAAAAAAAAGAATGTGCTTATTTTTTTAAAAAAACAAATTATATTTCGTAGTAGTGCTCTAATTAACATATTGATATACCATCAAAAATAAAATAAAACCAAATTATACTTAAATATTATTTAATGGATTTCCTAAGTCTATTTTTAAATGTTCTTTATAACACATACTAATTTATTTATGTAATTAACAACATATAAATAAACATATATTGCAGCTGCACTTAAAAACATTGGTATTGGGGAGTATGTGCTAAAAGAAAGGTTAGAGAGGGGTGTCTGGGTGGCTCAGTGGATTGAGCGACCAACACTTGATTTCCACTCAGGTCATGATCTCACAGTTTATGGGATCAAGCCCTGCATCAGGCTCCACCTGCTTAGGGTTCTCGCTCTCACTCCCTCTGGCCTCCTCCCTTGCCATAAATAAACAAACAAACAAATAAATAAATAAATAAATAAAGCATTGCACTATACTTCATCCTCCCCAAAAGTTTACTATTCCCAAATCATATAATATTTTCACATTAGCTATTTATTCCCAGCAAGTGTGGTTAAATATTAAAATATTATTTATATTGCTTAAGGCTCTAAGTGTGTTAGAAGTAGGAGGGGGTTACTTATTTTGTTACATAATCAAATTCAAAGCTGCTACTTCAGAAAAATCTGAGTTGAGTACCAATAGAGCCAACTGGTCTAAAATAGCAATGCGAGTAAGACTAACAACAAACAAACAAAAACCAAAAAACAAAAAAAAAGAACAACAAAAAATTTCAAATATAAAAAGTCTAAGAGAATATTCAACGTAATCAATAACATCAGAAGTACACTTTGTTCTTTTAATCACAGGTAAAAATATCCTTCCTATTCCTGGAATTCCAAAACTGCTTCTCCTGGTAGACTCTATAATGCAAACTATTACTGACTTCTCTTTCTTTGTCCTTGTATTCATATTTTTTCAAAGATAAAGGTATAAAAGATACATTTACATCACTTGGTAATGTAAGTGGGTTTTTATTATGAATTCTTCTATTAGGTGACTTTGCTATGGATGGAAAAATCTTAGGAAACAGAACAAAACAAAACAAAATAGCAATTCATTAAAGAAAACTCAGCCTATCTACAGTGCATGTCATAGGAAATTATGAGTGGTGTATTTATGAAAGTCTCATGACACCCGTAAAACCTGATACGGCTATTTAAAATACACATTTCTGTCGTTCATCCCCAAATATATTGCCTAAATTTCATTCATGTAACTGGTTTGAAACACCGGTTTCCTATCAGCCTTATAATACAATAGCATTGCTTATATCTTGTCACCGGTCTTGGGGAAACCCAAACTAAGTATGTCTTGTCTGCTGTATTGGCCGGATCATGTAAGTGGAAATTAGAGACACTTTCTGCCTCCATGTGGTTAAAGCCTCTATTTAAAAACCATTTTTGAACGTGCTTTATTAAGGTTCAAAGAGGGAAAGACATGGGCCTGTAAAAGGAATCTTAAAATGGTAGGAAAACCTGCACATGTAGGCAAAGAATAATGGGTGAGTAGAGCCAGGGACGTCACAACTGTGTTCTGAGCCCTGGAGTTCTCAGGCAGAGGCCCCAGGGGTCCCTCTTGAAACCAAATCAGATGGATCTCCAGTCTCTTCCACTTGGTTCTTCATCTGACCTTTCCATTCTTTCATTTAAGAACTTTTTCGAAAAATACCTCTGCTGCCTTAAAAAGAAAGTATGAGCATGACCAGGTAAGGCAATGTTCTGATATTGTCTAATCCTGATATGGGTGGATGAGAAACCAGACAGTGAAAGGAATCAAGAGAATGCAGACGGCCCACACAGGGGACACACTGAGTACGAAAATCAAGGAGCGACAAAGAAGTGGGCCACAGAAGATCTCAAGTTTCTGTTTAGAGATGGAAAGAGGCTGAAAACTTTGACAATGAGGAGCACTGATCACAAAGAGAACAGATTCAAGAAGGTAGGATAGCCAACGCTGGGGATTTCTCACATACCTACAAAACCAAATGCCGTGCACCCAGTTCGAGTTTTCTGTTTTCCAAAGTGCAGCAATAATTTTCACTCTGAATATCTTCCATCTTAGCTTCTTGTCTTGGCTATTTTATTCATTTATCTTGTAACTATAAAAGTATTATAGTTTCAGAACCAAAGAGATGTGTAACTTTTAAATAAATTATTATGGGAATACTAGCATGTTTATGTTGGTGATGTTTTTTAAATTCAGTGTAATCTTAATGAGCAGCCATTATATATTTTGCTTTATACTATCAACATTACATGCAGAATAATGCAAGTTATTTAACTTCATTTTGGTGACAGAATCAAAATTAGCATGAACACTTTTAAAAGTTAAAAGCCTAGTGAGAAAGTTTCCTGTTTTTGTCGAAACTAAAAATTCTTAATGTCAGTTATAAACATATAAATAAATTTTAAAAAATATAAAAACTACTGTCTGCTTAATACATGGTGATTTGAAACATTGAAAAATAAAGTGTTCTATTTCTTTGCAAAAAAGCTTTCAAGATTAGCTTGTGTTCATAACTTTGAGGTATAGTATAAAACAAATATTGTGGCTATGCTTTTGTGAACTGGATGCTCCTTTCTAAGTCTGAATCAGTTTCCAACATTTTATCCTTTGCACTTTTAATGTCATAAGTATTTGCAAAAGGTCCTCTAGTGAAGCTTTTTGCCAGCATCACTTCTTCTGGGACATCTCCATTTTTGTCATCATAACCACATGAGTCTACAAATTCACTGTCATTAGTTTCCTCTGGTTGCACATTTAGAATCTCTTGAACAGCAGAAGTATCAACATTCCATGGCCAGTTCTTGCTTCCATACCCCCATTTACATGTGATTCAAAGTTCATGTCCAGTGTTACCACTTTCATTATTTTGTTGTATGTTCATTTTGTTGGCCAATTCCCTCTTTTGGTAAAAATGTCAGGTGGGCTTACCACTGGAAGACAAGGAAGCGACATAACTACATGCTTTGCTGTCCATGCATAAACTGTATAACAGATATCCAGTGACCAGCCACAAATGGCAAGATCTCCTTCTTTATTATGGCTGAGTAATTTTCCATTGTGTATATATACTACGTCTTTTTTATCCATTCATTTATCAATGGACACATGGGTTTCTTCCATATCTTGGCTATTGTAAATGATGTTGCAGTAATTATAGGGGTGCACATATCTTTTCAAATTAGTAGGAGGTGTTTTGGGGGGTAGGGGGGAGTAAATAGTCAGCAATGGAATTACTGAATCGTATAGTATTTCTATTTTAAATTTTTTTAGGAGCCTCCATACCATTTTCTAGACTGCACCAATTTACATTCCACCAACAGTAGAAGAGGGTTCCCTTTGCTCCACATCCTCTCCAACACTTGCTATTTCTTGTCTTTTTGATATTAGCCATTCCTACTGGTGTGAGGTGATCTCTCATTGTGGTTTTGATTTGCATTCCCTGATGATCAGTGATGTTAAGCATCTTTTCATGTGTCTGTTGGCTATAAAATTCATTTTCTTTTGATTATTAATATATTTGCTCCAAAATTTGTTAATATTCTTACTTTTTGTCTATGTGTTAATTACTGGCAAAAATAAAGGTATATGTATAGTCACTGTATCTATCAAACACTTGGAAAATTTTGCTTGTCTCTTAAGAAAAAATAATAAAATCACTCAGTAAAGATGTTACCTGACAATCATAAAACACATCATTCTGCTTATTATCTCTTTAAATTTTCTACTTTGCTATTAAATTCTAAATTTAATAACATATTTCTTTTTTTTCTCTCCAATGCCAACATTTGTTTTCCCCAATATCTGAGCAACTAAATTGTTACCTTATTCTCCAGAATCCTCATTCTTGAGGGTTATTGGCCAGCCAACAGGCAGCATATGTCCTTACAAGCATAAGAAATAAGAAATAGAAAAGTCTTGCTGAAGGGACTTTCATGTCACAAAATGACACCTTCAATGATCTCTGAGAGCTCTCCTCATCACTGTTTTAGTCACTGAAATACTGCCACCTTCAGGAAGAAATGCGGGAATCCGCGATTACATTCTCCGTTGGGAAACCTAAATCCAGGCTCCACACTTCCTTTTCTTTAAACACAGCCTTGAAGTATCCTGTTATTTTTCCCATATATCTAAATATTAGTAACTTATTTCTGTATACTTTATTTTATCATAGACTTTTCTGCAAACAACTAGATCTTATAGTGAAAAGCTGTCCAGAAATAATAAGTACAGTTCACTATTATCAAATAAAAATTACTTCAATAAGGCCAGGGATTTTCAGGTATTAAATTATAAAGCATGAAAAGCAAGCTCGAAAATGTTTTCTGTGCTCAAATAATGAAATATATATAGAAATCTAGGTACATAGTTTAAAAAAATAATTGCAAAAACAATGTATACATTTTATAAGAAAACTATTTCTTTAAATGTATTAAATTGAAGCTTCTAAAATAGAATCCCCCCCCTTTACATTTTAGTTCCTTCTTCATTCATGGGTTAACAGAAAAATTAAAAGCAGCTCTGTGCCAGTTTTCTTGTGTTTAAATTATTTCAGCTGACATCAAACATTTACTCTCTTCCTCCCTCTTCCTCGCTCCCTCTGCTTTTTTTTTCTTTTACAAATTCAACTTTTCTTTTTCATAATCTGCTCTTGATATATTTTTGTAACTTTTCCTTTTACTTATTATTTCTTTTGCTTATTTCTCATCTTCCCTCTCTCATTAGTTTACTTTTTCTTTATTCAGAAAATCCATTGTAAGTTATTAATTTCCTTCATGTCCTATAAGGAATGTAGACAATGCCTTCTTTCTGCCTTCTCTTTATTCAAAATCCATTCCATAATATTAGACAATGCCAACAAGTACTTTTTAAAAACATGGTTTTTTTAAGTACAATTACTGTGATATGTCACAAATAAATTACATAGTCCAATTGCAAAGAACACATACATAAAACCTCTTATTTTTATCCTCTAAAATAATTTGATAGTTACAAAAATGTCAGTTCATCCTAGATTAATTAACAAATTGTATAAACTATGATCTCAATGTGAAAAAAAAAAAGAACAGATGAATGGGACAGAAACAGCCATAGTATAATATAGAATTTAGCATGTGTGAAAGTTATCATTTTTAAGAAGTGGACAAGATTGCTTATTTAGTAAATGATGATAGAATGACTGTTTAACTATTTGGGTAAAAAGAGATATTTTACCTCATAAATACACCAAAATAAATTCCCAAGTAAAATAGAATGATGAAAAAATGCTCAGCATCACTGATCATCAGGGAAATACAAATCAAAACCACAATGAGATACTACCTCACACCTGTCAGAATGGCTAAAATTAACAACTCAGGAAACAACAGATGTTAGCAAGAATGTGAAGAAAGGGAAACCCTTTCATACTGTTGGTGAGAACGCAAACTGGTGCAGCCACTCTGGAAAACAGTTTGGAGGTTCCTCAAAAAGTTAAAAACAGAACTACCCCATGACCCAGCAATTGTACTACTAGGTATTTATCCAAAGGATACAAAAGTATTGATTCAAAGGGGCACATGCACCCCAATGTTTATAGCGGTACTATCAGCAATAGCCAAATTATGGAAAGAGCCCAAATGTCCATCAGTTGATG
Source organism: Acinonyx jubatus (assembly GCF_027475565.1). NCBI lineage: Eukaryota > Metazoa > Chordata > Mammalia > Carnivora > Felidae > Acinonyx > Acinonyx jubatus. The sequence goes on from NC_069384.1 coordinate 53,464,188, forward strand.
AATGGATAAAGAAGAAATGGTATGTATGTATGTATATACATACGTATGTATATATGTGTGTGTGTGTGTGTGTGTGTATATATATGTATGTATAATGGAATGTTACTCAGCAATCACAAAAAATGAAATCTTGCCATTTGCAAAGACATGGATGGAACTAGAGTATATTATGCTAAGTGAAATAAGTCAGAGAAAAACAAATGCTTATGATTTCACTCATATGTGGAATTTAAGAAACAAAACAGATTAACATAGGGGAAGGGAGGAAAAATAAAATAAGATAAAAACAGAGAGGGAGGAAAACCATAGGAGACTCTTAACTATAAAGAACAAACTGAGGGTTGCTGGAGGGGTGTTGGGTAGGGGGATGGGTTAAATGGGTGATGGGAATTAAAGAGGGCACTTGTCATGTGCACTGGGTGTTATGTGTTAAGTGATGAATCACTAAATTCTATTCCTAAAACCAATACTACACTATATCTTAAATAAATTGAATTTAAATAAGATCTTGGAAGAAAAAATAAACAGAATGAACTATTTTCTTAATAAAGGTTTATCTAAAAATGCATGTAAGTATTTATCAGATTATAATGTATATAAGAAAGAAACAATAAAGAAACAAGATTGATATGTGGGGTAACAAAAATTAAAAGCAAATCGTGGGCACCTGTGTGGCTCAGTCAGTTAAGATTCCAACCCCTTGGTTTTGGCTCAGGTCACGATCCCACGATTCTTAGATTCAAGCCTCACACTGTCAGTGCAGAGCCTGCTTGGGATTCTCTCTCTCTCTCTCTCTCTCTGCTGCTCCCCAGCTTGTGCTTACATGCTCTCTCTCTCTCTCAAAGTAAATAAATAAACTTTAAAAAAATTAAAAGCACATCTGCTATAAATATGGTAAACATGGTAAAGTCAAATGGTAAACATGGAAAAATTATTTTCAGCATTAATGGCAGGTAAATGTTTAATATCCTTATATCTGATCATATCTTGCAAATAATAAGAAAAGGTAAAAGGCAAAAAATAAGCAAAGGTCATGAATAGATCATTCAAAAGAAGCATTCTCATTTTTTATTTTTTTATTTTTTAAGTACTCTCTACTCCCAACGTGGAGCTCGAACTTGTAACCTGAAGATTAAGAAGAGTTGCATGCTCTACCGACAGAGCCAGCCAGGTGTCCTTCAAAGGAAACTTTCTTGTTTAGTATATTTTTTTAATGTTCAATATCATTAATAATCAACACCAAAAATTAAAACAGCACATTTTTTGGGGCACCTGGCTGGCTCCCTTGGTAGAGCATGTGACTCTTGATCTCAGGGTCATGAGTTCAAACCCCACGTTGGGAGTAGAACTTACTTAAAAGAAAGAAAGAAAGAAGGAAAGAAAGAAAGAAAGAAAGAAAGAAAGAAAGAAAGAAAGAAAGAAAGAAAGAAAGAAAGAAGGAAAGAAAGAAAGAAGGGAAGGAAGTTTTTGCTTCTCAAATTGATGAATATTTTTTAAGTTATAATACTCAGTTTTGGAAAGGATGTCGCAAAAATGGCACTCTCATATATAACCTTTTCGGATGACAATTTGACAATGATATCCAAAGTTTTAATGCTTACCATTTGCACAATCCTATATGTCCACAGGAAATAATATAGATGTAAAAGAAATTTATATGTAAGAATAATCACAGTGTGGATTGATAAAATAAATAATGGTACATATTTAATGGGATAATATTCAGTTATTTATTCAGTTTCAAAAACAATTACATTAGAAAATACTCAAATAGGGGCACCTGGGTGGCTCAGTCGGTTAAGCCTCAGACTTCGGCTCAGGTCATGATCTCGCAGTCCGTGGGTTCGAGCCCCACATCGGGCTCTGTGCTGACCGCTCAGAGCCTGGAGCCTGTTTCGAATTCTGTGTCTCCCTCTCTCTCTGACCCTCCCCCATTCATGCTCTGTCTCTCTCTGTCTCAAAAATAAATAAACGTTAAAAAAAATTTAAAAAAATACTCAAATATTTATAAAGTGACTAAAGAGAGTTATTAAACTATGTTACAGAATGATCATAATGTATACTTATACACAGAGAGAAGAAACTGACAACAAATTGTGAATTGACTTTTTTTCAATTTGAAGACCATAGTTAATTTCCTTTCTTTTTTAAAAAAATATGTTTTTATATTTTCAAATTTTCTTCAATACTATAATATTCTAATCAGGAACAGAGTTGTTTTTAAAACATTGCAAACCCTTATTTCAATTCCATTTTTTAATGTTTATTTACTTATTTTGAGAGAGAAAGAAAAGGGTACGAGCGAGTGAGGGAGGGGCAGAGACGGAGAGAGAGAATCCCAAGCAGGCTCCATGCTGTCAACGCAGAGCCCAACACAGGGCTCGATCTCACAACACTGAGATCACAATCCCAGACAAAATCAAGAGTTGGACACTTGGGGTGCCTGGGTGGCTCAGTTGTTTGGGCTTTGGATGTCAGCTCAGATCATGATCTCACGGTTCGTGAGTTCGAGCCCCGCAGCCAGTTCTGTGCTAACAGCCCAGAGCCTGGAGTCTGATTCAGAATCTGTGTCTTCCTCTCTCTCTGCCCCTCTCCTGCTCACACTCGCTCTCTCTCTCTCTCTCTCTCTCAAAAATAAATAAATATTGAAAAAATTTAAAAAAAAGTTGGACGCTTAACTGGGCCATCTAGGTGTCTCTCAATTCCATTTTTGAATAAAATGTATTAAATGTGCCACTCTGGTGCAGATAGTGAAAAAACTGTGCATGTGGTAGGGAAGAAGTGTATGGGAACTCTCTGCTCAGTTTGGTTGTAGCCTAAAACTGCTCTAAAAAAAAAGTTAAAAAATTTTTTAAAAGATTCCCAGAATACAAATTGGATGCAAGGTAGATCTGGCACTGCATGATACAGAATTTTAAAATAATATTGACTTAGTGTAGAAGCCTTTGAAGTGTTCTGATCAGGTGCATAATAAATTTTTGTAATATCAATTTATTTGAGCAAATCTGTATCTCACATAATGAGGATGAAATTAAAACATAATAATTTTTCATTTGCCTTCTTATTTACATAGGTAGGAAAAAGTGACCTAGGAGAACACTGCCCAGTAGAAACAGAAGAGGCACATATGTAATTGTAAGTTATCTGGGTGCTGCAACAAAACAACAACAAAAATAGTAAAAGGCAATGGCTAAAATGGGGGCACATGGCTGGCTCAGTCAGTGAAGCATGTGACTCCTGATCCTGGGGTCATGAGTTTAAACCCCACATTGGGCATAGAGATTACTTAAAATAAATACATTAATTAATTAATTAGTTAATTTTTAAAAAACAATAGAATAGAGAACCCAGAATTGGACCCACAAATGTATGGCTAACGAAGCTTTGATGAAGCAGGAAAGAGTATCCAATGGAAAAAAGTCTCTTTAGCAAATGGTGCTGGGAGAAGAATGAAACTAGACCACTTTCTTACACCATACACAAAAATAAACTCCACATGGATAAAAGACCTAGATATGAGACAGGAAGCCATCAAAACCCTAGAGGAGAAAGCAAGCAACAACAACCTCTTTGACCTCAGCCGCAGCAATTTCTTATTCAACACATCTCCAAAGGCAAGGGAATTAAAAGCAAAAATGAACTATTGGGACCTCAACAAGATAAAAAGCTTCTGCACTGCAAAGGAAACAACAAAACTAAAAGGCAACTGATGGAAAAGATATTTGCAAATGACATATCAGATAAAGGGTTAGTATCCAATATCTATAAAGAATCACCAAACTCCACACCTGAAAAACAAATAATCCAGTGAAGAAATGGGCAGAAGACATGCTAGACAATTTCCAAAGAAGATATCCAGATGGTGAACAGACACATGAAACGATGCTCAACGTCACTCATCATCAGGGAAATACAAATCAAAGCCACACTGAGATACCACCTCACACAGGGAAGGGTGGCTAAAATGAAGAACTCAGGAAACTATAGATGCTGGTGAGGATGTGAAGAAATGGGAACCCTCTTGCACTATTGGTGGGAATGCAAACTAGTGCAGCCTCTTTGGAAAACAGTGTGGAGGTTTCTCAAAAAATTAAAAATAGAACTACCCTATGATCCAGCAATAGGACTGCTAGGAATTTACCTAAGGGATAGAGAGTGCTGATGCATAGGGGCACTTGTACCCCAATGTTTATAGCAGTGTTTTCAACAATAGCCAAATTATGGAAACAGCCTAAATGTCCATTAACTGATGAATAGATAAAGAAGATGTGGTTTATATGTACAATGGAATACTATTTGGCAACGAGAAAGAATGAAATCATGCCATTTGCAGCAACGTGGATGGAACTGGAGGGTATTATGCTAAGTGAAATAAGTCAGTCAGAGTGAAAACCATATGTTTTCACTCATATGTGGATCTTGAGAAACTTAAAAGTAGACCATGGGAGAAGGGAAGGGGGAAAAAAAGTTACAGAGAGGGAGGCAGGTAAACCATAAGAGACTCTTAAATACAGAGAACAAACTGAGGGTTGATGGAGGGTAGGGGAGAAGGGAAAGTGGGTGATGGGCATTGAAGAGGGCACTTGTTGGGATGAGCACTGGGTGTTGTATGGAAACCAATCTGACGATAAATTATACTAAAAAAAGTAAAAAATAATGATAAATAAGTAATAAATAAATTAAACTAATGAATTAATAAAAGTAATGGTTAAAATAAATTTTAATAATATATTTTATGTAACCCAATATATTCAAATACTGCCATTTCATCATATACTCAGTATAAAAAATTACTGAGATATTTTACCTTTTTATCATATGAAGTCACTGAATTGTAAAATTTGAATTTTACATTTGCAGTGCACTTCAATTTAGTCATTAAATTGTCTTTGGAAATTTTGATTGGTATTTAGATTTCATAAAATTTGCAGTTGAGAAAGTAGACTAACAGACCCAGGTTTTCCCAAACATAATTAAATCTTCCTGTAACCGAACTGAAAAATGATTTTCAAATTTAAATTTAAATAAATTAAAATTAAATAAGATTAAAAATCAAGTTCCTCAGTTGCACTAGCCACATTTTATGTGGCTAGAGGCTACCTTATTGGTTATCTCCCCACCCAGAAAGGATTACTAGTGAAATATTGACATTGCATATGCTACTTTATGGGGAACAGGCCTGAACACACCTACTACTCATCAAGTTAAAATCTAAATCTTAGTCATGTTAAAAGAACGCATACTGGGGATTCTTACCTACTTTCTTGGCCTGTCTTTATTACCACTGAATCATACATGTGGTGAGTTATTCTCAGCAAATGTATTTACAAAAAGAGAAGTAATATCCCCATACTGAAAATGAGGTATTTCTCCTGGCAATAAATTGCCTGCACAATTTCACTTCCCCTTGCTACTTTTAGGGATGATTCTGTCACTACATGATTTCTAATAGCAAAGACTAAGGGTGTGAAGAGTGCAAAATACAGGCATTGTGTTATTTTTAGGAGATGGTTTGTGACTGCCCAGACAACAGAACTTCCTCCCATATTTAAAAAGTCTCGCATGACCCAAAGGAGTGGAACTAATGAACTGTCCAATGCTCAGCTGTGCTTTTCAGCTTGTCCAACAAATTGGACAAGCCCTTTACTGTTAGAAGCCATTCCTCTGGTGGTGCTAGTGACTGTAATATTTTAAATGCATCACAGACCGGACTTGAATTCTTACACACCTGTTATGTGACGTCGTGTCCTGAGTACTAGCAGTGGAATAGCTAAGCTAAAATAGAGCATGCACATGAACATGGCTGCCAGTGACGTTACTGTTTCAAAAAATTATATCACGACAAATGTTCCTTCCCTTCCTCTGAATAAGTGTATGTCCCCAAAATCATCATCGTCACTTAGTACCATAAGTAAAAATCAAAAACAACTACCAGGGTGCCTGGGTGGCTCAGTTGGTTAAGCATCTGACCTTAGCTCAGGTCATGATCTCGTCATCTGTGAGTTGGAGCCCCAAGTCGGACTCTGTGCTGACAGCTCGGAGCCTGGATTCTGTGTCTCCCTCTCGCTCTGCCCCACGGCTGCTTGTGCTCTGTCTCTATCAAAAATAAATAAACATTAAAAAAAAAAACCTAGTCTGTGTCATGTGATAACACGTGTGTACATGAACCACTATTTCCAGTGTGTCAATCAATCATCAACAAACTTTAATTGTACTGAGTGCCAAGAATTTCAACAGTGGTCAGGATACAGTGACATAAATGATACAGTTCCTAATGAGAGAGATTAGATTTGTAGACAGAAGACAACTAACAACATGGCAGCATGTAATTAAGTCAAAGCAAGTGAAACTGTATTGTTCCTCATCACATAATTGCAGCAAAAAAGGAGAGGGGGAAAAAGGGCAGGTAGGGGAAGTGAGAAGGAGAGGTGCGGGAGTGGGGCGAGGGGGAAGAGGGAGAGGAAGGGGAGGAGGACAGGAAGAAAGTCATTTTCCCTTAAGAATGCCTTTGATAAAGCAGTGAAAATTATTAATTTTATTAAATGCTGACTCTTTAGGCCATGTTTTCTTAGTATTCTCTGGGATACAATGGGAGGGAGACATAAAGTACTTCTGCTACATACAGAAGTACAATGGCTGTCTTGAGAAAAAGCATTCGTACAACTGAGTTTCAAGTTGAACTAGTCACTTTCTTCATAGAGTGGCATTTTTTTTTAATTTTTTTTCAATGTTTTTTATTTATTTTTGGGACACAGAGAGACAGAGCATGAACGGGGGAGGGGCAGAGAGAGAGGGAGACACAGAATCGGAAACAGGCTCCAGGCTCCGAGCCATCAGCCCAGAGCCTGACGCGGGGCTCGAACTCGCGGACCGCGAGATGGTGACCTGGCTGAAGTCGGACGCTTAACCGACTGCGCCACCCAGGCGCCCCTAGAGTGGCATTTTTATTTGAAAGAACAACTGACAGACTATGGTTTATCAGACTTGAGTATTTGGCAAATATTGTCTCAGATATAAACAACAGTAAGCCTGTCACTTCAAGGAAAACAACCAACTGTATTTCTTACCAATGATAAAATTTGAGGTTTTAAGCAGATAAAATCTAAGATTTAGATTTTAACTTGAATTTTGGAAAACTTGTATGTAAAATTTTTCCTGAGGAAATCAAGCATAAAACGAATGAATATGATGTTTTTGGTACTGTATGATGAAATTAGTCAAGGTTTGAAAAATCTGCATTATTCAGTGAATCAACAGTTTCCAAATGACCAGGGCATGATATTACAATCATGCAGGGGTAAAAGGTCCATTCAGTAGACCAGTGGACTTTAAGGTAACAGAATATGAAAAGTGTATTGATATGGATTTAAACTCCACATTTTTTTAAATTATCACTAACTTTTTAAAAACTACCACTTGAAGAATTTTGGAGTAATATCAAAGAATAATGACAATAATCTGAAAAAAGCTACTAAAATACTCTTCCCTTTTCCTACTATATATTTCTTTGAGGCCAGATTTTTTTCAAACACTTCAAACTATACACCATATCACAATTTTTGGAATGCAGAAGGAAATGTGAAAATCTAGCTGCTTAGAGCCAGCTAGATATTAAGTTAGATATTAAAGACATTTACAAAACAGAAGACATCTTTTTCAGTTTGTTTTGGGAAGTATCATTATTTTTCATGAAAAATATGTCATTTGTATTAATATGCAGTGGCCTGATCATTATTATAAGTTAGTAACAAATAGTTTAAACATTTCTCCAAGTTTAATTCCTAATACAATGAGTATCCATAGATGCAATTCACATCAACAAAAGCTTTTGGGGTGCTGTCTCAAAATATTTGAGAATTACCAGACACACTCTAGGTAAGGGAGCTATCAGAAGGATCTAAGGAAACCATGCTATGAAACCAGGTACCCGTAATTTCCAAACATACTCCTTCCCCACGATCTTTTGAGGCCTTGAATAAATGGTATTGATTATTTAAGTATGACCGATTTACATTAGTGTTCTTCAAATAACAATGTATTGTATTTGTGGAAATGAAATATTAAATCCCCCCAAGGCAGCAAAAGTCTGTTATTATTATCGGAGACCTACTATTTATTAAGTGGTAGGAGTAATATCTAAGAGAATAACTAGCTATATTATATGAGATTTTACCATGTATCAGTGGTTCCTTTTCATGTCCAAAGTCTCCTTTTTAATATTTATTATCATTTTTACAACACTCCATGGATCTAACATAAAGATATTGTCTAGCAAATAAGCAGCATTTATTAAGTAAGTTAATTCATTTTCCTGTTTTACACTGCCCATACAGCTCTGTATTCATGTAACACCAGGCAAAGCAAACATAGCAGAATTTTAGTCTATCTGCAGTAATTATGTGATTTCTGCTTAGATTGTTAAATTTTTAAAATAGTTTGTGGACACCTCCCTATCCCATTTTTACCTCCATAAATCTTTTGGGATATAGAAACTCCAGACTGAGGTTCTCTGTGGCATATAGGGGTTTTTTCTTTTGTTTTGTTTTATTAATTTAGGTTTTGATCTCAAATTGTGATAGAAATGAGTTTGCCCGTTTTTGCTCAGTCAGCAGACATCTGGGAGTCTAGATGTGTCCCCTACAGGAATACACTGTAGTCTCAGGATGTGCAGCAAGAATATATAAAAACTTTGGGCTCTAAAATCAGAAAGTGGCTCTCCTGTTAATAACTATGTAAACTTAGGCAAGTAGCTTAAGCTCTTTGTACCTCAGTTTCCTTATAAGTGAAATGGAGCTAATGACATCTGCCTCATAGAGCTGTTGGGTGGCACACCAAATGACAGCCATTATCATTATGCAAATAAAGTAAGTTGTGTTAAACACCAATATACTACTTCAAAACTTGAGATTACAAATATTTCATATTATTGCCAATCTATGGCAAACATTTTTTAAAAAGAAACTTTTGTGGTTGGTCATTGGTGCAATTTTGGCCACCTTCAAAACATGGAATAAAACATGGTCCATACTCAGTGTGCAATTGCTTAATACATACATTTAAAGGTAAATAGCATTGGTCTTTAGCAAATTTAAAATTGCTCAAGTTTATCTTTAGGCACAAAGATCTGTGTTCCAGATCTCATGGTGAACCAGTCCTCTGGTTCAAGAGCTGTAAGAATGACTATCCAAAGAAGCAGGTGGGTCTCTGGTTTCTCTTAGGATAGGATTTTCAACCCAGTTTGGAAATCTCCTATTTGGATCTAGTCACTTTGTCCCACCTGGACCACAAGGCAGTCCTTCTCTTCTCCATTTCTAATTCCTCCTAAGCCCTCTCAAATTCAAATTTAGTATTTTCCTACCAGTTTCATACTACATTAATTAGTATTCATCATTATTTTGGGGAGATTCTACATTCTTACATCGTAATATGGACTTCCATGTTAATGAAATTTCTGACAGTTACTATTTAAATTCTTCCTTTCTTTTGTAATCATGGCTGCATTTCTACAAAGTGTTACAGTGTTGAAAAAAACATTAAAAGTAGTTATCAATATGTTTTGTTCATAACTGTAATAAAATGAAAACATCTTAGCTTTATGATAAATTCTGTAATTAAAAACTAATTCTTCCCTACTTTGCAAAGGTAGTTCAGGGATTAATTAAGGTCTTTAAATTGTGCATAAGATTTATGTACTTTCTCATTCATATAATTTAGAAGTTGTCACTTTGTAAAAACAATAGTTAGAGATAACTGAAATAGCCTCTATATTTTTACATCGCATTTCCTTTTCTTAAAAAAAAAAATCAGTGCTCCACAAATGTATTTTTAATTTACTAAAAAAAAAAAAAAAAAAAAAAAGTGCTCGTTTCTGAGAAAACGTGGCTTTGTATACGATCTATAACGTCCTTCTGACAATTCAGAGAATTCAAAAATGCTAGGCTATCAAGGGCGGTAGGTTTTCACGAAAATCCGGCCACTGCCCGATCTCTCCCAGTCTGGACCAATCCGAGCCGCCACAGCGCCGCGATCTCGGAAAAGCTCTGCGCTGCAGACGTATGGCCTCGCCCGCAGACACACGCCCTGGCCCAACTGCCCGGTCCTCCCGGCTTCCCTTCCTAGATGCTTCGGAACCGTCACCGCAGTAATCTGATGACTCTATAGGTCAGCAGTAGTTCCCAACTTCTCCTATTAAGAGAAGTCTTTGTAAAATTCAAAACAATTTAACAGATCCCGCTGCCACCGTCCAAACACATTGTGATAGCCGTAGTTTTCTCTAGTGACTAAGAAAACTTTTAAAACGTCAAAAGCTTCAATAGTTCTGTAACACTCTCAAATGCCTGTACATTTTATTAATCATAATATTTGCATACATAGTAATTTATGCTGTGCGCTAAATTTACAGATGATTGCGCCCACTCCTTGCCCAGGGAAGCCCCAGGGTTCCCAGAAGGAGTCCAGGGTCCGAGGCCAAGGACGCAGGACCTGCTACGGTGGACGTAGAGGCGGTAGGTCGTGCCTCCTACTCCAAACGTTCAATTATACTCGTTTCTCAGGGACAGCAGGACGCTCTTCGTAATCGTCGCCGGGGCATCGCAGAGTATCTGCTGCCCCCTATCGGTGGTGAGGCGAACAACAGTCCGAATCCGGTTAGAATCAACTAGAAGAGGCCTCTTGAATAAAAGAATATTCCATGACTACGCAGTAGCGAAAGGACTCTCGGAGAACCTGTTTTTCGGAGACAGTCAACTCTGGCCGCCGCGTTTTCACGGAGGGGTTGGCAAGTGAAGGAGAGGATGTTGTATTGTGAAGGGGAATCTGACGCTGCTTTGGTGAAGGCTCAGGATGGGCGGGAGTTAGGGCGGGGTCCAGGATACCATAAGGGTTCAGTTTATTTTCCACCCACCTATTCAGCAACCCACCTCCTCCTTCTGAAAACCTTTCATTCTCAGTCGGGATGAGGATATTCATTAGGGCACAGCGTGGGGCTCTCCCAATCCCCTGAAGCATCTGTCCCCTCATATTACACCTTGAGCAGAGAGTCCAGTGACACAAGCATAGGTGACAAAGGCCATCCCACCCTGGGAAGCTGACTCAGCTGTGTCCAGTAATGGTCTCCCAACAGCGTGTTATTTCTCCAGTCCCTTTGATGGGAATATGGATATGCTTCAGAAAAGTAAAATAAATACTGAGAAGAAAGCTCCCAGTTACCCCGAGCTGCCACTGATGCCTGTATATGTGAAATTTTCTCCTAGAACTGCGTCTGTAAAAATTGCCTCCACTTGGACATAGCCAAGACTGCTAACAGGCTCAGAACGTGTGTGCCATTGTTACTCAGATATTTCCTATTTTTATTTTCATTAATTTCTTCCGCCCTACTACCACTCTCCACACACACACACACACACACACACACACACACACACACACACTTTCCAGTATCCTAACTTCTTCACTTATGTCCATATTTGCTCTGGCCCTTTTGGGATGATGGCAAGAGGCAGATGAACGAAAGTGAGTGGGGGAAGGGAGGAAGGGGAAGAAGGAGAATCTTCCACACCAGACTTTGTTTAAGCGGGAAGACACCTCCGGCGGCGGGTCTTTAGGACGACAACGGAAAAGTCCCACTAGGAGCTCACAGCACGAGTACTGGCGCCCCCAACCTACTGGTGGCGGCAGGAGGTCTGGGATCTAGTCGGTCCCCTTCCGAGGGTCCCGCCCGTCAGCGCTGGGGGGTCGGGCCCTCCAGTGTCGCTGGGAGTCTGGGAGAGGAAAGAGACTCCACTGATTCCGTTCTTCCTCCCAGCTCGCCTTGGCTGCGGCCGCCGGCCATGGCCCCGCCAAGTCTGTGCTCCCAAGCGGCCGCAGGTGCCGAGTGGCCCATCCCGAGCGGCAGCGACGCAGGGCTGGCTGACCCCTCCCAGCGTCCAGCCCCGAGAGGGTCTTCGGTGCGTGGTCGAGGCCCTGGGCCCGGGAGCTCCCCGTTGCAGCGGCCTGTGGGCGCGGCGCGCAGGGGCGCGGGCGGGCGGCGGCAGCTCCCAGGCGCAGGCGGAAGGCGCGGCTCGGCCACGGTCACGGCCGCCGCCGGGTCTCGGGCGGAAGCGCGGGCTCCGGAGGGGAGGGGCTGCCGCGCCGGGCGAGGCCCAGGGCTCCCGGCCCGCAGCGGCGCCGGTAGTTGCAGAGCATATCTCAGGCGGCTGCTACGCCTGCCAGGCAAGGATGGCCCTGGTCAGTTTCAGCCCCGTTCCCGCGCGTGGTTGGGATAGGCCGGAGCCCACGCGTGTCCGTCTGTCACTGCGTCTTTCACTTCCATACATTAAGCCCCCTCCACCCGCACAGGCCCCAGCTCTGCGGTTGGTCGCTCCCGCGTCTGCCACCTCCAGGACCCAGAGCCGCCAAAGCAGCCTCCCGGCAAGCCTTGACTTCCCGGATGGGGCCATGCTTTTCTTCTAGGACAATCAGAGCTCCTCCCCTCCCAGCGATCTTTCTAGGAGGCCACCTCCAGAGATTTCGAGGCGATTTCCTCCCCCGCCGCCTTACTAAACTGGTAACTCCTCTCACCAGAAACACCGCGGGGGAATCACAAGCTGAATGTTTAGCGAGGGACCACCACCACTACCACCTTAAAAAAACACAACTCAATGTGCGTGTAATGTTTTGATCAGTGGGTTAATGGGGGATAGAAATTCGCTCTCTATTTTTCATATCCTTGATGTTCACGCTTTTTTAAAGTTACATTGCCCTGTTTTCTGCTCGGTCAACAACACGGAAAATGTGATATTGCTTTTTTGTGTGATTCAAAATCCGTTCTAATGACAGTGACTGAAAATTTCATGGCATCTTGTGAAATAAAATGGAGATGCACACCTCGGTGAGAGTCATTGTATTATATAGTGGAAGGCTAGATCCACCAGCAGCCCTTGAGAATCATTCTCTGCCTCTCTCGGCTCACCCCCTCTAGTGGGACTTCTATCATTTAATTATTTTTTTTAATTATCATGAGACTCTCAGTCTAAGAGTAAGCATAGGGCAAAAGATTGAGCATAACACTTAAACAGTTCCCTCAAACTATCTTTATCCTTCTTGGGGAAGTAATTCCTGGGCTAATAAAGAATTTCAAATTACAGGACACAGGAAAAAGTTGCTTTAAAAAAAACACTGAAGTTATACTTCCGTTATTTATTCACCAGATATTTATGGAGCACCTACCCAGCACCAAATACACACACACACACACACACACACACACACACACACCACACCACACCATACATACATACTCTGGGCTATACAAATGATAATATATTACATCTATTGAATACTTAGTATTATATAGGCAATATAATTGTTTTAAAAGCATTATATCATTTTACCCTTTCAGAGACAATATAAAGTAGATACTGTTATTGTTATTTCTGCTTTATAAATGAGAAAAATGACATATTGCAGACTTGAAATAACTTTCTCAAGGTTGCCCAGGTAAGTGTTATGGCAGGGGGTTAAATCCAGCCAGTCTGATGCAGAGTCCACTCACCCACTACATTCTATCCTCCAGTCAGATCTGGGAATCTGTGTATTTTGGAACCACCTCAGATGAATCTGATGCAAAGTAGAACTTGAGAGGTATTGATATAATCACACTCTCTCATTTTCCTGATCAGAAAACAGACCCATAGAAATGATTTGTCTGAAGACACAGAATTAATTAATTGCAGAATGAGATCCAGAGAGCCACTTCCTGGTTCCTTGCCCTAGGTTCTTTCTACCATCCAAACCACACTGGCTCAGTCCAGGAGGAGTCAAGGAATGTAAATAACTTAACAGTTACAATAAATGTACAGTAAAATCTTGATTATCCTTAGCTTTCTCTTCTAATTGCTCGCCTTCTGGAAATTTGAGTGCTGTAGTTCCTCTCCCAGAGGGAGACAGAAACCAGGTGACATTCAATTATTTTATTTCTGCTTATATCAACTGGTAAGAACTCTAATATTAAAAATAAAAAAAAGGGGGGGGGAGTCAGAGAGGTTTGGTGACAGAAAAGGCTAAAACAAGTTCCTAAAATAAGACCTGCAGATGATCCCTGGATTTTGGTTTTCCCTACTACCAATAATTCTCATTGCTGTGGTGAAGGTCTAAAGAGGGAAAGAAGCAAAATGGATGCTCTCATCTTTTTTTTAAATTTTGTCTTATTATTATGTTTGTTTTAGAGAGAGAGAGACAGACAGACAGAATGTGAGTGGGGGAGGGGCAGAGAGAGAGGGAGACACAGAATCCGAAGCAAGGCTCCAGGCTCTGTCTGGGCTGTCAGCACAGAGCCCAATGCAGGGCTTTAACCCATGAGTGTGAGATCATGACCTGAGTCCAAGTCGGACGCTCAACCAACTGAGCCACCCAGGCGCCCCAGATGCTTTCATCTTAAGGCTACCATTCCTCTACTCTTCCTGTGTACCCAAGTCTTGCCCATTGCTGATACTTGAAAAGTAGAATAAAGGAGAAGGAAATAAATGAAGAGAGTATGATGAATGACTCTAGAGCAATTTCTTTGTTTTGGAGAATAGAAGGGTTCTAGGGCTAAGAGGAAATAAATAACTAGGCTGCTATTCCTCCATCCTCAGCCTCAAGCACTGAGCATAGATAGTCCTACATTGTCATTAAACAAATAGATTTAGCCTGCTTATAACATCCCAACTTCTACTTCTTTTAAAAAATTTTTCTTTGGAATCTCTTGAATCATAGACATGTTGAGAGGCTATGCAAGTACCATGGGGGCTGCTGCCTTTTCTCAACAACTGTGACCACGTTATCTCCTCACTTAAAAATCACTTGCTGATTCCCTAGCAACTCTAGAGAATAACATTTGACTCCCTAACAAGGCAAACAAAATATTATATGATTTTCTCTGACTAGTTTGGTTGAGGCAGAAGAAGTGAGGAAACTAAGTCAATTTGGTTTCTGGGAAGAGAGAACTGAAAAAAAGTGAGGGATAATCTCCTGGTGAGGGGAATCATGTAAGGATGAGCTGGGCAGATCCACTAGCCTCAACTCAGAAATCCTTCTACTACCCTATCTACATGAACAACCTGCTGGTCACATAATGCACCACCCTCTGGTTGGAATTTTGAGCAATACTAAACTCACTCTAGTCCTCTGTACATACAACTCTGTCTCCTGCCTTGTGTTCTTGCATTATGTCCATCCTCTCCTTGGAATTCCTTCCCCTCTTGTCCTCTTGGTAAATGCATTTATTGCCCCAAACCCTGCTCAGATAGCACATACCTGTGAATTCTTTCCTGACCCTCTGTTACATCCACCCCCCACCCCCCAAAGCAATAATCTCTTGCTTCTTCTGTTCCTTCTGTATCCTCTATTATGGCTCTTAGTCTATGTAATGATTTTTTTCCCATGTCCTTTTCTGTTATACTGGAGCTCCTTGGGAATCTGTCTCTGTAAGTTTTGCTTAGTGTTATTAGAAAAGTTAGGGGACACAGGATTAACATATTTTTAGTAGAATATTATTTACATTTTGAACCAATATGCTCAGTATATTTAAAGCAATAGGCCCACTTGTTACATAGTACAGAATGTCCAAAAAAATCTGGAGAGGAAAACATAGTGTATTTAGGATACTTTTTTTTTTCAGATTACCCCTTTACTTTAAATTTAGAGGTGCCTAAGCTAAAAAGTTTCCTGGAACTTGAAGAGTAGTATATTGAGCATATTATTTGAAAATGTAAATAAAATATTATATAAATGTAAGTATATCCTGTTTCCTGAATTCCAGGCCTCTATAGTCCTAGCACCTAACACTATGTCTGGTGCCTAACACATAAAAAGTATCTGCTGATTTGTTCTGAATTGAACAGAGCAACCACTAGTCTAGAATATCCACTGGTCGAGGGACCAGCTCATCATAGTTCCAGCCTCTACCTGTACTTTGGATGAGCTCCAATCAGCTTCCATCTCTTTGTCAATCTCACTCCTCTATTTGCTCTTTCAGTTTGAATTAATGTTTTTGCCTAAATTATGATTACTACATGCTTTTGACATGTATTAGGGAAGGGAGTCCCCAAACTTGTCTCCACTGATGACAGTACAAGTTGTTGAGGGGCACAGACAATTAATAAAGCAATAGCATGAAAAGACCTCTGGATCAACTAGTGGGTCGTTCATTCATGTATCAAACAATTTTTTTTCCAGATCCCTCTACATGTCATCCTCTGGGCCAGGGAATACCCTCCCCCCGCCACCCCAGACTTGAAGAGAAACTGTGTTCTATGTGACATCTCCACTTGTATTTGTGCAGAATTTCCTACTGCCAGAAGCTTACAAGTAGACAAGAACTTTTTCTACCTTCTGAGACCATGAGGCCATGCCTGAACCAGCCACTTAAAGACTTTGCATGGATAACTCTTCTGCCAGGTTAACTCTTTAGTGAATAAAACATTTTGTGCATATTTATGCAAAATTCAAGAGATAATTGGTAGATATTTAATAGCACCTCTGGAGCACAAGTATACATATATATGCCCATAGTTCATATCCCTGAAAAGTAGTCTCACATGAACAAACCTATCTCTGTGGTATCTCTAGAAGTTTCACATGAATTTAATAATACCATGAATATCTTGTATGTTTGACCATTTAGGTATATTAGTAATGTTCACATACTCACCTCAGATAACTAATGAAAAAGAAAGCCTGTAATTTAGTAGGTACAGTTGAATATACTTTTAACATCATTAAAATACAGCTTATATATTACTAGGGAGAAGAATCGAGGACTTTAGCTTCTTTAGTCCTGCTGAAAATAATACGAAATATAACAAGAAATGGAGAATTAATGAAGTCTATATGTCTGAGGAATGATTATATTCTTTAACAAAAAACATTTGGGGAACTCTTGGCTCAAAAGAGATTTGAGAAATAGGGGGCAAAGGTTCCTGCCCCGATTAAGGGGCGTTTTTAGAAGTGTAGTTTTCATTGTTTTTTTTTTTTCCTTCAGTGACACTCAGGTCATGTCTCAAATTGCAAAGCAACCAAAAATCTCCAATCCATTATCTGAGTAATTTGGGCCCCAGATAAACTATCTTTGCTTGAATTACCTCTGTGGTTATCACCATTACAATCATATTAGCTTAAAGTAAGAGAGGCAACACAATGTATTGGGAATATCTGGAGCCAAATGATTTGGATTCAAATCCTGATTACCCCATTTATCAGCTCTGTGACCTTGGCCTTGCTTTCAGCTTCTTTCCTCTTTTGGTTAACTACTTTGTGAAACAGTCTGTCTCAAATGCCCTGCCGACCATTAGGGAGATACTGTGAGGCCAGCTAAGGTACTGTATATGCAAGCTACACTTTGGATTGCTGAGCAGTTCAAATATATGTTTCTGATGTAGGTCATACAATTTTTAATTAAAGGAAATATTCCTTGAAGTGAATTAAAGAAATATCCAAATTGATTTCTTGGAATCACTCACAGAATAGGATTCTCTGAATTAAACACCAAGAAACCACTTTCTCAAATATTTGTCCATTTTGTTTCATTTTGCATTTGATCAGTAAATGAGTTCTGATATTGCTATAGCTACCAAACAATTTCTGCTCTGAACCAAAGGAGACAGCATCAAGGCATTGACAAAAAGTATCACTGACTTCTCTTGTCATTTTATGTAATTTTTTTCTACTATGAGTTCACTGGATTCACTATTAGCATCTATGCTGATATCCTTGAATAAAACATTTACAAATCTGCAACCATTTATTCAAACCTAAGTTTATATGCAGGGCAGAGAGAAAATTAAGGGACAAAAAAGTTCTATTGTAGATCTTCACATTTGTTTATGAGACCATTTTTTCCTAAGAAAAAAAAAAGGCTACAAATTCATAAATTCTGACTTTGTGCTGTTCAAACTGGAAGTGAGAGGAAAATGTATTAATACAAATACCTGGGGTCGCCTGGATGGCTCAGTTCGTTGGGCATCTGACTTCAGCTCGGGTCATGGTCTCATGGTTTGTGGGTTCAGGCCCCCTGTCGGGCTCTGTGGTGTCAGTACAGGGCCTGTTTCAGATCTTCTGTTTCCCTCTCTCTCTCTGCCCCTTGCCTGCTCGAGCTCTCTCTGTCTCAAAAATAAATGAATAAACATTTAAAAAGTGTAAAATCAAAGTTAATAAACGTTTAAAAAAAAACAAACCCCTGCCCCCAAATACCTGTATAAGAATTAAGCAACAAGAGGATCATAAAACGATACCCATTTCCTTCAGTTAAATTTTCTTAAGACGTGTGCTTTATTTTTCACCTCTATCTTCCCCTATGAGTTTGGTGATTAATGATTAAAATATATATCCTTTTCATAATAATTGCATCAATATGCCTCTCCCTTTCATCCTACCTACTGGAAAAAAAATGGAGGAAAAAATATTGCAAAATAAAAATATAAAAAAAGTTTGATTCAAAACATTTTTTTTTACCTTGGGTAAGAAAGGAGAAAATTGAGCATCACTGCCCTAAATAAATTATGTAAGAATTACATGTTATATTAAGTTCCTTACATCTTTTAAATCTTACAAGGTTTTAACCATCCCGAATGACTTCCTGAATTGAGCTCCTTTTTAACAGGTAAAGAAACCAGGTTTGACATGATTCGGGGTATCTATACAGCTGGGGTGGGGGGCAATGACCGGCAATTCCCATCTCTTCGCAAATAAGAAGTGATGTTCACTGGAGGTTTCCCTGGAAAGGCCGAGTAGTGAGTAATGATCAGATACAGGGTTGCAGAGGTGTCCAGGGGTTTATAGTATGAATATCTGTATGTGTGGGCATGGTGAAGAGACTTCTCAGAGGCCAATGTTCAAAAACACTAGAAAACACCCACTAGAATTATTACTGCCTCTTCAGTTTTAGGGCTGTATTTTCCTGATTAACTTGGTAAATTAAACTGTTCTTAAGTGAGCAGAATAGAAGATAGGTCCATGACTACACATAGTTCTTTTGTGTTACAGAAACAAAAGAAGGGGTTTCATGATCCACTGTGCCAATGAGTGGATTCATGAGGAGAATTAGTCTAAGTATCACAAGAAAAGGAAGGGAAGACTAGGAAAACCCTCACAACATCTCCACGGCTCCAGTTCATTTTATACTCTCTTCTATTTCCAATCTTCCTTGAAGAACAAAGGACCTGATTTCTTGTTTTTCCTTAGGTCCATTTTCGGTATTTGAGAGACATGGGTTTGCCAGCAAGAGCTCTGCAGTCACCATGTTATATTGAATTCAGCAGTGTGACCCAAAACTGGCGTCAATAGACTTGACTATGTGACTGGCTTGGAACAGTGTCCCTGGTCTCAGGGCTTTGAACTTCTCTCTGACTCTAGGTGTGTAAACCTTCACAAGGGTATCATTTGGTGTACAAACTTCCAAAGAATGTACAGTGTGTGTGTGTGTGTGTGTGTGTGTGTGTGTATAAATTTTTTAATGTTTGTTTTGAGAGAGAGAGACAGAGCACAAGTGAGGCAGGGGCAAAGAGAGAGGGAGACACAGAATCCGAAGCAGGCTCCAGGCTCTGAGCTGTCAGCACAGAGCCTGATGTGGGGCTCAAACTTGTGAACCACGAGATCATGACCTGAGCCTAAGTTGGACGCTTAACCAACTGAGCCACCCAGGATCCCCACAAAATTTATATTTTAATAACTCTATACAAAAGTTCTAGAATAGGGCTGTGAAAAACCAGCTGCTCTGCTTTTAGAGACTTTTCCCATAGATATTAATTAATAGGAAAATTTAATAATGGCAAAACTTTTTGAGAAATTTAAAAATTAGCAAATAATATTTGACATTTTTTTCTAATTGTGGATTCATCTAACAATTAATTCCTGAGTACCCACTATACAGCAAACATTCTTCTAGACCCTAAGGTGACAGCAAGTGATACAGACAGAATTGTGTCCCTCCACTCCATTCATATGCTGAAGCCCTAACCCCCAAATAACGGTATTTGGAGATGGGACCTTTGGAAAGTATTTAGGGTTAGATAAGGTCATGAGGGGGGGACCCTCATGATGGGATTAGTACCCTTATAAGAGACAGCAGACGGCTTGCTCTCTCTCCCTCTCTCCATGGGCGCCTGCACAAACAAGTCACACGAACACACAGAGAGATGGCAGCCCCCTATAAGCCAAAAGAAGAGGCATCAGAATGAAATTTGCCAGCACCTGCTCTCAGACTTCCAGCTTCCGAACTATGAGAAATAAATTGATGTTGTATAAGCCAGCTAGCCTGTAGTGTTTTGTTGTGGTAGCACAGGCAGACTAAGACAGCCAGGAACAAAACTGACAAATAACACAGAAGTAAAATCTGTAATGTGTCAGGTGGTTATAAGTGCTGTGGACAAAAATAAAGCAAGGAAAGGCAACGGGGCAGGTGTTATAATTTGTTAAAGAAGACTTCACTGAGAGGGTGACCTTTAATTAATGACCTGAAAGAGGTTAAGAAGCCAGCTCTGTGCCGCATGGGGAAAGAGCAGGCCGGGCAGGGAGAGAGACAGCAAGTGCCCAGGTTCTGAAGCAAGGGTGTGCCTGGCAGGGAAAAGCAGGGGGTGAGTGTGGCTGGAGTGGATGGAGGAGATGGGGTCAGACGTAATGAGTGGGCAATGTGGATCAGACGTATAGGACCTTGAGGCCATTTGTTGTAAGGGCTTGGCTTTATTCGGAGAGCCCTAAGAAGGTTCTGGTCTTCTGTTTTATAAGGAGCACTGTGTCTGTGGAGTTGAACTAGAGAGGGCAAGGGTGGAAGCAGGGAGACAGGAGCCACCGCAGTGGTCAAGGTGAGAAATGATGGTGAAAAGCGGTAGCAGGAGAGGGAGTGACAAGTGGCATAGGTATTTGGAAGGTGGAGCTCACAGTATTTGCTGATAGCTTGCATGTGGGTGTGAACAAGAGGAGTTAGAAAAGACCCTGAACTTGAGAGGCAGAGCAACTGAAAGGATGAAGTTGGCATTACCTGAACTGAGGAAGACTGTATGAGGGGCAGGTTGGGAGGGGAAATTTGGGATTTTTTTTTTATTTTATTTATTTGAGACAGCATGAGTAGGGGGAGGGACAGAGGAAGAGGGTAGGAGACAGAGAATCCCAAGCAGGCCCTGAGCTGCCAGCGCAGAGCCTGATGTGAGGCTCATGAACTGTGAGATCATGACCTGAGCCAAAACCAAGAGTCAGACATTCAACCGACTGAACCACCCAGGTGCCCCCAAATTTGGGATGTTTTAGGTTCAAAATGTCCCTTACGTAATTTAACTAGAGATATTGGAGAGGCGATGGGATAAACAAGTTTTGGAATTCAGGGGAAGTTTTCTGATCTGAGCTGGAGAAATAAATTTAGGAGTTCATTTAAAGCCCTGTAAATGAATGTAAGGATGGTATTCAAGATATTTAACAACCGGTATGCTGCTGGATGGAGCTAACCAGTCAGAAGATGCTGCTGTTCTAAAAGGTCAAGCGTTTACATTTTAGAAACTAGATCACCGGTAGGTGTGAGGGTTCCTGAGTGAGGCCAGAGCCGTGGAAGCAGGCAGGGTAGAATCAGAGAGCCAGAGAGCAGCTCTTTACTAA
The DNA here is from genome assembly GCF_027475565.1 of Acinonyx jubatus. Classification (NCBI taxonomy): domain Eukaryota; kingdom Metazoa; phylum Chordata; class Mammalia; order Carnivora; family Felidae; genus Acinonyx; species Acinonyx jubatus. The sequence goes on from NC_069384.1 coordinate 53,485,788, forward strand.
CTTGAGTGGAAATATTTCAACATTTCATCAAGCTGTATAGCATACCAGTGTGAGACAGGTGGAAAGTAGACCTGAAGGAATATAGGGAAGGAGGAGGAGAAGGACGAGGAGAAGAGCAAGAACAAGAAGAGGTTCGAGGATGCCCTGGAAAGTCCAATATCTAGAGGTGGGGCGAAGGGGAGGACAGCAAAGGGGACTGAGGAGGAAGGGTCAGTGAAATCCAGGAAACGCAGGAGGGTGTGGTGTCCTAGAAGCACAGTGTCCGCATGGTCCAGTTTGCCTAAGCTGGCCCAAGTTGCTATCTGTGTCAGTGTGATTACTTGTTGTGCTCATCATTCATTCTCAAAAATGCCTCTATCCTGAAAAACAGCTACATGGCCTCCCTGCAAAGAAGCAGTTTAAGTGAAGGAATCGTCCGCTATTTAAAGTGCTGCCAGGTGAAGTAAGAGGACAGAGAACTGGTTCCTGCATTTAGGCTCATATTGGCCACCGGGACCTCATCAGGAAAGAAGTTCCAGTGGTGCAGCATGCATGAAAACTGGGAATCAGGGGAGAGGAGGAGGAGAGTGACTGATGACAGTAAACAGAGACAAATCTCCTAAGAAGTTTTGCTGCTAAGAAAAGAAGGAGAAAATTTATGGGGAGCAGGGTGGTTGGAAGGGAAGGTGAGTCAAGACAGGGTTTAGATGATGCTATGGACTGAATGTTTGCATGTCCCCAAATCCAAATGTTAAAGCCTAACCCCCAAGGTGATGGTATTAGGAGCTGGGGCCTCTGGGAGGTGATTAGATCCTGAGAGTAAAGCTTTCATGATGGGATCCGTGCCCTTAGAAAAGGCCCTAGATGTTCTTACTGTATAAGAATGAATATATTAACATTATGTATTAAAACCTTTTCTTTGACCTAAAAGTTCCTATTTGTCTTTTGACTTTAAAGGGAATTAAACATTTTCATGGGCCCATCAAAGTAAAATGGGTCGCAGGTACTGTGATGGCTGTGCCTGCAGATCGATGGCCCTGGATGCTAAGTAGATAAGGGGATGGGGTTAGTGCTCAATAGAGTGCTAGCCTAGGAAGAAGTCCTTGCTGCTCATCCACAGAAACAGGAAAGAAGGCAGAGAACAGGGATGCAGAAAGTAGGTAGATACAGGGCTGGGAATTTGTGCAGGGTGGGTTGTTTTAATTTTTGTGTTTTTCCCCTGGACTGTTTCCATTTCTCAATGAAGTAGTAAGCATAATCATAAGTTAAGAGTGAGGATGGAGGAGGAGGAGGCCTGGAGGTTTGAAGAGAGAAGGAAAGAAGAAAACAGCCACAAAGGAGTGTGGGAAAGAGGCCAAACTGGGGAATGCATGGTAGAGTTCCAGGGCAGTGCTAGAGGCCCCCTAAGGTTAGGTGAGGAATTGAGAAAGACACCAGGCAGCATGAGTTGTGTGGTTTTCCTCCAGCCACATTCAGCTGCCAAGTGCAGGGGTGAGGTGTAGGAGGAGAGCTGGATTCAAGCAGGGATGGAGTTTACCAAGTAAGTATGGAAAAGAGAGAACTGGCAGGGCAGTTAAGGTACAAGCACAAGAGTGATTATGATAATGCACCTTGGAATTGAAGCTGGGTAAGTGTGGAAGTGGGGACAGGAAGGGAGGGGAGACATTGAATGATGGGGATCTTGACTGTAGCTCCTGGTGGGTCAAAAATAGAGTTAAGCTCTAGAGGAAGTGAATTGGAAAGGTGGCCAATGATGGTGTGAGAACTGGATGCTTGAAATACAGATTATGAAGGGATGTGCAGTTATCATTAATGAGGAGGACTACATATAACACATGACTATCTATCATGCAAAATTTAAGTATCTCGCATCTCCACACATTCTCCAAATGTGACCACTGTTAACAATTTGGTATGTATCAAATGTATGTGACATTTACATATTACATACAAATACACATTGCTTCAGTGTTGGTTGGTTTGTTGTTGCTGTTTTAAGATTTTAAGTACTCTCTATACCGAACATGGGGCTCAAACTCACAACCCCAAGATCAAGTCACATGCTCCACCAACTGAGCTAGCCAGGTGCCCCTATTTGTTTTTTGTTTTGTTTTTTTACATAAATGGGATCATGCTATGTTATCCCATTCCTTATTTGTTTTGCTTAACAATATATTCTGGCATTTTCGTCATTGTTTACATAAATCTATCTCATTTTTTAATGGCTTTTTTTTTCTTTTTTATTGGAATATTCTAGATATGTTTCATGTTTATAGTGGCTGATGGAATGTGAAATTCAGGTTTCTGGGTTCCCTTTTACAGACCCTTTCCAAGACCTTTGTAGGGGTTAACAACATGTCACAGGGCCATAGATTTTTGTAAAATTTGCAAATGTGATTCCTTAAGACTACAGTCTCTGTTCGGATTTCCTCCGTGGTACCTTCCCTGTTTTGGGTGGTATTAGAGAGGCTATGAACATTAAAATAAATATTCACTTCCAAATGAATTCAAATCTGAATAAATCTGCATTTTCATAACTAATTTTGAATTCTTCTTAAAGAGCATCTTTCAGATTGCATAAGCTGTAGGTCCTTGGAGCCTAGCTCTGCCCCTACAGGTTAGCAATTCTTCTTTAACAGCCTATTTCCTCAGTGTTGTCTAGATTCCTGGATACTTCCTGGGGCCCCAAACATGTATTGCTGAACTACGGAGCAAAAGTTCTCTCCCTCCCCACCTCTCTGAAAGCCTATCCTGAGGTGACCAGAGGGGTCTCACTTCCCTGGATCAAGTTAGTGACCCTCAAACCAAGTTTAGGAAATTATGAAAATATACAAGTAATTCTGATTGTCTTGAATGCTATAATTTGGGGTATTTCTGTCATTGTTGCCTTTATCTCTGTATCAAAGCAGATCATAATTAACTGAGAATTTTGATATATAAGATCATTTCAAGATCATCTAATCCTGTCCTCTCATTTTACAACTTTGAGCGCCAAGGCCCAGAAAAGAAGGACCATGACGGTTTATAATTTTATAGTGAAGGCAAATCATTTCTTAAGTAAGGCCAGGCCCTGGGTTAAGTGGGAGGTGTGAAGATCAAGGAGGCAGGTCCCAGCTCAGAGACAGAAAACTGTTGGCCACACACCCTTGTAAACTTCAAGCACATTCTCCCTTGCTAGCTAGCAGGCACTAATGACTATAATAAATTAAGAGGGATTAAGTTAGGCAATAAACAATTACACTTGACAACAGAGTGTAAACCTGATGCCTTAATTAATGTATTGACCCATAGCTCTTTCTAGGTTAAGAACCCTGGTACTAATTCAGCCATAATATCTGTTCTTTCTTTCTTTCATCTTTCTTTCATCTTTCTTTCTTTCTTTCTTTCTTTCTTTCTTTCTTTCTTTCTTTCTTCCTATGCACTAGGACTACACTATATTCAATTTTCAAATAATAATTGCACAGAGCAACATATTAGAAAAATACAGAGACTCAAAATAAACCCGGGTTTGGCCACCCTTTCCTCTAAGAGTGATGATACTTTGACTTACCTCACAGTATTATGAAGATTAACAAGATTATGCCTGTAAGTATTCTAAGCTCTTTGGATTTAAAAACTGCAGTTGGCTGGCAGCAACATTTTCTTTATGTCTAGTCTGCTTGGTTGGTAATGAGATATGACTTTAAAGAGAGTAATGTTGGACAGGCATATCCCATCAAGACTTATGCATCCAAACCTGCTTTGTCCCGTTATATGGTCACCGTGGGAGACTACTTATTTTGATGAGGCTGACGTTGCTTAAAACATTTTCTGAACTGCTCCTTAGGAACCGCTTTGGAGGCAGCTTGTAACACATAAGAGAAAAACAGCCTGCTCATGGTTTAGGGCAATTGTGGAAATACAGAAAGGTCTTTATAAACAACAACAATTCAGGTAGTGGGTAACTGAGTAGCCCACACAGATAAAGTTATGTATGTCTAGCAAAGTAGCAATTTCATAAGAAGATGAGTGTCAGGTTAAAATTCCTCAGCAGTTGTTATAAGGCTCATCAAAAGCAGTTTTAAGCACATCCAGGCATGTGACATTCTCCCGGAAGATAGGAAGAGGAATTTTTTGAATATGAAAAGTCAGACATCTAGCGTTCAGTGATTTGACAGATCATATGCTGGCCAATGATTTTAGTAACAGTGAACATCTGAGTAGTAGTACATTATAATTATTTAAGCATTTTTATGTACATTGGTTCATTTTATCTCCACAACAACCCTAAGATATTGCAAAAATAGACAGTATTATCATTTTCATTTTACTTATGTAAAAAATCAAGCTCAAAAAGTTAAGAGATAAGCCCAAGTTGGCCAATTCAATAAATGAGGCAGACCTCAGATCCACCTCTAGTAACTTCCACTCCGAATTCTTTCAACATTATAATTACTGTTCTCTAAAGTGTGTTATAAAGGATTCTGGACCTCAGTATGGTCCTTGTAGTGATTTGAAAACAGGCCCACAAATCCTTTGACATTGTTCTCTTCAAAAGTTGGAGCCTAAAAAAAGACTGGAACCTAAGTCATCTGCCCACTGAGTGTGGGGTAAATTTGGTAACTCAAGGGTAGGTGTGACAGTGTGTGACCTCTGAGACGAGGTCATAGAAGACATTATACCTTTCTCCTTGCTCTCATGGATCATTCACTCTGGGGGCAGCCAGCTGCCATCTTGTGAGGGTATTCCACCAGCCTACTGAGAATGTGAAGAACTAAGGGCTCCTGGGGTGCCTGGGGGGCTCAGCTGGTTCAGCCTCCAACTTCAGCTCAGGTCCTGATCTCACACCTGAGCATTGGGTTCTCTGCTGTCCGCTCAGAGCCAGCTTTGGATCCTTTGTTTCCTTCTCTCTCTACCTGTCCCCACCCTCCATCTTCTCTTTCTCTCTCAAAAATAAATAAACATAAAAAAAAAAAAAAAAAAGAACTAAGGCCTCCCACCAACAGCCATGTGAGTAAGACATCTTGAAAGCAGATCTTTCAGGCCTGCTCAAGCCTTCATATGACTGCCCCAGCCAACATCTCTGCTGCAACCTGAAGAGAGACTCTGACCTGGAACCATATAGCTAAGCCACTTCCTGATTCCTGATTCTCAAAAACTGTATAAGATAATAAATGCTTGTGACTTTAAGTCCATGTTTTGGATAATTTGTTATATAGCAATAAATAACCAATATATTTCTAGGATCAATTAAGTTTGGGAAACCCTCTAAAATCCTCTTAAATATTCATAATGTCTATTAATATACAAAGGTTCTTGAGAGTCCTGCAGCAGAGAAACCTGTTTTTACTTTTTTTATAATATAGTTCCAAGTCCCCTTTAATAAAATATCTTTCACAGAATTGGTTTGGGATACTTTGAACTGCAACAGCTATTTCAGTTAGTTGTAAATTTCCAAGTGAGCATTTAGACCAAATACCAAAAACTGCTACAAATCTTGTAGATGTTTGGGCCTCTATTGGACATTCTACAAAGCAATGGCTTAAACTCTTTAAAAATGTCAATATCCTTGAGGCGCCTGGGTGGCTCAGTCGGTTGAGCATCCAACTTCGGCTCAGGTCATGATCTCACGGTCCGTGAGTTCGAGCCCCGCATCGGGCTCTGTGCTGATCGCTCAGAGCCTGGAGCCTGTTTCAGATTCTGTGTCTCCCTGTCTCTCTGACCCTCCCCCGTTCATGCTCTGTCTCTCTCTGTCTCAAAAATAAATAAACGTTAAAAAAAAAATTAAAAAAAAAGTCAATATCCTCAAAGACAAAGAAATTTAAGAAATTGTTGTAGATTAAAAGGAGACATAAAAAAAAAAACGTGTCAGTTAAATGCAATCCATGATTCCTCATTGGATTTTGGATCAGAACAAAAAAATAGTTATAAAGGACATTATTGAGACAATTCGGGGAATTTAAGTTATAGACTGTATATTAGATAATATAATTGTATTAATGTTAAATTGTCCAGTTATAAGAATTATACTCTGGGCGTGCCTGGGTGGCTCAGTCAGTTTAAGTGTCCAACTCTTGATTTCTGCTCAGGTCATGATCTCATGGTTTGTGAGTTCATACCTCATGTTGGGCTGCGCTGACAGCACAGAGCCTGCTTGGGATTCTCTCTCTCTGCCTCTCCCCTACTCACACCCTCTCTCTCTCAAAATAAATAAATAAAAATTAAAAAAAATTTAACGGTTAGTCATTTTTGAAAGACAGAGTGCAAGCAGGGGTGGGGCAGAGAGAGAGGGAGACACAGAATCCGAAGCTGGATCCACACTCTGAGCTATCAGCACAAAGCCAGATGTGGGGCTTGAACTCATGAACTGTGAGATCATAAGTTGAGCCGAAGTCAGACACTTAACTGACTGAGCCACCCAAGTACCCCAAATAAACAAAACTAAAAAAAACAAAAAAGAATTCTACTGTGGTTATGTAGGGAAATGTCATTTTCCTTAGGTGATAAATGTTAAAATGTATAGGGCTACAATATCAAAATATAACTCTCAAATGATTCAGACAAAAAGTGGGTGTGTATTTGCATGTGTGCATACAGGAAGTGTGAAGATGAGTATAGGGCAAATGTGAGCAGAAAAATATCAAGGCCTGTATCTGGAGGTACAGCTCAGTGTTAAGATAGGGCAGAAGACATGAAGGCCCTCATCATGATTGCTGAGTTTCGGGGTCTCTGCTCTGAGGCAGCCCTGAAAAACCGGTGAGGGAAGTGAAACACCTGTTCTCTTCTTTTTCCAATACCGAATCCTCCTAAACCTTCTGGTTACAGCAGAAATGTTTCTTCCTGACCATCCTATCTGAAAAGGTTCTTCTCAGTCATTATCACAAAGAACTTTAAATCTCATAACACTTTCTGTTTTTAAATTTCAGATTTATTTATTCTATACGTCTTCATTGCTCATCTTGTCCTACTAGACCATAGGACATGAATAATGCCTCTTACACTTACCCTTCTTCCAGTGCCCTGCCCAAAGCCTGGCCCATAATATGACTCACAATATTTTTTAGAGTAAATTAACGTTCTTGTCACTTTCTTTTCTACTGCATGGTAATCCTGGGTTACTTCTCATATTCAGTGGACACCAAGTGCTTTTATGCTACTTGTGGAAACACAAGTGGAAACACGTGTACACACACACACACATACACACACACACACACACACACACACACACACACACACCAGTATCAGTGTCTCCTATCATATGATGATTTGTTGTCTCCACAACCAGATCTTTTATAGAGGTCAGCTGAGCATCTAACCTTAATCCATAATGTACTGATTGAATAGTGTTCCCCAGAAATTCATGACTACCTGGACCTCAGAATGCAACCTTATTTGAAAATAGGGTGTTTGCAGATGTAATTAGTTAAGTTCAAATGAAGTCATACTGGGTTAAGGTGTGCACTAATCCAATGACTTGTGTCCTTATGAAAAGAGAAAACAGAGACACACAGAGACACAGACACAAAGAAGAGAATTGCACATGATAATGAGGGTAGAAATTAGAGTGCTACATCAACAAGACATGGAACACCCAAGGTTCTTGGCAACCACTAGAAGCTAGGAAGAGGCAAGAAAGGATTCTCCCCTAGAACTTTCAGTGAGGGCATGGTCCTATTGACACCTTGATTTCAGGTACGTAGCTTCCAGAACTGTGAGACAATAAATTTCTGTTATTCTAAGCCACCTGGTTTGTGGTGATTTCTTATGGCAGCCAAGGAAATGAAAACAGATGGTTTGCACAGATAGTTGTAAAACTGAACTAATGTGCTCTGATATACCCTTCCCAGGTAAGCCTCCACTCTAGGTCTATAAACCTACCACAATAACTGGCCCTATGAGTCAAGTGCACAGAGACTGACCACAATGTAAAGAATTTTGATAATAAATCCCCAGCCTACCAACTTGTTAAATAGGGGTTGACAATTTATTTGCCATTCCTCTCAGAATACTTGCATTTTAATAGGATACTCAATCATTCAATATTCATGGATCCATTTACTCACAAGGGTTTACCGAGTGTACCCTACGTCAGGCATTGCTACAGGTCAGCCAGAAAACTATTTTAGGATACACAAACAGCTTTCCTTGAATGCTTAAAATCACACCCTGGAGATCTCTACCTACTCATTCAATGAGCTCGAAGAACTTATTGGATATTCTACCTGGGGAGTACAGCATGTATATCTTCTGCTGAAGAAGAACATGCTCTATATTCTATCAAAGTGTCTCTGTGTGAGCACAGTTTGGGGAGATATAAACAGAGTAAAGCAGATGAAAAGCCACTAGTCATATAACCAGTCGAGCACGGTTAGGCTAATCAACACTGGAGAATCTCACAACACATTCTTTCTTGGCTTTGTTCTTAGCTCTTTGGCCTCTTGTTTTGCACCTTCTTTAAATGCCCATCTTCTTCTATCCATTCTGAAAATGTTGATGTTCTTCACCATTTTGTCCTGGGCCCTCAATCTTCTCCCTGGATCTGACATACTCTCCCTGGATTTTTGCATCCGGCTCCACTGGTCTCAATTAGCATGCATTATATGCTTATGTCTCCCCAATCTTTAACTCTAAACCAGAACTTCCTCCTAAGCTACACCCCATTAAATTCAACTGCTTACTAGGTAGCTCCCCTTGGATATTCCACAAATATCTCGAATTAAACATCTCCAGAACCCAACCAATTGCTTTCACCACCAAATCTGCTCTTCTGTCACTATCCACCATGTTGCTTAAGCGAGAAACCTCAGTGTAATGAGCTCCATACTGTTTAGCATTGTATTTCCTTTATTTGTCCTAAATTTAGTTCTTCCAAGCTTTGAGGGTAACCCAAATTCTAGTTCTCTCTGATTTTGTGAATATGTTTTTGTTTACCCTTTAACTGATCCACCATTTCTCCTTTCATAATCTAATCTTAATTTCCAAAAAGCCCATCTCCATTTTTTTTTTGAGAGCTTTAATAATCACCTGCATCCACCCCAACTCTATGTAAAAGACTAGGAACAACCTAAATTGCTAATAAGTCTGGCTACCCAAATTATGATACGTCAATATGACGAAGTATTAAAAAAATATTCTAGATATATACTTTATACTCTAAGAAATGCTTGTGACTTAACATTATAAAAGTAGGTTTTTAAATGACACAGAACACGGTGATAACTTTTGTTCCAAAAAAATGTATGACCACAATAGCCAGGTAAATATTGCAGACTGAACAACATTTTCCTTTATTCCTTCTTAAAACCACACTAAAATGACAATTCCATGAAGAAAATAAAGAGGATGATAAGAGAGTAACTGCAGGTGGCAACCTAACACATGAGGTCAGGGAAGACCTCTCTGAGACAGCGATCTGTTATGAAAAGGATGCGAATGAGCAGCTGTCTGTGTGAAGAACTGAAGAGAAGCATGCCAGAACTAGGGAACAAGTGCAAAGGTCCGGAGTTGGGAAAGGGCTTTCATTTTTGAAAAATAAAAACTAGGAGAAGGCTTTGCGGAATTTTAATTTGGGGAGTGACGTGATCTGATTTATGTCTTTATCTCTTGCTGTGGTGAGGAAATCTAATGAAGCATAGTAAGAATGATGGCAGCTGGGTGGTAAGGAAGCCATTCATGTTGTCCAAGTGAGAGTCATAATATTGTTTGCACTTTGGGGTGGCTATTGAGATAGAGAAATCTGAGATAGTTTTTCGGCGGTATCTTTTGATGATATTGAGACATTTTATGCTGTATTTAGATATATTTTGCTAGTATAGCCTATTTGGTCAATAGGACTTGGAGTTGGATGTTGAAGAAAATAAGCATCTTTAGCTTAAGCAGTGTGGTGAAAGTTATGCCATTTGCTGGGATGATATTTGTATATCGAAGATATCTATTATGATTGAGCATAAATGAAGCGCCCCTTGGTGGAGATGAAGAAGTTCTTAATTGCTTTTATTGCTACATGTATAGACTACAAATTATCTGCACAAATCTTCTAGTTCAGGGAAGAATTATTTTAAAGGAAATTCTTAGTTATGGAAATAACTAAGTAGCCAAGGTTTTAAAAGGAGGGTGTAATAACAACTTTCAAAAAATGTTTCAATACCATCTGCCTCATTGCTTCATAAAGAAAACTTGTCCTTGGAAGGTGATGGATTGTTTTGCAAAAGGAAACCAGACCTTCTGCAGCAATGGGTCCAACTTGTCGAACTCTGCTCCTCGAAATTCAAAGTGAAGTAGACTTGGAAGGTGGACAGGGTGGTCCTGACCAAGGCTCAGGAACTGACACTCTCAAGGCGGCCCCTGAAATAACCTTGAGAAAAGGGCAACTTGAGGGTAGTATCCCAGGCTACACTTGTGGAGTAGTCTCCACAAGTGTGTGACTAAGGCTAGCTATAATGACATAGTGACACATAGAATGTTTTGTTGTGATGAACAATGGCAGAAAATCCGAGTGCAAACTGAGAGAGCCGTAAGTTCCAAGCACAAGTTTAGAACCCCATTGTGAGGCTGACAGGCATCCAGACCAGCAAGGACATCAAGCAGAGCAGACAGGCAACTGTTAGACTTTGGGCACAGTCCTAATAATGACACTAAACACCAACCAGAAGCATTGGCAATTCTGAGCTAATCAGTCATCCCAGATCTCTCTCTCTCTTTTTAATATTTTTTTAAGTTTATGTATTTATTTGGGGGGGAGGTGAGTAGAGAATGCATGGGGGAGGGGCAGAGACAGAGGGAGAGAGATAATCCCAAGCAGGTTCTGCGCTGATAGTGTGGGCCTATATCTCAAGAACCTAGAGATCACGACCTGAGCCGAAGTCAAGGGTTGGACACTTAACCGACTGAGCCACCCAGGCACCACCTAGACCTCTTTATACCTAGCACTAGGAGCAGGAATGGCCCTGCCCATCAATGCATCCTCTGCCCTGAGTTCATTTTATCCCTTGTATTCTTGGGAAATTGGCCAGAAGAAAGGAGAGGGGAGGGTGGGTGGAGAAAGCTTCCAAAGGGCAATATTCACTCTCAATGACAATAAGCTCTGTAGATATATTCAGTCAAACTGGTTCCAAGCCTGCATAGACCATAGACCAGCCTCTCTTCACCTGGGTACATGCACCTCTGAGCCAGCATTTCTGGAAGAGTAGGTAAAATCCTTATAATATTGGTTCTCATGTTCCACCAAATAGAGGGCTTTGGTTTCTAGTATCTTAGTGACAAGCTTTTAATTCACTTTAAAAATGTTAATAACCATTTATATTATTAGCAAGATCTTTTTCTTAAAAGTTTCCAAATGTCTAACCTTTTTTGTAAGAAAAATAGACCCTTTTTTTTCAGGAAAGAAGGAAAATTTTACTTTGCCATAATACATGGCATGAGTCATGGAAAGGGCTTGAATAATTTGTAGACACATTGCTATTGAGTCATCATGAATGATACAAGACCACTTGAATACTGATGAAGTCAAACTCTTTATAATCTGTAAGAAATAAAAATACTACTACTTTATTTCACAAAGCTCAATTTCAGTTTTACCCTAGATAAGACTCTGGGGCTAGATTGCAACAAATCTCATTCATAGATGAGCAAGCTTGTTCCCTAAGAAGCCAAGCAAGATCTTCAGCAAAGAGAAAGAATCAATGTATCATGCAGAGTTTAACGCAATAAACTCTCCTTGTCCAATAGGCTCCTTTCCTTTATAATAGGTAAAATATTATATTTAAAAACAAACTGGCCTAATTGTGACTAAAATACTCAGAGATCTTGTAATTTTAAATGTTTTAAACACTATAACTGATGGGTTTGATGGGTACATTGGAATGCTGGTGATTTATTATATAATTTAAGTGCCCATCTGTGCAGCTCGGCAAAGACATAGCTGATGAAAATATCAGCTGTCCAGCTGTTTTCTCTGCTCAACAGAGGTCATGAGGATTGCTTCTCTGGCTGCCATCACCACTCCAACAAACTCATCTCTGTCAGGAGGGCTCTTCATTTCCATATTCTCTTGAAAAAGCTAGCCAACAACACTGGTCCTTAATCCTGAAGAATATCCCAGCTATTTTTGAAGCTAGTTGCAACTAAATGAGCCTTGACAATGGTTAAGGAAGTCATTTTCTCAAACTTTGTGTCACTGTGCTTCATCTCTCAGCTAGCTGGCCTGGAATATGGAGGAGCTATGGTCTGACTTAGTTTCCTGGGTTGAATTTCTGGCTCTTTACATTTGTTTTTCAACCCTTAAAAAAAAAAAAGAATGAATTATGCAATACCAACAACAATCTATACCACATTACCTTCCCACCTTTCATGTGCTGCTTAGATACTTCATCCATTCTCCATGGCTCTGGGACTAATGACAAGTTTGGGGACTGTAAGAAGTGGAACAGCAAACCTAGAGATAATTTCCAGTGGATCCTGCTTTGTTTTAACATCATTTACTTGAGCCATATGGACCTAAGTGACTCTACTTATCATCCTTTCCATTGAGATAGTTACTAAGTGGCAGGTGTTATGGTTGGTATCCAGTATACAGGTATGAACAAGATAGAAAGGTGAAGAAGATAGTGAGTTGTTTGTGACTGGTAAACAGGACTAGAAGAAAGGACTGAAAATATATAAAGTGTTTCTATACTATGTTATAGACCCAGTGGGTATTAAAAATTCTTACTACATTGATTGCCTTTAATAGTAATTTGGATACACACTGGAAAATTGAGGAGTTATGATTAAGCAGTCATTGATTTCATAGCTAATGAGCCTTTTATATGCCTTTCAGAGCCCTAAGTAGCAAATCTGCCCCAAGTACAAGGAGTTCAACAGTATCCTCAAATCAGTAGTGTGGGGAAGAAAAGAGAAAGAGGAGAGGCATCCTAAAGGCACTAATAAGATTCCTAATCTTGATCTCTGGTCTCCTGCTCCATCATCTTAGCTTGCTGCCAAGGGTGCTGGCCCAGGGCCCAAAACATTTGCCACCTTGAGTAGCAATTCAGGAGAGGCCAAGTAGAACTGGCTTAAAATTTTGCGTATCTTTAAGAAGCATTATTTAAATACAGAGAGAGTCTTTCAATATCAGTGCTTTGGGAAAAGGCCTGGTTATCCCACTCTAGTTTTGGTTTCTGAGACGTGTGTGTGTGTGTGTGTGTGTGTGTGTGTGTGTGAACAGATAACATGAAATCTATTCCCTTAACAATTTTTTTGAGTGCACAATAAAGTATTGTTGACTATAATCACAATGTTGTAGAGCAAATCTCTAGAATTTACTCATCTTGTATGACTGAAACTTTATACTCACTGAACAGCAACAACCCGTTTTCCCCTGCCCCCTGCCACTGGCATCCACCATTCTAATCTTGGTTCTATGAGTGACTATTCCACACACTTCATACAAGTGGAATCACAAAGTTATTTGACCTAGGACTGGCCACTCAGCACAATGTCTAGGTTCATCCATGTTGTCACATATAGTAGGTAGATTCTGACATTTTACCTTCACTGCTTAGAACGCAGCCCCCAAATACTATGCATCTTGTAAGTATATGCACAAAGCATTCCTCAACATCGAATTAATTCCTAGTAATCATAGGAATTGTTAATGATAAAGATTCTTCTATGTAACTCATTCAGAACAAACATATATAAATGTGATGGGAAGATTATAGTAAAGCAACAGAAGACAGCTAGATTTTATTTGGAGCATTTTGCTCTCAGTTTCTCTGAACCTCTGTTAACTGCTTGTTTGAGGCGGAGCGGGGTGGGGGGGGATGATACAGTTCTAGAGGTTTCTCTCGAAATTTCTCCCTAGCTTGTCACAATAATAATGAATAATATTTGAATGGTGCTTTACAATTTGCAAAGGATTTTAACATTAATTTTCTCATCCTACCTTCAGTGATGAAGGAGTTGACATCCCTTTTCACAGATGATGAGACAAAGGCTCAGAAAAGTAGTGATTTACCCAAAGTCATCCTCTAAATCCTAGCTGGTTTTAACTATATCCTAAAGCCTTTTATGCTCTGTCATTTTAACTTCAGGTATTTCTATTGCTTGAAAAGTAAACTCTGATGTGGGCAATTATAAGTCAAAAACTTTCTAAGTAATATCAATAAAATTAATTAAAATTAATAAGTTCATAATTGCTTATCCTCTCTCACCTGCAGGCTTATTCATAGAATTGTCATTCAAAGCAAAATTAATAGGGGCATCTGAGTGGCTCAGTTGGCTAAGTGTCCAACTTTGACTCAGGTCATGATCTCACAGTTCATGAGTTCAAGCCCCACAACAGGCTCTTTGCTGTCAGTGTGGGGCCTGCTTCAGATTCTCTGTCCCCCTGTCTCTCTGCCTCTCCCCCACTTATTCTCCCTCCCTCTCTCTCTCTCTCTAAAATAAACATTTTTAAAAAAGCAAAATTATAAGCATGGCCATAAAACACATGTATAGCACTAAGTAGGTATCTCTGTTATTTATTTTCAGTGTGCTAAAATTTACATACAGTCCTGACATATAAGGCATGCAATAATGTGGCAAGATATTGTTGTAGGCTGAATTTTATCACCTCAAAACTCATATATTGAAATCCTAACACCCAAGTACCTCAGAATGCAACTGTATTTGGAGATGGGGTCTTTAAAGAGGCAATTAAGTTAAAATGAGGTCATTAGGTAGTTCCTAATCCAATCTGACTGGTGTCCTCCTAAGAGGAGGAAATTTGGAGATGGACCACACACAGAGGGAAGACCATGTGAAGACACAGGGAGAAGACAACCATCTACAATCCAAGAAAAGAGTCCTCAGAAGAAAGCAAGCCTGTGGACACCCTGATCCCAGACTTCTAGCCTCTAGAACTGTTAAGAAAACAAACTCCTGTTTCTTCACCACCATTCCGTGGTACTTTGTTATGGCCCTAGCAAACAAATACAATAGCTAAAACTTAGTTGCTTGTATAGGTTAATAACATTACTGTCTTTCAATGTAATGTATGGATGTTCAAATGCCATCGTCCTCAATTTTCAAAAAAATGACTATATTTGTTAATGACAGGGATATGTCTATTATGTTTTGAAGAGAGGCACTGCTCATTCGGCACTCACAATCAATGCATAAATAAGCACATGCAAGTTAAAGTGACACATACAATGATAATGTTATATTCAGATTTTCAGATCAATTCTAGATGAGATGTAAGAGAAGTTTTCACTAAAGTGGTGTGATTTACACTGAATATTAAGATTAGATAAGGTTTTGACGTAAGTAGCTAAGGAACAGGATAAAGGAAAGGGTATAAAAATGAAAATCATAGAGAACACTAAATAGGCCAGTTTCGCTGGGGCAGAAGAGATTGAGGAGACTAAGTTTGGTTTCTGGGAAGAGAATTGACAGTGACAAATAATCTCCTGATGAGGGGATGGTGTGAGGATGCGCTGAGCATATCCACTAGCCTCAACTTAGAAGTCAGTCTACCACTCTATAAGAACAACTTGCTGGTCATATAATGCTCCATCTTGTCACTGCCTTAGTCATGTATTGAATCCTTTTCCAGAAATATCCAGAGAAACAGATGCTTCTATTTATGGCAGTGACTCCCAGAATTTCATGGAGGGGTTTTATTCATTATCCCCACCTTAGATATAGTCAAACCAACCCCCTAGAGCAATGTTCTCAACCTTGGCTGCATAATAAAATCATCTGAAGAACTTTGAGGAAATGCTGATGCCCAGGCTATAGTCAAGACCAATTAAATCAGATAATGGTGGTAGAAGACAGGCATCAGTATGTTTCTTAAGCTCCCAGGTGATTCCAATGTGTAGCCAAGTTGGAGACTCACTGCCATAGGCAATAGAGCCGTGGTATCAGTGCTTTTAGTAGACTCCCCAAGTGATTCTTTCTAGCCAACCTATGGGAAACATTTGATCCTCAGCACTAAGCATACATCTCCCATTCCTCAGTTAGCTTTCTTTAATCCTCTAAGAGAAAACAAGCATGTCACCTCTTTTTTTCTCTTCTCTTTCCTACCAATAATCTCATTTGCTAAACTTACTTCCCAATTTGATAGGATTAAAAGGGGGTGTTATACATAGAACTTACAACATAGGAACATAGGGATGGGGTTCCACATTCAAGTTGATATCAAGACTGCAGTAGCTATATTATGAAGCAATGAGTTTAGAAAATACAGTATTGAAAAATAAGATGGGGCACCTGGCTGGCTCAGCAGAGCATGTGACTCTTGATCTTGAGGTCGTGATTTCAAGCCCCATCATGGGCACAGAGCTTAAGAAAGAAAGAAGAAAAGAAAGAAAGAAAGAAAGAAAGAAAGAAAGAAAGAAAGAAAGAAAGAAAGAAAGAAAGAAAGAAGGAAAGAAGAGAAAAGAAAAGAAAAGAAAAGAAAAGAAAAGAAAAGAAAAGAAAAGAAAAAAGAAAGAGGAGCACCTGGGTAGCTTAGTCAGTTAAGTATCCAACTCCTGATTTCAGTTCACGTCACGATCTCACAGTTTGTGAGACTGAGCTCTGTGTTGGGCTCTGTGTGAACAGCGCAGAGACTGCTTATATTCTATCTCTGTCTGTCTCTCTGCCCCTCCCCCGTTCACCATGTGCTCTTGCTCTCTCTTTCTCAAAGTAAATAAACATAAAAAAAAAAGAAGAAGAAGAAGGGTGCCTGGGTGGCTTTGTCGGTTAAGCGTCTAACCACTGATTTTGGATTCAAGTCATGATCTCGCAGTTCATGGGTTCGAGCCCTACATTGGGCTCTGCACTGATGGTGTGGAGCCTGCTTGGGATTCTCTCTCTGCCCTCCCCCACTTTCTCTCTCTCTCAAAAAAAAAAATAATAAACTTAAAAAAAATTTTTTTTTAAAGAAAAAAGAGAAAGAAAGACAAGAAAGACATGGCCCAGATTACAGAGGGGCTAGTCTTTCAGCTGCAAAGCCAATGGTCTTGAAAAAAATAACTCAACAGGAGAGTAACAAGATTAACACCAGAATTCAAGGAAATTATAAAGAAGAGAACAATGGGACAGAAAAATATGAAAGAATGTAAAGGAGGAAAATTAACTAATAGATTAAGTATATGAGAAAGCTGGGAATGAATTGAAGATGTAATTCTGAGGTTGTAAGCCTGGGTAATAGAAATTACAAAAATGGGGAAATGATGAGAAGATGCTGAATTTTCTCTGAAAGAAAGCGGAAAAGGGAAGTTGAATTGGGTTCTTGGACTCATCTGAGATAACATGACATTTAGAAAGAAAGGCCAGTCTAGAGACAGAGATTTGAAATCTTCTGCCAAGAAATCTCAGTTGCAGCCAAAAGAGAACATTGGGAAAGATGAGATGAGAACCAAGGATGGAAAGTTAGGAAATACCATTGTGGAGATGATGAAGCCAAAAAGAGGTGTCTTATTAGAGACACAGGAGGGGAACCTGGGTAGGGCTACAGAAGAGGAAGAGAAAGGGGAAGAAGGAAGTGATCAGCGGTGTTAAATGGCTAAGGAGAAAGAGGGCCTAAGATAACACATATGATGACTGCTCATTTCATGGCAGTGCCTGAGAGCCACTATTGGCTCTCCATCACCTACAGAATATTAGCCCGGCAAGAAAAAGCCTTTATACATCGGCTGTAATATACTTTTGTGGTGCCTCATCTCTCAACCTTCACTGCACTATATACTATTCTCCATGAAATATGCTCTTTTAGGCTTCTTTATGTTTATATAAGCTACTTTCTTCCCTTGAAAAAATTCTACTCATTACTCAAGACCCAGCTCATAACACCATTTTCTCTGTGAATCCCTGTGCACCCTTAGTTCATAGGCTAATGCTGTATACTCAATGCTTCCTCGATGCTACTTCAGTTTGTATATAGTTCATTGATAGCACTTACTACAGGCATCATAATTTCTTTTTTACCCACCTGTTTCAGTTTTCTATTGCTATGCAAACATCCACTCTAAAATAGAATAGTGTAAACAACAGCTAATTTTTTATCCCTAGAAACTCTGAGGCTTGACTAGGATCAGCTGCACAGTTCTTCTGTCCCATTGATGTGAGCTGGTGTTACAGTCAACTGCAGGTTCACCTAAGCTGAGGTTCCAAGACTGTACACCCATATGTCTGATGCCCTGGCTGACATAGCTGGAAGAGTGGACTCAAGTTGGGATGCTGAGAAAATGGGACTTCTTTGTTTATATGAGTTCTCTCCACACGGTCTTTCCACATGGTCTCTTCACCAAGGTAGCCCAACTTCTTACACAGCAGTCCACTACTCCCAAAGAAGAGCATTCCAATGGAGGGAATCAAGAACTATAGGTTCTCTTAAATTCTAGTCTCATAATTCCACTACTATTAACACAAGTCATGGGCCCAGAGCTACTCAAAGGTATGAATACCAGAAGGCACAGTTGTGTGGGGGCCACCTTTGGGGCTATATCCCTTATTAGTCTGCCATTTGTCTGAGGGGCAAAGATTAAGTTTGTTTTTTTTAATCTTTGTGGCCCCAATACGTAGCATGGAACTTAACACACAGTGGACATTCATTGAATGATGGTTGAGTGGGAGAACAGAGGTGGAAATGGGGAACTGAGGACTAAGCCAGGTTAAGAAAAGTCAGAGACAGGGTGCCAGGCTGGCTCAATTGGTAGAGCATGAGCCTCTTGATCTTGGGGTCGTGAGTTTGAGCCCCACGTTGGGCATGTAGATTATTTAAAAAAAAAGAAAAGAAAAGAAAAGAAAAGGAGCGATATAAATTCAGGGGTGGGAGTGAAGCGCCTCATAGTTAAACTTCTGATGTTATGTCAAAATGAGGTCACACACATGGTCATCAATTCTGTGTCTGAGTTTAACGTGTTAAACTGTTAGTATAAACCTTTAAAATATATCATAATTCGCACAACCCTGTTTGGCCTTTCCATATTTCTTATATGGAAGTGGCCTGTTAAGTATCTCCTGACATTTGAGAGTCCTCAGGAATAACCAGTTAAGTGTATGTGCTAGGTAGTCACTTTTAAATTGTGTTGCTAAGAGATGCCGTAATATTTCAAGTGGAACTCCCTCAGGAACCACTTCAGTAGGGATGGGAGAGAAGGGTCAGAACTGAGCCTGTAGGCTGTGGGCCCACAACCGGATCCCTATTCCAACCAGGGAAGATTTCATTGGTCTCATTCATTGGCACAAGAAAGGCTTTATTTGGAAAAGTAAATAAAGGCAGAGTTGTTTTTTTTTTTCCCTTTTTCCCTACTAAATAAATTGAGAAAATTACATGTGAAGAAAGAGGAAATGAATAAAAAGATTAACCATGAAGACTTAGTTAAAGCTGGACAGCCTAAATTGGCAGCAAGCCAGCTCAACGTGGTCCTATATGGCCGGGCAGGTGTAAGAGACATTGAGGTGACCAGGGAGTCTGGAGAGACAGTTTAGAGGAGGGACAGTGACATACCTTGAGTGTGGGGTCCAGATTTTAGTCCATCTCTGTCACTAACTGGCCCTATAGCTGGGGTAAGACACTTAGCCCTTTTGGGCCTCAATTGCAAAAGGTCACTAGTTTAAATGACTTCCAAAGTCTGGGGTTCGTACTCTACAACTGTGATTCCATGGAGTTAATGAAGCAGTGCAGGTGACTGACAATGATTTCCAGACTGCACATATTATCAAAGAAACCATTGGTTCCACTTGCTAGTTACATCACCCAACACATTATAACCAAAGAAAGCTCATTATTTGCAGGGTATGGAGACCAAAAGGGAGAAGTGAAAGGTTGCAGAGTTTGATAGTGGAGTATAGAGTACTCAACTCGGAAAAATACCTGTTAAATTAACTAAACAAGTGAGATATCAGACTAACTGGCTCTAATGCCTTAGGTAACGTACAAAAGCAAACCAAAATATAAACCCGTAAATGCCTCCAGGTTACAAAACTGAAATCTAAGGACAACCAATTACAGCCAAGTAGCCTTTAAACCCACAGCCAATCAATAATTTCCTTACTTTGCTGCTGTCTTTTCTCTAGAAGTCTTTCCCCGAATATCTGTAACCACTTCCGGTTTACCTCTGCCAAATTTGATCTACTTTTGCTCTAATGAACTCAAACTATGCTTCAGTTTATCCTCTAACATACTTAACTAATATAGGCTGTGCATGAAGTACTGATATTGTACTCAGGACTTCGCGGGAAAGATAGCATTTCATTCCCACATCTCCATCAGATAGGTAAATTGTTACCACCATTTTAAAATTGAGGAAATTGAAATTAAAGAGATTGCCATTTGCCTAGAGTCACTCAACTATGTAAGGGACAGAAGAGGGATTCAAATGTAGTCATTTAAGTGAATATCTTTATTTTCCCCTATTCATACAAAATCTGCCTGTATTATGCCCTAAAGAACTAGAATTGTTATCAGCTTAACTCACTTTGTATAACCATAGCTCATGCCTTCAGGCAGACAGACACCTAGTGAGTGTCCTTTTATAATGATGATGCTTGGAGTACTGACAATGTTCTTGCTGGTTGAAGAGAATTTGTCTTTGAAACGCAAGTTAACAAACCAAATCTAGTATTTTATTATCATTTCTACCACAGCATTGTTACAGAATTCTACCGGAAGCTCAACCCTTAAGAAGAAACTATGAAAAGAATGAAAGCATTTTCACAGAAGCTAACAAACTCTGGGTGCTGCTCTATCAAGTAGCTAAATGTGTAGGTGGCAGAAATATTTCGCATGTTCTCGTCTTGACTTATAAATTTGTAAAATAGGTATCAAAAATAATAATAATAACATCTTATATTTGTAAAACATTTAACCAACTACAGAGGACCTTCCTTCATAGACATTATTTCAGCTGATTCTCACAACTCCTTGAACATTATCATACCCATTTTAGAGATCTCAAACCTGAGGTTTATAGAAGTTAAACTTTTTCTCTAGGGTGATGTAACTAGCAAGTGGAACCAAATTTTAATCTTCGGACTCCAAGTCTGGTACACTTTCCAGTACACTACAATCTATTTTATTAAAGCAAACATTTTATATTATAGTAAAATATAGTAGATGTTATCGGCTACATAGAGTAGAATTAGGGGCACCTGGGTGGCTCAGTGGGTTAAGTGTTGGACATTGGCTCAGGTCATGCTCTCCAGGTTCTGAGTTTGAGCCCCCATCGGGCTCTGTGCTGACAGGTCAGAGCCTGGAGCGTGCTTCAGACTCTGTGTCTCCCTCTCTCTCTGCCCCTCCCCTGCTCACTCTGTCTCCCTCTGTCTCTCAACAATAAATAAATGTTAATTTTTTTTTTTTAATAGAGTAGAATTGTCTGGTTTCGCCCTCTAGAGGAGGGACCTTCCAAAGACTTGGTCGCTAGAGGTAACAATGTATAATCACAATATTTATAATCATAGTATTACTATTGTGATAGATATTGATTAAAATATGTGGCTATTTTATTTTTTAATGTTTATTTATTTTTGAGAGAGAGAGAGAAACAAAGTACGAGAAGAGTAAGTGCACAGAGAGAGGGAGACCCAGAATCTGAAGCAGGCTCCAGGCTCTGAGGTGTTAGCACAGAGACCTTATGTGGTGCTCCTGAACCACGAGATTATGGCCTGAGCGAAGTTGGATGTTCAACCAACTGAGCCACCCAAGCACCCCATCTGGCTAACAATTTAAAAGAAGCAAATAAATATAAATCCAAATGTAAGATGATTTTTATTTTATTAAGTAAGTTTTATGCCCCTATGGAGCTTGAACTCACAACCCCAAGATCCAGAGTCCCCATGCTCTGCTGACTGAGTCAGCCAGAGGCCCCCTAAACAAAAGAATACTTTTTAACTTAGGACTGTGAGCACAATTAGTGCTTTTAGTGTACATAGGTTTGGGTCATCTGTTGATATCTGAATGTCTTTTGGTGTAAACTTATTCATAAATTAGCCCAAGGGATCAATAGCTTATGGTTGAGCTTCTGGTAGTTACAATGTTTAAAGAGCTTAATTTCCTTGATCTCAGGGAGAAAGCCTGTATGGGGCACATTCCTCAAAACCAATGCAGGTCTAGAATTTCCTGTAGTTCTGTGGCCAGCCATAGGTGTGACCTTGAGGAAATGCATTCACCTCTGATTCTCAGTTTCCTCAACTGTAAATGGAGTAATCATTCTTATATCATCGAATTGGCTTGAAAATTAAACCTGAAGGTGTAAATAAACAATATAGCAAAGGATCTAGCACTTGACAAACATTAATTCTCTTGACAGACTTGGAAGTGTTGGTATATTGGGCTTCATATGTCTGAAAACAAAACAAAGAAACAAACCCCCCAAATAGAAACAAAACCCCTTCATCTCTACTTAGATCTGACACTAAAGACAGGGCTACTTAGTAGCTCTCCTGTTCGTGCTCACAGCCAGGAACTTGGTAGATGCCCGGGAAATGTTTGAATTAAACTGAAATCGAATTACCACCCGCCCACCTCCAGGGTCTCCAGTGTGTAATCAGAAGCCCGCCATAGACCGAATCTCAGCGCCAGGACTGGCCCATATACAAAAGGACGCTGTCCTTTCAGCAACCCTCCTCGGTCTCTGGGCCTTGCTTTTTTTGTCATGGCTCATTCCAGCTGAACTAAGATTTCCCCAAACATGACTGGAGCGACGGGCCGAATCTAACAAGATTAAGTTTAATAGGGATAAATGTAAAGACTTATACTTCAGTCCAAAAAGAATCCTGTACAAGTACTAGATAGGGAATATGGGGATTAGTAGCAACATGTGTGAAAAAGACTTAGGGGTTTTAGTTGATATTAAGCTCAATTAGTCAACAGTGTGCATTTGCTAACAGGGAAGTTGATGTGAACTGAGCTTGCATTAACTCCTGCCCAAGCCTGGTGATTACCCTACTGCTCCAGTTCTTTAGCTTCAGCAGAATCACCAGGAAGGCTCATTAAAACCCAGATTGTGGGCCCCATCCCCCAGAGTCCCTGATTCAGTTGGTCTAGGGTGAGGCTGGAGAATCTGCATGTCTAACGGGTCCGGTTGCACTCCCCAGGTCCCTGCATCACACTCAAAGGACTGCCTGCCTCTGTTCTGCCTGGTCAGGTACTCCTGGGAGTGCTAGTAACAAGGACAGTGAAAAAACCAAAAACATAAAAGCGACAAGAAAAGAAAGAGAATCACTGGTTGTCAGGCACCGTAGTCATATTAGTAAAATTAATAGTAATAGTTAACTTTACTTAAGGGTTTATTGCAGGTTGGAAGTTCTACCAAACATGTTATACAGAATTAATAATAGTAATAATAACAATAGGAATCACTATAACAACCAACACCCAAAAGCATTTACTATGTGTCAAATTTTATTCTGTGTGTTTTACATATTTAACCCTTACAATAATCCTATGAGGTACAGATTACTATACTCATTTTGCAGATGAGGAAATAGTTTGCAAGAAACATAGCTGAGATTTGGATCTAGATATGCTGACAACAAAATTCCTGTGATATCATGAGGCCTCCCTGGAGGCATGAGTGAAGAAAGATTGACTTTAGCCTAAAGAAGACAAGAATAAGAGAGAAAGATAAAACATTTGGTAGTGAATGAATGAATAGAATAGGGTGTATCTAAACAATAGAATACTACTCAGCAATCAAAAATGACTATTGAGGGGTGCCTGGGTGGCTCAGCCAGTTGAGTATATCACTTTGCCTCAGGTCATGATCTCACAGCTCATGAGTTAGAGCCCCGCATCAAGCTCTGCGCTGACAGCTCAGAGCTGGGAGCCTGCTTCTGATTCTGTCTCCTCTCTCTCTGCCCCTTCTCAGCTTGTGCTCTCTCTCTGTCTCTCTCAAAAAATAAATAAACTAAAAAAAAAAAAAATGAACTATTGAAAACAACATGCAGCGTGAATAAATCTCAAGATAATTATGGTGAGTCAAAGAAGCCAGACAAGAAAAAAATCAGAAAATGGTAACTAATCTACAGTGACAAAAAGCGGATCAGTGGTTGGCTAGAGATGGCTGGAAGGGAACCTTGAGAAGATGTGGGAGGGAAGGATTACAAATGGGCACAAGGAAATTTTTGGAGGCGATACATTCCCTATCTTGACAATGGTGATGCTTTCAAGGGAGTTTGTTAAAATTTATCAAACTGTACAGTTTAAATATACACAGTTTCTTATATGTTGATTGTAGTGCAATAGAACAATAAAAAAAACATATTTGGGCTTAAATGTATTAATTAAAATCCACAAATCCAATATTTGGATTTGGAAGTAGACCATTATTATTCTTCTAATAACTGATGGAAGAATGTGTTTGCTATAATTCCACACCTATAAAACACCTTTTTAATGTTTATTTATTTTTGAGAGAGAGACACACACAGAGTGCAAGTGGGGGAGGGGCAGAGAGAGAAGGAGACACAGAATCCAAAGCAGGCTCCAGGCTCTGAGCTGTCAGCACAGAGCCTGATGCAGGGCTCCAACCCACAAACTGTGAGATAATGACCTGAGCTGAAGTCAGAGGTTTAACCAACTGAGCCACCCACGTGCCCCCCTTCAGCATTTCTAATGTAGACCCAATATGTCTTACCAATGTCTAAGTAGAAATATCAATTAAATAATAATTTAGGTTCTATGAAAATCTAACTCAATGGAAAAATCTATTATTAAATTCTAGTTCATTAAAAAACAATTGGGCCTTAAGAAGTCATGGATTCTAAAAACCAAAATAATACATAAACATAATTACATAGTAGAAATAATACCTTCTTATTAAATTTCCCATTTAAAAAAATTGGCATTTTTCTTCTAAAATAAAAAGATAGATAAGATTATTCCCATTTAATAGATGTTACTATTTAAGTTGTCCCCAAAATGGCTTTTAATAACTTTTTTCTTAACCACTTTTAAAAAAATTCTTTTATTTGAACAGTTTTTAAAAGTAATCTCTCTGCCTAATGTGGGGCTCACTCACAAGCCCTCAGATCAAGAATTGCATGCCCTACCAACTGAGCCAGCCAGGTGCTCCTCTTCACCACTTTTGGGAACAAGAATCACAATGTGTTTGGAAGTTGGCTTTGCTCAGTGTCATAAAATGACACTGGTTTAAAATTCACTTGAATGTCTTGGTTTGTCAGAGGAGCTCACCAATATGCATAATAGCCCATTAATGAAAAAAATTACAATAAAATTAATTCACGCAGCCCATGTGTTTTTAAGACTTTGAAGAAATATGATGGCAGTGAACAAAGATTTCTAATCAAATTTGGAGTCATTCCTATAGAACTATTCTTGGAATTTTTCAGGATTACTAATACATGTTGTTCTCAAATTATCTGTGACTTAGTAGATACATGAAACCCACTTGGCTCAGGAACACAAAACTGACTGTACAGCAGAGGCAGATCATGTACCCACTACATCGTTATTCTAATTCCAAAAGAAAACATAAATTGTTCAATTCCCTCACTCTATTCCCAGGGAGAGTAATAATACAAGCCAAGGATAAACTCAAGGATACAACTGGGCCTCCAAGATAAGGAGAGGAGTGGAGTTTGGGTCAGGAGGAGAAAGGAAGACCAAGTTCTCTAACTCATGAAACTGTTCTCATCCCTCTACCCCACACCTGGGAGTGAGGTGGGAAGGAGGAGAAGGTCTAAAAGAGACTGCTCCAACCTCCCTGGTGCATGGCCCTGAAAAAGAGAGGTTTAAGGGCTCAGTTTCAGCAAGAGAGATCAGGGAGGGATTTGTGAGAAAGACCACAGTGAAATAACAACATGGGTGCATTTGCCATTTACCCTTTGTTCCCAATCACTGTGGGAGCAGGTGATTGCCTAAAACCTCAGGATTCCAAGACTGGGGACTGGGCTTTAACAGGTGACAATCAAGTGCGAAGAAAGGAGAGAATATCCTTCTAAGATGAATTATTGAGGTTCTATAAGAACGAGCCCTACCCAACAAATCTCTGATGTTTTTCAGTATGGTATGGATAGGTAGAAATTACAGAATCATGCTTACGCAGCCCTTCTCTAGGTTCAAGGATACTTTATTATAATTCTTTTTTTTAATCTTTATTTATCTTTGAGACAGGGAGAGACAGAGTTTAAGCAGGAGAGGGGCAGAGAGAGAGGGAGACACAGAATCAGAAGTAGGCTCCAGGCTCTGAGCTGTCAGCACAGAGCCCAACCAGGGGCTCAAACCCATAAACAATGAGATCATAACCTGAGCCAATGTCGGATGCTTAAGCAACTGAGCCACCCAGGTGCCGCCCCCCACCTTTTTTTGAGAAAGAGTGACAGAGCACTCAAGCTGGGGACAGGGACAGAGGGAAGGAGAAGGAGGATCCTAAGCAAGCTCAATGCTCAGCATGGAGCCCAAAGGGGGATGGATGCCATGACTCTGAGATCATGACCTGAGTCAAAACCAAGAGTCAGATGCTCAACCAATTGAGCCACCCAGGTGACCCTCAGGTGTACTCAGATTTCAATGTGTGCCCAGGAACACTTTATTTGGTCAAGAACCACTGTGAATGGCTTGTGGAGAAGGATTTTGATAAATGGAAGGTAACGAGGACTAGCCCTGTGGGCACAGGACATGCGTGTTCATACAGGCTCTTCTCCCACAACTTGGCTTAAATATCTGCTGCTGCTGCTGCCCTGAAATTCTGAAATTCTTATTTGTTTGTTTGTTTGTTTGTTTATATTTTAGAGACAGAGAGAGCACATGTGAGCAGGGGACAGGAGCAGAGAGAGAGAGAGAGAGAGAGAGAGAGAGAGAGAGAGAATCCCAGGCAAGCTCCATGCTCAGCACAGAGCCCAAAGGGGGCTGGATCCCAGGACCCTGATATCATGACCTAAGCTGAAATCAAGAGTCAACTGGCTGAGCCACCCAGGAACCCCTGTCCTGAAATTCTTGATAAGTTCTGAACAAAGACCTCTGGGTTTCCATTTTGTATCAGGCATCAGATGATATAGCCAGTCCTAAGTGTAACAATGTAATATCTGGATGGCAGATTTCTCCCTGTTGGCAAATCTCTTCTGCCTGGGCACCCTCCTCTTGGTTGAGATATTTGTCAAAAGAGACATCATTGAATGCAACTGCTACTCCCTGATGACCTCTGTGTTCTATTGTTCTTTAGCAATAATTTTTTAAACCTTTTGGAGTTCAAATTTATTTAATCTAAAGTTTCTTTTACATTAAAAAAGAATGCTAGAAGGGTAATCCTGTGAGTATAGTTTCATGCAGAATGTTTTTTTCTTTATATATATCTGCATCATATCTGCATTCCTACTCCAGAATCACTGCTTATGAACTACCACTACATCCACAAACCTTCTGCCCATATCCACATGCACAATACATTAAAAAATGTCTGACTTTGTCTTTTTATGTAAAGTCATGCAGATTTGTAGATCATCCAGGGACGTAAAGTGAGTACTGACTGACCCCTAATTTGTCCCTTCTTGGCTGCAAATGCCACTGGCAGAGGAACCTCTGACACTATTTCCTAAGGGATGAGGCCCAAGTGAAATTATGACCTCTCAGGACTTGCTGATGATTAAAGAAAGCTGAAATCCCAAACACAGAAAGAGTTGCTTTATAAGGAAGATACAACTGGGTCCAGGACATACAACAGTGATTTCCTCCCTCCCCCCGTCCCATTGTTTTGTGTTCTTTTATTTCTTTTAACTAAGCTAACTTTTAAAGGGTTATGTCTACAGCAGCCTAGGGAACACACACAGCTGTGTCTGTTATGGTGAATTAGATTTTCTGGCTGCAGGAAAAGTTACAAGATCTGTAGACTGCCTCTTTGGAGTGGAGAGAGAGCTCAATGTGAACAAATGCTGCATTAGAGATGACAGCAAAAACAAAGAAGCTGAAGGATGAAGCGTACAAAATTAGGATCTTCAGAGACCATTTTTTTGTATCACACACTCTTTCTACAAGACTCATTTCAATAATTGTTACTGTAATTTCATAAGTACAGTAAAACCCCATTAATTTGGAGGCTTTCAACTTAAAATTTATATAAGTAATATGATAGAACTCTGCTGGTTTACTTTTCTATAGTGGGCATAAAAATGACTAGTATAAAGATGATTATTGAAAAAAAACTATGTTAAAAAACATTTTAAAACACTCTTAGTGCATTTTTTTTTATTTGAAAGAGAGAGAGAGAGAGAGAGAGTGCATGCAAACAGGGAGAGGGGCAGAGGGAGAGAGAATCTTAAGCAGGCTCCATGCTCAGTGCAGAGCCCAACTGAGGGCTCGCTGGGATCATGACCTGAGCTGAAATCAAGAGTCAGATGCTTAACTGACTGAGCCACAAAAGCACCCCTGAAAACCCTCTTAAGTGCTTTATAACCCATGACTTTATTTAAAAATGTTTTTGGAGGACACATCCAGCTGGCTCAGTAGAGACAGCATGTGACTCTTGGACTCAAGGTCATGAGTTCAGGCCCCATGCTGGGTGCAGAGATAACTAAAAAAAAATAAAAAAATAAATAAATAAATAAATAAATAAATAAATAAATAAATAAATAAATAAATAAAAATAAACTGGGGCGCTTCGGTGGCTCAGTTGGTTAAGCATCTGTCTTGATTTCAGCTCAGGTCATGATCTCATGGTTTATGAGATTGAGCCCCCCCACTGGACTCCCACAGTGCAGAGCCTATTTAGGATTCTCCCTCTCCATCTGCCCTTCCCCTGTTCAAGCAGGCTCTCTCTCTGTCTCTGTCTCTCTCTCTCTCAAAGTAAATCAACATTAAAAAAAAAGTTAAAAAAATTTTGGAGTTGACTACATACTGTGTGTACAACATCAGGCTAGGTAGGGCCAGTACTTTACAGAAGCATAAAGCAAAGGCCTGTTTTCAGTAAGCTTTGAGGCCAGGGGTTGAAACAGGAAAGGTATAAGGAAATATGATTCCCAATGTCAAGTAAGTTGAAGAGTATGGAATAAAGGCAACAAATAATTTGCTCATTTGTTAGAGCAAAGCTCCTAAGGTGTGAATGGTCATTGCTCTGTTACAGAGCTCTGTTAAATACTTGAAATTTTTAACTTTAGTTCCGTAATGCAGACTTTCCTCTTTATTCAGACACTTCCACTCAACTTTTAGTTGTTGAGCACCTACTTCAAGTAAGAGATGATACTAGATGTTGAAAGGAACATACAAGGAAGATATCATTCCTAACATCAAGGATTCTGATAGATTCCCAAATGAGTATTTCCCAAGGTAAATAGCCCAGGAAGCCTACTAAATGCTTCCTGTGTGTTACTGTTGGACCCCACCAGGAGTGGACCCTGAGACAAGACTGTGTGTGCAAATGGTCTATTTGGGAGGTGACAGAAAGCACCAGCTGGGGAGCAGGGAAGTTAGGCAAGGAAGCAAGGTAGCAATAATAAAAGGTGATTGCTCAGCAGATTCCTACTGTGAGCAACTGGGTTCAGTCTTGCTGGGGAATTCTGGAGACAGTACAGAAAGAAGATGTCTCAGTTATCTGAGGACACCTGGGTTTGTATCCTTCAGCTTGCTTCATTCATTGGTTGAGAACTACTCTTGGGAGAATAAAGGAACACCAGCTCTTATGGCCTGCCCAGCTCCGGGAACAAGAGGGAGGTCCTCAGGCAGCTGGTCACAGCTGGAAGCCCATTTGCTTGGGGTGTGTGGAAATGATGTTCCCAGGGTTAAAGGCAAGGGTGCTAGTGGCACTTGCTCTCCAAGGGGAAAATATGATTCTACATGTGATTAAGAGAGAAGGGGTGTTTTAGTAAGGCCACCCAAGATGAGGGTGGAGGGTGGAGGAACAGCAGCACTGACAATCTAAGGGCAGACTATAAGACTAAAGGCACAGGGGCACCTGGGTGGCTCAGGCGGTCAAGCGTCTGAGTCTGGATTTCGGTTGAGCTAATGTTCTCAGAATTTATGGGTTTGAGCCCAATACTCGGCTCTGGTCTGACAGTGCAGAGCCTGCTTAGGATTCTCTCTCTCCCTTTGTCTCTGGTCCTCTCCCACTTGTTCGCTCTCTCTCTCTCTTTCTCTCTCAAAACAAATAAATTAACTTAAAAGGAAAAAAAGATTAAAGGCACAGAGATGGAGAGGGGCCACTAAAGAGTATAGCAGCCATTAAAGATAAACAGCCCTGGGTACACCAAGTTTAGGTTCACAAGGAAAGAGAGATAAAGGGAACTGTGACTAAAAAGGCCAACAATAATCAGAACAATAAGGTCTCCTTAAATGTTTAATGTCTTGTCTAGCAAGTTTCAACTCTTTCCCGGCAGGTCTCAAGGAGACCGAATGTTTGATTACTGAAGTGACATGATTAAATTCTTATTTTAGCAAGACTGCTCCAGAAACGTTGTCACAATGTTCAAAATGGCATGGAGAAGGTAGACAGGAGACTACTGTTATAGCCAGGGTGAGACATAATCAGCGATGGTACAAGGAAACTGACAGTAAGAGCAGAGAAGGGGAATAGGCAGGAGGTTCTCTGAGAGAAGTTCCCAGGGCTGCGTGCCAGAGAGGAAGATGGAAGGGCAGAGGACCTTCTCACAAATGAAGCCTAATGACTCATGGGATTCACATCTTTAAGTGAGATAATACATGAGAGCAGGAAGAGGAGGTTTTGTGGTTGGAATTTGGATTCACTGAACTCACAGTAGGCGGCTAATCTGGAGAGATCCAGCAGACAGTTAGAAAGATGCATCCAGAGCCTCAAGAAAGAGCTGGAGCCAGAGGTATATATTTTGGATTCATCCAAAGGAATTTGCCAAGGGGTGCCTGGTGGCTCAAGCGGTTGAGTGTCTGACTCTTGATTTTGGCTTAGGTCATGTTCTCATGGATATGAGATCAAGCCCCACATTGGGCTTGGTGCTGGGTGTGGGGCCTGCTTAAGATTCTCTCTCTCTTGCTCTGCCCCTCCCCTGCTCATGCTCTCTCTCTCTGAATGAATGAATGAATGAATGAATGAATAAATAAATAAATAAACAACAACAAAAGACAAAAGAATTTACCAGGGAAGAGGATAAAGTAAGACAGTTCCAGGTTGACAACTCCCACATACTCAGAATTAGTGATCCTCTGTAAGTACAATCTGGGATAATCATTTCAGAATACTCACTAATTAGGATATAGAATTCACCTTTCCAATTTTTCTTTTAAATATGAAGGTAAAAAGCTATGGAGCCATCAAATATAAAAGCTTCCTTCTCTTACCAAATCAAATTTTCTCTATGAATCAGAATATAGAATTTACAAGTATAAATTGAGGATAAATTGTGAATGCACTGTTCACATCTTTGGGTAATGGCTGAAAGTACCTGAAGCACTACATCCTGACAGGAGTGACTGGCTGATTCTAGAAACATTCTAATTGTGTTCCAGGAGGGGAGCTACTAATTTTAAAGTATAAAATAAAGCAGTCACCCACTTCATATTTGCCAAGCTCTTCAAATATTCTAAATTGGCCACTTGACTTCCTTTTCCAAAGGCTATGTAACTGGTGATCTGCACCTCCAAAGGCTCTGAAGAATATGTCCTGAGCAACTGTAGGCCATCTTTCTGCTGTTTTCCTTACTAAAGCCCAGTAGACATTTTTTTTTGAGAGAGAGAAAGAGCGTGCAAGTGGAGGAGAGGGGCAGAGGGAGAGAGAGACAGAAAGAATCTTGAGCATACTCCATGCTCACTGCTGAGCCCAATGCAGAGCTAGATTCCATGACTCTGAGGTCATGACCTAAGCTGAAATTAAGAGTCAGATGCTCAACCCACTGAGCCATGTAAGCACCCCTAAAGACCAGTAGACAATTGGTGAAGAAGACCTGTGTTTAAGTTTGTGTGAAGACAATTAATAGCACTACTTACTTGAGTTCTGGGTCAAAAGATATCAGCCCAATGGAGAACAACATACTACCTTTATTATTATCATAATCATGATCATTATCACTACCATCATAAACATCATCATTGATAAAGACCAAGTTAGAAGATGTGGCTTACATGAAGAACAACAATGGGCATCCTAAGGCTGAACCTCTGAATTAGAAAGGTTTATCCATCAACTTATAATCAAAAGTGGACAGCCAAAGGCCTCCCCAGGTGCTAATCTCCCTTGTAAAACAAACTTAAGGCATGAAAAAGTTGACCAGAATGGATGCTCCCAGCAATTTATTCTCAAAAGTAAAAGAGAATGAAAGGGGTAGAGCCATGCATGCCCCATTCTTTAACCCATACTCACCAACAGTTTAATTTGTTCTTCAATCACTTTATGTACTCGAATGTCCCATATCCTGAAAACATAAAGCCATCTGAAAGAGATTCCTCTCTTCTTTGTCACATCCCTCCCTTCTCTACCACTCACAAACTCATAATCCAAAAACTTAGGAAGATGTAGAAAATAGAATTTACAGTCAGAAAAGTCCTCTGAAATCACCTAGCCTGACATGTCAGTGCAGGGAGATGAAGTGACTTGCCCAAGGTCACACAGTTAATTAGGGAAAGGTCTTAAGATAGTATCCCTTAAGTTTAAAGAAGAGATCTGGAAAAACACAATGTTACTTGATTCCATAACTTTTTGTACCATTCAGAGGTATCTTTGAGCAGAAACATAAGCCAAACGGTGATAACTTTTTCAAAGAATCTCTATCCCAGGAAGGGAACTTACTGAAGTAGCAAATGTTCACATGGCCCTTATTTATCCTGATCCGAGCAATATTTTCTGAGGCCACTAGTTGTGTTCCTTCTCACTCTTGAAAGACAGTCTTTTCTACCTAGAAAATGGCAAAAGACTTATTCTGTCCATTGGTTGTGGAATCACCTCCCAACTAGCACAGGGCCTGGCAGATAGTAGACACTCAATAAATGGGAAAAGGTGAATGAATGAATAAATGAACAAGTGAATGAATAAAGTTTCCCTCTCATTCAAAAAGAGTGTAAGATAAAAAATATTAATGCTGTTCCACAGGCAATAAAAAACTCAATAGGGAAATGCATCAGTTTACTTTCTAAAAGCTTTTGCCTGAAAAAACTCAAATATGAACAGTTATCATTCATATTGACTTAAGTGGAGAAAATGGAAAAGAAAACTGAGAGAAAGGAAACAGCAAGAGAAAGATCCAACTTAAAAAAAAAAGTAGTCAGGAGAGCTTCAATATGTATGAAGGACAATCCTGACAACCTCACGATTTCCAAGATTGACAAGAAAACAGTAAGCACTAGACCAACTTTACTCTTGAGCAAATACTTCCCTTCTGAATACTAGCCCTAGAGCATTTGAAGTCTGTATTTGTGCCAGGAACTTTACATATGCTATTCTATTCCAACTTTACAAACACTCCATGAGGTAGGGATTATAAACTCTGTCACAAACTACACATGTCATGGACCTTCTCAAATGTTAAATTGAAATACCAAGCTTATGCTGTATAAATCTATCCTTAAGCTCACCTCCTTCTCTCTCCTTTGGCTAAAATTTTTTTTCTTGCTCATTCACATGTCAATTCACTAATTTCAAAGGTATTTATTACACAAAAAGTGGGATAATAACTTGTATACACAGGAAATTAACAATTCAGTAATGACATTGAGATACAATTCTATTCAAAATAGCATCACAAGGAAAAATACTTTGGAATAAATTAACAAAAGAAATGCAAGGCTTGTGCACTGAAAAATTTAAAGTTTGCTAAAGAAGATCTAAATAAATAGAGATATTTCATGTTAATTGAAAGAAAGTCTTAATATTGCCAAAATGACAATTCTCTTCAAATTGATCTATAAATTCAATGCAATTTTTATCAAAGTTCCAGCAGGCCTTTTTACAGAAATTGGCAAGCAGATCCAGAAATTTATATTGAAATACAAAACATCTAGAATAGACAAAACAGTTTTGGAAGCAAACAAACAAGTTGCAGGACTTTCACTTCCTGATTGAAAACCATAGCATAAAGCTACAGTTATCAAGACAGTGTGGTAGTGGTATAAAGACAAATAGAGATCAGTGGAACAGAATTGAGAGTCCAGAAATAAATTCTTATAGTCAATTGAGTTTTGTTTTATTTTATTTTTGAGAGACAGAGAGAGTGCACATGCATATGCACAAGCACAAGTGGGGAGGGGCAGAGAGAGAGACAGAGGATTGGAAGCAGGCTTCACACTGACAGCAGAGAGCCTGATGTGGGGTTTGAACCCACTAACCACGAGATCATACCCTGAGCTGATGTTGGACCCTTAACCAAAAAGCCACCCAGGCACCCCCCCCGCCCCCCCGCCAATTGAGTTTTGACAAACGTGACAAGACAATTCATTGGGGAAAGGATTCTGTTCAACAAATGGTGCTAAGGACACAAGCAATATCCACAAGCAAACAATTAACTTATATCTTCACCTTACACTATGCACAAAACCTAACTAAAATACAGGAGAAAATCTTTGAGATCTTGGGTTAGGCAAAGATTTCAAACATGACACCAAAAGCACATATGTGAAAAATATACATATAAATGGGACTTCATCAAAATTCAAAACTTTTGCACTTTAAAGTACATCATTAAGAAAATGAAAAGACAAGCAACAGGAACTCCTGGGTGGCTCAGTCAGTCAAGTGTCCAACTCTTGATTTCAGCTTGGGTCATGATCTCGCTGTTCATGAGTTTGAGCCCTGCACTGGGCTCTGCACTGACAGTGCAGAGCCGGCTTGGGATTCTCTCTCTCTCCCTCTCTCTCTCCCCCTCCCCCACTCTGCTGTCTCTCACTCTCTCAAAATAAATAAATAAACTTAAAAAAAAGACAAGCAACAGACTAGGAAGAAATATTTGCAAAACTCATGTCAGATTAAGGACTTGTATTCAGGATATATAAAGAACTCTTACAACTCAGTAAAAAGAAGACAACTCAATCAAAGAATGGGCAAAGGCATGAACACATAGAGTTCATCAAAGAAGGCATATGAATTGATAATGGCCATATGAGAAGATGTAATAACACTATTCCTTAGGGAAATTCAAATTCAAACCACAATGAGATATCATTTTACACAACAGAATTGCCAGAAGACATAATATAACAAATGTTGGCAAGGATGTAGAGAAATGGGATCCCTCATCCACTGCTAGTGAGAATATACATGGTACAGCCCCTTTATATATGTACTGCCAAAGCAAGCATGGGATAGCCCCTTAGTAAAACAATTTGGCAGTTTCTTAAAGAGTTGAATATAAAATTCCCATGCAACCCAACAAGTATACTACTAGGTATCTACTTCTACTCAAGAGAAATTAAAATATGTCCACAGAAAGACTTGAACTAGAATATTCATACCAACAAATACTGGAAACAACCCCAATATCCATCAACTGGTGATGGATACATAAAATGTGGTCTACCTGTACAATGAAATACTATTCAGCAATAAAAAGGAACTATGTGATGGATGAACTTCAAAAATATGTGAAAAATAAGACAGACACAAGAGACAACATACTGTGTGATTCCATTTATATAGCATTTCCAAAAAAAGAAAAATTGATACAGAAAGTAGAACAGTGGTTGCCTGGAGCTGGGGTCTGAGCTGGGATTAACTAAAAGGGCAAGAGGGATTTTATTAGAGGGATGACCATGTTCTAAAATCTATTTATGTTGATGAAATAGATTTTTATCACAACACTTGATAGTTACTACAAATCACTGAATTTTATACTTCATATAGGTGAATTATGTATGCAAGATATACCTCAAAGAAGTTGCTAAATAGAAAAACCCCTAAATTTAAAAATAATAACAGCCAATGTATCATTTGGATGCAATACACATTATTTACTTAAGCTCAAATCTTAAAGTCATTACAGAAACATTCCTCTTTTTCAAGGTCATAAAAGTCAGATATCTAAGGCCTTCCTTGTTTTTATGATCTTTACTGCATGAACCCATCCCTTTATTTTTTTTCCTGAAGCCATCCTACTAATCCAGATTTCCCTCACTTTCTTACTTAATTTTGTTATAATTGTAGGTGGTTTCCCTAACTCTATTTACTCCCTGTAGGTTAAACAGCATTAATTGCTAGATTAACTCTCCGGTAACATTGGTTTTATCAGGTTGTATTTTCAATCCCCAGACCTCTAATTGTTTTCATTGTAGGCAGTACACTATGCAAACAATGGCTTTCCTATTTGGACCCACCATATATTTCCAATTTTATTTTTCACTCTTACTGCAATACCTTTACTCTATCAGATTGGTTTCCTCACTGTCCCCTATATTAGTTTCCTAGGGATGCCATAACAAACTGCTACAAATTAGGTGGCTTACAATAACAGAAATTTGTTCTCCTATAGTTCTGAAGTCCAGAAGTCTGAAATCAAATTATCAGCAGAGCCATGTTCCCTCTTAAGAGTCCAGGAGAGAATCCTTCATTGCTTTTTCCAGCTTCTGATGTTGCTGGCAATCCTTAATATTTTTTGGGTTGTATACACATCTCTCCCATTTCTGCCTCTGTCTTTACATGAACTTCTGCTCTAGGTGTTGTGTCTCTTCTCTTTTCTTCTAAGGTCACTTGTCATTAGGCCAACCATAATTTGGGATGATCTCATCTCAAGATCCTTAATTCAATGATATCGGCAGGACCCTTTATTCGAATAAGGTCACATTCACAGGTTCTGGGTGGACATACATTTTGGAGTGCTACCATTCAATCCACTACATCCTATGTCCTTTATATACCTTTGGCCATGTTATTTCCACGTTTGAAATTTCTCTTCTATTGTCTATTCCAGATTCTGCTCAGAGTCTGAGTATAGCTCACAAAGCTTCTCCTAATCAGAACACCTGATTGGCTTCTCCTTTTTCTGAATTTCTGTGGCATTCACTGTTTCCTTCATTTCTGCACTGTTTATGTTTATGCTTGTAGGTCCCATTTGCCAACCAGATTTTAATCTCCTGTAAGAGGATCTCAAATTCTATAGCAGTGCATCTCAGCTTTGGCTGCATACTGGACTCATGGGGATCTTTAAAAAGATAGTCTTATTTGTGTCCCACTCTCAGAGGTTCTAATTTAACAGATCTGGGGGTGTGGCCCAGGCATGGGTATTTTTTAAAAGCTTCCTTCTTTCATTTACTATGTAGCCAAGACTGAGAACCCATTGTTTTAAAGCCTATGCTCTCAGTTGGTTAAGCATCTGACTCTTGATTTCCTCTCAGGTCATGATTTCACGGTTTGTGGGATGAAGCCCTGTGTTGGGCTCTGTGCTGACAGCACAGAGTCAGCTTGGGATTCTCTCTCTCTCCCCCTCCCTCCCTCTCTGCGTCTCTCCCTCTCTCTCTGTTCCTCCTCCGTTCACATGCGTGAGTGCTCTCTCTCTCGCTCAAAATAAATAAATAATCTTTCAAATAAAATTTTTAAAAAGCATGTGATCTCAATAGGGAAGGCTAAAATTGGTTCATGGGGCGGGGGTTCCAAAATCTTAGGTATTACAATGGTTTGTAATCCTTGCAAGCACCCAAGTATAGAAACAGATATATAGTACATATACCTATGGTACTAAAATTTTATGAAGGGGGGGGGTAATTAGAGAAAAATGTCTAACATGGCTTCTTAGAGGGGCTAAAATGAAAACTATTGGGAAGCTCTGCTCTAAAGTATATCACCTGTGGACCTTGAAAAACTGCATGTGGCCAAGCCCCGAGAGATTCTGATTCAGGAGTTTGGGTTGTGGCCCAGAATTTTATGTATCAAGTAACAAGTAACATTCATTATGTGCTTACCATATACCAAGTTTTCTCCTGACTGCATCCACACATAATTTCATTTTACAGATGAAGAAACAGAGGCACAGAGAACAATTTATCCAAAGTCACTCAGCTAGTAAGTGACAGGAAAGATATGAATCCAGGCATTTATGCTCATGTAGTTAACCCCTAATCATACACCCTCAAATACCAGAGTTGGAGAATCACTGTGCTAGAGGGTAGGACACATGCTTCATAGTTCTCTATTTCCTTCCACTAGAAACAGAGAACTTCATATATAGAAGAGGCTGAAGAGCATTTGTTGAGTTAATGACTGAGACACAAATAAAGAACCATAGAACTGCCAACCAGACAACAGTTGGGCACCTAGATCAAGATCATCAGTCAGGACCACAAGGGATTGGATTCCTTTGGCTGCCTGGGTTAGTTATTGTAACACTGGTTAAATGGTAAAGGATGAAGAAGCCTCTGTCCTTAGTCTGAAAGGTTTAGGTAGTACTTAGGTAGTAATCTCCAGTGTATTATGATGATTATTAACACAGTTAAACCAACACAAATCTCAAAATCTTCATTCTCATTGTTTCAAAGCCACTTGATGGTTTGAGATTCCTTCTTAACTTTTTGTAAGTTTTATGGACTCCTGTAGCAATCATATGTGAAATCATATAACATATATCTAGAAAATTATTCTGAGAAAGGCTTATAGACCACTTCTCAGAATACTGTTTCTAATGTATAAAATAAAGTCATGAGATTACAAAGGTAACCAACTAATCGAATTACATTTATCAAACTATCTAAAAAATGCGTGATGGGAGGCACTTGGGTGGCTCAGTGGGTTAAGTGTCTGACTCTCGATATCAACTCAGGTCATGATCTCTCAGTATGTGAGTTCGAGACAGTGTCGAATTGGGATTTTCTCTCCATCCCTCTCTATCTGCCCCTCCCCCATTCTCTCCTTCTCTCTCAAGGTAAATAAACTTCTAAAAAATGTGTGAGAGGGTAATATCTGTGTTTCCTTATTAACATAAAAAATATCTAGTGACAAGTCTAAAAACAACTGTAATTTGAAGTTGTGATGAGTGTAAATAATATTTCAGGATATCCATGACTAAAATGTGACACAGGACTAGCTAATTTCTACTGGTGACAAAGAGTTACAGGTACTGCTAACACTCATGCACTTTGTTGCTAAATTCATAGTTGAAAGACATGCTAATTTTCAGTTAAAAGTTAGTGAAAATAAATGTGCAAATGTTTTCCCATGCATGGACAACACAGGGAGACTACTGGATCCCATGTTAAAATCCCTGCTATAGAACTCAGTAGCCTAGCCCTATCTGTTTAATCCTGTCCAACTTTGCCTGCCTTGATTTAAGGAAATGCCATCGACCAGCTCCATCACTGTCAAAATCTTTTGGCCATGAAAGTTCTTCCAGAAGTTCAGCATACAGTCTCTTGACACAGCAGCAGCTTTGGACACAGTGACCCTTACAATGACAAGAATTGAGGTGTGTTGTGGGGAAGGATTAGTTAGAAACGTGTTTCTGGAAAGCAGGCTTTATCTTTGCTGAACAGTCAACTGGAGGATACAGAAAAAATGCAGATTCTTGGACACTTCCATACCCCCTTCCAAACACCCCTTGAGCTAGCTTCTAATTCAGTGGGTTTGGGGGAGGCCCTGGAATCTGCATTTTAAATTATCCTGCCAGATGATTAAGCTGTTGCTGATTAGGTACATTAGCTTATAGTCTAGCTTACCAGATACCTCTTGTGAGAGCAATTTGTGTTTCCAAATGGAAAAGAAAGAAGCAAGCAGTGAAGCCTTTCAGACTATTTCCCAGCAGCTGCCAGGCCAACGGCTCAGGTGGCTGGTTTAGAGCAGCCAGCGGCCTAACTAAAGATTCAACACCAGGGCAGAGCAGTTTATGGTTTCTATAGAATGAATATCATGTGACTAAATTTTCCTCTTTTGAGAAAAGGAAATATTCATCCTCTTCCCCACCTCCTATTTTTCTCCCCGCAGGATGGTGCAAAGACTAAAGGATTCACAGAGA
Organism: Acinonyx jubatus; assembly: GCF_027475565.1. Lineage (NCBI taxonomy): Eukaryota > Metazoa > Chordata > Mammalia > Carnivora > Felidae > Acinonyx > Acinonyx jubatus. Next base: position 53,525,541 of record NC_069384.1, read on the forward strand.
GGCTTGAACTTTTAACAAAGGTGCCAAAGAAACACACTGATGTTTCAGGAACCCCATAACTCTGGAGCACACAGGGTAAGGATTTCTTGGACGCAGAAGCTTGCTGTTCCGCAGCATATGGGATATAGCCTTTATCTTACCTGCAATAATTTTCTCTGCAATCTGGAAGACAGCTTCAGACTGGGTTAAGAGAACAATGATATAAACCTCTCTCTGTCATTCAACCCTTGACCTTTCTCTGGAAGAAACACGGGAGGGAGGGTTGTGGCTTCCTGATCCTTTCATATCTTCAACCTCACCAGTCAAGACTCCATTAGAAACTTAACTAAAGCCACATAGACTCTATCTAGCAAACAAATGGTGAAAGTCTTCATTTAAGACCAAATTAACCCAAACTGAAAGGTTGGAATAGTAGTTTTTTGTTGTTGTTAATAAAGAAGCTATTAAAATAGCCTATTTTCCCAACATACTGAACACATCTTTTATATATAACACGATGCTAAATTATATTTAGCAATTACAGTGTGATTTATTTCCCCCCTCTTGTTATAGGGCTATTTATAGCTCCTGGCAGTTAATTTATCACTGTTTTAAATTTTTAAAAGCTTCCTATTTAATAGATAGATTGGTCAGTGAAATGTATACAGAGTTTATGGACTTCTCTCCAGTGTTCCATTCACCTTCCATAAATAACAACAGCACTTATTACTACTTTTGTGTCCCCCCTCCACCTCAGTATATCTCCAATGCTTACAACAAAGTCTGACACAGAACACAGACAGTATTTGTTGAATAAATTGAGCCAGGCACTGTATTTACTACTTTACTATAGTTAATTTCATTTAATCTGATTAATCAAATATTCCTCATTAAATTCTATGAGGCCAATTAGAATTTTTATCACAACTTCGTATTATAAACTAAAAAACAGGAGACTGAAAAACATCAAATGAGTTTCTAAGATTTCAGAGAATCACTGGAAAAACTACCACCAAAACTTGAAGGTGGGTAGGCCCAGGGTTTTGTAACTGTTTAGTCCAGGGGTCAGCAAATTATGATTGAAGGCCAAATCTGGCCCACTGCCTGCTTTTTTGGAACACAGCTCACTCATTTCCAAGTCTGAAAGGTAATCTGAAATAAGGAATACTACAACTCCAAATCTTTATTTCCCAAATTTCAGAAAAGAATATACATGTTGAAACTATTTGGCAATCTTATTAACAGCATTTTAATAGTAAACTGTGTTTATATCTGTCAGATTAACTTTTTTTTTTAATTTTTAAAGTTTATTTATTTTGAGAGGGAGGGAGGGAGGAAGGGAGGGAGGGAGAGAGAGAGAGAGAGAGAGAGAGAGAATCCCAAGCAGGCTCCATGCTGTCAGCGTAGAGCCTGATGCAGGGCTCGAATTTATGAACCATGAGATCATGACCTGAGCCAAAATCAACGAGCCACCCAGGCTCCCCTTGTCAGATTAATCTTAGGCATCTTAAAACATTAAAACATATGGACACTTACTAATTTATTTAACTCTCTGTCCTGATGTTCAAGGATCATTTGATGATAAGAAAAAGCAGCACACTGGAGAAAGCTTAAGTAAAGACTGAATACAAGGAAATTGCAGAATCCAAGGGCAGGAAGGATCACTGAGTCTCACAGCTGGAATGGACTAAGAACTAGAACCCTATCAGAGCCCATGGCCACTTACTGCTCCAGCTCTCCCTCTTTCCAAAAGCATATTAATGCTCCTTGCCTGTTTATCAACACACATGGCCCACAATGAGTGCCCCTAAGTGGTGGCCTCAATGCAAATGACCTTATACACTTAGCTTTTGTGGCCATTAACACAGTCTCTGTGTCATATCCCTTATTCAAACATCTAATGCACTATTGCTGGGGAAATATGTGATATAAAGATCTCTCTCTTCCTGGGGCACCTGGGTGGCTCAGTTGGTTGAGTGTCTGACTTCAGCTCAGGTCACGGTCTTGCAGTTTGTGAGTTCGAGCCCCGCATTGGCTCTGTGCTAACAAACAGCCTGGAGACTACTTCAGATTCTCTCTCTCTCTCTCTCTCTCTCTCTCTCTCTCTCTCTCCCCCTCCCCTGCTCATGCTCTGCCTCTCTCTGTCTCTCAAAAAGAAATAAATGTTAAAAAAAAAAAAAGATCTGTCTTTTCCCATGTTATGGAGGGTCAAATTCTCCAAAAAGACTGTATAGAAGAGAATAAATGGTTGACATCGCTAACATGCCCTATTAAAATGATTCACAATATGGAAGGGTGGATGGCTACCTTTCAGATGGCATTATAACACTGTAATGAACTAGTATTACTCATAGGAATATATCAGGTCCTTTAGTTTTGCTTCTCTGGATAAAAAGGTAGAAAACCATGCCCTAGTGTGATTTATAATAATGTACTATGTTAAAGAGAAAAGGCTTTGTTATTTGCAGAAATATTATATTTAGAACTAATGTAAACATGATGAATGTCATTCCTTAAAACAATGAACCTGGTATATATTCTTAAACATAAACAACTTACAGTTAAATGGAGTTGAGATGAAGATTTGTATTACTTCTAGATATGCTTGTGTCACTGTTTTTTGCTTCTTAATCTGACCTATATATTTGCTTCTCTTCTGTATATTTCTTGTAATATTTATGCTTAGAAAATAGGAATACCAATAAGTATCACAATTTTATAGGCCTATCAACAGCATATTGGCAGACTTTAATGATATTACCATGTCTCTGTCCCAGTACACCTTGTGGTGATTTTCCAGCACATTCTTAAGTTTACCTTAATAATGCAGTATTAATCAATTGACAAACTCAGATCTGAGGTCATTATGCTGACCTACAAAATTAACAGTATACTAGTGTTATTCATCCAGCAGCTAAGTATAACCTTCAATTATTTTATAATTGTTTTGATGAGTGTAGTTTCTCTCGTTCATGAAAATGATAATCCTTTTAGGGATTGTTCCCCCATGTGAGACAAAGATTCACATTTGGAAATTAGTTGATCCATATTGGTGGTGTTTTCACAGACCAAATTATAGTATCTTCCTCTATAAAATTCTAATTTATTCTAGGAATGAAACTGTGATTTTGGACTGGATTATCATGTGTCTTTGCATCACATGAAATTTACTGAGTACCTATAATATTCAAAGCATTTTGCTAGAAGTTTGAGGTACAAAAATGAATAAGATAGTCACTGCCCTCAAAGAGCTTCTCTTTGTTAGAGAACAGCCACTAAATCCTCTAAGCCTGATTAACTGTAGCATGTGTTATAATAGTCTGGGGATAGGAACAAATGCCTCAGGGGAAAAAGAAAAAGACTATTAATCTGGGAGTGAGACAAGAAAATAATGAATGTGACATGAACTTTGAGTTTGGCCTTAAAAGATAAAAGAAAACCTCAGGCACAACGTGAGAAAGTATGGTGATGTAAGGTAAAATTAGTAAAAGGATTGTGTCTAGGATGACTGCACTATATTGGGGAAAGAGGCAATATATAAGGCTGGATAAATAAGATGGAACCATGGTATAAAAAGCCTTGCATGCCACTGTGAGGCATTGGAATCAATAATAAGGACAATGAAAAATCACTGAAATTTTTTCATTTGGGGATTTATAAAAACGTATTTATGTTTTAGAAACTAATATGGCATTGTGGATGACTGAACAAATTGCAATAATTTCCATAAATATTCATCTAGTATCAATCAAGTTTTCCTTCATTTTGCAATAAAGATATTTACCCAATTACTCAATTAACAGCTATCATATGCCAAGAATCCTATTTTAAGTTATCTTGACCAAATTCGTATTAATACCATTGATTGTCTAATGGCTAATTTTTTTAACTTTAAGACACCCTAATATTCTTAGATTTTCTTTGTACAGATTTTCAGTAGTAGTCAATCTTCATTTATATCAAGTTTGCTTCCTGCCATTTATAATTATGCAATATGGAGGTTATACAATATTAATCATTATTCACATTTTAAAACTTTCAAAAAGAGAAAAGACAAATTACCAATATCAAAAATGAAAGAGGAAACATCATTATAGATTTTATATATATTAGGAAAATATAAAGAAAATTTATCAACAACTTCATGCCAATAATTCCAACAACTTACATGCAATGAACAGGTACAAATGATCAAAACTAACAAGAGAAGAAACAGAAAATCTGAATCATCCTATTAAACAACTAGAATAACATAATTCAAAAGTATTTCACAAAGAAAACTCCAAGTCCAGATGTCTTCACTGGTAAATTCTACTCAATACTTTGAAAATGATAACAAATGTACACAAATTCTTTAAGAAAATAAAGTAAGAGGAGTGTTACTTTCCAACTCCTTTATGAGGATAGCATTACTATGATACCAAAACTAGACAGGAATAATACAAAAACAAAAACAAAACTACAAACCAATATCCCTACAAACTCAAAAGTTCTCAGCAAAATATTGGCAAGTTGAGGGGTGCTTGGTTGGCTCAGTTGGTAGAGCACATGGCTGGTTCTTCATCTCAGGGTTATAAGTTTGAGCCCCACGTTGGGTGCAGAGATTACTGAAAAATAAAATCTTAAAAAAATATTAAGAAGTTGCATGCACCCATGAATGTGATATTATATCATGACATAATGTGGTTTATTCCAGAATGTGAGTTTGGTTTAATATTCAAATTATTTTAAAAGTTTAAAAGCTGAGATTTTAAAGCTTCAATAAGCATGCATAGGGTAAATGACTGATAGAGGGACACAAATCCTCAAAACTGATGTCTTATTTTCTTATTTTCTGAATGGACTCAGACCCAGTGAGACACATAGTAAGGGCTGAAGAACCCAGGCTAAGAGTCTGTGCATGACCCTCCCCTGGCCAAATGATTGGTTTATATGTGAGTCCAGTTAGAGTGAAGTCTAAGAGTTCTGTGTGTTAGCTAAGCAAAGAGAAGTCTTCTCTGATTCTGGAATCTGAGTCACACCTCCGTTATCTCTAGAACTGCTGCAGCCATCTCGTTGAAAGACTGAAGCTGACATATAAAGGCCAGTGACAGAATCATAAAAAGAAATTATAGAGATGAAGCCCAGATCAAACCCTTTTCACAAAGCCCTTTTACATCTGAACTTTTTCACAAGAAGCCAATTAATCCCAATCATAGCTGGTTGGATTATTTATTATTAGCTAAAGTAATAAATAACCATAGAAGAAAAATGTGAAAATACAGATAAGCCTACTCTATTTCCATTACTTTTGCACTTACCATAGAAAGTTTCTTTTCTTTTTTTTTGAGAGAGAGTGTGCAAGTGGGGGAGGGGCAGAGAGAGAGAGAGAGAGAGAGAGAGAGAGAGAAAGGAAGAGAGAGAGAAAATCACAAACAAACTCCATGCTCAGAGCAGAGCCCAACAGGGGGCTAGATCCCATGACCTTTGAAATCATGACCTGAACTAAAATCGAGTTGGACACCTTAACTGACTGACCCACACAGGAATCCTTAACCGTAGAAATTTGACCATAATATTTAACTTATAAAACCTAAAATTAAGCTCCTCAACAATACAACGTCTCTAGAACACTTTAACTCTGACAATCTCTTATGATTTATAGCTTTTTATATTAGGTATGTCTTTCTCTAGCCTCTCAAAATTATTTTTTGACATGTTTGCTTACATTTACCCATGTTTTTACATTTTGTTTTATCATCTCTTGACTCACAGATCACCAATTTAGAATCACTTTCTTCCATGTAAAACACATATTTTAGAATTTTCTTAGGTTAGGGATTGGTGATTGCAAACTCAATTTTTTTGGTCTGAAATGTCTTCATTTTGCCCTTGTTTTGAAGTACAGTTTTTAAAACATTTATTTATTTTTAAGATTTTATCTATCTATTTATTTTTAATATTTTTAATGTTTATTTATTTTGGGGGGGGGGGGCAGAGAGAGAGGGAGACACAGAGCTCAAAGCAGGCTCCAGGCTCCAACCTGTCAGCACAGAGCCCGATGCTGGGCTTGAACTCACAAAGTGTGAGATCATGACCTGAGCCGAAGTCAGATGCTTAACTGACTGAGCCACCCAGGCACCCCAATTTTTAAGATTTTATGTTTAAGTGATTTCTACACTCAACGTGGGACCTGAGATTACAACCCCAAGATCCAGAGTTACATGCTCTACTGAATGAGCCAGCCAGCCACCCTGAAATATATTTTTGAATGGTATGCAATTCCAGGGTAAGACTTATTTTCATTCAGCACATTAAAATTATTCTTTCTTTTGTCTTCCATGGTTGCCCTCATTTTAGTGATCTTTTCTTAGTTATTTGCTTTTTTTCTTTTAAGAGCTTTCTTGCTGCTGGTATTCCTCATTTATCTACAAGGTGGCTGGGTGTTCTGTTGTTTTAAAAGTTTATTCTATTTGGGAATTGATGTGCATTTTGAATATCTGGATACAGAGTTTTCATTAGTTCTGGAAAGTTTTCTACCATTAACTCTTCCAATATTTCCCCTGAGCATTCCACCTTTTATCTCTTTCTGGAGTTCCAATTTGATGTATGTAAAATCTTGACACCCTATCATTTATGTCTCAATGTCTCTTCATATTTTCTGCCTCTTTAGATCTCTGTACTACATTCTGCATAATTTTCAGTACTATCTTCCAGTTCACTAATTCTGACTTCAGCAGTATCTAATCTGCTTTTAAACAAACCTATTGGATTTTTTTTTCAAGTACTTCATTACACTTCATTTCTAGACATTCTATGTGGTTCATTTTCCAATTATATCGGTTATTCTTTAGTCTTTTATTTCTTTAAATGTATTAAATATACCAACTGTGTTGTTAATTCAAATAGTTAAAGCTTTTGTAGGTTTATTGATTCTGCTGGTTCTTGCATATTTTGTCCATATTTCCTGGTGTATTTTGTGATTTTTGATGGTGACCTAGTAATTGTTGGGATTTATCTGTAGGACTTTTTTTTTTTTAATTTCTGGATTGAAAATACCTTCCTTCTATAAGGATTTGTGTTTACTTTTTCCAAACCCTACAGGAACACTACTAACTCTAATTGGGCATCACTTTATTATTTTTTTTAATATTTATTTATTTAAGTAATCTCTACACCCAACATGGGACTTGAACTCATGACCTTGAGATCAAGAGTCACACACTCTTCCAAATGAGCCATGCAGGTGTTACAGGCATCACTTTAAACTTAATATTCACCTTGAATTTCTTCAGACCATGTGGGTGGTATGAATTCAGGCTGTAATCCCTAGGGCCTGGCTTGTGGTTATGAATTCTGAGGAGAAAATTTTCATCCTTCAACCAGTGCCAAAGTTTGAACATTACAATTTTACTTGCAGTCTTCTTAGGAAATGGGTAATAGGATGGGTTTATTTCACTGTCACACTGAATAAGGGTACAGATTCACTACCAGTGTCTAGTTTACTTTTACACCGAGTATCCTGGATCCTAATGAAATGCAAATCTCAAAATTAGATTCTCCATTTTGGGAGGACTTTGGAATAAATCATGTGTCCCTTGTACTCAACACCCAAAAGTGAGATTCAAGTTCAAAAGATTCAGCTATTGCCACCAAAATGAAAGATATTTTCAGTGTTCATCTTTTCACTTAGGTTTGGCATCTATGTATCCCATTACTTGCCATCTCACTGATGTATTTAAACATAAGTTTCTTATTTTTCAATCCAGCATATTTAGGAGTTTCTCTTTACTTGTGTTATAGTGGGAATGCCAGTCTGGGTATCTGGTCCATCGTACTGCCAGATATAAAAGTCCTCTCTACATGTCTTCTCTCATGCTCTTCTGCTAGGTAGAGGACTTTCTTTCCACACTGTGCCAGTTACCAATTTATCACCTCCATTCAAAATTCATTCTTCATTGCCTGCTGTGCAAAAATTCAGGTGGACCTTTCAAAATAGTTGCTATTGGGGCGCCTGGGTGGTGCAGTCGGTTAAGCGTCCGACTTCAGCCAGGTCACGATCTCGCGGTCCGTGAGTTCGAGCCCCGCGTCAGGCTCTGGGCTGATGGCTCAGAGCCTGGAGCCCACTTCGGATTCTGTGTCTCCCTCTCTCTCTGCCCCTCCCCCGTTCATGCTCTGTCTCTCTCTGTCCCAAAAATAAATAAACGTTGAAAAAAAATAAAAAAAAATAGTTGTTATTTTCCAGCTGACATAATGCTAAGCTTCATTAATAGATGGAGATGGAGAAACACTGCAGGAAGGGAATTTCTTCCTGTTCTTGATATGCTTCTTCAGTAGCCTTCCGCAGCATGTGCAGCTTCTCCAGCCCTGGCTCCCATAGCACTCATGGCTTCCCCATTGCCTGGATCCTGTGGTGCACATGGCTTCCTGGGCACCCACTTCCTGCAGTATGTACAGCTTTGCCAACAGCAGGTTCCTGAAGCCCAGGCACCTTCTCCAGTACAGGGCAGCCAGCGGCAAGAAGCAGCCAGTAACCTTCCCCTGCACCTGCTTGGGCTGTTTCTTAGCAAAGTGTCTTCAGTGAGATACCTTCTTGTGATCAGCTTTCCCCTGCACTGCAGAGGGTGTATTTCCAGGACTTCCACCCCAGCAACTTCTCTGCCATGCAGCAAGTCATGGATGTAACCTTTTCTGGATGTCAGATCTGGAGTGGAAGGGAGGAGTTCTTCCTTGGGTATTCCATATCAGTGCCAGGGTTGGATCATTACATTTGCAAATTCTATCTGTGGTCTGTAGAACTCTCTTTACTTCTTACTAGTTAGTTCCTCCTTAGTCAGATACCCAGTTTCTTTACATTAAATTTTTCTTGTGCAGCTCACTGTCTAGTTTTTGTTTCCTGATTCAACCCTAACTGATAAAAACACCTTTATATGTGTATGTGTTTTTTATTTCCCTCCTCCTCAACATTCACCATCACCATTCTGGTTCGGTTATATTAGAATGAATCATGTAAAAATGCCATTTCTGTTATATTATTACTTTTTTATCTTAGAGAGAGAGAGAGAGAGAGAGAGAAAACACAAGCAGAGGGGGGAGGAGCAGAGGGATACAGAGAGAATCCCAAGCAGGCTCCACAGTCAGCACAGAGCCTGATATGGGGCTCAATCTTATGACCCTGGGATCATGACCTCAGCTGAAATCAAGAGTCGGATGTTCAACTGACTGAGCCACCCAGGTGCCCCCAAAATGTCATTTTTGTAGATCAACAATAGTATTGGCCATTCCAAGTGATTCAAATGAATATTTTCTCTGTAGTTCCCACTGCATACCTCTGCCAGCACTTATCCTATTAGTTGAAAATATCAATTTTTTAATGTAATGTCACCTACTATAAGAATATGTACTTCTGGGAGTAGTTTTTAGTCTTTTATTCCTAATGCTCAAATGCTTAATCCAACTCATGGTAATTACTATATGCTCAAAAAGAAAAAAAAAATGGGCTTGTTGAATGAACTGAATACTGATAAATCATTTAGGCTCTCTAATCTTCAATTTTTTCCTCTTCTAACTAGAATCATTAACACTTGCTCTATTTAATTCAAAAGTTCTTACAATGTACTAAATGAATATTTGTTCCTATTTCTTAGTACAACTGAGGGTAGATCATGTTGCTGACTGTGTCATGTCATGCGAGAAAAATAATTGAAGAATTACTCCTTAAGAATATTTTATTTTTTTAATATTCCATTTAAATTGTAGAGTTATTTTAAAAACATAAAAAATGCAAAGAAAATAAAAATTATTCAAAGTCCTACTAACTAGAGATAAAATTGTCAATACTTTCATGTAGTTATTTCTAGTACTTTTTCTAGGAACATTTTAAAAGCTAAAATTGAGACTACATATATGGTTTTTTACCCTGTTTTTGTTTTTATTCAGTGTAATGTTGTGAGCATTCTCCTGTGTCATTAGTCCTTTAAAAATATGTATTTATTGGCTGAGTTATATATCATATGAATAACTCATCAATCATTTATCAAGTTATTGGGACAATTATGTTTTAATTTTTTTGTAATTAAAACAGTATTAAATTTGTATTAAGTATACAAACGTTTACACACATCTCTCATGGTTTCCTTAAAGTAAACTAGTGGGAGGACATACTGGGTCAAAGCAAGCAAATATTTCCATGATTTTTTTAAACTATTGCCAAATTTCCTTTCAAATACTATGCACTAATTTGCACTCCAACATAAGAATTGCATTTCAACGCACACTCAGCAACACAAAGGTTTGGGGAAAAAATGCCAATTTCATTGTTGAAAATACTATTTACTTACATTTGTATTTATTTTATTTTTAGCATGGTTGTACATGTTTTCATATTCATTCCTTTTGATGTTAACTACCTATTTATATACACCTTGTTTGTTTGTTTGTTTGTTTGTTTGAAGTAATCTCTATGCCCAAAGTGGGGCTTAAACTCTCAACCCTGAAATCAGGAGTCACATGCTCCACTGATGGAGCCAGCCAAATGCCTTATACTTTGACATTTTTTTTTATTAAGGTCAATATATTTTTACTAGTTTTTAAAAGTCCTTTATAGCTACTAATCAATTTTTCATATATTTTGAAAGTGTTTATTTCTTTTCATTTTAGTTATGATAGGTTTGTGAAATTTTAATTTTTTATAGTCTGGTATCTTGATTATGTATCAAATATGTAATTATTCCTTCTCCTAGTGTTTCTTGCATTGATTTTATGTTAAAAGGATTCTTCACCATCCCAATATGAGAGTGTCACCTCTATCCTATCCTTTTTTATCCAGTCCTAGCTTTTATTATTTCAATTTTTGTGAACCACTTGAGGCAGAGTACAACTTTTTTTCTAAAAATCTAACATATTCATTATTTGATGATTTGAAAGTTAACCTTAATATATTTGCAAAATCTATAAACAATTCCAGGCATTTTATAGGGGTAGGGATTTAGAGAAACTGAGCTATGTGCTTTACGAGAAGCTAATATAGTAATAAATATGGTTTTGCTTTATTTGTTTTATGATTGTCTGATAAAGTATATAGTGCCCATAATGGGCCAGCCTTTACAGGTCTTTTATTATTTATGGTTTTCATTAAAGATATCATTCTTCTCAATATGTGAGTGAATCTTGTTTGCTAAAGTGAATTTTCCTAGCTTATTATCAAGGTAGGTATGTTGATAGTCAATTGTCTTTAGAATTTGAAATACTATCTTTGCTGAAGAAACGTGTATGTGTGTGCACATACTCACACACACATGTCTTATGTTTGTGAAATATCTGACAGCAATTCCAGTGGAGCCAAAGGAAATGAATGGTAGCTTTACAGAGTGCAAAGTGCTTCTCCCTACCCCATTCTGGCTTTCAATACATTCTGCGTTGCTTGTTTGCCACAACTGATGGCCCTCTTGCATTAGTTTCTTCCTCTCAACCAGCATCTCAGACATCCAAAGTCCTCGGGTTAGGTAGTAGGAGGACAAAGGAGGTTTCTGGGGTGTTCTACTTGGGTATGACATACACTTTCATGTAATGTATTAGAATTCCCCAGGTTTTGGATCCCCCAACCCTGACACTGGAGTTTGCTATATATTTCCCACAAGCAACCCAAAATAATTATCCTCAAGTCTACTTGGAAATCCAGAATGGATCAAAGGTCTTATTGAAAACAATAAACTGCCATTCTGGCTAACTTACTCAGAAAAAAGACCTTCACTTAGAAAATATTTAATAGCTCATGGAATCCCCAAAAGGCCTGATGAACCAGGAGTAGAAGCTATCCTGCCAGGCACAGTGCCCCAAAACATGCCACAGAACTAGCATCATGATGTGGTTGCCACTGCCACTGCCACTACCCACTACCAGGATGGATTCTGAGTAGTTCCTGTTTCTTTGACTCAGAGACCAGAGCGGGTGAATCTGATCAGTGGACTTAATGACAGCTGCAAGGGAGGCTTGGAAAGTGAGTTGCTGGTATTTTCAGTGTTTAAGATGAGGGCTGCCCATTTTTATGCAAAAGGAGTTCCCATGCTGGGTAGATATGAAGAATGTCAAATGTCCATTCCCTAGACTAATGCGGATGAACACCCAGTGTTCTTAAAAGACTCTGGACATTGGGTGACTAGAAGTTCTCAAAGGGACTGATAGCCTCTCCATATACCATCTTGAGTTTGAGATTTACTAATAGAAATCTACCATGTGCCAGACATGATATAACACATAAACAATTCTTGCTATCCTCAACAGACTATAATCTAGATGTGGAAGTAAGACTTATATCAACAAAGTTTTAAAAGGCCTATTTAGTTAAACAAGGGCAATAAAAAGTAGTGCATAACTGTTGCCTTAGTTTGGACTTCTCTCAAAGCAGAAGCAGAAGCAGAAGCAAGAACTTGGGTCCCAGTCCCCAGGACTTGGTCCCAGGAAACAGGAGTGAAGGAATATAGAAAGTGGCGCATGGGAAAAAGAGGAAAAGCCAATATAATAGTGCTGTTTAAAGGTCATTATTGTAGACAATGGCAGCTCAGTTCTGACAGTATCTTTAAGAAACATATAGACTAGAAATGGTCACCTAAAAACAGCAGATGAAAATATTTATCCACAGGTTCCCACACCCTGTGGATGGAGGGTTTTCCCCAGAAACAATAACTCCCCCACGCTGCCAGGCTGGGCTTATCCACGGCACCAGTTCCCCTGTGTTGGAGAAAGACCCCAGTGAGCAAGTGCCTCAGGTGTGTGAAATGGGATGCCCACTGAGTGAAGTGAGAGTGGGCTTCCATAGGGCTCTTCTACCAGTTCTGCAGCTGAAATCAGAGGTGGGTCAAAGGGATGTGACAAGGGACCTAGGGATAACTGTTATAACTGTCAACCTACAGAAACACTTAATTGGGGTGATGCATTCAAATGAGTGCAAGGTCACCGTAGGCTGCAGTGTTTGGGGAGGCTTCCTTAAGGAGGTTGGATTCCAACTGAGCCTGGAAAGAATTGACAGAATTACTCATGCCAGATATTTTTGCAGCACATCAGGATCTGGCTGTGCTGAAGGCACCAGTTACATATTCCAGTACACCATGCCTCTGTGATTCAGTCTATATTCTATTTGCAATACGGAATTTGCAGTAACATTACACTGAGGTTATAGCATTTAGGCATCTTTCAAATGCTTGTCCAGGCTTTGACACCAAAATATATTCCCCCCATTTCAAGTGATTTTAGAGTACTAGAAATTCTGATAAAGTTAATAGGGGTTATTTTAAGACTCTTTATGTACAGAAAATACAGGCTATGATAATTTAACTTAGTGATGATTCTGGTAAAATAAGCTATTTCTACTGAGTAAAATAGGTAACGTATTTTTTCCCCTTTGAATTTTTGTAATCTTTTAAGGTATCTGTAAGATAAAAAATAAAAATAAAATAAAGAACTTGTGTTATATTTAGGAGCCAGCAATTATATCAAAGTGTATATATTAAAAAAGCATTTGTAATCTGAATATAAAATATTGGCCTATCAAGAGTTATATTTTTTTCATCATTCACCTGATCTTACTTATTGCTGTCAATATGTTCTACTCATTATATTGGAAGACATAAAACTCCATTTCTCTTACAATTTGTACAGTAGAGACTTTACCTCAACCTGTCTTGCATAGTCCTCAATTATTTCTAAGCCAAGTGTTTTCAGACTTACAAGTGACTGATTTACAAACAGTCCTGGCATAAGGCTGATTGGTTGTCTGCTTTCTTCCATTCCTCACACTGAGTCACTCCTCTTTCTCCTCCTGTGACCAATCTCTTCACAGATAACCGCTAATCTGACCTAAGTTGATGATACCGTTGAATGGCATAGAAATATGTATAAAAATCCCATACACCAAACCCCATTCATTCCTCTTTTTTCCTCAGGTCAGTGGTGGTCCTGAGTGACTGCTCTGAGGTCTTCCTGCCCTCCTCCCTCACTACTTCATCACCTCAGATGAGGGGTTTTCCCCACAGAGATAACTGCTTACACATACAGGTTCTTTTAAAACACCTTTCTGTTTTCCTTGGCTTCTCCAACTTTTAACAATTTCCTCATGAAATCCCTACCTCTTTGCTCGATGAAATGAGATCATGCTCTTGAATGTAATTTGTAAACTATAAAACAGTGTACAAAGGCAGTTTATTGTTGTCACTGAAGATCTCCCAAGTAACCGAAGTCAGGTCTGATGAGTAGTGTTCATGATGTGTGTTTCAGAAAGCAGAGTAAAGTCCAAAGTTTTATAAATAATATTTCCTTTTTCATTCTGAAAGTATACATGCTGAGGAATGTAATATTCTATAAAAATGGAAAATAAATATTTAACCTAAATCTGACCATCCAACATTAGCCATTTTGTCTTCCTTTTTGTCTTTGCCTATTTTCTTACAGGTGTGGTCATATTATATTTACAATTTTGGATCCTGGACTTGTCCATTAACATTATAATAGAAAAACTTTTAATGTTATTATATATCCCATAACATCCTATAAAATGTAATATTTTATTGAAATTCTACACACAAAAATGCCAGTACCATTAACCTCTTAAACCTTTGAAGGTATTCAGAAGTTTCCCTTAAAACACCCATAAATTTTTCCAGCTATTCCCTCTAATTAAACTTGCCTTTACTCAAACTTACTATTAAAAATACATACATGCACATTAAATAGGTTAATTGCATGGTATATAAGTTATATCTCAATACAGCTGTTATTTCACAAACATTACAATAAAAAACAAATACTAATCCATTCCTTCCTAAATGTGATTACATTTTAATTACTTGATAGTGTAGCCAGATAATTTATTGAAATATTAATTTGTGTTTTGGCCTGTGTATTTTTCTCTGCCCTCGATCCCAAATGTTAGTCTAGGATTTTGTATGTCTTTTCTTCAGAGGTAGAAGCTATATGAAGTAAATTTTCCTTCCAACTTCAATAAAAATCTAAATTCACTGAAGAGTTTCTGCAAGATTTCCAAGAGAGGGAAGGGAGAAAGGGAAGACCATTTGAAAGGACCAAGACAGGAAAAATAAGTGCTGTTCTCAACTCTTGGAGAAGCCAAGGGTAGAGAGGGAACAGGATTCTGGGTAGGTGGCCTGGGACTGGGATACCTGGCAGGGCCAGATCCCAGGTGTCAACATAATCAGCCTCACCCAAACTTGCCTTGCCTTGGCAGTGTCAGCAAAACATCAGAATTCCTGAGGCAATAGGTCCTCATGGATCGGCACAGGTCCCAGGGGAAACAAAGGCTGACCCTAGGGTAATCAGAACCATTTTCCAGAAGCTCTGTGAGAAAATTCAAGAGAATCTGGCAATTGTGCATGAAACCTTTCACGGATAGGAAGTCCCCACAATCACAGACTGGATCTTTCACCAGCCTAGAGGCCAATGATGTGGGCTCAGATTTAAACTGGTTTACAGGATGGAAAGAAATGGAATGATTTTTTACTAAGAACATTCATAATCACTATACTCTAGTGCTGCAATTGTATAGACTGCAATTATTTTGTAAATATCACTTCAGGTATGATATTACTAATCAGTTTCTTAAAGGGAGGATTTTTTTCTCCCACAGTGGAGTAGTACTGCTCTATTTTAAATCTGAAAGAGGGGCAGCTGGGTGGCTCTGTCGGGTAAGTGTCCAACTGTGGATTTCGGCTCAGGTCATGATCTCATGGTTTGTGGGATTGGGCCCCATGTTGGGCTCTGTGCTGATGGCAAGGAGCCTGCTTGGGATTCTCTCTCTCTCTCTCTCTCTCTCTCTCTGCTCCTCCCCCATTTGCACACGCTCTCTCTCTCTCTCTCTAAATAAATAAATAAACATGAAAAAAATAAATTGAAACCTGAACGTGATCTTGTAGATCCATCCCTGTCATTTTATAGATTAAAAACTTGAACCCACAGGTTTGATGAATTCCCCAGAATCACAGAGGTAAACCTGAGCTCGAATCAAGTATCCTCACTCCTAGGCACATATCCTCCACTTTCTCAGAATAGTTGCAGTCTCCACATTCTGGCACTGGCAGGCATTACCAAGTCCTGTCAGAGTAATTATTTACTCTATGGATACAGATTTTGAGTTGGATAATCATCCTATGTTGACTTATAAATCTTGGCTTTTCTGTGATTCACCTGAGAAGGGTGGGCTTTCAAATTTGTATATATCACCAGAATAATGCCATTGCCACCTAAGTCACACATTTTTCCATGGCCTTTCTCCTAAGAACAGTGGCGAACACCTGTCATCGTTATATATTGTATAAGAAAAGCACATTATTCCAAGATTTGTCTCTTTTAGAGTTCCTACAGTGATTTCCAAAAGACACACTCTGACCTACATTTTTACTACTTCTTTTTTTCTTATGTTTATTTATTTATTTTGAGAGACCAAGAGAGCACGAGCAGGGGAGGGGCAGAGAGACAGAGAGAGAGAATCCCAAGCAGGCTCTGTACTATCGGTGCAGAGCCCTTTGTGGGGCTCGATCTCATACACTGTGAGATCATGACCTGAGCCAAACTCAAGAGTTGGACATTTAACCGATTTGAGCCACCCAGGCACCCCTATGTTTTTATTACTTCTATAACATGACAATGAGGTAATTCGCAAGTAAGAACTAGCAGAAATGACAGCATAACGTGTAAAAGGTCAGAAATACTGTGAAGCAAAAGAATGATATGCTGAGCAAGGGTGAGTTTTACATAAAGATATGCAAATAACACAAGAGTAAAATGAAATAGATGCTTTCACTTATTGTACATGAGCTAGAAACATCAGTATGGAGTGGCACGAGTATGCACAGTTTATTATGACACTTGCAGAACTGTTCCCTTCACTGTCATCCCTTGCATACTGGTTAAACATTTGTTACACATTTTATCACCATTTAAGCGCTTTTCCTACTCACTAGCTTAGAAGCAATTTAAGCAATTTTAAATTCCTGCTCTGAGAAAATAAAACTGCCATTAGAAGAAAACACATTTACTTTGATTTATTCCTATCAATACTTTTTAATTCAAAAATATATTTTCTGGTTCCACCTTTGTTTGATAATTGCAACTACACATTATGGTTTTTGTTGAAGGCATCAACAGATAATTTTTTTATGTGGTAACCTCACTAAATTTTGTACTCTAAGGTTTGGGCTTTATTTATGAGAGTGGTTTTCTTCGTTATATAAATATGTTAACAGTTCTCTCTGGTAAACAGATTATGTTGTCATATTACCAGGTCACCAAATGCTGAAGTTAAAGTTCAGAAATAGGGATGTCAGGGCACCCGGGTGGCTCAGTAAGTTTGGTGTCTGACTCTTGATATCAGCTCTGGTTGTGATCCCAGGGTCATGGGATCGAGCCCTGTGATGGGCTCTGCACTGAGTGTGGAGCCT
This sequence comes from Acinonyx jubatus, assembly GCF_027475565.1. Taxonomy (NCBI): domain Eukaryota; kingdom Metazoa; phylum Chordata; class Mammalia; order Carnivora; family Felidae; genus Acinonyx; species Acinonyx jubatus. The sequence continues at coordinate 53,542,943 of NC_069384.1, forward strand.
GCTTGGAATTCTCTCTCTCTCTCTCTCTCTCTTCCCCTGCCCCTCTGAAGTGTGCTCTCTCTCTCTCTCTCTCTCAAATGAAAGAAAAAAAAAAGAAGAAATAGGGATGTCATGTGGACAACCTGACAGCTCTGACAAGAACTTATAGGATCAACAACTTTTGAGAAGTTTCCTCAGCCAGTATCGGGTCCTAAGTATTCTGAGACTAGAAATGATACTGTGAACATACTCAGATTTAATCAATTCAAGTAAGTAATTCATATTTAAGAAATTTAAAAAATGTAATAAATATAAAACTAATCTGGGGCACCTGGGTGGCTCAGTCAGTTGAGTCTCTGATTCTTGATTTTGGTTCAGGTCATGATTTCACGGTTCGTGGGTTTGAGCCCCGCATAGGGCTCCATGCTGACAGCACACAGCTTGCTTGGGATTCTCTCTCTCCCTCTCTCTACCCCTCCTCTGCTCATAACTCTCTTTCTCTCTCTCTAAATAAATAAAAATTAATGAAAAAGTAAATAAAACTAACCTATAAAACCAGATTTACTCCTTTATAATGGTAGGAAGAACTTGGGTGATGAAGTCAGCATAACTGGGTTCTGATCCAGCCTCACCACTACTAACTGTGAAGGCAAGTTACTGAGTATCTCTGAGACTCAGTGTTTGCATCTGTGAAATGCAACATCATGAGGATTAAAAGAAATATATAAAGTACCTAGCACAATGCCCAGTATTAGCGCATGGTGGCTGGCTATTATGATGAGCATGATGATGATAATAACAATGAGGAGGAGGGGTTGGGGGGAGGAGAAGGAGGAGGGGGTGGCTGTAGGAATCACAGGGATTAAAGACTCTGTTGGCTCATCTGCATATTTTCTTCTTAAGTTCAAAGACACTCAAGACAGAATTAGAAGGCACTTGTGTACAAGACAACCAGAGCAAAGTGAATTAAATGGAATATTACAAAAGCTTAAACCTTCATGCCATCAGGATCTGGTAGATTCATCTGTACTCTAGGTCCTTACCCATTTGGCAGATAGGATAAGTTTTTTTTTCTATTCCAGTGCCTAGAACACTGCTTGGCAAATGGCACTTGACTAATAGTTAATGAATAAATACGTTCAGTACCCCAGTCCCAACAGTGCAAGAGATAGTGATAATTCCTTTATCTTTGGTTCACCTATTTCTGAATTCAACAAAGGTATTGCTCACTTCTATTTCTCTCCAATCCCCACACTATATGAACACAGAATTTCTTCAGTAATACAATCAAGGGATCCACAGATTTCTCTGTTACATCAATCACATTTAGACATTGTCTAATTAAACTCAAATCACTTTGTCATTCACTGCAATCATATTTCCAAATTCTGCAAGTTCTGCCTTATAACCTAACATAAACTTATGATAGAGACTGGCTAGATGCTCCTGAAACTCATATTTTCTTTGTTCTGGAACACAGCTAGATTACATTTCTCATGACCAATTCAGTTATGTGTGGCTACATTATGGAGCTCTAACCAGTGGAATGTGTGCACAAGTGATTTACATTTCCAAGCTTGGCCCTTAAAAGTACCTATTTGCAATTCAGTTCTCTATCTTCCTTTGTCCAAATGAATGTAGAGAATCTAGTGGCCCTAGAAGATGGTGGAGTCAATGAAAGGAAAAGCCCTGGTTCCCAGAAAAGTCACATGGAGCACAGATTTCCTTCCTCCTCACCATCACATGTATACATGTCTACCCTCATTGGATTGTGACATGAATGAGAAATATATTTTTATACTATTAAGTCACTGAGCTTTGGGGGGTTATTTTTTATGGTGGTTAGCCTGTCCTGAGTAATTAGAACTATACTTATATCACTCTACTGACTTTATTTTAAATATATATACACCTTGAGTACTTGGAATGGTTCATTTTTGTCCTGTAGTCCATATTTACATGGTTACCTAAACATAGCCTTTTTCTTCTGTTCTCCTAGTCACCCATATAACCAAATTGATCTATAAGCAATCAATTTTTCCCCTAAAATTCCATTTGTCTTCCTTCCCATTACCTATGTTTTGTTTAATAGAACTCTGATTTTCCCACCTGGATCACTAAAACAGCCCCCTATATTTTCTGCTTGTCCCGAGTCTTTCATTCCTTCAATTCATCTCCAAGTCCTTGCCAGAGTGATCTTTCTGACACGAAAATCTGATTTGGTCATTCTTTTGCTAGGAATTCCATAAGTCCCCATCACCTCTTGATTAATATCTAACTAAATGAGCCTTCTTTTAGAGTCTTTTTGCTTGTTTCTCCTTCATCATACACCCTGAATATTATGGCTCAATGGTTCCCAAGTGTGAATCTAAAATACCTAGGTTCTGGGGCACCTGGGTGGCTCAGTGGGTGAAGTGTTTCGGCTCAGGTCATGATCTCATGGTTCATGAGTTCGAGGACTGCATCAGGCTGTCTGCTGAAAGCACAAAGCCCACTTTGGATCTTCTATCCCCGTCTCTCTGCCCCTCCCCTACTTATGCTCTCTGTTTCACCCAAAATAAATAAATAAACTTAAAAAAATAATAATAAAATAAAATACCTAGGTCCCCAGACATCATGGAAGAGTTCTGGAACACACAAAAAAAGTGGTCTAGGCCATTATTTGTTGATTGAACAAATGATACAGCTTGAATATATATGCATTACAATTAAATTAGTTAATGTACATAATGCATGCAATAGAGATCAGCTATTGTTAACACCGTCATCTTCCAAATGTATGTATTTGCTACTGTGATTAACAAAATAAAAATTTACTTAAATGTAACTATTTGCAATATATTTCTCAATCATAGGATGTTAAAATATAACTACTGTCATGTGCATTAGGGGCTCAACATTTTGAAGTTAAAACACACTTGACTGTTTGGGAACTACTACTCTAGCCATCCCAAGCTATTTGCAATTCCTTGAACGGACAGTGACATTGATTCTAAAAATGTGGTGGATTCTGTGGCTTGGCTTGCTCAACTTCTCTAGAAAGCTGATGCTACTTTTCTCAACTTTTTTTCTAAGTTTTATTTATTTATTTATTTATTTATTTATTTATTTTTAAATAATCTCTATACCCAACATGGGGCTTGAACTCACGTGCCCAAGATCAAGAGTAACATACTCTACTGACTGAGCCAGCTAGGCATCCCTTGACTTCTTTTGCAGCAAGAGTTTTAAATGTATAAAATAGATGTACCCCTGTGAGATGTAGATATTTAAAACAGAGCTGAGGCCATGGTCCTGCTCTCCTGCCTGTTTTTCTACTGGCTAGCAATTTTGTAGAGATCCTTTTCCCTGGCAGAGTTCCAGCAGCAGCATCAGTGGATGGCAATGTGTTCTTGGACTGAATAATTCCAGTCATGGCCTCAGTATGACAGTACTGTAGTCTTTTGGGAATCAGTCCTGGTGGGCCAGCCCGTAGCCTATTTTTCTGGCCCTTCCATAATTTTGTCCTAATTATCCATGCATCCTAAGTCCTTTCCTTCTTAAAATGACTACTTTGGTTTCTCTTTCCTACATTGAACCCTGACAAATACAGATCTTGGAAAGTACAGTAGTTTCCCTCCCCCCCCACACCCCCCCCGACTGCTTATCCATGGGGGATACATTCCAAGACCTCTAGTGGATGCCTGAAACCATAGATAGTACCAAACCACCAAACCCTATATACATGCATATATGTATATATGACTTTTATGTATATATGTTTTTACCTACACATATACACGTATGATAAATTTTAATGTGCAAATCAGGCACAGTTAGAGATCAACAATAATAATAAAATAGAACAATTGTAACAATATACTGTAATAGAAGTTGCATGAATGTGGGCTTTCTCTCTCAAAAGATCTTATTGCATTGTACTCACCCTTCCTGTGATGATGTGGGATGATAAAATGCTTACGTAATGAGAGAAAGTGAGGCGAATAACACAGGATTGTGACGTAGCATTAGGCTACTACTGACCTTCTGATGATACATTAGAAGGAGGATCATCTGCTTCCGGACTACGGTTGACTGAAGGTAACTGAAACCACAGAAAGCAAGGCCACAGATAAGGGTGGACTACTGTATTGCTCTAATATGAAATGTATGTTCCCTCCCCAAACTTCATCCTCTTCCCGTCCTCAGTTCAAGTGTCTTCCTAGGAAGCCTCACCAACCCCCTCAGCTGAGCCAAATACTTTCCTTTTTGCCCCAGTCATAATCTTAGGGTGGTGCTTCTCACTACTATAGAATAATGGTTTATATTTGCCTATTACTTGTCTCTAAAAATGAACTAGTCAAGCTACTTTTCATTAGTTATGCTTTCCCAGGCAGGTGCGCCATAAGGACTTGTGGAGTGAATGAATGAACAAATGAACAAATAGGAATGTCCAAAAATAACAAGAACCAACGAGTAACCAATCCATAAAGGAGGAAATGCAGCAACATGGGAGAAGACATGTGTAGTTTTCTTGGTACCCTGTGCAAGTATATGTAAAATAAGGCAGAGCTGAAATGCCATGAGTCTACATATGTTCTCCTTAGACCCCTAACAAAGACACCCATATGGTCTGGACCAGGGATTGGCAACTTTTTCTGTAAAGGGACAGACAGTAAATATTTTAGGCTTTGTGGGCCATATGATTTCTGTCACAACTACGCAACTTGGCTATTTTTGAGAGAAAGTGGTCATATACATAAGCAGATAATATATAAGTAATGGGAGTAGGTGTGTTCCACTAAACCTTTATCTATGAACATTGAACTAGAAGTTTCAAATAATTTTCACGTGTCACAAAATATTACTCTTTTGATTTTTCTCAACTGTTAACAAATGTAAAAACCATATAAAAACAGGTTTGGGGGGAAGGAGGGAAGGGAAAGCAGATTTGGCCTCCAGGCAGATCCTTAGTTTGCCAATCCCTAGTTCAGAAGATTAAGGAAAGGTGTGGGTTTGCGGAATGGAGTCACTTTGATATTTTTTTAGTAGACTTTTGTGTGCATTTCAATTTCTTGCCATGTAAAATGGAGGTTATAATATATACTTATATTACTAATATAATTAACTCTGATATAAAAATAATGATGATAAGTAAAAATGGGGGCTTTGAGACCTTGAGGGCATGCCTTTGTCACTTGTAGGTCTCTCTAGGTTTATAAATACTGAAATATTTTAAGTGTTTGATAGATAACATCTGATGGTAAGGCCCTGAAATTCCATGTATATGGCAAAAATGCTGATGAGCAGGGGCGCCTGGCTGGCTCAGTCAGTAGAGCATGCGACTCTTGGTCTCAGGGTCATGAGTCCAAACCCCAAATTGAGAAGAGAGGTTACTTAAAAAACTAAAGAAATCAAATAAATGTAGGATCTCTTTTTTAAAAAAATACTGATGATGGTATTTTTAAAAAAAAATTTTTTTTAAAAAAAATACTGATGATGTAAAAAATACAGTATGTGGTAAGAAAGCATTCTTCCCTTCATTTATACCATGAAAAGTAAAGAGGCACAAATAGTATGAGGAAGATTACCACTCCACTTTTGTTCCTATCCAAAAATGGACAAATCACCTTAATTGCAGTTTTCAATAAAGTAGATGTCAAGAGATTAGAGGCCCACACATTATACCTGTTTTAGTTTCTAGGAGAGAAATTTTCTTGGAGCTTTTCAAAGACTCACAAAATTAGAGAGGTGGAGGAGATACCTCCTCCCACCTGCAATTCCCAGCTAAGAAAGTCTTGGACACAGAACTGTCTCATGATAGCTAGTGGGCAGACCCCAGACTCTGAATTCCACTGCAGGGATCTTCCTCCATTATTAGCCTTAAGAAAAAATTATGCTACTTTGTTTTAATAAAAATTGTCTGAAGTTAAACCCAATCATGGCTTTATAACTAAATCACAAATGTTTCCCTGAGTTGCAAAGGATTTCTGTTACATAAAACACAGAGATGTAGCATAAGAAGCCCTAATTTCTCCTCTTTTACTGATAATATTTCCTAAGGTGTTGAGACATGAAACCAAAGGGAGAAAGGGAAGAACATTCTATGGCCTTAGAGACAACAGGTGAGTCAGGTCAAAAAGAAAATCAACAAAAACAGTTCTTGCCACCGAATGGGCGAGCATTACTAAATTCCTTCTGCTGGCTTTGCTGCTGTGTTTGAAAAATTAAAGAATGAGGCTCCACTTCCTTTAGGCATTCCAGCCTCTCACGTTTACCTAGTTACCCAAGGATAGTGAAATCTGTATGACTTCATGGCATTTCCCATTCCTTCTGTGTTTAAACAATAGAGTAAGGCCTATCCTGATCATCCCCATTTAAAATTGGAACACCTCTACGCTCACACATAGTCTCCCTTCCCCTGTTCTCTCTTTTTCCATAACACTTATTCTGTTGGCATATTACGTAATTAGCTTATTTACTCTGTCGTCTATTATATTGCTCCCCTCAATTAGAATGTAAGCTCCATAAGGGCAAGTATTTTTATCTGTTTTGTTCTCTGATTTGACTAGTGCACCTTGCACAGAGCATGCACTCAGGAAATATTTGCTGAAAAAAAGAAACTGAGAAAATGAAGAATAGGAAGTTAGGCACATCTTGACATATCACATGGTTACATTCAAAAAAGTCTTGCACAAGGTGCAAAGCAAAGATGGAGACAATAGAATCCTAAGAAGACAGAAGAAAGAAGTCTGAGTGAGAGCTACCGCATGCCAGGCATAACACAAAGAGCTTTCTATCCATCATCTTACTCTTCTCCCCACAGCTACGATCAATCTACCTTACAGTTGATGAAACTGAGGCTATAGAACTTGTATGGGTTCACACATCGGGTGAGGGGTGGACCCAAGACTAAAAAACCCACATCTGACTCCAAAGCCCATGTGTGTAACACTGTTTGGTGCAGACTATGTAATTCTATCCCGTGGAGTGTGGATGCGGCCGTCTTAGCACATAGGCCAAATTTTACTAAAGTGGCTAAGTGGACAGGTTTCTTTTGTAGGACACTAGCTGATTCATGTGCAAGAGATTTTGCTTTCCTGAGTTGCAATCTCCAAATTTACTACCTAAAGAATGTCTATTTAGGAGGTGCCTGGCTGGCTCAGTTGGTAGAGCATGTGAATCTTGATCTCAGGGTTGTAAGTTCGAGCTCCACATTGGGTGTAGAGATTACTTAAAAATAAAATCTTAAAAAAAAAAAATCTAGGAGGATCTCCTAAAAGTATTCTCTTTTTTTTTAAAGTTTATTCATTTATTCATTTTGAGAGCGAGACAGACACAGAGCACGTGAGTGGGGGAGGGTCAGAGAGAGAAGGAGAGAGCGAGAATCCCAAGCAGAGCCAGTGCAGAGCCTAACATGGGGCTCGAATCCATTAATTCATGGTTTGTGGGTTTGAGCCTTGCATGGGGCTCTGTGCTGACATCTCGGAGCCTGGAGCCTGGAGCCTGGAACCTGGAGCCTGAAGCCTGCTTCAGATTCTGTGTGTCTCTCTCTGCCCCTCCCCTGCTCGCACTCTGTCTCTCTCTCTCTCAAAAATAAACATTAAAAAAAAATTAAGGGGCCATTGGGTAGCTCAGTCAGTTAAGCCTCTGACTTTAGCTCAGGTCATGATATTGCGATTCCTGAGTTCGAGCCCTATGTCGGGCTCTGTGCTGACAGCTCAGAGCTTGGAGCCTGCTTCAGATTCTGTATTTCCCTTTCTCTCTCTGCCTCTCCCCTGCTTGCAGACACACACACACACACACACACACACTGTCTCTTTCTCAAAAATAATTAAACGTCAAAAAAATTTTTTTTTAAGGTAAATCACCATTGTTTCACCAACCAATCACTGAAACCACAGAACTTCAAATATCCAAATCTGTCATGTTGTCTGGGCAGTAGAAAATGGCTTAGCAAGCTCAGTGTTCACAGATTCAACATACTGGGGGCAGCAGGCATCAGATCTGCCTCCATGGCTCATGCGTCTCTTTGCCTGTAACCATGTAGGTCAGGCAATGTAAAGGTAGAGATCTTGCCCCTGCCTTCATAGGTGTCTTTCCCTCCCTCTCCTCCACCCCGAAACTCCCATTGACACTTTTACACGTACACAGTATTTCTTTTCTGTTTACAAACTGGAACGTGGAAATATAATTTTTTACTGCCTTCATGGCTAACAAATTTCTTCTAGAAGCAGAGTCAGGGAGCAAGTGCAGGTATCTGGCCTGACATGATCAAAATGGATCTTGAGTAGTGATCAGGACAGAAGGGTCAGGGATATGTAGGTTGGGGATAGCGTGGGACTATATGCCAGGAGTATATAAGACTTTAAGGATTGGGGAAAGAAAGGCCAGATTTAGCAAGTTCAACTATGGAGAAGTTTGTGTAAACCAGGGGTTCCCCATGGACTCCAATCATACATCTAGTACATTTGCCCCACCCTCAGCCCTACCACAGTAACAAAGATAAGGTAATAGTTTAGCTGTTACCACCACAAGCAGGGAAAGGCAAATGTTTCTGAAGGCTATGAGAGAAAGTAAATCATTATTAATCAAGTGATTTGGAATGGTGGTTAAGGCATAGAGAACAAAAAGCTTTATGTCCTGTGAAGATGTTAGGGTGTGTCCCATAAATGTTTCACACAAGTTACTATTTAAAGAAGAAGCACAACCTGACAGAAGGAGCTTCCAGAGTACAGCTCACATGTGTGTGGTCTAGTCATTCTTAAACTGAGGTGTTGATAAAATTCAGCTGGGTTGGTATATTTATTTGAAATTCAGAGACTTCTTCACACGTCAGGGCCAGGAATCTGAATTTTAAACAAGTCACCTGGGTGATTCTGATGAACCACATTTTGAAAAATGCTATCATAAGACTGCTGAGTGCTAAGGGTGCAGCGGTAATGTGGAGCTAAAAACGAATTCTTGTTCTACTACTGACACATGTTAAGAATCCTAAACAAGTTAAGCCAGAAGTGCATAAATACTCTGAAATTCTTCAGTGTTACCTAAATAATTGTGAACACCACTATGTTGTAAAAAAACAAAAACAAAAACCAAGAAACCAGAAGGAAATATTTAGTTTTTTCCATCCATTGCAATTACTGTGCCACCATATTAAATTTTAGCAATCTTCAAAGAATAGCCCACCCAAATTTCTCAAGCATTTCAATGATCACCCCATGGGAAATAAAATTTCTATTTATCTTCCAGTGCTCCATATCATTGGACACAAAACATTCCTCTATATAACAATCCTTAGTTAAACAAAAGCTACTATTTATCGTCAGGGATTGTTTTTACATGCAGCATCTTGTTTAATCCCCACAACAAGCTGTAGAGGTAGGAATCACACTAATCCCCATCTTCCAGTTTAGGAAACTGAGGCCTCAGGCTTGGTAGGTTTAGGAAGTTTGTCCAACGTCATACAACTAACTAGTAAGTAGCAGAAGCAGTGTTCGGATTCAGATCTTTCTGACTCCAGAAGCCCCAGCTCTTAAGCTCTAAGCAATTCTGCCTCCACTGGGAGCCTCAGTTCACACACACACTATGAACATGCACAGATAAAGCAAATATCAATACAAATTGCAAAGCTTACTGAGGATACACGATCCCAGTAGAGTAACAGGTCTCTTCCATAAGAAATGACATAAAATCAAAATGTAATTATGCCTCTCCAAAATATAAAAAAATCTAAAATCTACATCAATATCCAGTGTTTGTTATTCTTACCAAACATGATTTAACTATGGAAATAGTCATTCTTATTGCCAGCACATAAACTTTCTTTTTTGTTCAATGTAGCTGCCACCTGAAATCTCCCATGTGTAGTATTTCCTAACATACCTTCTTATAATTACTAATACTTCTAAACTTTTTTTTTCCTGAATATTCCTAATACCTTTAGCCTTTTATTGAAATTTCTGAAGCAAACAAAATAATCTTGGGGCGCCTGGGTGGCTCAGTTGGTTAAACATCTGACTTCAGTCATGTCATGATCTCACAGTTCGTGGGTTCTAGCCCAGTGTTGGGCTCTGTGCTGACAGCTAGGAACCTGGAGCCTGCTTTGAGTTCTGTGTCTCCCTCTCTCTCTCTGCCCTTCCCCCACTCACTCTGTCTCCCTCAAAAGTAAAATAAACATTAAAAAAAATAATAATAATCTCTCCCAACCATTCACTACTACACACAAACCCTAGAATTTAAAAACGAATAAAACTGACCACAAAAATTATAAAAAGGACATGTCCAAAAGTGCCATTTTCTTTCACTTAGAATATAAAGCCAACTTAAGAATCTATATATCTCATAATTCAGCCTTTTTCCTTCCCTGACTAAAGAAAACCTCTTTACTCTTTAAAACAGCTAAACCTTGGGCAGCCTCAGATCCTGCAATTGTTCCTTCAGTTTTAGATTCTTCCAGCACTGCGAACTGGTTGTTCTGTCTCTCTTTCTGAATCCAAGGAGCATTGTTTTAAATGTTTATTTTATTTTTGAGAGAGAGAGTGAGAGTGCACATGCACGCGTGTGTTAGGGGGAAGGGCTGAGAGACAGGGAGACAGAAAATCCCAAGCCGACTTCATGCTGTCAGTGCAGAGCCCAACGCCGGGCTCGAACTTGTGAGATCATGACCAGAGCTGGAATCAAGAGTCTGATGCTTAACTGACTGAGCCACCTAGGCGCCCCCCAAGGAATGTTTTTTATTGTGTTGTATATCATATCTGTCTCCACTGCTAGAACATAAGCAGGAACTGCATCTGCCTGGTGTCTCTTGCAAGAGCCACCGTACCTGGCAAAGAGAAGGCACTTAGTAAATGTTGAATGAATTAATGAATGATTGACCCCATGAAACTAGTGGCTCCTAGAGCTTGGTTCTTTCTTCCAACCTCACCGGAATAATAGGTGCGCTTTACTGAATGCCTCTTTCTTTACTTCGCTCAGGATTGCAAAGCCATGATTTCTCAGATGACCACCAAGACCATGGACCAACACTTCTCCATTCATCACTTTGAGATAACTTTCCAATTGGTGGCTCCCATTCTTTTGGAGTGCTAGAGACCACTCCAATCTGTGAAGGTTGGGAGATCCAGCCCCCAAATTAGGAAGGGAAGCCTTGATGGAGTGGTGGAGGATGAAAAAGTGAAGGCTTTCTGCTGCCTGTTTTTCTCCTCTAAACAGAACCAAGTCTGCCTGGAGAGAAGGAACTCTGGGACTCTACTTCGCAATTAAGGCTCGGTAGGAAGGACACACATTGTCTAAGTCAGGATGACGACAGGATACCTGTTCGTGTGCAGCCACTGACTTGGTGATGTCTACAGTAGTTGGGCACTTAGAAGGCAGACAGACCCTTATCCCTCTGTCCAAGGCTAGGGACCCAGGTACTGCTGAAGAGGCTTTCTGTCTCTAATTCAGAATTATCTACTTAGAGAAAGGTTTTCTTGGTATTTACTGCCTCCACCTCCCCAACCCTTCTCGGGTCACATCTGAATGCAAAGTCAGAGCCAAGGGTGGGTGGCTTCTGAACTCATCTCAGCCTTACTTCCTCAATTAAGTCTTTCTTCCTTCCCTTCCTGTTTCTTTCCTTCTTTTCTCTTTTTTCTCCCTTCTCCTTCAATGTGGTGACAAGCAAAGTAACTCATTTCAGTTTTTCTTTTTTTGAATACATCTGGCCAAAGGGCAGTACTTTAACAAACTTACAAGAGTCAATCTGAAATTCAGAAAGACAACTTCAGCAATTCAGCAGATTAGAAAGTTTGTTTTTAAATGAGGAAGAAGATAGTATTGTAAGAAAAAGTGTCAAGCGAGAGAAAAGGAAACCATCACTTTCCAAATAGCAAAGTACTCCTAAAACCTGGACTCAATTCTTTGGTAAAGAGACTTCAGCCTAATTTGAGGAAGTGTATTTAATGCCGCCTTTTCAAGCACCATCACACTGTTCTTTTTAAAGCTGTCCTTTCTGGTAGGTCAACTTCAATATATTTGCTTGTTTGTTTTCAGGAACTCCCATATGGTGAAGGTGAGCCTAGAGGTGAATTCACACAAAACCCTTCATTCAACACAACCCTTCCCCTTCCCTTAGTTTTATCTCTTTTAGCTCAAGAAATCACTGTTTTAGTTAACTTCTCCATTGTATGCCTCTCCTGTCAGTCCTATTCCACTTCAGGAAAAAGCAACCTTTCTGCCAGCTGTACTTCCGGCATTGCAGCTGGACCTTCAATGTCCCCGGCCTAATGCCTACCTCCACTTCTTTTGGGGTTTAAATTATAGCTGTTGTCCCTTGCTGTAACCTTACCTGTGCAGTGAATCTAACAAATCCTCCTTTCTTCAGCTAGTTTGAGTAGCTTGCTACAGAATGTAACAAAGTAAAAAATATGTTAAAAAAAATTAAGAGACCACCTAGGCACTCTAAATGAGTTGAGAGATCCAAGATCTATTGAATAATATCTGAGAGTCTAGGGAAAACATGTAGTAAAATTTGAACTGTTGAAGACCAACTGAAATCCTCTCTGGAAGGAATCAAGGAATATAACAAATAAATGTACAGTATTAAGAAATCACTTACTTCTGAACATTATGTGGGTATGAAAACCAGGCCATAAACATTCTGAATAACTGCACTGAAATTTCTTAGGATTAAGAGGAAAAAGGTGGATTCTGCAAATTATAGGTGGTAAATGAGACACTGGGTCTAGATAAGATTCTAGAAAGTTCTAGGTAACAGAATTACTCCTTATAGCCTCCCATTCTGGTATTTACTTAAGAAAACTGTTTCTGTCCATAAACACCAAAAGGGCAGCCCTCTGAAACAGGTGAATACTTGCCCCTGACCTGGGGACAAAGACAGCAATTAAGGTAATGCACTTTTGTTTCCAAGCCTGATTATTCTTATTGCCCTTGAGTTCTGCGAGAGACCCCAATATTTGCACAATTAACTTCCCCTTTTTCTTAAGCTTATCTGAGTGGCTTTATGGTCCTTGAAATGAAATGAAATGAAATCTAGGGTAGGTAAAGGAAGGAAGAAAATCTGGGCACACTTAGACTCGGCATACGGTCACTGAGACTAGCCTAAGCCTATTTTTCTATTCTAACAGGGTTCATAACTTGATAGCTTAGTTGCACTGTGGCTGTTGGAGATGTTACAAATCTGTTTTCATCTGCCCAGCATCTATTTGCCTTCTCTTACTAGTGCTACATTTTTACTTTGGGAAACGAAAAGCCTTCTTCATATGCAAGCTTCTCCCCGCCACCCCCCCCCACCCCCCCACCCCCCGCTTTTCTTTTTTTAAAGTTTACTTTTACTTTCAAAATATATTTGCTACATGCAAAAGAATAATGTAACATCTATGTAAGTTATCAAACCAACACCTGTGAGTCCACCAAGAACAAGAATGTTACCAATATGTTGCATCCACCTAAATTTTTCTCTCCAAACTCAACTCCCTGAAGCCTCCACCACTGGCCTATCTTCTCTACCCCAAGTAAACATGCAATCTGGTTGGGAGAGTCAAGCAAAATGTCATCTTCTATTTAACAGTTCTTTTTTGTTTTTAATGTTTATTTATTTTTGAGAGAGAGACAGAGAGAGAGAAAGAGATCAAGTGAGGGAGGGGCAGAGAGAGAGGGAGACACAGAATCTGAAGCAGGCTCCAGGCTCTGAGCAGTCAGCACAGAGTCAAACGCAGGGCTTGACCTTGTGTGGCTCAAACTCACCAAGCTCTAGATCATGACCTGAGCAGAAGTCAGACGCTTAACTGACTGAGCCACCCAGGTGCTCTGCAAAATGTCCTCTTCTAACTGGACAAAGGGTGAACTTAAAACTTGGGTAAAGGTGATTGGACTCTTCCATTCTATTCTCTTTGGTGACATAAAGAAAGGATGGAAGGAGTTTGAGCAAATTCATCATAATGAGAACAAAGATATTCTCACCTTAAAGTGCTCTCCTTGAGTTGACAGTATTCTTGGGCTTTCTGGGATAAGTTCCCTAGCTTTTTTTTTATTTCTAAGAGCCATTCCATATCCTTCCAAAATTACCTGTTTTCACTGTAATTAATCAGTTAGTATACCCCATTCACCAAAGAATTCTTCTCTAACTAACATTAGTGAATGAAAATTATGAAAATTTCATAAAGCCTTTTCTTTGATAAAGCCACATCAGGTATTATCATGAGTGGGCTGCAAAAAAAAAAAAAAAAAAAAAAAAAGAAAGAAAAAAGGTAGGATGAGAGTGAAATTGAAAAATAATGGTCACCTCTGGGGAGAAATGGAGAGGAATTGGAACACAGAAAGGGGCTTCAGTTGTATATAAAATGTTTTATTTCTTTTTTCTTTCTTTTTTTTTTTTTTTTTTTTTTTGCAAAGTAGGCTCCACTCCCAGCATGTAGCCCCGCACAGGGCTTGAACTCATGACCCTGGGATCAAGACCTGACCTGAGATCAAGACCTGAGCTGAGATCAAGAGTTGGACGCTTAACTAACTGAGTCACCCATATGTCCCTAAAATGTTTTATTTCTTATAAAGAAATCTAAGGCAATTAATAATATGTTAAGAAATAAAGTGTCTACGTTATCACCATATTAATCTTTATACATTTATTTAGGCTTAAACTTTTTTTTTAAGTCTTATTGTTTATTTTGAGAGACAGGCAGCAAGTGGGGGGTGAGACAGAGACAGAGTGAGAATCCCAAGTAGGCTCTGCACTGTCTGATACAGGGCTCCATCTCACAAAGTAGAGACCATGACCTGAGCAGAAATCAAGAGTCAGACGCTTAACCAACTGAGCCACCCAGGCGTCCCTTTAGTTTTAAATTTTTTAAATTTAGGTGAAATTAGGTGGCTCTATCACAGGTTCAAGAATTGTGGTCATGGGAGTGCCAATAAATAAATAATGTTAACCTTTTGGGAGATACGTGCTCTGGGTTCTGCCTTAGACAGTGCTTTAAACATGACTTGGAAAAATGTAGAGAAGGCATCAGATTTGTGAGTGGATGAAAGACGGTGAGATCAATAGCAAACATGTTGAATGAAATCGTCAGCACACAAAAAAAAAGTTAGCAAAAAAAAGTTAGTAAGTGCTGAGCAAAGCTTTAACCCATGTTGTTATAAATCCTGAGCCTCAGTTTTTAACCACTGTATAACATCAGGGTTATACAGGCTTATGCCTCAGTTTCCCCAAAATAAATTATATGATACAGAATGGAGGAGGCATGGCTTAACAGCCCACATTTAAAAAAACATTTATTTTTCTTTTGTGAATAAGCACAATATCAGTTAGCAGAGAGATGTGACTGCCAAAAAAGCAAGTTCCATCTTAGGCTGCAGTAATAGAAATTTTGTATCAATGATAAGGGAGTCATGGTCATGCTGTACTCTACACTGCCTCAGTCTTCCCACCCCCACCCCCACCCCCCACCTGCTCTAGATGTCCCACTTGAAGGAACACCAACAAAGACAATAGGCAGTGTTTGAGAGGAGACCAAGAATTGAAAATGGTGACCTACGAAGAATGTTCTAAGGAAATAAGACTGTCTGAAAAAGACACAACTCAAGGCAGGAGGGGACCATGATAGCTGTGTTCACATATTTCAAGTGCTACATGGAAGAGGGATTAGATTGTTCTGTGTGGTAACAAAGGAATAGGAAAAAGAACAATGGATAATACTTAGAGGAGAGAATTTATGTTCAATATCAGGAAGAACTCTGTGGTGGTCAAAACTGTTAGAAAATGAAATAGATGGTTTTGGGAAGAAGGGAGTTCCCAGGAGTTGGATTTGTCATATTAAATGGTCCTCGTTGGGGGTATTGTTGAAGCTTGTCATGAGATGCTGGCTAGAAAGACCATCTAATGCTAATGTCAGTGCTTACTGGTTTTATTATCAAATCCATTAGTGTAAAATCTTCATCCACTTAGAGACCTATTTTTATAGTATGATCCTTAAGAGACTCCTTGGTGACTTCCCCTCCTTCTCTCTCCCGGGGCAGAGGGTTTGCAGAACTAGCTGTCTAGAACCTTAGTACTAATTCAGCTTTGCTACTAGTTGTATAATACTGAGGGAATCATTTACACATTACTTGCTTTAATTTTCTTCATCTTTAAAAAGAAAGTCCCTTTCTCTGTCTCACCTAGCTCATGTGGATATTAGTGAATATGCTAGGCCATCTCACATGTATCTAAGATATCTCAGATGGGTAACTCCCCATTTTGTGAGATACCCAACTTTCTCTGGCACCACTCTCATCTCTTTGTTCTCTTTGATCCTTCTTATAATTTATAGACTTTTAGTTTGTTTTTACTTCCTTTGTTCTTTGTTTTGCAAATCTTCCTTGAGTTACTGTTACATGTTAGGCAATGTGCACGTTATTATGCTAGCCACTGTTGTAAAATAAAACGATCAGCAAGACATCATCATTTCTTTAGGTGTTTCTTTTCTTTACCCACAAATAATGTAATACAAGGCAAGGCATTTGAATGCCTTAAGAGTAATCTAGATCAAATGCCATAGAAGATCACAGGAGAGAGGGAATTCCAAGATACTTTGCCAAAAATCACTCTAGGAAAGCTGGATAATCTCTTCCTTCATTGCTATCTTCAACTCTGCTGGGATCTAGTATAAGGTGGTTCTCTTCACAATTAGGAATTTTTGCATTGGTGCTAAAAAGTGGTTCAACCGCCCGTTTCAATTTTTAGTCCCTTTGATTTGGCCTTGAGGAGAGAGGTATGCTCTATTTTTTTTTCTTATAGAGGAAAAAAAAGGGAAGCTAGCAAGGTCAAGTACAAGTCAAAAACTGTTATTTAAGGCAGACCCTCATCACTGTAACGACCTAAAGTTTCCAAGGGCAAAACAAAGCTGGTCTCAAAAAGGGATTTATTACAAGTTTGCCTTTTTAGGTGCCTAGTAATGCTCACTCAATGGGATGTTTGCTTTAACCTGGGATCTGTCTGACATCCCTTTAAAGTACAGAGATGCTGGAATTGGCAGAATGGAGGCTAAAGGGAAATTACAAACACTGGGTGAGTAAGTTGCAACAGGTTCCATGAACTCTATTTGATATTCTGATTAAGTCTTAGAAAACTTTCTGTAAAGCAGCTGTCATTGGCTGTTTCTGTGTGAAATATAAATAAAATTAATATTTACTGAATGTTCAGTAGGTTCCAGGCTTCAGTATTCTACATGGATTATTTCATTTATGGTTAGTCTTACCATCCCTATTTTACAAATAAGAAAACAGAGTCTTAGAGTGATTAAGGAATTTTTCCAAGGTTACAGAGTTAGGAAGTGGTGAAATCAGGATTTCAATTAGGACTGTATAAAGAAGCAGTGTATAAATAAGGAAATAAGGGTGCCTGGTTGGCTCAGTTGGTTGAGCGCCACACTCTTGATTCTGGCTCAGGTCATGATCTCATGGGAGATTAAGCCTTACATTGGGCTCTGCACTGACAGCGAGGAGGCTGCGTGGAATTCTCTGTCTCTCTCCTCCTGCTTGTATGCATGAGCACATGTGCACACGGACGCTCTCTCTCAAATATAAAAACTTAAAACATTTTTTAAAATAAGGAAATGAATGTTATTTATAGACATGTTTACATAAATATATACTTATACATATGTGTATACACACATATTTAAATTTAGTCTCCCAAAATTACTTTGTAATAGAAGATTCCTATCAAATACGATTAAGAAAATGGACAATCAAGGCCATGAGGAGAAGTGTGCTAACCTTGTAAACTCCACTTTTGTTTGATCATCAAATCTGAAAACAAGAAAGGAAAAATGTAGACCTTTTTATTTTTAAAATTTTTTATAGAACCTTTTAAATGTCCTTTTACAGAGACAACAATCAGTTGTTTTTATTTTAATAACCTTCTATTATGAAAATTGAATAAACTCTATAAAAGTTATTATTTTTCTGGATCATATTAAAAAATGTTTCATTTATTTTTGAGAAAGTGTGAGCAGGGAGGGGCGGGGCAGTGTGGGGGGAGACAGAGGATCTCAAGCAGTCTGAAGCTCTGCTGTCAGAACAGAGCCTTATATGGGGCCCAAACTCAGGAACTGTGAGATCATGACCTGAGCCAAAGTTGGAGGCTCAACCAACTGATCCACCCAGGCACCCCTTTCTTGATCATATTTTCAATTTTTGAGTATCACTGCCATTTAAAATGTCTTAATATTTATTCTCAAATGAGAGTATAAAAATATAAAAAGTATTTCCTAAATGGTAAAATACCATATTATATTAAGTTCTAAGCCTCTTTTCCTTAGCGGTGAGGTCTTATCTATTATACAGGAGACTGATAGTCCATTCCATTGCTTCTCCTAAGAGCAGGCAATTTTCCTTTTCCAGAATCTGGCATACACAAGTGTCTAACACATAGATCCCTCTCAATAAAGGATCTGCAAAAGAATATTGAATGATAGCTTATACTGCCATATGATGCCTAATACACCACCAATATATAAAATGCATCTTAAAAAATGTGTCATTCTCCCAACTGAAAGCCTCTGTAGACTCACCAGTTTTCCAGTAACAGTAATGTCTTGCAGTGAGATATTTCTATGCACTTCTATATGCTCTCTTGCATCAGTCCTGATCAACATCTTGCACTATCAGAGGTCTCTAAAGTTGAATGCAAAACTTAGGGGCATGTGCTAAGACTGTATCACAGGAGTGTAGGAAGAAAATGAAACTCTTAATTTTATTTTTCAGTTCATGCCTTTTCATTTTGTTTTCGTGAGGATATGCTTTGTATTGGTAAATATTATATCCATGTAGTGGTGCACTTTAAAGACACAAAGAGGGAGAGACAGAGATAGAGAGAGAGAGAGAGAGAGAGAGAGAGATGGAGAGAGAGAACATGCTCAAACACTTTGCTGATAGCAACATGTGATCTAAAAGTTTGAAAAGTGTATCTGTAAATAATTCTGCTAAGCTAAGCATCATTCAGCCAAAAACAAAACAAAACAAAACAAAACAAAAAACAAAAACAAAACACAACCCAATCTTTGCAACCATAAAGAAATAAAGGATGTTTTCCTATGGTTGGGGTTGGGGGTTAGGGGTTAGGGGTAGGCTGGTCTTTTATATTTTTCATAAAATAAATACCCTAGCAAATAATCACAACATTTAACTCAGCAATTAAATACAGCAGCTTGTTTTGACTGTTTTTTTCCTCCTCAGAAAAGAGCACAGTGAAATCCTGAGAAAGTTTTTCAGATTTTCCTCCATTTGCCTCTTATCCCTGAAGTTTGTCATTTGGAAGGAAGGAGTATCAAGTTACTCAAAACTAAAGTCCTGGGTTTACGTTCCTTCTTCACTGCTATTCTATGTAATATGGAGGAGGTTATATAATTTGTCTCTGTCTCATTTCTCTGATGGGTAAAATAGAGATAATAATGCTGAGCACCTACCTCATTGCAGTGTAGTGTGGATAAAGAACACTTTGTTCCATCTTTCAAATAAATGCAAAGTGTCATTAATACAGTTTTTAATATTATCAGTTTAAAATGCAGTGGTTTCATGTACTTTTTTCATTTTAAAAGTTATTTTCCTTTAAAAAATAAACGAAATAGCACATTTCTAAATACCACTATTTGTTTTCTAAACTTCATAAACTTAAATGTTCTCTCTGTTTCTCTTTTCCACTCTTACACACACTCATATATACACACGCTCATTTGATAACTTTATGGAAGTGAGAGAAAAACCTTAAGATGGCATCAAGGAAATAAAAGGAATTTGAAGTAAGTTCTCTTCAGTTTTCCTTTAAGTTTTAAAGCTATGCATCTAGGCCATAAAATCGTTGTGTTTATTTAATCTTCAAAATGTTTGTGTTTAAGAATAATTCACAGACTCTTAAATCAGAAGGAATCTTAAGAAAACATCTGGGGTCTATGATAATGTCTGGCACATAGTAGATGCTGAATAAACATTTAATGAAGGGAACTGGGGGGAGCTTCTTATTTTAATCTTAAAAGAAAAAGAAAAAAGTAACCCCAAACCAACTCCAAGCGTTAAAGATGTAAGTTAGTTGCTCTAGATTGTTCATCTAGTTTAAGCATGGGGTCTAGAATTTATTCCTCTTAATTTCCAGCTTTGTTACCCCCCCCCCCGCCCCCCAACCACCCAGCAGTCTGTTGACTTGTTTATATAGGACTGCCAAATGTAATCTGCCAAAGATGGATCACAGAAAAAAAAAAATCAGAAAGAACAGTCTTCTTTGCCTTCACCATGCCCAAAAGTCATCCAGCATGTGATGTTCACGTAGGATATGAAATATGTAAAGTAAATATCATATACAATATGCAAAATATAAATCATATATCGAGCGACTCGAAACGTCTATTTTTAAGGGAAGGGGTCAATAGACAATCTTCCAGGACTTATTCTACCTTATAGCACCGTTTGTATACCCACGCAGGTGATTTGTGGTAGTCTGACTAGCTATAAGTAGACAGGTTTTTTCAGCAAAACGTTTATCTTTGTCTCTGTGTATTGTTGTATTGATTTTTCTGAATTTACCTACGAACGAGGCATTAACAATCTCAATGCATTATAGCCCCAATAAACTTATCTTGCACTATTTTGGCCTAAGTGATAGCTAACCCATTGACCAAAGAAATCCAGGCTGCTAAAAGCCTTTCTTGGCCACTTGTTAGCCAGGTCAGGCTGTAAAATCATAACACAATGCACGCCTCTTCCATGGGGCACCACACGGCAGCGATTAAAAAAAAAAAAAAAAACCCTCACTTCCATATCCAGTGGAGTTGTAGTTTATTACTATAACCCTCCCAAGTCAAAAGGACACCAGTTTCAAGCCTAGCAACTTGGTGCAGACAAGGTTTTTCCTCCTTACCCTACTCTGCTGGGCCTCTGTACCTGTCCTCTCCTACTGTCTACAGGTCCCGAACATTAGAAAATAGAAAATGTGATGATCTTTGTGTGTCTCTGTAAAATGTGTGTATGTGTGCGTGTGTTTGGGTGTAACGGGCCTTCTGTTTGGCCGCGCGGCCTGTCTGTCAGGCCGCGGGCCAATGGCAGGCTGCCTTATATAAAATGAGTGTTTTCAGTCTCTCCGGGTTGCATGTACTGTATGTGGAGCAGTGTACAGTGAAGCGGAGGCAGAGCGGCTCCGCGAGCTCCTCTCCACTTTCCCATAGAGGAACCCTGACTGGCCGCTGAGGGCAAGCCACACACACGCCCTCACGCCCGGCGAGCCCGCGAGGTAAGCGCCCCCCATCCCCAGCCCTTCCCGGGCGCTCTCCCCGCACTTTCTGTTTTCCTACTCACTTGCGAGCCGCCGGGCTGCAGCCCCAAGGACTCCGCGGCAGGAGCAGCGGCGGCGGCGGCGGCGGCGGCGGCAGCCGGTAGGGTGGACTTGAGGAAGACGGAGGGAACCCCGCGCGACCGGAGCCGCCGCTGGCCGCTCCGCTCCCCGGGCACTTTCCCCCTCCGCCAAAACTTTGGGTCGGGAGAGGTCGGGGGCGAGGGTCGCGGCGGCCGCGCCGGCGGGGGGCGGGGGGCGCGGAGGCAGTGCCCTGCGGGCGGGAGGCTGGGGGCCGGGCTGGGGAGTAGTAGGCCAGCCGGTGCCAGGCTGCGTTTGCAACCAGCACCTCTCGACACACAGGCAGCGCCGCCCGAGAGGGGCACGGGAGCCGGGGCGCGGGCAGAAGCAGCCCGAGGAAAACAACAACAGAGCCAGCCCTCACGCCGGCGGGCGGCTCGTGGCCGCCCGGGGAGCCCCAAACTTCATCTCGGCGAAAGTACGTGGATCCCAGCCTGCCGGGGAGGTGGGGCCTGGGGAGCTGGGGCAGGGGAGGAAGGTACGAGGAGCCAGCCCTCGGTGGATTTATTGAACGTTTCGTGTGCGTCGGTGACCGGGAACAGCAGCCCAGTTGCTCGTTCATCTGGAGAGTTGGGATTTGGGTGTTCCGGCCCCGCAGATCGGTGCCCTCTCACCCCCCACCCCTAACCAAATGCGCGGCGAGTAGAGAAAGTGCTGTTTTAGTGCCAGAGTAGCCAGGAGGAAGAATAGGGGGAGAGGGGGAAGAGGGCGAGGGAGAAGGGGAGAGAGAAGAGGGAGGGAAAGCGGGAGGGGGGGGGGACGAGAGCGAGAGAGAGAGAGAGAGAGAGAGGAGAGAGGAGAGAACGGGAGGGAAGAGAGGAGGGGGAAGAGGAGGAGGGAGGCTGTGTCAGGATTTTGCTTGAATGTGGGATTATGTTGTGTCAATAAGTTTAAGGTGGAGAGAGCGAGGCTGGGGGTGGTGGTGGAGGGGAGGAGGAAGGCCTTCGCTGTTTAAAGTCTTATTTCTGAAGGTAAGTTATGGCATTGCATGGTCGCGATGACAGAAAACTTGCAGATCCTTTATCCGGGGATGGGGTCGATGCCTCTAGAAAGAGCTCCCCAGTCGTCTTAAGCCACACTCGTGTTACACTGTTATTTGCTGCGATCCGGGTCGCTAGTAAATTACAGAAATCAGACTCGAGGTTTCTTTTCCTCCTCCACCTCGTCTCGTTCGCTTACCCTCAGAAATTTATTATTTTTTTTTAATTTCTTGGTATTGTATGAAACTTAACGTAACTGTGACCAAACCCGAGTCCAGTAATTTACAAGGACCCTAAATCCAAGAATCTGGAACACGTTTATGTGTGAAATATCCGCGATCATTTCTGCTAAATGAGGAAGGTAAAACGAAACGATGCAAAAAGCTAAGACACAACATGTACGACAGAGGGGGGGGGGGGGAGAGACGGAGAGAGAAGCTATTTTTTGCTTTCCTTTCTGTAGAAAGGAAAATAAAGCGTGCATTCCCCTTCCCTCCCGGTGTGTAGGGTCTAGTCAATATTTTAACTGTCTGAGGACAAATTAGTCCAGGTGGATCTTGTTGAAAAGTTTTCGCGAGGTGGGGTGGAGGTGGGGGCGGTACGAAGGGGAAGGTGGGTGGAGGTTGTGGGGGATGGGGACGGAGCGAGCTCTGCCACTGCTAATGGTCATTGGCCTGGGGCTTTGAAACCATTGCCTGTCCTGCTAATGACACGTCCAGTTCTCGTCTCCAGGCCGCCGACGCCGGGCTGCCGGCGACTGGGGTACTTTCCCCACGCGGGGAGGGGCTTTCTTCGCCATCCCCTGGGGTTGCCCACTCGCGGCGTGGGGGCCCCACGCGCGCCCCCTCTCCTGCGCGCCGCCGCCACCTCTGCTCGCGCGACTTTTGTAGCTAGCCCGCGGCGAGGGGGCGCGGGGGTCCCCAGCGCGGACGTCCCCGCGCGGCCACCCCGCGTCGGGCCCCACGCGCGCCGCGCGGTCCAGGCTCGGAATGGCAGCGCCTGGCCGGGCGGCGGTGCCTCCCCGGGGGGCAGCGGAGGCAGCGGCGGTGGCGGCGGGATCTTCGCCGGGGCCCGCGGGAGGAGGAGGAGGAGGAGAGGGAGGAGGAGGAGGAGGAGGGGAAGGAGGAGGAAGAGGAGGAGAGGGAGGCGTTTTCTGCCCAGACCGCCGCCAGTTCGAGCGGGCACGGGGACGGGGACACCCCACTCGTTGCTCCTCTGTTATGGAAAGGTGTTTAGCAGACTTTTACGCCCGGAGTGTGGGATTTGTACTTCATTTTTTCTCTCCCCCCTCTTCCCCAAAGCAAGATGGACTCTATTCCCTTTCTCTTTCTCCCTGTGCCTCTGCCTCTGTCTTGTCAGCCTTTAAGATCGACATTTTGTACTAAGATGCAAACTTGATGGTGACCAGCAACAAAGGCGGGGTGGGATCCCTCGCTCCCTTCCTCCCTCTCGGTTTCCTAGCTACCCCCACCCCGACCTCCAAGACCTGGTGGCCCTGCACTTGGCGCCCGGGCTCTGGCGAATGTGTTTCCAGGCTCGGTTCCGATCTCCAATCTCGGGATTGTGACTGGGGCCGGGCGTTTGGGCGACGGCTGTGGCCGCCCCAGGTCTGCAGGGCTGAGGGCTGCGCTACCTGGACCCGCTGCCGTCGCCGTGCTACCTCCAGCCGGCTCCTGGGCACCGTGGAGGCTCGGGCTGCCTATCGATTGCTATGATTTGGTTACTGGTGTATTTGTCCTGGGGGCGGTGATCACTTGTGCAAGTTGATGAATGATCGCGGTGTGGGTTTTGGGTTTGCAGACAGGATTAACTTTCAGCTTTGTGCATACGGGGAGTAGGGAGTGAGGGTGCTGGAGACACCCTGGAATGCCAGCTGGGCTACCCTCAGCTCTTTGAATACAGGGAGCTTCTTTGCTTGTATTGCTCCACAGTTCGCGCGTGGGGGTGGGAGGTAGACGGGGGGGGGGGAGGGGTTGGTGGGGAGCTGAACTCCTGGGTTTTGAGGACCTTCCTTCAGAGGTGTTGCAGGAGTTGGGACTCTATTGTAAAGCTCTACCATACTGATGATGTACCTTTATTTGATACTTTATAGGTCACTATCATATGACAAAGGCTTTGCTGCAGTTCATCTTCCTCCCTGTGTACTTTCCATTTGCCTTCCCGGGTAAGTAAGCAAACTCTTTCTACAGGGAAGCTGGATGGCTATTAGCAATGACCTGAGGGTCCTTACTGTTCACATAAGAAGGTGGCTTATTGGGGTTGCAACACCCCAGAAAGCTTGTCTCCCTGAGTTTCCCACAGCAGAAATCAACTTATGATACTTAGTATTTAGAATTCAGTTGCTGTTATTATTAAGATAGTTGAAATGTTTATTTCACATTTATCTGCAAGTGTCATTTGAAAACTTATTTTCAAATAGTCATTTAGTTGATAATGAAATTTTACAGAGTTGAAGGCCTAGGAAATTTAATACTAGATAATATTGTAGAAAGAATGCAGCCTATGAGTGGAGAGAATTATTAAAAACCCAAAGAAGCATTGTGCAGAATGCCTCTCTAATTATAGTGACTGACATTTGCTTACTCTTTCTTAGGTGCTCTGTCTTGGGTAACTTGTGCTGTTTGCGACAGTTATTTTTGTGGTGGGGAAGGGTGGACTAGGCAGTATAGTAAATCTAGTATTTAGATATAAAAGGCCTGATACAAAAGGCAAATAAACATTTCCAAATTAATCATAATTTTCTGCAAAATTTATATACTTAGAGAAATTGGGTATATTTTAGCAGCCTATATATGCAATAAACAACGACTCAGAAGTCCCTTAAGTGCCTTTTTCAGACGTATGCCCCCAAATGGAAAAATTGCTGAAATAATGTGTGGGGCAGCAAGTGCCTGAAAAATTAGTTTGTGAGAAGTAACAGTGTAGGTGAGGGTTTACAGAACATGCGAAGGTAGCACGGTGAGCCCCAATTGTTTGCAATTTGCCCCTCAATTGTAAAGAACACCTCAGGTATTCCAAATTGCTGATAAATTCAGAAAACTGGTTGTACTAAATGTGTAAATCAGTTGTAATACTTAATCATGTTACTGTAGTGAAGATGGAGTTTGTATTTTGTGAATGAAAATAGACTTGAACTCAGTTTTCCATAAAAGAAAAAGGAAAGGGGCCTTATCTCTTTGGGATATTATATTACTATTATATTTGTTGCTAAAATGTGGTTTTAATATTAAGAGGAACTGAGGACCATGCCTCTCTGGTAGTTTCCGTATAGTAGCAAAATGTACTTTGACATTGCTGAGAACCTTAGGTGATTAGAAGCTTGGTGTCCAACATCTTTCATGGAATGTAAATATCACATTATTTCAGATAGTTAAGAGAACCTCTTAATGTGTCACATACATAACAGTCTGATTGGAACAATCAGAATGAGATGGTTCTGTAAGATGAATTTAGTGCACACCAAAATATGTGGATTTCAGTGTCTTTGATTTTTTTTTTAAGCTTGTTTGCAAGAGAAGTTTTTCATTTTTGAACATATGGCAAGAGTATTCAAAATGCATTCCTGATTTACTAAAGAACACCACATTTATACATGTGAGGCACATTATTTTGTTCACTGGAGCAAACTTTTAATGTCAGTTTTTTTCCCCATGGAAATATGTTTGACCAATTCAAAATTTAAAATGGGAATCAGTAATTTCCAGAATAAAAGCGATCTGATGAGCTCTTGAATTTCTTTGAGATATCAAACAACTGCTTCATTAAAACAATATTTTCAAGAACTGGTTTGGTCTTTGAAGTCAGAGTAGTTTTTGTAGTGTAAAACTTGTAATAGTGATCTCAAAGAAGTCACCCTGACAATGAATTACCAGATATTTGCATCTAAAACATATTTATTTGATTTGAAGCTAATTATCAAAATAAGAACTTAGATAGAGGTTTTGCTATTTTATTGCCAAGAGTTTTCAAACTTCTCATTTTATTATTCCGCATATCTATATTAAGTTTTGAAACTGAAGTCTTAATTTGCACTTCACATTTAATGCTAGCTATTGAAAAAGGGGTTCATATATGTTGTTTCTTAGTGCTACGTCCTTTAAAGGTACCCTGGTGGGTTAAGTCCACTAGAGACTTCGATATTAACAAAAACTTGCAATTTTGACACCTTCCTTTTTTTTAATTCATCTGATCTTTGCGTCTAAATTAAAAAATAAAGTTCTGGGTTTAGGAATTTGTGAGATGGTTTTGCCTTACACATATAGCTGTGCTATACAACTTGGAAAGTGTATACCTTTGACCTACAGATCTGATCTTTATGCTTAATCCATTGAAACAGAGATTTGTTTAGACATTGGAATTAAAACACAGCTTTGAGTGAAAGCTAATATGAACAGGTAATTATGGTTTGCTTATGCTGTAACTATGTAATTGATAAGGCTTTTTGTATGTAATTAAAAAAGAAGGAATAGTCTCAAAACAATGTGGCACAATTCATGAAAATCTAACTCAGCAACTAAAGTATAAAGTCATACTTTTCAGTAAAATTACAAACATAATTTCTAATTAATCATCAGCCAACATGCTAAAAGTTTACATTTTCCTAGATTTTATAGAGCATGGGTAAAACAGGGACCATACTTTTAACTGGATCTTAACATGAGTATCAACTACTTTTATATTAGAAATCTTTAATGGAAGTAATAAAGACTTCATAGTTTAACCCTACTAAAAAAAGTCTTTGAAAATAGCCTCGTTATCGACATACTTGTACTAAAGGAAATCCTTGATATTATTAATGTCTTAAAAAGTGCAGAAATGTTTAAAATTGTGATATTTAAATGTTTTAAGTTACTAAATTTTTTTAGGCAATTAATTTTGGCATATTGCATCATGACCAGTATGGCACACCTGTATTTTGAGATTTAATCTCTTTTTTTTTTTTAAATGCTTATTTATTTTTGAGAGAGAGAGAGGGGCAGAGTGTGAGCAGGGGAGGGGCAGAGAGAGGGAGACACAGAATCCAGAGCAGGCTCCAGGCTCTGAGCTGTCAACACAGAGCCCAACGTGTTGGGCTCCCAACTCACAAACCACGAGATCATGACCTGAGCTGAAGTTGGATGCTCTACCTACTGAGCCACCCAGGCACCCCAAGACTTAATCTTAAGCAGTGCTTAAGAAAGAGACACTTTTCTTGAATTTGCAGCGTGAAGTCCACCTCATTTTTTAACATTTTACCAGAGGGCATCTTTTAAAATAGGTCCGAGTGATAGCTTTTTTATATTTTTCATCAACTTTCTTCCTCTCACTGAGAAATGAAAACAAACCCAAATTATAAAAACATTGTAATTTTATTGTTTGGTTTTTATCACGTGCCCCAGGTATACTGGATACAGGTGGTCCTCAGGCTATACTTTGAGAAGCACTGCTCTGGAGGTACTAAGGATTGAAGCTAAAGATTGAATGAATCTTCCGGCTAGAAGATTCTGTGACCGTAATTCAGTCAGTGGGTTTGTACTACCTCAGGGGCAGTCATCACATACTGTATCGAATTGTAGGGATTTCTATATATTAAGTTACACCTGAGGAAAGCACTTTTTGAGTACAGCTTCACTCAACATTCATATGTGTTCATATTATCCTTTAGAAGGCAATTACAGTTTCTTGAAATGCCAGGACATCATGTTAAAACTGTAAGGATATATGCAGAAAATCCTCATGTATTAATGGGGATTGTTTACATTTTTTTTTCTTTCAAAGGAAAAGATGAGATGAGAGAACTGGAATAAGTATCAGTTACACAATGGAAATACAAAAGAAGGCAAACCAATAACAAATTCTACCTAAAAGTTATAAATACAAAGATGAAAGACAAAGGGAGTGAAAGACGTAAAGGATTGATTATAGACAATGAAGCATTGACACACCTACCAAAATATAAACTTAATAAGTTAAAATATGTGAGTCACTTCAAGGATCTAGATAATGAAATAACTTCAGGTTCTGAGAAGGTTGTATAGAATACAAAGTAAAAAGAATGAGTTGGATTTTCTCAAGTCTTAGAAAAATAAAATGACACTGTAAAATATTGATTAAATAATTAAACCAATAGTTAAACATGGCCCTTAGGTGAAGATTAGGGAATAAAACAGAAGTTCCTAGAATGGAGTAACTGAGATCATAAAATGGACACAGAATGTTGGGTTTCTGGTAAAGGGAATAACTAAAAAAAACCATCGATAACTTATTTCAAAGGAGAAATAAGAATGAGGGTAAAATTGTTTAAAGCAGTTGTATTAAATGTTTTTCACTGAGATGTATGGTAAGAAATACCTTTTATATCCTAATCCATGTATAAAAACTGTAACAAAAGTTTCCTTGAACAGTATTAAGGGCAGTGCACTCTGATATTTTTTATTCCTATCTAATCTTTATAAATCTGATGTGTTCCAAACTATTTTATTTAAAAAAATCATGATGTTATTCACTAAATTAATCTTAAGATTTACATTTTGAAAAACACAAACCTGGAGGACTTGTTAAAAATGGAGGTCCCCAGGAGTGCCTGGCTGGCTCAGTTGGTGAGTGTGCAACTCTTTATCTTGGCGTTGTAGGCTCGTGCCCCACACTGGGTGTAAAGATTACTTATTATTATTATTATCATTATTTTTAACATTTATTCACCTTAGCGCACGTGCAAGAGAAAACCACAGAGTGTGAGCAGGGGAGGGGCAGAGAGAGAGGGAGACACAGAATCCGAAGCAGGCTCCAGGCTCTGAGCTGTCAGCACAGAACCCAGGTGCCCCGGGTGTAAAGACTACTTAAAAATAAAATCTTAAAAAAAAATGGAGGTCCCATATCTAGATAAGTGTGAGAGGTGGGGCCCAGGAATCTGCATTTTAACTAGTGCTTCAGTGATTCTGAAGCAAGTATAAGGCACTCTAACACACTTTGAGAACTCTGGTGTAGGGGACAGGTGGCTAAAGAGTGAATAGGAAGGAGTCATGCACTGAATGTGGGGTTAACGTTCTTTGATGAGTTCTCTTCCAGCTTCAGTCTGTGACTGTATTTCAGTCAGCACGTTTGCAATATTGAGAGAGCCCCTGTCACCCTCTGTTGATATTCCTAGAGTAGCAGGTGTAGTACAAGGAACAGAGGCTTTGAAGCCAAAGATCCCTGAATTCCACTACTGTTGCCCCTCTTGCGTACTGACTGAGGGAAGTTAAGCATGTCACTACAAAATAAGCTTCCATTATTATGTGCAAAAGCACGTATTAATATTTACCATGTAACAGAAGGAGAATTACTGTAGACAGTAATGTCTGCTATGACCCTTATTTACAGACAGCACTCAATATGTATATTTTTATAGTTGTATCTCACCTCATCCCAACTTCCACTAAGTTTGAAGTTTCTTGAAGCTGTGCCTTTTAGTTTTTTTTAACATCCTTCTCTTTCTTTTTCTTTCTTTCTTTCTTTCTTTCTTTCTTTCTTTCTTTCTTTCTTTCTTTCTTTCTTTCTTTCTTTCTTTCTTTCGTAAACTCTATTCCCATCATGGGGCTCGAACTCACGGCCTCAAGATCAAGAGTTGCATGCTCTACCAACTGACCAAGCCTGTGCCTTTTAATTTTTGTTTTCTATAAAGTACAATTGACCATTGAACATTGGGGTGCTAATCACACCCCACTCCTGTGCAGTCAAAAATCTGCACAGAACTTTTGGTTCCCCAAGAACTTAACTACTAATAACCTATTGTTGACCAGAAGCCTTACTGATAACATGATCACATAAACAGTCGATTAACACATAATTTGTATGTTATATGTATTATATGCTATATTACAATAAAGTAAGCTAGAGAAAAGAAAATGTTATTAGGAAAAGCATAAGGAAGAGAAAATACATTTATAGTACTGTACTGTAAATATCCATGTATAAGTGGACTTAGTGTTCAAGGGCCAACTGTAATTCTCAACCCTGGTGTCAAGAAACACTGGTGCATTTTTAACTGGATGTGAGGTGTTAGATAAGCACTTTATTACTGAAGAAGGAAATAGTAAGAATAACAAGGATAAAAGATAAAAGGGTAAAAGTGACGAATAACTGAGGCATGCCATAGTTAAGTATGGTGCCCCTTCTAATTTGGGGAATGATTTCCCTGCCTCTTTAAAAAGACAGCACAGGACAGGAGGATAGCTCTTTTCATATTTCAAAGTGGTTAGTCAACAGCACTGGGCATTCTCTCTGGTGACTTTAGCCCATCTTAGAATGTCTTAGAGCATCAGTTCTCAAATTTTCTTCTGCTAAGACACATGTGACTGATGTTTAACATAGGGTGTTCTAATGTCCCTGGTTATAGACTTAGATAAATTATGTGGTAGTTCTCAGTGTGAGAAAGTCACTTCATTCCTTATCAAGAAAATATATCAGAATATAAGTGAGAGTGATACATTATAATGAAAACTTTGAATACACCCATATGCAAACATGTCAATTTCTTTATAAACTGTGGTACTTTGTTCATAACTAATTACTTGAGCATTCCTCACAACCAATTAAAACTTACTCTTGTGTCAAGGCATGAAGATTGAGAAGCGTTACATCCGGAGTGCGTAACAAATTACATTGCACAGAATAGGCACTTAAATAAAAAAGAGGGGCAAGCTAAGGAGAAGATGAATGGGAAATACACAAAATCCCTGAAATCTCAAACAATGTGAAAACCAAAAGCTAGGAAAAATGCAACATGTGGTTAAATGCAAAGGAAGTACAAAAGACTATGAGTATCAGGGTTCTCAGACTTTCCTATCATACTCAAGTACTCATTGCCTCTAACATAGACATTCATTTAATTTATTTGAATAAATTAAAGTTAAATAACTTTGTATTTCCTAATTTTTAAGGTTACATTTGCCAGGAACATCTTTTTACTTTGCTATATTTTAATTTAGCTTACTTTTTTTTTAATCTCTAATACATTAATAAACTATATATTTTGCAAATGTCTTTATACTTTGATGTGTAATGATATTGGATATACATTCACAGTCCTTTATCTAAAAAAAATCTCTGAAAAACTAATTTTTTTTTTCCTCCAAAAGTTTGGCTTCAAAACTCATTTGGTGGTAGAACCTGACCCAAACCGTCATGGCCTTGTTTGAAGTAGTTGTAAAGCCTACTTAGAAAGGATGTTTGCATATTCTGCTCTAGAAATAGTAATGTATTTGGCTATGAGGTGCTATCGTAGATCTAGCTAGGAATGTTACGTAATATATGCTGTCCTCTCCATCTGACCTTTAAGACTCACAAAAATCTGAAGCATACCTGGACCTAAGGGTTTCAGATAAGGGACTGTGATCCTATTGTATTAGCTTTCTTAGTTCACAGAGTGAAATTGTCTGGTATTTCTACCCATTAACTCCGTGAATATCGTTTTGCTGATTTTGATCACTGGTCATCTGAACATGTTGAGTTCATTGTAAGCTGGTGAATCATGTAAGATAGCTTAACAAGACATCCAAACATTATATATTAACTTAGTCAAACTGTCTTTTGAAACCCTGTGGCTTCAGTCATGAGGGTGGAAGGCATCAGAGGTTATAAAGTCAGCTAACCAAAATGGTAGTTGACGTTTGTACCTCCTAAGTTGAGTAAAGCGAAGGGCTCCTAGGTAAGGAAAGATTAAACACACACACACACCCACCCCACTCCACCCCACCTGTTAGTTGAACTTCACCTGTCCATTTTGACATTGTGATTCCTCTTTTGTATTTGTTGTAGTTGTTAGTTTATTAAACACACACACTGAAATCTGTACTTGAAACTTTTACTTTGTTGGACGTTTCTCATATAATGGTGAACAAAATTTAGGCTACTTTCATTATGGTTTACTGTTATGAGAGGTTTCATGAAAGGTTATATTTCCTTTATTATATTGCCACTTGCACATTTCTTCTATCAGAAAAGTAAAAAACAAAGTGTTTTATGCAAATTTAGTCTAAGGTGAGAAGGCCTTTGAATTATATCGTTTCATATTGGTTCTAGAT
The DNA here is from genome assembly GCF_027475565.1 of Acinonyx jubatus. Classification (NCBI taxonomy): domain Eukaryota; kingdom Metazoa; phylum Chordata; class Mammalia; order Carnivora; family Felidae; genus Acinonyx; species Acinonyx jubatus. Next base: position 53,575,303 of record NC_069384.1, read on the forward strand.
ACCTTTATTTTCAATAATTAACCGTGAAACGCTAAGTAAGATTTTTCCTTTGTACTTTTTTTTTTTTTAAGTAATCTCTGTGCCCAATGTGAGGCTTGAACTCACAGCCCCAAGATCAAGTCAGATGGTCTACTGATAGAGCCAGCCAGGCACCTATTTTTAATTTCCTATAAAACTACTATAGAAAAACGTAAAGTGTGATGTGAGGAAGAGTACACAGGACACTCTGGGAATAAAGTTAATAGCTGGATCATGATAAAACTTCAATCAGTCTTCATTTATTATGGACTGAGATGGTTAATGGCCAAAGAAGGTTTTTCTTCTTTAATTATTTTTTGATACAACTATATCCTTTGGGGTAGGAAAACCACAGGTTGAGTAATTCAGAGGGAGTCTTATTAGCAATGCTGATTCTTTTAATCTTAAAAAAATGCTGAGTTGTTTTTCAGCTTCTGGTGCACCTCCTAAAACTCACCCAAGTGTTGAGTTCTCAGTGACTGCAAAGGGAATGTGGTAGAGCATGGAACAAAATAAGAAATTAATTCTCTACATCCAGCTGTCAAATTTTGATTATCTTTTGAGTTACTGAAGTTACATATTTTTTCTTTCTGATCCCCCCTCCCTTCTTGTTCCTGCCCTTTTTTTCCCTTCTTTCTTCTCCCTCCTTCTCTTTTCTCTCATCCAAGTACTAACTAGGACCAATCCTGCTTAGCTTTTGAGATAGGTGGCCATGGACTCTTCTCTCCTTTCTGTCCTCCCTGATGTCTATTTTTCTGTCTTTTCTTTTTCTTTCAGCCTTTTATTGTATTCACTCATGTGCAATCTGTGATACTACCTACAAATATTTGAGAATGAGAGTATGGAATTGAACTTTTTTTCTTTTTACCATTTGATTTTAAAGATTTTTTTTGTAGTTTTGAGTTACTTTAGTAATCATCACTACTCATGTAATAAAGTTGTTAACATATGAATTTGAGACTTACACAGTTCCCTACATAGAAATGTCAATTAGGAAGGGATTATGTGAGTCAAAGTCACCTGTTATTATTATGAAATAAATTGAAGTAAACTCCTTATCCAATCATTTTTGTGTTTTAGGGTGGTAGGATGACTATATAGCTTCATTTATATTTAAGGGAAAGTTAAAAGCAGATTTTTAGCAGAGTTTCCCACATACTATTTTACTTTGGGAGGAATTGAGAAAGATAATCTGGCCTGAGGGTGTTCTTATGAAGCACAAGTTTTATTTTTACTACTTTGCTTTTCACAACAGTTTTCTGATGAGAGGTAATCCTATTTTAGTGGCAAAGAAACTAAGTGTCAGGTTAAGTAACTTGTCTGAGGTCACACAGGTAGCAAGACACTGTCAGGATTAGGAGGGCTGTAGTCTCCTGGGCTTTTTCTGTATTTGCCTCCTTTAGGGCCACATTCCAAGAGGTTAGAACTGAAAGGTTTGGGCAATTTTAGCCAAGAATTCCTCCCAATTTTTCTTTTTCCCCAAAAGTAAAATCTTCATTTTGAAGTCATCGGGTTGGAACACTACTTTTTTTTTTTTTTTTTTTACGTTTTTTAAAGTTTTATTTGTCAGCCAGGAGCCTGCCTTGGGGCTGGAACTCATGAACTGTGAGGTTATGACCTGGGCAGAAATCAAGAGTGGGACACTTCACCAACTGAGCCAGCCCATTTATCCCCACTACTTTATCATTCTTAAGGGAGAGATAGATGAGAAAGTTTCTGAACTGGGGCCTACTGTCAGTTCTCCTCAGTGAGATCACAGTCAAAGACTAAACCAGCCCCAAACTGTGTTTATAAATTGACATTTAGTGAACTTTCTTCCTGGTTGATCTATCTGTTATAGAAGTGTCTAATAACAAGTTACTGATTTTACTGTTTATTAATTCCTCTGGTACATCAGTAGAAATCATTTATTCTTTCATGAAAAGGTGAGTTTTCCAAGCTGAATGTTCTGTGATGTTTTTACTCTGGTACTTATTTATTTTATTTTAAGCAAATATATACATTTATCTGTATAGATATAGGTACCTTACATACTTTTTTTGTTATTGACTTGACAGTTCTATGCATTACTTAGTGCTCATGATAAGTATAGTCATCATATGTCACTATACGATGTTATTACAGTATTATTGACTATATTTCCTATGCTGTACTTTTCATCTTGGTGGCTTATATATTTTATAACTGGAAGTTTATACCTGTTAATTGCCTTTACCTGTTTTGCCCATTTTCCCATTCCCCTTCATCTGGCAACCACCAGGTTATTCTCTGTATTTAAGAGTCTGGTTTTGATTGGTTCATTGGTTTGGTTTGGTTTGGTTTTTTAGATTCCACATATAAGTAAAATCATACGGTATTTCTCTTTGATATATTTCACTTAGCACAATACCTTGTAGGTACATACATATTGTTTCAAATGGCAAGATCTCATTCTTTTTCATGGCCGAGTAATATTCTGTAGCGGTGGTAATGGTGATGTGTGTGACGTCTTTATCCATTCATCTATTGATGGACACTTGGGTTGCTTTCATATCTTGGCTAGTGTAAATAATGCTGCAGTAAACATAGGGGTGCGTCTATCTTTTTGAATTAGTGTTCTCTTTAGGTAAATACCCAATAGTGGAATTATTGGATCATATGGTAGTTCTATTTTCAATTTTTTGAGGAACCCCCATACTGTTTTGCAGAGTGGCTGCACCAGTTTGCATTCCTGTCGAGTCAACAGTGCATGAGGGTTCACATCTGTCCACGTCCACGCCGACACTTGTTATTTCATGTGTTTTTGATACTAGCCATTCTGACTGGTGTGAGACTCTGGAACTTTTTAATACAGTAGAACTTGGTTTGCAAACATAATTCATTCTGGAAATATGCTTGTAATCCAAAACACTTGTATATCAAAGTGAACTTCCCCCTCAGAAATAATGGAAACTCAGATGATTCTTTCTACAACCCAAAAATATTTATATAAAAATGATTACAATACTGTAATACAATACAAAATAATAAAGAAAATATAAAGAAAATTTTTTTTTTCAACGTTTATTTATTTTTGGGTCAGAGAGAGACAGAGCATGAACGGGGGAGGGGCAGAGAGAGAGGGAGACACAGAATCGGAAACAGGCTCCAGGCTCTGAGCCATCAGCCCAGAGCCCGATGCGGGGCTCGAACTCACGGACCGCGAGATCGTAACCTGGCTGAAGTCTGACGCTTAACCGACTGTGCCACCCAGGCGCCCCTACACTTACCTTTGAAAACCTTCATGGCTGATGTGAGGGAGATGAGAGAGGAGGGTTTTTTTTTTTTTTTATGTTTGTTTATTCTTTGAGAGAGAGAGCGAAGAGGGGCAGAGGGAGACGTAGAATCCGAAGCAGGCTCCCGATTCTGAGCTGTCAGCACAGAGCCCGACTTGAGGCTCAAACTCAAAAACCACGAGATCATGACCTGGACCAAAGTTGGTTGCTTAACCTGCTAAGCCACCCAAGTGCCCTGAGAGGAAGGTTATTGGACAGGATGACTTTCACTGTCACTAATGGAATCATTACTATCTATTGGCTCAATGGATCTTTTTCTTATGGGGACCAGTGAATACACCTGCATGGATGTTGACTACAGTACAGTATTAATAAACTCTTATCGTATACTGTATTTAATGTAATTGACAATAAGGCAGCAGAGGAAAGGGTCTCTCTGCAGGCAGCCTGACCTAAAATGAAGCAGAGCATTCCTAAGCTTACTCTTGTATGGAAAAGCAAAGGACTGTCCATAGATGCTTTGAAGTGACAAAAAATACATGAGTGCCAGTTGTGGGCACCTTTCAACGTTCTGAAAAATCACTTATTTCTGCCAAACACCACAGCCTGAGACCGAGCATCCAAGCATGAGAGATGATCGCCCACAATCCCAGAGAGAAAGGGGGGGGGGGGAGAGAGAGAAAGGAACCATTGGCTCAGTTGTGATCATGTGATGTACAGCATCACATACTACTCATATTGCAAGACATTGTTCATTTATCTAGTTAAAATTTATTAGAAATGTTTGCTTGTCTCTAATACTCGCAAAACAAGTTACTCTCAATCCAAGGTTTTACTGTACATTTACCAATATAACACGGATGGTGTTACAAAATAGTTTATGTCATTTGTTTTGAAAATAAGTTCAATATGAGTAGAAAACTTAAGCACATTCATGGACTTTATCATTTCAGAGTATCTGATGATCAAACATGAATTAGATATAGAGTTAGTCAAAAGTTATCCTGTTTTTAATTTTTTTTTAATGTTTATTTTTGGGAGAGACAGAGCGTGAGTGGGGGAGGGCAGAGTGGCGGAGACACAGAATTCAAAACAGGCTCCAGTCTCTGAGTTGTCCTTATAGAGCCTGACTCCGGGCTTGAACTCACGAGCCGCGATACCATGACCTGAGCCATGACCAGCGCTTAACTGACTTGAGCCACCCAGGTGCCCCAAAAGTTGTCCTTTTTGAAGTGGCTTATGGGTGCTTTGATTTATTTTTACCGAAGAAACTTATTTCTCCTGTGATTAAGAAGAGATCTGATAAATTACACATTTATATACAAGAAGCAAATCATTTAGAAAATACAAAGTAACTTGTTACTTTTTTTTTGTACGCCAAGCCCTATTCATCTGAAATTAGTAAATTCTATCTTTGCAAATTCAGCAAAATCAGAGATATACAGATATAGAAGATAAAAAAATTGTCATTCTTGTTGTTTTTTTACTGACTTGTCTTTTTGCCTGATCTGTGAAACATGTAAAGAGGATACTTACCTATTTTGGCAGGGTAATTTTTGTCAATGATAATCTTACTAAGGATGTGCCCTTGAATTGTTTTAGCCACATGATACTTTTTCAAAGGTGGTGGACTTCCATTTCTTGTGTTTCATTCCCCTCCCCCACATAAACTACTTCTATACTGTTCTTTTTCAAGTAGGTGGGTTTTCTGGCACTTGACACCCTTCTTTCTACTTGTTTTCTTAGGTCATGTTCAAAAAAACAGTTTGCACATTAAGAAATTTGATCAAGTATTGGTGAGATTCAGGTAGCAAAACAACTATCGGTTTAATTAGCTGTTTATGGATCGAGTGCCTGTGGTGTGTTGATGCTGACTTCGACTTTGAGAATATAAAGATGAATATGGAATAGCCCTGTCCTTAAAGCACATGAAGTCTAACGGCTGGAAAATTCCAGTAGGTGTAAATATCTATCATACAAGTTATTCTGTGTTAATTGTTTTAACAGATACTGCATAAAATAGTATGGGATCAAATACCCTGAAAAACTAGCTAATTGCAACATAGGAGCTGAGCATTGAAATATGGGGGGAGTTTCTTGCCTGTTACAGTGTTTGTCCTAATTGTTATTGAGGTTGTAAAACTAATTTGGTCCAAGCACTAGAGTGGATTTAAAAAAATTAGGCCTCTAACCTTCATTTGGCTTTTATTTAAATATTAGTGCATCATTTTGTCTTTTGGTCTGTTTTTAAAAGGCCAACTACTTTGTTTTTTGTTAAGGCTTTCAATTTATATTAGAAAGTTAAGTTTCAGTCTCAAGTATTTTGGACTTCCTTTTAAATTATTTTTCCTTAAAAAAATGTTTTTTTCTTAATGTTTATTCATTTTTGAAAGACAGAGAGAGACAGAGCACAAGCAGGGGTGGGCAGAGAGAAAGGGGGACACGGAATCCGAAACAGGCTCCAGGCTCTGAGCTGTCAGCACCAGAGCCCGATGCGGGGCTCGAACTCACGAACTGTAACATCATGACCTGAGCTGAAGTCAGACGCTCAACCAGCTGAGCCACTCAGGCGTCCCAAGTTATTTTTCCTTTTTTTATTTATTGCTATTAATGTCACAATCTGTGATGACAACACTTTTGAAGTGAAAGGAAATGGTTGAGGATTCCAAATTATGTTAAAAGCACCTTACCTGGAGTAAGTTTGAACTAGACATCTGAACTAGGAGTCCAAACACATGCCAATAAAAATAGTATAAACTGCAATACCTGAGACTTATTTTACTAGTTAGGAGTGTATTAATAAGATCTGTAGCCCACATATTAAACACAAAATGAGATTTTTCTAGAGAGAGAAAAAAGTGCTTTTCTATTCATGAGAGATTATAGATTAAAAGTGATGCCCAGATTTTCCAGTATGTTTTCTTTTTTTTTTTACGTTTATTTATTTTGAAAGAGAGATGAGCATAGTAGAGGGGCAGCGAGAGAGGGAGAGAGAATCTTAAGCAGGTTCCGCACTGTCAGCCCAGAGCCTGACACAGGACTCAATCCCACAAACTGTGAGATCATGACCTAAGCTGAAATCAAGAGTCAAAGCTCAACCAACTGAGCCACCTATGTGCCCCTAGTGTGTTTTCAACCTGTGTTTGTAACTGCAGTTTCTCTCGTGGTTTAGTAAGCCATGGCCTGGAGGGTACCCATAAGTTTGGCTTTTTTTGATCTGCTTTATGCTTGGTGATCTAGATCTGGTCTTTGGAGTCCCCTTTGACTTATCAGACTTTCAGTATCACTTCTTAATCATCATTTTTGTGTTTATTTCACCTCAGAATTATATGCATTTTCACCTATTTTTATTTGTGGCACTCTTTTGACTGGTCATTTCACAATATCAGCCCAGTTTAGATTAAAACTGTTTCTGAAATATTCTGCTCAGTGTTCCAGTTGCCAACCTTGGGTGCTTTAATACCAAAGAAAAGACATTCATAAAGAAGAAGCTCATCTGGGAAAATATTTCTTCATAGGCTCACAACATTGATAATGACCCTAATGTTTACATTAAAGCAGCAAAGAGGAACAGAGATACACAGAATAGTAACTTGTGAGTCCTTTCTTCTATTCTCTTTCTGTTTGGCATCACGGAAGTACAACTATTTAGATCTCATTATTTATCAGTCCTCGTGGTAATAATGAGCTTCTTTGTAAGTTTTGTGTATGGATATGCGTTCTCGTCTCATTTGGTGCCATATTTTAGCTGGCCCTTGAATAACATGGGGGTTAGTGGCGCTGATGCCTGTGCAGACAAAAATCTGAGTATAACTTGTGACTGTCCCAAAACTTAACCTAATAGGTTACTGTTGACCAGAAGCCTCACTGAAAACCAACAATTAGCACATTTTGTATATGTATTATATACTGTATTCTTAGAATAAAGTAGAGAAAAAAAAGTTAAGAAAATAAAAAATACATTTACAGTACTGTACTGTAAAAAATCTGTGCATAAGTGGACCCGTGCAATTCAAACTTATGTTTAAGGGTCAGCTGTAGTCCCAGAGAACATGCTCAGGTTTGTTGTCAGTCCAGAGTTTTGTTTTATTTTAATAAGTTTTCACATATAGTCTCTACATGAATAAGGCAAATCCATGCAAAATTTCTTATAGCTTGAAAGGGTTTAAGGAATGGGATCACAGGTGAGGACAGAGTTATATGTGTGAGGACCCGATCTCACATACAGTGATGAGTTTACTGCATAAGGAATTATGATCATGAGTCAGTTGTTAGGAAGTGAATGTCCTTTACTTTAATTTTTTTTAATGTAACTGTATATGTCATTCCTGACATATTTCAAATACAGCTAGATGACCTTAAAGTCTAATATGTAGGTCTTAAGAATTTGGATAATTGGAACTTCATTAAAGATGTTTTCCTTGAAGTTTTGACTTAATCAGTTTTTCAAAACTATGTATTTTTATTGAGAAACTATAATCTCAGAATGCTTCATGTGTGTTTCTAATTGATCTTCAATTAGCAGTGGCTACTGATTTTACAGATTGAGCAAGTTTTACTATTCCCAGGTCCCTATGTAAGTAATTAATGATCTGTAAAGTACACATGGGGGTGCATAAAGGAGTACAGTACTAATCATTTTATGAAGAAAAGCAATCAAAGAATTGTTCTCTGTCATATCTGTTTGGTAATTCTGGGTTCCATATTTGAATTGTCATTATTTTTTGCAACAGGTATTTATTGAGTTACCCCCAATACATAGGAATTCTGGGGTTTGCAGGATAAAAGGATAATGGCTTTGGTCTCAGGATGTTTCTAGCATAGTAATGATGCACGTGTCCCAAATGTGAATGGCTAGTAAGAATGCTGTACTATGTATGACACACAGGGATGGGAGAGTATAGGCAGTAGGAGTTGATTAGGGAGGAGAAGTTGGGATGGACTTGAACTTTGGTTGTATAGCTTAATGTTTAGACATCCTTGCAAAATGCTTATTTGGGTCTATCAGAGAGAAGATTAATCTAGTGGACAACCCAGGCTAATCCCACCTTAGCCAGACAGTTCACTCCAAATGTGTCATCATCAGTCAAGCCCACTAGTGGCCCATGGGCTTTTAAAAATGCTATTTCCCTCTGCAAAAGAATTTGAGCATGTATCCTTGCTGTGTGTACATTTATTTATAAATTATATTTACTGGGTTATTCATATATTGTGTTTTAAAAATATAGATAGCTTAGAAATAAAAAAAAACATGAACATAAAGAAAAATGCTAGTATTATCTACTCTAGTGGACTTTTTCTTGCTCATCTTGGAGTCCAGGAACCCCACTTTGGAGACTATTGGTTAAATTTGGCAGTATCACCTCAAATTTAGGTTACTGTGAGATCATGGTCTTCTTGATTCGCTCACGTCTGTTTCCTCAGCCCCTAGAACATGGTAGAGCTCAGTAAATACTGTTGAACGAATAGGCAGAATTAGGCTGGTTGGTAGGGGTGACAGTCTAGCTCAAGCATGAGGGATCTGGCAAAAATAGAGACCATTTCTGCGCATAGCATCATCTCCCATACCTATAAAAGTGCTTGCTACATAGTAGGGATTAAATAAATACTAGTTGACCAAGTACGGGTGTGGACAAGCATGCAGCTCAGCATGAGGGATCTGGCAGAGGCTATAGATCCACCGGCATGAAAAGGTTAAGATCCAGGAGGTCCCTTCAGCAGGGAAGAATATGGAGATGGACTACATATAGGTAGGCAGAAGGGGCACAGCCCCTGAGGAGGACACAGTGTTCACAAGAACAACTCTGAGGAATGGCTTCGATGGCCTCAGATGTGATAGCAAAAACTATGACCTTTGTAAGCATTAAAATCTGGATTTTACTCCTGCCTGTGTCCATGGCATCTAGGACATAGCTGGTAAGTGATTAATTTTTATTGAATTGCTCTGTTTTATACTATCTGTGTGCTGGATATGGGAGACTCTGAGCCTTCAAGCATGGGTCACCATCAAGATCAGAGGCCTGTAAATGAATCCTGCCCTCATTGAAGCAAAGTCAGCGATTCTGGGTTTGCCTCATACACAGATGTGTTTGTTTGTTTTTTTTAATTTTATTTTTCATTTTTTAAAATTTACATCCAAATTAGTTAGCATATAGTGGAACAATGATTTCAGGAGTAGATTCCTTAATGCCCCTTACCCACTTAGTCTATACCCCCTCCCACAACCCCTCCAGTAACCCTCAGTTTGTTCTCCATATGTATGAGTCTCTTCTGTTTTGTCCCCCTCCCTGTTTTTATGTCTTTTTGTTTCCCTTATGTTCATCTGTTTTGTCTCTTAAAGTCCTTATATGAGTGAAGTCATATGATATTTGTCTTTCTCTGACTAATTTCACTTAGCATAATACCCTCCAGTTCCATCCACGTTGTTGCAAATGGCAAGATGTCATTCCTTTTTGATTGCTGAGTAATACTCCATTGTATACATATACCACATCTTCTTTATCCATTCATCCATCAGTGGACCTTTGGGCTCTTTCCACACTTTGGCTATTGTTGACAGTTTTTGCTAATAAACATGGGGGTGCATGTGTCCCTTCGAAACAGCACCCCTGTATCCCGTGGATAAATGCCTAGTAGTGCAACTGCTGGGTCGCAGGGTAGTTCTATTTTTAGTTTTTTGAGGAACCTCCATACTGTTCTCCAGAGTGGCTGCATCAGCTTGCATTCCCAACAGATGTGTTTTTAAGCATTGGCAGTGTTGCCTCCACAGAGGTGTGCTCTGGTGACCACAACTACCAGATCACATTTAGTTGTTCATTTAAACATCATTTTTAACATGTTGCTCACATACTGTCAAGGAAGAAAATGGAGCTTATGATGGAATTCTTTCTTTTCTTTTTACTTATTTTGGGGGAGAGAGTGTGAGCGGGGAAGACAGAGAGAGAGAGAGAGAGAGAGAGAGAGAGAGAGAGAGAGAATCCCAAGCAGACTCTGTGCTGTCAGCACAGATCTTGACATGGGGCTAGATCTCACGAATAGTGAGGTCATGGCCTGAACCGAAATCAAGAACCGGTTGAGTCACCCAGGCACCCCCAATAGAATTATTTCTTATATGCTATCATCCCATTCCTTCTGTCCTCATCACTAAAGCTGGGATATGTCGTGGCACCTGCGTGGCTCAGTCAGTTGAGTGTCTGAATTCAGCTCAGGTCATGATTTCACAGTCCGTGAGTTCGAGCCCCGCGTCGGGTTCCGTGCCGACAGCTCAGAGCCTGGAGCCTGTTTCAGATTCTGTGTCTCCCTCTCTCTGCCCCTTTCCCGCTCATGCTCTGTCTCTCTCTGTCTCTCAAAAATGAATAAAAGTTAAAAAAAAATTAAAAAAAAAGCTGGGATATTTCATGGATCACCCCAATATATACTTTTAAAATTAGTACTGAATTTATTTGCAAATAAATAAAACAAAGTAGTTTGCATTTTTTCTCTTCCTTTTGGAATTTTATTATTTAGACTTTCTCTTTAAAAGGTGGTAAAAATTCCAGTTTTGTGGTCATAAAATAAACCTGTCATGCATTTTATTTAGCGTTGTCTGAGTGGGGAGAGCAAACATTTCCTCCTTGACAAGAAGCTGGCCAGACAGCCTTATTTTGGCTCTGCCACACCAGTCAAGGCAGGTACTCGCTGGTCCTTTGACAGTTTAATCTCATTTGGGACATGTTTATTTAAAGCACTTTTAAATCTACACAATTAATAAATGACTATGCTGTAATTCCCATTTCTGATGTCTTGCAGTAAACATAGGAAGTTCCCCTTTGCCCTGACAAAACAGTTTAGTCGCCCCAGCTTCCTAGAGGTGGACAAAAATTTCTTCAGAGAGCACTCCTGAGTCTGTAGCATGGTCTCCAGATAAAAGCTTAAATAGTTAAAAACTTTTTGCTCACATCCTTTTCCTCGTTAAACCATCAAATCTTTCTTTATTGCAAGGCTGTTACTGTTAAGACACAGCAACTGTAAAATAGGTCTTGCGCTTGTTACTGCTATCTAGAGTTTACACTGTGATTTCACTGACCTCTTACTTGATCTTTCTAACTATGCCGTGAGGTAGATGGTAGGGTATCCTTATTCCCATTTTACAGATGAAGCAGCAGCCTGGGTCAAGCGGTTTTACCCAGGTCACTCAGTTTGCACTGACTCCCCTCAGAACAGAACCCAGTATTCTGGCCACTCCTCCGGAGACCTGCCCACTGTGCAGAGCAGAATTTATTTTCTTTGAACTAAGATTTATTTTTTTTCTCTTTTCCTTATTTTCAGCCTGAAAAGTAACTGTAAATAAATGGAAGAGCAGTGGCGTAGACAACATGGTTGTTTAATTAGTGAAATGGGCCTTAAATTTCTGGTGTACTTAAATCTCTGTATTTAAATAAGTGTTCTCAGATCATATGGAACAACCGTCCATTTGACGATAACTTTTTTACAGCTTGTAATGGAAAATTAAATGCATAGGGAACACACACTGACAAAGAATGTGCTTTGAAGTGTATATTAGGATTCTTAAGTGAGATTTGGATTATGTATCGGGGCCATTTTTTTTTCCTGCAAGATTTATTTCTGAAATTATAAGAAAATTAATTGGAAAATATGAATTGATATCTAGATATCTGAGCTACACCCATTTCTGGAACACATTCATATTATAATTTGAAATCAACTGGTGTTTTGAAAGAAGTGGAGGTAGGTGCTGAGGGTTTTTTCTTTTTAACTTTAAAAGGCATTTAAATTTGGCACTCTAGGGAAGGAATGCTTCACAGGCCAGTTAGAGAATTCAATATAGCACCACTGCCAACTACAAAAGAGAAGATCTTTCTATTCAAAAATTACTATAAGATCAATTATTCAATTAATGTTTTACATAGTAGAAAAGTTTTATTTGTTAGGATCTTATCTCAAAGGTCCCCAAGAGTAAAGAGGCCCACTAATTATCTTACCATGCTGAATGATAAAATATTGATTGTGTTAGAGTTACAGAACATTTTTACTTAAAAGATTTAAGTTCTGGGGCACCTTTGTGGCTCAGTCAGTTAAGCATCCTACTTCGGCTCAGGTCATGATCTCACATTTTGTGAGATCGAGTCCCGCATCGGGCACTCTGCTCTCAGTCCAGAGCCTGCTTTGGATCCTCTGTCTCCCTCTCTCTCTGCCCTCCCCTGCTTTCTCTTTGTCTCTGTCTCTTCCTCTCTCTCAAAAATAAGTACACATTTAAAAGACTTAAGTTCTGACCCAAAAGCAATTTATTTAGCATATTTATTTGTATAGGTTCCCTTCAATTTTTTATAATTTGTATTTGAATATTTATACTAGCTTTGGCACATGGTGTAGTATTGATGGCTGAAGAAGAGGTTTGTTAAAGAATTGCAATTTGAAAAAAAGCCAGAATGTGTGTGTTTACTGAAGGCGTATTAAGAAGGAAGGAGTTAATAACTATGAACTTTCTTTTCTTTCGTTTGACTTTTCATTTAAAATAGAGTATGGAAATAAAAGTCATGAGGATAATTAGGTGCAATTCCTCCTTACCCTCAGCTGTTAAGCAGTGGAATGCAGTGGTCTTTCTTTACCTTGAAACAGCCTGTGAGGAAAGAATTATCATCTCCATTTTAGATGAGGGAATTGAGTCTCAGAAGCTAGGCAGTTTGCCCAAGGTCATTCTTCCGGTAAGTGGTGGAGCTGGCATTCCATTCCAGCTCCTTCTGTCTAAGGAGGCCATGCTCCTACTCACTCCCTTACACTGCCACACTGCCTTTTGTGCTGCCCGCATGGCATTGTGCCACTCTATAGTGCCATGTACCTGTTTTGACTCCCACTGAGTTGTAATGCTGAGGTGCTGGCTCAGGATAAAAGTACCTTTTCTCTATTTGTGTTCCTACATTGTCACACAGATAGCCATAAACAGACTTGCTTGTTAATAACTATTTCTTGAGTCATTCTAAGCATATGGTAAACCTCTACAGTTTAAAAAATTAGTATTATTAAATAGCATTCTAAGTGATGAAATACCTGATTTTTTTTTAATAAATATTGTGCCATCACATAGAAAAGAAAATAAGTTTTGGAATTCAGAAAACTTAAACCAAAAGAGAGTAATAGAATTTTAGCTCTAAAAGGGATATTGTAAATGGTCTTAGCATAGTCTAATCCATCATTTTAAATTCGAAGGAAGTAAGGCACAGAGGAAGGATCCTGGCCATGTGAGTGGCAGAACTGGAACCAAACCTAAGACTGCTTCGTTTGGTGTTTTGCTCTAGAAATCTGTTTAGCACCAAAATGATGTAGAAAATATTGTTTGTCAATTGATGGCACCATTTTCACAGCAGGAATATGTGACTTTTCTTTGTGCTGTTGTTTATATAAATGGTAAAAAAGATCAAAGAACTAAAATGTTATTGTTAGCATAAAGCTGTATGTAATGCATTATACATACTAACTTCGAAATCATGTTATTATCTGACTAGTTGACTTCTAATTTATTTAGTAGTATAACATAATTTTGGTAGCTAATAGATAATAAACTGAAACATGGCTTTGGTGTAGCTCCCTGTGTCCTGAAAACAGAGGAAGAATTTGCAAAACAATAACACATTGTTAAATGGCATGCCAGTTTATCAAATGCCATAAGTTTATTACAGTGTGGTCTTAGGAAAAACCATCCCAGCCTTAACAGCAGCTCATCCTAATCTTAAAGGAAAAGGACTTTTAAAGTTATTCTAGGGCTGTTAGCTTTTGTTCCATCCATGAAAATATAAACTGTTCATAACTGTTGATTAGGAGAAATAAGTTTGTAAAACCACAACAGATGTAGTTGTGAGTGATTGAGCTGATTTGTGTCCTGGAACGCCTCATGGTGGCCTTGTTAAGAAACTGCTGTAGTGAAACATAGTGACCACATACCTTGTAACTGACCAAACCCACTCAAATGTATGTGGACTAAACATGAGTGAGTTAGGACCCTGGATGATATTTTCAAGGCTGGTATTTTTAAGTTTCATTTGGGAGAAATTAACCTCTCCTCTGCAGGGAGGAAGCCTGGTATGTCTTATCAGAGCTCTGCTTCTGGGAGATCCCCTTGGGGACTGGTCATCATCTAACCCTGACCTTCTAGAGAATAAGGACCAGGTAGTCCCGGAAGCTGCTGGCCTACTTTGCTTGTGTTAGAAAGTTAGGAAAAAAGGTACCCTTTTCTTGAGATATTCTAGTTCCAAATGTTGAAAAATTGTAACAATAGATTGATTTACTTAGAACAAGACACTTTATTGCCTTCTGGCAGGAAGCCAGAGCATAGATCTGTGCTCTGTGATGTAAGTGGCGCCCCCTAGGGTTGTGCATAGCACAACTCGCCCAGCTTTTCACAGAGACCCTGCATTTCTATCCAGGGAAATCATCTGTTTAGATCTCAGATATTAAGACATCACATCAAATCTAGAAATCTATAAATACAGTAATTGAGTATAAAATGCTAGTTATTTAGGAAACCATTACTTTTTAAATCATAAACATACTAGAAATGGAATTAAAAGACTGGATAGTGGAGACATTTCTTTACTTCTGCAGTGCACAACAGAAAGCTCTGTATTACACATACCTTGGCCCATGCAATCTATTTTCAAAGTTCGTCTGTCTTTTAGAGTTCTGATTAAAGAACAAAATTTTCTGACCTTTATAGAGGAGCTTTCCTTTATTAGATAGGTGCAGTAATAGAATGCAGAATGACTTTATGCATCCACCTCTTTTATCCATCATTAAAAGTTAATTGTCACATCATGTAAGTGCAACTTGATGGGATTTTTACCGTACCAAAAATTGGCAACCTGCGATAAAGAAAGCATGCTCTGTGAGGACTTGAGAATGAAAGGGAAAATGAACCTTTTATAAATCTTAAGTGGCAGCTAAGTGGAAATAAAAGCTTTTATTTATTTTTAATTTTTAATTTTTTTTTTTTTTTTTTTTTTTTGAGAATGGTGATAGCAGATCAGTACCTTATGTTTCGTTGGAAGAAGGTTTCAGAATGCAGCTTGTCTGACTACAGGGTGGTGGCTTGGGTGACTAGGGACTGTAGACGTTTAGTCTTCTATACATTTGGAAGGATAATAATGCATTCACTGTCTTCGTTCTGGTCCATGGAATTATTTTAACAGGAGCAATAATTACCTTTCTCATTCTTATTTAAGGAGTGGCAATTGGTGAGATATTCAGCAGGAAATCCATTACCCTACTTGTAGTCTGGTGCTTCCCTGGTTGAGTTTAAGTCTTGCCCAGTAGGTAGTGATGATGCATTAAGTAGTTAAAACCATGGTTGTACTGGGTCATTCATTCAGCTCAGTGACATGTGATTGTAAAATAAAGGAGGCCAAAAAAGATTTTGAAATGGTGCTGTCTTACCAATCCTCACGGTTTGGGAGAAAGGGCAGTAAAGTGTTGCTGGTTTGTAAGAAGGAGACTGCTTATTTACAGTAGCTCAAAGGTGTTAATTATTTCTAGTAGGAATATTTCACCTGAAACCTCAAGGTAATCCTTAACCTTTTACTCTTATTTGGGTCCTGCTGGGCAGTGACGGGTTTTCCCACACTATGGCACCTCACCTGTCTAGAGCTTTCCTGCTGGATTCCTGGCTCACAGCAGACTGATTAAATAATAAGTTTGTTTGAATCAGCGCCCTTTTCTGTACCCTCTGAAAGTCAGTTCTATTTAAGACTTGGGAGCCACTGACCATTCATATTTTGATTCTTCAGTTCTTCAGACTTTGCTGAGATA
Source organism: Acinonyx jubatus (assembly GCF_027475565.1). Lineage (NCBI taxonomy): Eukaryota > Metazoa > Chordata > Mammalia > Carnivora > Felidae > Acinonyx > Acinonyx jubatus. The sequence continues at coordinate 53,591,373 of NC_069384.1, forward strand.
ACACTGGTTCTCTAGCCATTCCTGCCCATAAATTACTAGTGTTTACATTTTAATTTTACCATTGTCATAATTTTAGGAAATGTTAGTATTAATAACTTAACAACTTTTAAAGTTCTTTGTAAAGTACTGGTTATTTTCTTACTTTATTGATTAAATAAAATCCGGATTTCTTAGATTACATGCCACATTAAATAAAGCATTAACAAATAGTTTAAGTCACAAATCATTTTAGGAAACGTAACAAAATCATTTTTTCTCACATGAGACAGATAATTGTTCAAGAAACTTGTATCCTGTCTTGGTGTTTTGTTGTTGTTGTTGTTTTTTAACCTTTTAGGTTACGAAAAGGATCAGAACTTCTGGAATTAAGTAACAGAAAAATGTATTTTATCTTCATAAGAATCCATAGTAATCATAACATTAATATGAGGAAATTTTTTTTGTTAAATATGTCTTATTAATTTAAAATGTATAAATTAGATAGATTTGATCATGATATTTGGAAAATGGGGTGTCCTGCCCAGCCTTTCATTTAGCATACTTAGAAAACTATCTTTATTTTATTATAAATGTGGTACAGTTATTGAAACTGAAAGTAATGTATGCGTCCTTTATATCCCCCCAACTCCTGCTGTATTTTCAGAAGGAAAAGTAATTCTATTGGTTTGCCGAGTAGCTTCTTACCCAACCAGTTTCTGGGATGGTCTATTAATGTAACTGCTCTGTGGGTTCATTTAATCTGACTTGTGGGCAATGAGTGTTTTAGGTAAACATCATAATGTTCAGGATAGTTTACTTATTTCCTTGCTTTAAAAATGTGTAAATGCTATGTAAGTAACAATTATCTAAATAATCTGTTTTATATTATGAGAGAATGCTAGAAGAGTATTCGTTCTGACAACATGAAATAAAATTCAAACATTCTCAGATTTTTTCTGTTAAGATTTGTACCTTTAAATCTTAGCTATAGTTAGGATGATGGCATAATTTATAGTTATCCTGCAGAACTTTAAGAAAAGTTTGAAAGAGTTTATGATGGTTCTAAACATCTTTAGTAAATTAATGGTATTGGGGATAATTTACTAAATAACCTGTTCAGTGAATGAAATTATTGAACTTGCTCTTATTTGTATAAGTTATGATTGTGCCTTACATGCTTGACAGTACCTGGTTCAATACCTGTCAAGTCAAGAGGCATTCAGGAGTTACTGAACACATGAATGAAACGTAAGACTGAATTTAGCGTCTGCAGGCTCTTCTGACATAGAATTTTAAGATCTGATCGGTTTTTTTCTCAGATTCTCATGAATCTTGGTTTTCTTTTTGTTTTGCATGTGTCCTACCCTTCAGGAAATGAGTAAAATATGATGTTAAACATAACACATATTTACTATCCCTTGTATGTTAAGTGCTCTTCTGTGTACTTGCAAATAATCTTACTTAAGTTAAAAATGATAACAAATCTTGCTGATAGATATAACTCATCCAACCTCTCCCACTTCTTTTTTTCCCTTTCCTTTCTCTTCTCTCACAGATCTTGAAACTGAGGTTCTAAGAGGGTGAATAACTTAGCTAGGAACATACACAAGGCACCAGCATCTAAGTCCAAAGCCAGTTTCCTTTCTAGTGTCCTCACTCATCCAGGGAATCTTAACACCTGGACTCTTAATTTCGGATTCCTGGAACAACTATTTTTTTTTGTTTGTTTTTCATCTGCTGGGCTCTTCTTTTCTGTGATTTAAAGCTGAGTTCTAGGCCTAGCCACTCTCTTAGACACCTAATTAAGTTGGTCTTTTAATATCTACCTGAGAGGCAGCCTGATGTCAAAGTATTACCGTGTGTCAGACGAACCCCATTTGAATGTCATCTGTGCTACCTCTTAGCTGTGTGACTTTGGGCCCTGCCGTTAACCTCTTGGAACTCTGTTTTTCTCATCTCTACACAAGAAAAATATTTTTATTTATAAATAAATAAGAAAGTCATTTTGAAAGTCATTTTGAAAAATAAAAGCTACAACCTATGTAAAGGAGTCAGCTGCTTTGCACAGACTCAGCAGCTATAAATTTATACTCCTTTGTAGAAAAGACACTCCTGCCTCTGTTAGTTATATTCAGTGTGTCCGTGTTTATGTCTGTTCATTTGTCTGTTAGTAAGCCTAACGTGTAATGTTACAGTTTTGCTCACTTACGTATTAAAAAAAAAATGGTTTGGAAAACAAGTGGTTTCCTCAGGGGTTGGAGGGAATCCTGAATAGGCAATGGAACACATTTAAGGACCTGTGAAGGCTAGTTGGCCTGCAGAGAGAGCACTGGAGGAGGCTTGGGTGGGCAGTAGTAGCATCAGGTGAGGAGACTCTTCCAGCATCAGAGGACGGAAATAATTAGGAACTCATCTAGAGCGGCCACAGGATCGATGAGGCGCAAAGGGAGCCGAGCGATATTTTACAGGCCCAGTTGACAGCACACTGAAGTACTTCATCTGTAGCTCAATAGAATGATGGTGAATGCCTCCTTTTGCTACGGGAACTCCTTCTGAGAAAATGAAAGCATCAAATCAGATTCACTGGAACAACTTTTCTAAGAGTGTAGCACTATCTAAGTCATGCTCGCAAGAGCCCTTCTAAACACTGTGAAAGCAAAAAAATGTTAAGTAAAGTTAATATGTCAACGTTTAGGTAATTTACAGTGGAGTTCAATTTTTATATACTGTAAATATATTTTTATAGTTCTTTGGGGCCCTTTGTATATTCTGTATTATAAATACACACACATCGGGAAAGGAGAGAGGAAATACAGAAATAACCACATATCAGTTTCTTATTTGATGATGCATCTTGAATCAGTAATGCAGCCCAGTGATAACACTGTTGATTTTTATGTGAAAATTCTTTATGATCATCAGTTTTATAAAGTAGTTTCCAAGAAAGCATTTCAGGGAGGTTTCTTTTTTTTTTCCTTCCCCCCCTTCACCCATTTAAAGAAACATTTAGAATGATAATGGTATTTAAGTTTATTTAGTACAATACATTTTTGTTAGGAAAAGCATTCTTCAGAAAAATCATATCAGCTTTTGCTTTCACATCTAGCATAAATGTAGAAGGCTGTGAGAAGAGACCATATAAAATTTAATATGTATGATTTTTTTTTCCTTCCAGCATCATAGACCTCAGTAATACACTTGTGTGTTAGAGTGTAAGCCCCGAAAATTGATAAACCCAGATTCCAGCCCTGGCTTTTGCACCACCGAAATGTGTGCATTTCAGTGCCAGACATTTTATTTCAACAGGCCTCAGTTTTCTTACCAATGAAATAGGGACTGGCTTGGAGTGATTAGGAAAGGTCCTTACCAGGATAACTGCTAGTGACTCTGACCTGTTAGAGCTGCAAGGGAAGAATCTCCCATAAATGCTGACAAATTGTAATTCAGATTATTATTCAGTATTCTTCAGAAGTTTTCCTGACCTGCATCTGTTTTCATGTTAGGAGGCTGAAATGCCCGTGGTTACCTGTGTTGGAGAACGTTGTCCTTTTCTGAGTAGAGTGCAAGGCATGTGAAAGGATGCCCCCAATTAATAACTGCTGGATTTCTTTCCTTTGTGAGAGATATCAGACTTGATCTGATCCTCTGCCAATGTTAGAGAAGCAGTTGAAACAACTCTTGCTATATTCAGAAGTAAACTTTTTAGTGGACAATCACAGAAATCTTTATGTTCACTCAGTGAACATTTACAGGGGTCCTTCCTTTTGCCTGGCTGGCATAGTATTAAGCTCCAAGAATATAAAGTAAACACAAATAAGTTCCTGCAGGGCCAGCTTCTATAGTAATAGAGAATATAGGCAGTAAGGACTTAATACAAATTGGTATGAGTACAGTATTACAGATGGAAAAGTGTGAAAACTGAGTGACTAGTCTCTAAATTGTTGTTAAAACTAAGATTGTATTAAAAAAAAAAGTCAAATCAGTAAAAGTGCTTGAAAAAATTAAAAGAGAGTAGGACTCTTTCCAGCTTCTCCTCCCCCAGCTAAAGGGTCTTTATCTTGAAGTGAGTTGATGAATTCTCATCTGGGTTTCTTCATATTTCCCTTGTTCAGGTCTGAAAACAGGGACATTTCAGCTAGTCTGAACAACCATGACAAGAGGCAGGGAGATGTGCAATCTCTAAGGACATTGCAGCTCCAATTATTTAGGGATTTATAGATCAAAGCCATTTATAGTCATTTTTGCTGAGGTGGCAAAGACCTCATTTTACTCACCCTTTAACTTCTCTATTTCATTTGACTTCATAAGGAGAAAAAAATCTTTATTCCAAAAATTTTGTTTTGAAGTAACAGTAACCTTAGGTTGGTAAGGATCTGCTAAATTTGCTGAGTTTGAAAGGACTGGCCGGTAGTGAAAAGTTTGACTTAATTGATACTTAGATATCCCATTAAAATGAATGATGAAAATTCTCACTGTATTATATCAATGGATTAACAATTTTTATAAATTCTTCTCTATTTATAATAGTAATTGCTACTGTCTTATTGAGTATTATGTACTGGATAATGTGATAGGTATTTTAAATCACTTTATTTAATCTTTATAGGAATATTAGGAGATAGGTATTATTTTTCTCTGTTTTACCTGTGAAGAACCTAGGACTCCTGGTAGTTAAATATCTTTTCCACTCAATGGTTTCTGTGCTTCAGGATGTGAATTCTGGTCATTTGGACTCTAGGTTTTAAGTCCAATCTGCCTCAAGTATTTACAGCTGATGTCTAGGCCTGTGCTTTTTAATGCATGTGCTAAAGGACATATTTTGGGTGGATGAGCTTTTTGCCTGTGAGGGCAGCATGAGGAAGGAGAGACTGGTGTTTAAACAGGAGAGGTGCATTGTAATGTTTTTTATTTTTATTTTTGAGAGAGTGCAAGCTGGGGAGGGCCTGAGAGAGAGAGGGGGACAGAAGATCTGAAGATCTGAAGGGACAGAAGCTCTGTGCTGACAGCGAGCCTGATGCGGGGCTTGAACTCACCACAAGATCATGACCTGAGCCGAAGTTGGATGCTCAACTGACTGAGTCACCCACGTGCTCCAAGAGAGGTGCATTTTACAGGCTGAGATTACAATAAGATTGCCATAAGTAGCCAGCAGTAGAACCCAAGACAGCAACTGAAAGATACTTCTCATACACTAAAGGGAAAGGTGAAGAGGTAGGTGAAGGGTAGGTGAAGAGGTAGATAGATGAGGCCTTCAGATGTAGCTATTACTGCCCCAACTAATGCCTCCCAGGTTTACTTCTGAACAATTGGAGTCTTCCGAGTAGGATCTGAGAATTTGTATTGTTCACATGTCCTGCAGATGACTCTGATCTGCGCAGATGCTAGTGGTGTACCAAATAGGTACCTGCGAGCCTAAAGTGGATGAAATATGGGGGATGTGGGATCTGAACCCAGGAGTGCTGTCTATGTAAATGGCTGTTTCTTTTCTGAAGAACAGAAGCTGAGGATCAAAGAATAAAAATAGACAGCGGTGAGGAACTATTGATTACAGATTTGGAGTATTATTCATTCTTAATTTTTAAACCCTTTTGTGGCTATTATTTGTAGAAAATAAATTGATATTTTTCTCTCACATTTTCTGTATTTAAAGTGGGTCTATTTTTTTTTTAATTTTTTTTCAACGTTTATTTATTTTTGCGACAGAGAGAGACAGAGCATGAACGGGGGAGGGGCAGAGAGAGAGGGAGACACAGAATCGGAAACAGGCTCCAGGCTCTGAGCCATCAGCCCAGAGCCTGACGCGGGGCTCAAACTCCCGGACCGCGAGATCGTGACCTGGCTGAAGTCGGACGCTTAACTGACTGCGCCACCCAGGCACCCCAAAAGTGGGTCTATCTTAAATGATGTGGTACCCAAAGAGATTTTGTTGCAAATAGACTGATACCATTTCACTTCTCTTTTTTGCACAATATTAATTTTAAGCAAAAGACACGGTTTACTTACTGAGCTTAACATGTACATACTTTATTACTTAACTTTTCTAATTATTGTGTGTATTTGCATTATGTCTTCAACTGTGGAACATTTATTTTCTAGGTTTCTAACAATAGTGGACTGTGTTATTTCAGGAAGATGGTAATATTTTAGGCTTGTTTTGTGATCTTTTTTTTTTTTTTTTTTTTTTTTTTCAGTGCTCCAGACACACAGTACTATGAGTGATTCTGGATGTGTGGTTATATCTTATGGTTTGTAAATACATTAAACTTGGTAACAATAATTTTTTTTTCTTTAAAATCTGGGGTAATTAACAAAGATGATATGGAAGTAAATCTATGGTAAGAAAATTGAAATGTAATATCGAATTTACTGATAGGCCTATCTTCAGGCCTTTTTATCCACAGCAATGATTATATCATCATTTTTTGCCTCTTCCATATTCTGTAAGGCTCTCTACCACATAAAGAATATTTTTTTTAGCAAGAAATAAATCCGTACAGATAACTGAGAATGGCTTTATCTTAACATGGAAATCCAATTAAAAAAATACCTTTGTTTTCTGCTTTCTTTTCAGAGTATTTATTTATACTAGAACAAAGCCTGTTTGAGGTTCAGTTGCTCAGTTTCCCACCCCCTGCGCTACTCTCTCTACTTGCTTGCAGACTAACAGTTTTGAGTATGAGAGGTTGAAAACAGGATGATTTGACCAAACAGTTGGAATACGTCTGTTGTTTAAGGCTTTAGATGCGTCCAACTCGACAAAGGAATTTGTAGATTGCCAAGGGCACTTTAGCAAAGGAAAAGTGATGTACAGAGGTCAAAATAATCCACATAGATCATGAAAAAAGCTTGGGGAATGCTTAACTTTTTCAAGAAGACGTTGACTGCTATGATCATACCATTGCAATGATCATAAAAGTTCAACAACAAAAATACTCATCAAACGGCAGAAACTGAACCAAAAATACTGTCCTGCTCACATTTAAGAACACGACCCCCAACTTCTGGAAATACACTATTCATCTCTAGGTTAGAAAGATGTGAATTAAAGAAGCCTCAAGAAAGGACATCTGAGACACCATGGGGATAGAGAGCCCTAGTTGAAGGAGGCTCTCCTTTCAAATGCTGAAAGCATCTCTGGTTTAAACCTGTGAAATCATGGATAAAACCAGAAAAGAACTGTCCTCCCAAATTCTCGTGAATTTGAATGAGTAGTAATTTCTTAGAGTCCATAAAAATTTCTGGACAAGTAACGACCCCCACATGCATGACTGTCATAAACATTAGCACAGAAATGTTATAAAACTGTTGTCCCTAGAGAAGATAAAAATAGCAAATACAAAATATAATTTTAAAAAAGTTATGATAGAAAAATAATGGGGCATTATAGCAAGTAGGAGGTTTTGGAGTTCATCCATAATCTTGTGGGGTTGATGTCAGGGGAGAAGCCATATCCTGCCACAACAAGCCCTTGTCTCTACTGTCGGATCGAGTGCCGGCCTGGGTGGCTCAGGGCCTGCTTGGCTCTGTTATTCACGTGCTCTGATGTTCTATCACTCTTGATTGCTATCCTGCCAAGTTCCTTCAAGATACTAGGATTTTGCTTTCCAGTTTAGAAAATTATTGGTTAATAGAATTCATTGCCTATGAAGCTCTGATTCAATAGATATTTATTGAACAAGTTTATGTGCTTCTTATTATATATAAAATGTCTTATATTAGAAAGTTTGGAGGTGTGTGTATATATTATTTTACTTTTTTGGATTAGATGTTGTAGTTTCGGGCCTTGAGCCAGACCATTTTGCTGAGCAAACTTTCAGAGCCCTTCTCTCTGTAGGGAAGTATTACATGTAAATGCTGGGTGTTAAACAGCTTTAATAGGTATCTGGTAACTTTCTGCTGTTGTAATTTTAATTAACAGAACCAGTGTGACCGTCCCCCTGGACCTACTGTGATTTTGGTGATTTTCTGGCATTTCTTTTGAAGAGATTGCTTTAGGAAATGTGTGTTAAGGCACAGACAAATCTTATGTGGTAATCCTACCATGTCACCCATTTAAATTTCCAGAAAAGGCTCCTACATATTTTAACCCAGAAGTGCTGTTTGAAATTATTTTCCATTAAGAAAATTGATACCCTAAGAATATTTACCTTTTTTAAAAAAATTTATTTATTTTGAGAGACAGAGAGAAATTGCAAGTGGGGGAGGGGCACAGCGAGGAGAGAGTGAGAACCCCAAGCAGGTTGTATGCTGTCAGTGCAGAGCCTGATACCAGGCTCAGACTCACAAACCTTGAGATCATGACCTGAGCCAAAGTCAGATGCTTAACCAACTGAGCTACCCAGGCTCTCCGAATATTTACCTTTTTTTATTTTGTGGCTTCTACTTGTTATACCATTTTGTGTAATACCACTACCCCTGAAATGGTGGTAGTGGACATGGTATGGTTATTTCATTTTAAGAACTGCAGGCTTCGTCACGACAGCTGTGCAAAATGGTTGTACGTCTTAGTGGACTTTAAAGTCTACCTTCAGCTAGAGAAGTTGATTAATGCCTATTGTTCACCTAAATACCAAAAAATTCCTACTGCTCTAGTTGCGAATAGTTTATCAAGTCAAGCAGTAGGTCTATGGCTAAGAAATTGAATATCCCTTCACATGCACTGTTTTGCTGGTACTCTTAGAGTAAGGCCTATTCACATATATATGATCTCCCATTTAGTTCCTTTAATATCCTTTTAGGATAACAGCTGACACTTTCCTTTGCAGTAGTCACCCTCCAGGAATCTGACTGATGACCCGCTCTCTGTGTTTTATTCCCATTTCTTGAATTCTTTCTTGAGCATTGCCTGCAACTATAACTGCAGATTTCTTCACTCAGATTTTTTCAGAGAGGAGATATTAAAGCTTCCTTTCAGTAGAGAGCAAATTTTAGTTATTATATCTAGTGCAACACACAATATATCAAGCCCACTAGATTGATTTCAGTTGTAGGTTTTGCTGTTAGGTAATATAAGAGATACATAGGGATAGGGCCAATGGTCAAGGAATGTTTAATAGTATTAGGGGAGCTGATGGTGATTACTAATATTTATTCAGAGCTTTTTATGCACTAGGTAGTAGTCTAAGCCTATTGAATGTATTATCTGATTGTATCTCCACAATAATCATTTGATTATTAATAATAGACCCATTTTATATGTTAAGAAGCTACGTGTCTTAGGACAGGTTTCCTAGAAGTAGAGCCTGATACGCAGATTTTTATGCAAGTGATTCACTTGGGGAGGGCCCTCGGGCTCTCAGGAGGAACCTGAGCAAGGAAGGGAAGCGGGATGCTGAGGGCAGTGGTCCCTGGACCTGCAGTGTCAGCATCACCTGTTAGAGATACATATTCTCAGATCTCACTCAGTAACCCTGGCACAGCAACTCAGGAGTTGGGAAGTAACCTGTGGTTTAACTACTCTTCCAGGTGTTTCTGATTGATTGTAAACTTTAAGAACCACTCTGGTAGAGGAAGAAGCCAGGTAAAGATACAAGTTTTGCAAAAATGTAGCCTCGGTGGGATCCTTTGAGGAGTTTTGGAGCATGAATGGCACTGTGAATGGCACTATAGGGCTGCCGTTGAGAAGAAAGTTACTTTGGTACTTTGATCTGTCAGACATTGACTGTGGGGGACTTCCCTGGGGAACAGCCAGTGAGGGAGGGGTATAATTTCCCAAAGTCTCTGGAAGAGGTAGCCCTTGTGTAGCTGTGAGCCATTAGCATCCAACACCCTTGGCAGCTGGGTATGCCCACTCAGAGGAATCTGGATGGGGCATCCTAGCTTCTGCTACACTGAGGCACAGGGAAGTTATGTAAATAGTTTAAATTCTCAAAGCTAGTGATGGGATTTGAACTCAGGCACTCTGACTCCAGAGTCCATTTTCCTAGTCATTAGGTTTACTCTCTCCCATGGTTGGAAAAGTAATACCAATAACAACATGAACATAAATGCTCAAGAGACAATTTAGAGAAAGAAGTTGGTTCTGACTGGGGAAAACAGAAGCCCTCAGGAAAGAGGTGTCATATGATGTTTGCCTTGAAGTTGGATAAGGTCTGGACATGTAAAAATGTATGTAAGAGCTTCCTAGGTGGAAGGAATAGCCTAAGAAAAGGCACAGTAGCATGCAAATGTGGGTTTGTTACAGAAAACCAGTTATTCTGTTTGACTGCAGTTTGGCTTATTAAAGAGTTCTGGGAGAAAAGTCTTCAACCTTGATTTGAGGCCAGGTTGCAGAGATCCTTAGATGCCAGGCAAGTGAAGATTTTTAATCTGGGAAGCAGTGTAGTCAGAACTATCCTTTAGGAAGATTAATAGGACAACAGGTGTGTAGGTTGAATTTTAGCATGAGAAATGGGATAAGCTGAAAGGAAACAATTCTGGAAGCAATCAATGTAGATGATGAACTAAGACCTGCTCTTGGCTGTGGCAATTAAACCGGAAGAGAAATGGGTAGAAAGGATACTACAGAAGAAGTGGTATGGGTGTTGAGGGAATAAAGCAGAGCAAGCCATTGGAGAAGCTCCCTGCCTAAGAGAATGCTAGTCCTTCCACCCAGGGGTGGAGCTTCTGCAGTGGAGGGTGTTTAAGAGTGTGCAAAGTACAGTTCAGGTTCAGGGGTGTGAATTTGGTAGGGGGCAGCCCATGTGGAGACGTCAAGCAAGTAGCTGGACTGCTGAAATAAAACTCAGGGGTGCATATGTAGATTTAGAAGACTTCATTGTAGTAGCAATTATTGAAAGCCACAAGGTCTGATAATAAAATTGCTAAGGATGGGAGTCATAAGAGAGGGTCAATGTCATTTAGGATTAAAATTCTTGGTCCCTTCTTGTTCAGTTTTTTCATCCATTGACTCATGTGGCCTCCAAATGAATAATGAAATTAAATTACATTTTGCGTGTTAAATCAAGAGAAAGTCAAACACCTAATGCTTTCTAACTCAGGGTAGGGAATATAATGGGAAAAACAATGGAAAAAGAGTCTTCCCAGGTGAAGGGAAACCTGTCTTTTCAGCTCTTCCTAGGTAGTATCTTGACCCTTTATCTCCTTTTTTTTCCCTTTTTTTTCCTTTATCTCCTTTTTTTTTCTTTTGTTAATTAGAGGTAATTAAATAGTTTGGCTTTAAAAAATCTTTCTTGTTTGCTTGCTCTTGCTATAGGCTTATATTTGTAAATAAAAGAAAAGGCAAAAATATCAGCCAATTACTAGGTAAAGTCAACTGGGAAGTAAGAGTAAGATTTCTTTCTTTTTTAAAAAATATTTTTTACGTTTATTTATTTTGAGAGAGAGACAGTGAGCAGGGGAGAGGCAGAGAGAGAGGGAAAGAGAATCTCAAGCAGGCTCCATGTGGTCAGCACAGAGCCCGATGCGAGGCACGAACTCACGAACTATGAGATCATAATCTGAACCAAAATCAAGAGTCTGATGCTTAACTGACTGAGCTACCCAGGCACCCCAGATTTCTTTCTGATAAGTCATGAGACTCCGATTTAGTTGTATTTCCAGTTGTTTCAGTTTAGATATGTATAGTCAGTTATTTCAGAAAGAAATGTTTAAGTACTCTTGATTAATGGGGCTTGGAATGGCATTTTGTGCTGTAGCTCATTCTTATTCTGAGTCCAGCTGTTAGTGATGTCAGAAGATGCTTCCACTTCGGGTGTCCACTTATTATTATCTAGAGAACGATTTCGTAGACCACAAGTTTCTGGAATTTGTAGTTGGCCAAGGAGTGAAAGTGAATTTTTGCCAGAACAAACTAGGTGGACATTGTCTTCTTCAAAGGTAATCCTGGGGAAAGTGAGACCTCCCTGGCCTCCAACCACTAGTCATGGCATTCCCCTAGTCATGACCATCAGAATGCCTCCGAGGGGGCAAAATCACTTTTCGTTGGAACCACTGTGCTAACTGACCTAAGTGGATCAGACAAGAACATGGAAGTCTGTATGCTCTGAATCTTAAGTGTTGCAAGGTGTGGAATAAATGAAGTTTTGCATTTTAGAAACTGATTCCTTGAACACTGTGCTTGGGACAGATTTTCCTGGTTATGTAGAACCCATTCCAAATCCATACAATTTGATACAACTGTTAGAGGAGCAGTCTGTCGATATCAAACAAAAAATGAGAAATACAGCAATTTTACATCTACTCATACCTTAGAGATACTCAAACATCTGCACAAGGGCACATGTTTAAGGACATTTATGGCAGAGTTGTTTTGTAGTGGAAAACTGGAAATGGCATCATTGACCACCAAATAAGGAAACAACATACATGGTGGGGTAACTGTGAACCAGTAACAATGAATGAAGTGAATTAGTGTGGATCAATCTCAAAAACAGTGTTGACAGATGGAAAGCAAATTGCAGAATATTTTTTTATATCTTCTGTATACATTTTAGAAAACACACAATGCTATACATTGTTTAGCTCAAATTATGACAGTGTCCATTTCTGAGGAGGAAGGGATGAAGATAAATGGGATCAGGGAGAGAAAAATGGAAGATGTCAATTTTATTTACATTGTTTTGTTTATTTTTTTTAAGTCAAGTATGTGCTGCAGAATGTTAAGTTTTGGTGATACACCCGTGCAATTTATAATTAATCATTCTTTGCATTTAAAAATTTTTTTTCAAATGAAATATAAAAGAAACACTTCAATATTTGATGGGCTTAAATTGATATTCTCAAGTTCATTGTGGGATATATTAAATTGTACCTTTTCCCGCAATACCTTTTAGATTTAATGTTCAGCAATGTGTTTGAAGAAAGTGATTGTTCTGTGTGCTATTTCCTTGTCACATTTCCATGCACTAAGCCATGGATGGTTTCATGATTCATTCTTGCACAAACACATGTAGATCTGGATTCTCACACGTTGAAATAAACGCAGCTGTGTTTATTTCAGTGAGATTACATTCAAATAAACACACATGTGATCCCTTATGAGCGTGAACCCGTAAAACACTTGTTGATTTGGTTCTGAAATTGTATGTTCAAATAAACACACTTGTTTTAAGGGAAGTTTCATTTTACTCAAGTGTTCATGCCTTGAACATGTGTTTTATAGTAGGCAGATGCAGACAATGAGTGTCTTAAAAGAATAAATAGTTCTTTAGAGTCTGTCATTGCTTTAGACAAATGCAGGTTCATTTAATGGGATGTTTAGGTTTTTTTTTAACATGTTGGTAGTTGTCCTATATAAGTAATTAATTAAAAATAGTCTTTGAATAGCACAGTTTATATAATCCATTTATTCTTGACAGGTTAACTGAGTGGAATAGATTTTGAACAAATTAAATAATACATAAAATCTATTTATGAGTATAGTTTTAAGAAGTATTAATGATAAATTGAAAAGTGAAGGAGCTTTTTAAATTTTGGAAACTGCTTCTTCGTTAACCAGACTTGTAAATCTGTGTTTTTATATTTCAAATTTTAGAATAAAAATAGAGATAAGTTCCAAACCTGGAAGAATACTATTCACATTTATATTAATGCTGAAATGACTGTAGGTAACCCGAAAATAAATGAGTTAACATGCTTCAGCCTTCCAGAAAATATTTTAATCAAATAGAATACAATGTAAAAAATACCAATACTATCTTTTTTTTTTTTTTTTTTACCATATGAACCACAAGACTATAGCAGTCAGAGGTCTTTTTTTCCCCTTACAAAATATGGGGTAAATTTTTCTGTGATATTGGGCAGATATTTAGGAAGTAGACAAACCGATATCTGTTTTTAGCCTGGAATCCTGAAAGGTACTTTGCTGCTATGTAAGGTTCTTTAGTTTAGAAGTCCTGTCAGTCTCATAGCCTTGGGCTCTCTGATGGCTGGAAGGAGCTCCCGGCAAGGGTATGTGGGGGAGGGGATGAATGGGAGCGTAGGAGTGGCAGGTTTTTAATGGAGGGACATCTTCAGACAGTCTCCTTTGCCCACTTAGGGCTTGAGTATGGCATCTGGGCTCTTCCCAGCCTTTTCCTCAAGACCTGTCTAGCTTGCTCACCATCTCCGTGAAGCTCAGTGTAGCTTTTAGCTCCATGTCTCTGGAGCAGATATGAGGTACAGCCTTCTGCTTGCTGCCACGTACCTTGCCACAAAGTCTGTATTCCTTTTATTAAACTCTCTTTCCTGGTCACTCATTGCTTTGCTGGATTTGGCCTTTTAGGAACTTTTATTCAGGCATTTCAGAAGGTTAAATATTGTTATGTGCATAAATTCCCTAAATGTAAACTATTATACAGAAAATAAACTTACAAAGTTTAAAAAATTAATGTTTCTGTTTCACAGGTAATGCATGAATACATCTTTTTTCATTTATTTATTTTACTGCTTATATATTTTTGAGAGACAGCGCATGGGCGGGGGGGGGGGGGGGCAGAGAGAGAGGGAGACACAGAATCCGAAGCAGGCTCCAGGCTCTGAGCTGTCCGCACAGAGCCCAATGCGGGGCTCGAACTCACAAACCGTGAGATCATGACCTGAGCCAAAGTCGGCACTCAATCGACTGAGCCACCCAAGGCCCCCCTCCTCCCCTGCCTTTTTTTTTCTGGTCAGAGACCAATACATTCCATAATAAATAGTTTTATTTTTTTTTAGTATTTACTCATTTCTGAAATTAATATAAAAAGTTTTTTAATTATTTGTTGGCTTACATGTATAGAGCCTATCTTCCTTCTCCCTGTAGAAAAGAAGCTTCATGAAAACAGGGCCTATGACTCTTTTGTTTGCTGTATATATATAGTACTTAGACTAGGGCCTGGCACATACCAAACACACAATAAAGGTTTGTGAATTAATGCTGTATGAAGAACAGATACAAACTTCCTTTTGACTTTTATTCCCAGTGTTTTGCCACTTACCCCACCAGTCCCTCAGCTTGAGCTTTGATCAGTTAGGTGTGTAGCCTTTAGAACCCTTCAGTGCATTCACTTATATGTAAATTTTCATAGAAGAAAGCAGAGCATGGTCCCTATTTTCCTATACCTTTACAAAACTTGGTATTATTGAACTTCTAAGATTTTTCAAGTCTAATATGTGAAAATGTTATCTTGTTTTACTTTGAATTTTCCATGAAATCAAGCATACTTTCATCTGTTTATTCATTTTTTCTTTCCTGAAATTACCTGCTTATATATCCTTTGCCCATTTTGTTATTGGGCTTTCCTTTTTTTTTTTTTTTATTTTTGGTATTGCTTTTGGATGAACTTTATATATGTAACTTATATATTAATGTATTGTTTCTTTCTCTAATATATGTTAATACATATGACAAATATTTCTCACAGTTTGTTTTTTTTTTAACTTTGTTTATAGTGTCATTTCTCCTGGGGATATTGACATTTTTTACGTAGTCAACTTCATCAATCTTTTCCTTCTTGTCTTTTCTTTTTGTGCTTTGTTCAAGAAGGCCTCTCCTACCCCAGTGTCAGTAGCACTCCCTTGTGTATTCTCTTATACATTTATCTCTTTCATTCTCATGTTTAAACCTTTTTTTATTCCTTTTTTTTTTTTTCAGTTTATTTATTTACAGAGAGGAGCAGAGAGATAGGGAGAGAGAGAATCCCAAGCAGGCTGTGCACTGACAGTGCAGAGCCCCATGTGGGGCTTGATCTCACGAAATGCGAGATCATGACCTGAGCTGAAATCAAAGGCCAGATGCTTAGTGGACTGAGCCACCCTGGCTCCCCATGTTTAAAACTTTTAAAAAATCTACTTACAAGGTAGAGGAGAATCTTTTTACCCCTCCCATCCCTCACCCCTACACAAAGGGGCAGCCAGATGTTCCAGCTCTGTCTGTAGAGTAAGTGTGTGCTTTCAAATACTTTTATGATGTACCAATGTTTTGGGGTTGATTTTTGAACTTACATACTGTGTTCTCTTGATGTATTTTTCTATTTCTTTGGAAATAGAAGATGGAATTGTAAAGCTTCATAATGTCCGTCTTACTAGTTTTACTAGTTTGTCAGTTGATTCTCTTGCAGAAAATCAAGTCATGTGTATTTTCTTACAGAAAATCAAGTCGTAGGTAACTAATGATAGTTTGTCACTTTGTTCAGTCTTTTACCTTTTCTATTTTTCTTTATTTCTGTTTCTACTTTTGGTTAATGCATTGACTAATACCTGTGGTATAATATTGATTATAACTCCTAGTGGTAGCATACACCCTTTTTTGTGTATATTTTTCACGTACTTTAATGTAGCCAATATTTATTTCACTACTCCTAGATCCTGTTTATCATAGGTTAAGGAAATCCTCTCCTATTCTTGGCTAAGAAGTTTTATTATGAATGTGTGGTAAAATAGTTTGTTGACTGAATTGTGTCATTTTCTTCTTTTACACTATTAGTGTAGTGAATTGAATTGACATTTTCTGATGATCATCCTTGTATCTGTGAGATTAATGCTACTTGATGTCACTCTTTTTATACATTGTTTTATTATATATTTTTTAAATTTTACATAAGAATTCTACATCCATGTTAAAGTGTGATTAGACTTTTTTTTTTTTTTCTTTTTTGCTATTTTTACCTGGTTCTAACATGAGGTTAAATGAACCTAAGCTTACATAGTTTTTTATACCTTTAGATGCTAGGAAACAGTTTGTTTCAGGTGAAAATTTATTTTGAATGTTTATTAGAATTCATACAAAACTGCCTCAAGCTAGTTCCTTTTTTGAGGATGTAGATCTTTGGAAACCTTTTAAGAGGTTTCTCTTCTTTTCTTTTTTTTTTTTTTTTTTTTTTGACTTTGGTTGTTGTGTTGTTTTCTGCTTGTTCTTTGGGAAGTTTTGATAACTTGTATTATGTTAGCCAGCTGTTCATTTCATGTAGGCTTTAAAGTTTGTGGTATAAAGTTGTTCTTAGTCTTCTTTTAAAAATTTTTTTAAAGTGTTTATTTTTCAGAGAGAGAGAGAGACAGAGACAGAGACAGAACATAAGTGGGGGAAGGGGAGAGAAAGGGAGACACAGAATCTGAAGCAGGCTGCAGGTTCCTAGCTGTCAGCACAGAGCCCTATGCGGGGCTCGAACCCACAAACCATGGGGTCATGACCTGAGTCCGAAGTTGGATGCTTAACCAACTGAGCCACCCAGGCACCCCTATTCTTAGTCTTCTAAAGCTTAATCTTTTCTCTGTCTTTAGTTTTTCTCAAGTATTTATGAATTTGTTTATCCTAATTAAATTTCTCTTTTTATCCTTTTTTTCCTTGTTCTCTTTTTCTAGTTCTTTTGAAACATTTCATCTGTTTTTGAACTTTTATTCTGACATGTCACTTGTTGCACTGTTTCCTAGGAGTACCGTTTTGATGACATCTCACAAGTTTTCTGATAGTGTGTCATTGCCAGTTTGAAATATTTAAAAACTGCACTTTGATTTATTCTTTTATCATTATATCACTTAGAAATGAGGCTTAAAATTTGCAGTTAAATATTTGGGGGGGGCTGTCATTTTCTCATTGATTTCCTATTCTCATTTGTTAGTGGATGGCTTATAGGACAGCAATATTTAGGAATTTGTTAATATGATCATTCTCTGAGTATTTCAAATGTCTTTGAAAAGAATGTGATTTCTTCACATGTGGAGTTCAGAGTGCTACATATTTATGTCTGTTAGGTTAATATTATCTTTTAGGTTAATTTGAATGTGTTATTTGTATCCTTCATGGCATTACCTATTCTGCTTTGAATTTACCTGTTATTTTCTGAGTGTGCCTGTGATTTGTCATCTTCTGTTATCTGAATTGTTTTTTCGGTATATATTTTCCAGCTGTGTTGTTAAATGTGTAAGAATCAATGACTGTTACTCACTCTTGGAATATTATTCTTTTGGCCAAATAAATACTTCTTTATCCCTTTTAATGATTTTCTCCTGGATTTCTTCTTTGTCTGTTGTTACTATTGTTATATGTACTTTCTCTTTCCATTTGCCTGCTGCATAGTTTCACATCCCTGAATTTTAAAACCTCTGTGTGTCATTTTGTTTTAGGTGTGTCTCTAATGGATACGAACATAACTAGATTTTACTTTTTATTTTAATTTAGCCTGAACATATCTCTGATTTTTTTTATTACTCTCTCTTTATTTCTATTTTCTAGACATTTTTTGGAATGATCGGTTTTCTCTATTCTTTCTTTGCTCTGCTGGTTTGAATAGTATACATTTATTTCCTATTTTGTGGTTACTGCTATTTATTTTTTCTTTGAGTTTTAATGAGATACAATTGACACACAACACTGTATAAAGTTTAAGTTGTACAGCATAATGACTTGACTTACATGTATTGTGAAACGTCCATTACCTCATAGAGATACAAATATATATACATATATATTTTTTTTAACTTGAGATGAGAACTTTTATGATTTACTCTCTTAGCAGCTTTCAAATACCACAGCAATATAATATAGTCATTGTGTTATACATTACATCCTCACCACTTATGTATCTTACACTGGAAGCTTGTGCCTTTTGACTACATTTATCCAGTTTTCTTGCCCCCTAATATATTTTTAACATGCATATTTAAGCATGTTTTTCTAACATTGGTAGCTTCTCTCTAAACAACAGAATTTGGATGTGCTCTTACTCTCCTTCGATTCTGTCTCTTGGACCTCGTAGGTTGATAAAGAGATTTCCCCTGGGATTATTGTTATAAGTTTGGTATCTCTTTTGTGGATTATCCTTTCTCTAGTTTTCTGATAATTTTGAATATTTTTGGTTTATTTTCTTTACTCAAAATTTCTCTTTGATACATTTTAAGCGTTTTGTTTTTAATTTATCCCTGTTGGCACTCAGTGGCTCCTTTCATTGTGAGGCTCTGTGCCCTGGGAATCATGTTCTTCAGTTATGTCAAATTCTCAAATACATTATTTTCATATATTGCCTCTCCTCTACTCTCTGTTCTCACCTCTTGGAATTGCTAATAGATAGATGCAAAATAGATCTATCCTCTCTAACTTACATCTCATAACTTTTTATTTCTTTTTCCCTTTCTGTTGTGTTCTGGAGAAGTCTTTGGCTCAGGTTCAAGCTCAAGAACTCATTCTTCAGGGGCATCCTTTTAATGATGCCCTACTATTCAGTCTTTTAGTTCAGTAAATGCATTTTTTCATTTTCAAGCTTTCCATAGTTTTGAATCTAGGATTCAAGATTCCTTTTATATACAGCCAGAAGATTTTGAAGTGCATGTAAAGTATAAGGCTGATGGGAGCATATAGATTCCAGCAATAACACAGACCGGTGTTCAGATCTTGTCTCACTACCCCTTAACTGTGTTATGCTGGTTACTTGATGCCTTTGTTTAAGCTTCAGTTTTTTAGCAAAATTTGATTAGAAATGCCACTGTGCTGTGTGGTTATAAGGATGAAATTCTGTACCTATAATATTAGCTAATTTAAGTCACTGTGTGCTAAGAACTGTACTAGGAACTTTACCTCCTTTAATTCAGCAATTCCTTTACAACAAGCCCCTGAAAATATCCATGGTAGTTTCTTGATACCTTATTCCCCTGAAAGCAACCAGTCCTGTCCCTCTGGTTGTTGAAATGTATTACAGAAGCACACCTCTCTCCATCTCCTACTTACTGGCTTCTCAAACTTCCTCAGTTACACAGTATTTTCAAGAGAGGTGTGTTTGGCCTGTCCTTGACAGTTTTTCTTATTTAGTGTTTCTTACTTAGAGTAATTTCTTTCTATCCTTGTTTTTCTGCTCAGTGTTTGGTCCTTGTGTGTACACGTGTGCACTTATGCATCATTTAATCCACTTACTGAGATTCACTAGTTGAGTTAGGTACCACTGGCGTGTGTTCTCTCCTGCTTGCCATTGTCTCTGTAGGGGATTTACCCTTTTTGAAAGGATAATATACTTATTTTGTGAAGAAATCATTTAGCAACTCAATATGAAAAAGTAAATAAAGGTTATGGGAAATTAGTATCATTCTAGACTGAGACCGAAAATGTTTCCTAGAAAGTACACTACTTTTTTTTTTTTTAAAGGTAGTTGGGGATGGTATAGTTATTTCTAACATAATCACTCTGTGCCTGGTGACCAGATCTGAAACTCTGTGTCTCCTAAACTTTTCGGAAATGCTATAGTCAGATGATTTTTTTCTTGTCAGAAATTAATAGTGAAAAGATTTGTAACAGTCATTTATGTTTTTAAGTAAGAGCAAAAAGTTAAAACTCATTACATTCTCTTGAGACAATTGGTGCCTATCAAAGGGTTATTTTATCGGTTTTGTTACTTTTTAGAGAAGCCCAAAATGTCTGAAATGGATTGGGGATTGTCATGTGTTGAAAGTAGTTGCATGTTAGTTTGTCTTTGTATCTAAATGGTTTATAATTACAAGTAAACTCTCAACATATTACCTCCATTCTTCATAGCCTCATTATTATTAGTTTGTTTACGAATTCTTTTTAAAAGTTGAAATTACCATCAATATAGTATAATCATTTTAGTATTTATTGTTACAGATGTGGAAACAAGGTGATTTTATTTTATTTTTAAAATTTATTTATTTACTCTGAGAGAGAAAGTGGGGAGGAGCAGAGAGAGAGAGAGAGAGAGAGAGAATCCCAAGCAGGCTCTGCACTATCAGTGCAGAGGGGCTCGAACCCACAAACCTTAGTGAGATCATGACCTGACCTGAAATCGAGAATTGGACACTTAACTGACTGAGCCACCCCGACGGCGCAACAAGATGATTTTAAAAAGTAGCATTTACACTATCAGTCATTTAAGTGAAAGATTATCTATTGAAGTATGACTAACAAAGTTAAGGGTTTTTTTTTGAAATATACTGATTTACCTTTGTTTTATTAAGAGGTCCATTAAATGATGTTATATGAGCCACCCCGTTTGTTATTTTGTCTTCAAAAAAAGTTAACACCTTTAATTTACTACCAGGGTACCAATACATGTGTTTTCTGGCTTTTTATAATTTTAAATTTGTAATTTATATATTAATTTTTAATGTTACCCTAATTTAGTAATAAACAGGTTAACAAAGTAAAAACAATGAAAAAATCTTAACACTCATTACTGGAATAAGGTCGTATTCATAATAACTAAACTACATTAGTGAAACTTTTTCAGTGTTTTACAATTATGATTCTTTAATATGTACATAGATTAAAGAACAACAAAAAGTATCAAGTAAGTTATGTTTAATGGAAATTAAAAGTATTCTTGAAGATACACTAAAATCATCTGGTACCTTGTATAAACCCAAAGTTTCTTGAGGTACAAATAATAAAATGTTTATGAAAATATGTAGGCTTTAAAAATGAAACTAAATTAGACATAGTTCTTGCTTTGTTGACTATTTTCAATAGATTTTAGGGGAAAAACACAGTTTTGGTTTTTCAGGACTGTTCTTATATAAAATCTCTCTTGTTTTCGTAAGTACACTAACATTTTTCATACCAGGTGTCTCCAGTTTTGGTTGTAATGTATACATTGGCAATAAAAATAATTTCATAACTATCATTTATTGAACTCTTACTATGATAAGGCAATATAGTGTCAAGGATTATATCACTTCTTCTTCCCCAAAACTGGTGGTAAGAATTATAAACGTCCCCATTTTATAAATGAGAAAATTGAGATCTAGGAAAGTTAGGTAACTTATCCATGATCACACAGCTAACAGGACTCCACATTCAAACCCAAGATAACATTGTGTTAAATTATATATGGGTACAGGTTGTTTTACTCTTCTTTGCAATATAACAGCTTTAGATCTTTTAATAAATATAATTTCAAGTACATATTTTTTATTATCTATTAAAGATTAGGCTACTCTTTGGAAATTATGAAGGATAAAGGATCATATCATATATGTATTTTGGTACTCTATAACACTTAGCACAGTGTCATGCATGATAATAAGCACTTAATTATTTGTTAAAATGAAGTTCCTCATTACGAGATTAATGAATGAAATGGCTAAAAAAGTGTGTAACAATATTTAAAAATCCAGCTTCGAAGTCCCCATTATTAATTTGATTTAGAGATGAAGCCAAATGCCAAAAAGAGTATCTCTTGACTCTTTGTTTGGTGTTGTCCTTCCACATTACGCAAATACAGATTTATTTTTCAGAGGGATGCCTCAAGGCTGTAGAGGGCAGTGTAAACCAACTCAAGTAGACTTTCTGGGCTAGTGAGGTGTTATCATAGTTGCTGTTGTCCAAATGTCCAGTTAGATTTTAATACCCCAGTGATCTGATCACTGACTATTAGAATTGTTCTCAGATTTAAAAACAGAGAAGGATAAATAAAAGGTGTAATAGAACCACAGAGTTACACAAACCCACAAATGAAGTTAGCAATTAAACATACGCTGTTTCTACCCATACAAAGTCTAGTGACAAAGCCAATACCATTACTTAGATAATCTAGGCCTAACAGCATTTTTGTCTTCATGAACTAGAGGATAAAGTTTCTTGTAAAGAATTTTCTCTTCTCTTTAGTTGTCAAATTGTAAACTTTAATTAAAAATAGTAAAACCCTCAGTTGTCTTTCCCTTTTCTCTTTCCTCCCTCATCACCTTATGAAGGCATAGACTATTTAGTTGTGTATCAAATTATAAGCCATACTAAATTTAGAAAGCATTTAATACTGTCAATGCAAGTTTACTTGACATTCTCTCATTCTGTTGTCTGTATTCATAGACAGTTTGATTATCAAGGATTTGTATGATTGTGTCACTTTTCTGGTGAATAAGATGCTTTTGGACTATATTTCACAGTCAGTGGTATAGGTTTTCATGTAGGGGAAAAAACCCTCAAAACTTACCAGCTCACAAATATTTCAGTTCTGGCAAAATTGCCACCTGTGTTGTTCACACTGGTCATTTGATGGAAATGGATATCTGTGGTCTAAAGAAGTAATGGAAGTAATGGAGAGGATTGTGTTAGTTATAATATTAATTTTTATTATGTACCACATTATCCATTCATTTCTTTTAGGTTTTTGGTTTTGGCTTAAGATAAACATAATTTCCATCACTGAAAATTTCATAAGTAAAAATCACATCTTTGGTAATTGCTGATAAAGTACTGGTCATTGGCCTGATTTCCGTGGGCAATCATTTGTACTTGAAATAATCTTAAATAGGCATGTCCCTGAGTAATAATAAAGTTTTAATAAATGTGTTTTATTAAAGTCCTTAAGTAAAAACAAAGTTTTTTTTTTCTTTTTAAAGTTTATTTATTTATTTTGAGAGAGACAGAGGCAGCGAGAGTTAGGGAGCAGAGAGAAAGGGAGACGGAGAATCTCAAGCAGGCTCTGTGCTGCGAGCACAGAACCCGAACCCACGAAATCGCGAGATCATGACCTGAGCCAAAACCAAGAGTCGGATGCTTAACCGACTGAGCCACCCAGGTACCCCCCTAAAACAAAGTTTTAATAAAAACGAAAAAAAAGGTTTTTTAAATGTAGATAAGTGAAGCACGTATGCCAGAAATTGTAGGAGTGCTGACTTCAAGTCTGACTTTTTAAAATGTGATAAGAACCAATGAATATATAGTTCAGAAGAACTGACTTTATATTTTTATATCCTGTCCATATTCTCATTTGATTTTCAGTACCACCTATTGGTACAGTCAGGGCCGCCTTTATTATCTTTGCAGATGCGGAAAAACTGGGTCTCAGGCAACATGAGGGATACACTGGCATTGAGGTGGCTGGGAAATCACAGCACTCCAACTGGAATCCAGTCATTCCTACGGTGTTTGCTTAGAATGAAATGGCTATTTTATGATTTTGTTGGCACAAACATTACCTATATTTTGTACCAGAGAATGTTATCTGGTAATTCTTGATGACAATGTATAACTTCAGTTTATTGACCTCACCAACTCACTAACTGTAGGTCAATTTTCAGTTTTTGGTTTTGCTTAGAGGTCTTCTTTTGTTTGATCTAAAGTATAGTTTGAAGCTTGTTTGTGTATTTCATGCATACTAAGGCCAGAATTTAAGAGGATTCATAGAACTATGAGCAAGGATGTGTTAACAGGACAACATTATAAGCTGAATAAATTTGTGATGCAGATTTACTTTCTGACATTCAGTATTCCTTAGGTACAAGTTTACATTCTGAGGATTGATCTCTCTGGTTAGTTAATTTTTACCTTGTGAATTTTGTAGTAGCATTAGGGGCTTGTGTCTTTGGCTACAAGAGACTGACCAAAACTTTTCTTAGGACTTTTTGTTTTTCCCCCAAAGCTCTTTATAAACATTAAATCACAAGAAATTTATTTTTTACTGCATCTCTAAAAAGACACATAAAATTTGTTTCCATAAATCCTATTAATTAAAATCCTAAAAAGGATCCCTAAAACACCTGTTCCTCTCTAAAGGGAGGGAGGGGGTGGACCAGTGTGTGGTACGGTTGGTGAGTGTGAAGCAGAATGTGATTCACCTAGCAAGGAAGTAGATGCACATTTGTGGTTTTAAATTTATCAAAACACCGTTTCCAAAGAGAAAAATTAGTAGGAATAGAAGGAACGATTAGAAGATGAAGATATCTGCTTCTGTCTTCGGAGGAGGAGAGTTTGAGGCTTGCTTTAAGTGTATATGACTGTGTAAGTTAATTAAAGTCCAAGTCTCAGTTTCCTCATCTGTAAAGCAGGATAATAAGTACCTGTCTCACTGACTATTGAAAGGAACAGTGAGCTAAAATATACAAATGCCTTCTCTACCTCTTAGCATATGGTACTCCCTAAGTAACTGATAGTAATAGCAGTAGCTCTTGTTGTTGCAGCAATCTTCAGTAAAAATTGGTACCTGAAGTTCAGTGGAAGCAAAAGGAGTGGACAGGAAAGGTTAAGTGAGTAGAATAAATAACTAGACTCCATAAGGGCTTAGCAACTGGTATGATGTGGGAGTGGAAGTAAAGGGGTACCAAGGTGACTATGGTGGTTCAGGCATGGGGGCTGTTAAAGAGATGGTGTCCTCCCTGACCCAAAGAAAGTAGGGCTTTCAAAGAAATATCAGTGAGGTAAAGCAGTAGCTTAAAAAACTCAAGATAAGTTTTGTTTTTATTTGACACACTTGTAGTAAATTTGTGTTTAACATTCACCATTTTTAAATGCTTTTAATTAAAATGCCTTTTGCAGGGATGGGGGGAATAAGAGGGTGGTGTTCTCCTGCCTGAGTTTTCGGGACTAATTTGTTTGGCTAGTGAATGTTCTGCCTAAGCAGTCAAATGGCAAAATTTCTATTTAAAATAATCAGATCTTCTTTAAGACAAATAGT
This sequence comes from Acinonyx jubatus, assembly GCF_027475565.1. Taxonomy (NCBI): domain Eukaryota; kingdom Metazoa; phylum Chordata; class Mammalia; order Carnivora; family Felidae; genus Acinonyx; species Acinonyx jubatus. Next base: position 53,616,644 of record NC_069384.1, read on the forward strand.
ATCTAGAAGTGTGGCCAGGTACATTCGTTGCACTGTAAGAGGGAGATCGTGGGGGGTTGGGGGGAGTAGTCAGGAAGCATGTAGGTGGGAAGGGTTTCCTGTTTCCAGGCAACAGCGAGGAGCTCCAGAGAGAAAGCAACTTGAATATAAATTCATTCAGGAGAGGACATTTTACCACTCTGCCTTCTAGCCGGTGGGGACACAGACTTGATTCTGGAAGATAGGGTGGAGTTTAAACTTCATTTGTCAATGGGTAAAGTTATTGGAAGCCTATTTCTCATCAGGTTTTGTGTGTACAAAAAATACCACACACCAGTGGCCCGGTTAGAATTTTACAGTATTTTGAAAACAGTAGCACCTGCGTGTTCAACTCCCTTCTCCTTTTCCAGAAGCACGGGGCTTTCTGTGGCCTCATTTTCCCCTGTCTGCTTAGAGAGCAGAGGGGCTGTTGGCCTTAGAGCTGGCTCTTTCCCTGACTGCCTCCATCTGCAGGAAGGAGGGAGAAACACAGCACACACAGCACGCTGGGAGCTGCTTCCTCCTCCGGAGAGGCCAGCCCCACAGTTTCACGGTGAGCAGATGGGAGAAGAATCCCTCCCGCCCCCTGGGCCATGGAGAGTGTGGGCCGGTCACCTCCCAGGGACATTGTCCCTGTCCCATGAAATTCAGGAGAGTGGTGGATTTGGAAGAGTGGAAGAAGACATTTGCAGGAGGTAGCTACCTGATCGGGGTGGGTAAATCTTGAGGCTTTTGAGATAACAAGAAAGGCAGTTGTTTAAATATTGGTCCCTCAAAGATTTTATAATTGATACAGTGACTCTGTGAGCCCTGAAGGACCCTCTTATTTTATATTCCAGCCCTCGAGGACGTGGGTAGTCATAAGCAGTTGGACACTGGGGAAGGATTACACAGGCTGGGAAGAGTTGCCTGTGTAGAGTGCATGGGTTCTCTTTTCTCACTTACACGTTGTGTTCCCTCTAGAGTTGTTGAAGTGAGCTACTTTGCTTTTAAAATCGGCTTTTCTTTGTTTCACTATACAGCTTATGTTTAAGAGTTTTCTTCAAAATCTAAATCCAGTGATAGGTCTTGTAAAAAGGGGTAAGTACCCTGGCAGATCTTGCACTGGATTTGTCCTCTGCTTCAACCAGAGGAGAAAAGCAGGTGCTCTTGTTTGAGGAAGAGTTGTTGGTTTTATGGCTCAGTCTGGAGCCTCCTTTAGTAACTTACCCTGGGACTGTAGGTGGCTTTTGCACACTGGTTAGTTACAGGGCTTCACCATGAGCTGCCCAGACGCTTAAGCAAACATGCAGAATCCAAGCTTTATATTGGATCCCCCTCTCGCCATGTGTCGGAAGATGAATCATCCCTTGAAGGGTCTAATCTGTCTCCTTATTGTCCTTTCTGGAAGGGTCACATTATTTAAGTGTAACTCCTGAAAGCCTGGCAGGTCTTTTCAAACAAATGTTGATGGATACTCTGCAGTCCCTCCCATCTCAACAGACTTCTTTATGCTTCTTTCTACATAGACACTTAACCTATGTTGAGGGTGCCTCTTTTATGACCAGAGAGAAGAAATTAAAGGAGGTTAATCCTCATGGTTTATACAGTTTGTTCTTCTTCAGTTTTGCACCAGCTTTTAGTCAGATGTTGAGACATATCCCTCTTTTTACCTCTGTCTTCATTCTGAGAACATTAAGAAAGAACCTATATGGGTTGAATATCTTTTAAGTTTTACTATCATTTTCTATAGAGTTAAGTTTTAAATCTAGTTTTAAGGCAAGAGTTGGTAACTTCTAGGGTATTTTTGTTAGTTGCATAATATAATTATATATTTATGGCAGTGGGTTTTCCCAAGTAACTTTGCATTGTATTTGAGAAGGTCATTTTCAATCAGTGCAGCAGATTTTAAAAAGCCAATGATCTTTTATGTAAAATTTGAGTTACTTGTGGCATTATTGTAGGTAATTAATTGCATCTAGTTCATTTTAACTGTTTGACACCATCTATAGAGTTCTAGTTCAGATATAGGAAATTATGAAAGATTAATGTAATAGACTATCCATCATTCTTGTTTAAAAATGAAAAAATAAAACATTTAGTTTACCACAAGTTTATGTTGACTGTTTATCTGATTTTGAAAGACAGTGCTTCTGTTGTGCTAGTATTTTGGCAGAAGATGTCTCAAATCCAAAGGTTTTTTTGTTGTTAATTTTTCCCCTTATTATTCTTGTCACTGTTCTTCAGTGTTGTCACCCTTGCTATTTTTTTGATGTCCAGTATTGTTGTGTTATGCTGGCACATTCACGTAATTAACACATATTAACAATTTGTTTTATTTACTGAAGAGTCAGAAGTAACATATCCACATGGGATTTGGTTTAGGAAAAGAACATTACCTTTTGATGTCAGTTACACTAAACTTTAGTTGAATTCTTAATAGTTAAGTATTTACCAAAAATATGACTGATACAGGTATGCTATCAGGAAAAAAAATCCCATGTTTTTAAAATATTAAACAGTCAATATTTTAAAGAGAAATACTGAATTTCATGATTTAGTCTTCTGTAATTATGCAAATAAAATGTTTAAAATATAGAAGACCTAGGGGTGCCTGGGTGGCTCAGTTGGTTAAGCGTCTGGCTCTTTACTTCGGCTCAGGTCATGATCTCATGGTTCGTGGGTTTGAGCCTCACATCGGGCTCTGCACTGGCAGTGCGGAGCCTGCTTAGGATTCTCCCTCTGTCCCCTTCTCTCTGCCCCTCACATGCTCTCTCTGTCAAAATAAATAAATAAACTTTAAAAAAAATATGGAAGACCTAAACTCTTCCTGATCTGAGGCTGACCTTTTTAATTGTTACTCATAAATAAATTCCTGAATGAATTTTGCTTAAAGATTAGTCTATATTTAGGAGCAAATGTAAACCAACTTTTTAATTTCTCCTGGAAGCTGCTAGTTTTGCCTTAAAATATCTTTAATCAGACTTTTACTTAGCTTTTATTGAGTAATCACACTTAAGTTCTGAAGTGTGGAATGAATAAAAGAGACATCTAAGACATTTCCCCTGCACCCTGGGAAAGGAGTAGTAGCCTTTTCTCTATTTCTGCTGAATCTCTTTTGGTGATACAGGCTGGTCTCTTTCAGGATTCCAAAATTTGGGGATTTCCCTTCTGTGATCCTCTATTAGCCAAGTATGAAGTGAAGGGGGACCTTTTTCCCTTTATTTTTCTGTCTTGCAGGGCCTAGCAGTGCTTTTGTACATACTACACAGATAATAATTGTGGAATTAAGCAGAGATTTTAAAAAAGCAGCTTTGAGAATGGAATTATATGCCATATTATAATTAGTTTGCTAATTGGACCCCTCTGCTATGGGCATGAGCTGATGTTGTTCCATTTTTATACATTGCATACATCCTTGGTACTTAATATCCTTGAGTTGGCTATTTGCAAACAGAAATTTAAGATAATAAAACTTACTTGAGTTATACATAAAGAATGCACTTTATCAGCAAAAAGGAAGAATTTGTAGAGTTCATTAAATCGAATACTTATGTACTATTCTCTCGAAGAGTAGTTGTCTGAATGTTTTTAAAAAAAGAATTCTACATCATTATTACTACTGTTAAACATTTTAGAGTTTAGATTCTATCAATTTGTATACAGTATTAATCTATAGTGGCACTTAGTTATTTTAGTACAATATGTTTATATATGAGCCAAAGTATTTTTTTTTTAAAGAAAAAAAAATCTCTAACTTAAAATTCTTTCAAAGATTTAGGCAGAAGCAATAATTTCTTCTTAGCTTGTTAGGGCATCAGATATTTGGGCAAACTTTGTGTTTAATAAAATATTCACATTAACCTGGCAAAAGTATTTTTAAAGTACTTTCTGTAGCTAGCAATTGTTTTGCAAAATTGTATGCTTTTGGAAACATTGGGCAAAAATTTGTGCAGTTTTAACTTAAAGAATTTTCATCTCTTCTGTTTCTAAGTCACATTGTATTTAGTTTTATACAGGTGTTCAGACAATGTTTATAAAACTAACATTTTTTTTAAAGTGTTGATTTTGTTTACAAAAATATTGAAGGTTATGTCTTTGTGATTGAAAAGTTATTTTCGTCTGTCAGTTAAGTAGCCATCTTAAAGATGGCTTAAAACCCACAGCCACCCAAATGCCAAACTAATTTTAATACTGATTTCAGGACAGCCTCCAGATATGAATTTCAACAAAGGAGAGGACTTTTCTCTCTGTTTTTTCATTGTTTTCTTGTTCGTTTTCAATCTTCGATGAATAGTTCTTTGCTTACTAGTGTCTTACTAGTATTAGTATCACTATTACTGCCTTACTAGCATTGTCCTACTTTAAAGCCACTGGCATAGAAATAAGGTAGTACTTCCTGTGCTAAGGTTTTGTCACTGGGACTATAAGGCCAGTTAAAGTATAATACTTGCGAGTTTAAGTTCTAGAGTCTTTTGTTTTTTATTTATTTTATTTTATTTATTTATTTATTTATGTATTTATTTATTTATTTATTTATTTTTTAACGTTTATTTATTTTTGAGACAGAGAGAGACAGAGCATGAACGGGGGAGGGGCAGAGAGAGAGGGAGACACAGAACTGGAAGCAGGCTCCAGGCTCTGAGCCATCAGCCCAGAGCCCGACGCGGGGCTCGAACTCATGGACTCACGGACCGTGAGATCGTGACCTGAGCTGAAGTCGGACGCTTAACCGACTGAGCCACCCAGGCGCCCCGAGTCTTTTGTTTTTTAATAGTTTTTAACTCTTAGAAGTTTAAATTTAAATGTTAAACTTTCAATGATGATGTATTTTCCTGCCTTACTAAATAGAATTTAATAAACATAATTTTACTTTCTTTGATAATTCATAATCACTGTTATTACTGTTAGGATTAATGGAATGAGTTATGGAGATCTGTTGTGCACTTTGCCTCACTACATGCTCTATGTTGCTGTTCTTTAGAGAATGATCTGTGCTTTAATCTTTTCTCCTATTGCCTTTTTCTTATCCTGTTTCCTTTTTGACTCTTCTCAGTACTGTTAGCATTCTAGTTCTATGATTTGCTACTAAGATAATGAACTATGTATCGCAACAGTTATCAAAATAAAAATGAACATGTTGTGAAGCTTAAAGGCCTGTCTTTAAATATGGGACTTGTTGGGTATTAATAAAATAAATGAGGGCTTTCTGTGCTTTTTTAGGCTTATAATTATTTGTATTTTGAATAGTCAATGGTCTCAGAAGCAGAGTTTTTGATTAACTTGAGTGTTATTGTGTTAAGTTTCTGGTGTAACTCTTAAACTTTCCAAAGACTCGGGAAAAACCTCACTCATCAGGTACTCAACTGCTTATTTTATGAATAAGGAAACAGAATGAATGAATGATTTGCAGCAGCAAATAGGCATATATAGGATAGGCATATATAGGATAGGATAGGCAGCATATAGGATACTAGATGTTTGGAGTAATTAATGCTTTATCATTTTAAGAGCAAACTGGAGTCATTGAGAGTAGTTTGAAAATGTTGATTCATGTTTTAAAAATATTAATTCTAAGGTTTATGCTTTCCTTCATTATAGCCTGATTTCTGCTAAGCCTGAGTAGACTAATGATTCTGCAAAATAGTCTTCAGTTTTGATTTCTGGAACTATTTTTTCATAAAGCTGTTTTGTTTTACAAATGTGCTAGTCATTTCAATTTTCAGGATAAATTGTACTTTTAAATTACATATAGTATCTCTAATATTATTAGTTCTGAACTTCAGCTAATTTTGCAGCTGGTTTGTTTTTAACATCTGAATCCAATTACTGAAGCTATACTATTTTTTTTCTTTAGTTTTACACACCTTTTAGAGTCAAAGTTAATGGTTATTAATTTAACTGGGGTGCCTGGGTGACTCAGTCTGTTGAGCATCCGACTTTTGATTTTGGCTCAGGTCACGATCCCAGGGTCAAGGGATCGAGCCCCATGTTGGGCTCTGTAGTGAGCATGGAGCCTGCTTCAGATTCTCTCTCACTCTCCTTCTGCCCCTCTCCCCCATCCCCTGCTCCCACACACTCTCTCTCTGTCTTAAAAAAAAAAAGTTACCTATTTAGTGATCAGTTACCAAAACACACTTTTCCCTTTCGCTCTGCCTTCCTTTCTCTGTTTCTTCATTTCTTCCTTCAAAAGTTCATTTATAGACTGCTATGTGGTGAACACCAGCGAGCACAAGCCCCTTAACCTTACATTCTACTGAAGACCGTTGATGTCAAATAATTACTTATGCATTACACTAAAACCTTGGTTTGGGAGCATAATTCATTTCGGAAACATGCTTGTAATCCAAAGTTCTTTTATATTATACCACATTTCAAGAACCAGATGTGATCGTGTGACTTTCAGCGTCAAGTATTGCAAGACATGCTCGTTTTTCAAGTTAAAATTTATTAGAAATGTTTGCTCACCTTGCAGAACACTCGCAGAAGTTACTCGCAGTCCAAGGTTTTTAATTCAGATTGTCATAAATGCTTAAAAGCATAAAAGTGGGGTGGGTAGTAAGAGAATTAGTGTAAGTGAGGAGCTGACCAGGTTGTTAGGAGCAGGGCATGCTTCTTTGAGGAAATGATGTTTCAATTGAAATCTTAATTTAGTAGGCTTTTGAGAGACAAAACTGCAGGGGAGAGTATAGGAACAAGGTTGAGCAGAGGGCAGATGGGGTGGCATGAGCCAGTACAGGAGCTGAGAGCAGGCCAGGAGGCAGGAGAGAATGTCTAGTCAGTAACCCAAGAGGGGGAAACAAAAAAGTGTGTGTGTAAACCCACCAATTCATTTAGCAATCTGTAGGCCACTGGTGGTCTTACAGAAAGTCATTTTTGAAAAATGGAGGGGGTGAGAGCCACCATAGAGCAGCGGATTGAGGGGCAAGTAAAAAGGGAGAAAAAGGTGATAGTTGCTGTTGACAATTTTTTTGAAAAGTTTCACTTGGAAAAGAAGAAGAGGGAGCGCATAGAACCTGGAGATGGAATTTGGAGCTGATTATTTATGCTAAGGTAAAAAGGAAATATCTATATTTCAAAGTGGAAAAAAATAGCTTTTCAAAAGGCCCATACTGTACATGTAAAAGCAAATACAGTTAAAAGCTCTTGAAATTATTATGTTTTTAGTAATGTGGATGTTTATAAGAAACCTTTTTTTTTTTCCAATTATGGGGCTAAAAAGTTAACTCAGTACTGCAGAAATATGATTCTGCTTCTTTTTCTGTGGTTCTTTATTTTCAGTGGAACATATTTTATCAAAATTTATCATTTTTAGTGATGCTACGTTGGCATGAGCACTTGAAATAATAAGAGAAATATTTCCACAGTAGGAAGCCTATGTAGATACGTGAGACTCTTTGGAAAACTAAAAATTGAACTTATTTTACTTATGTTATTAAAACACAGTAGGGGATGCAAGAAAACAAGATATTTGGTTATATTTATTTCACAAAGGAGGCCAATAACTCATAAGCTAACAGGTTCCAGAATCTTCAGATTTCAGTCTATGATTACTTTTATTGGTTATGTTTACACTTTATTTACAGTTTTTGGACATTTCTGTGAAGGAACAATAAAATATCAAGTCTCAGATATATTTTCTGAGCTTGTCCTTATAACTTAAATGTTAAACAAAGGTTTCATTTTAAGAAAACTTAATGTAAAATCAGAAATGTTAATAATAAGTAGAGGATAAATAAATAGAGGATATTTCCTTGGCCAAAATAACTCATCCACATGGTTCTCTTAAATATCAGTAATCTATTTAAAGAGTTTACTTATATATTATTAACTATTTTTCTATCAGAGAATGCTAGCTGTTAGGCAGAGAAATTTAAAATTTTAAAGTTTTAAGAATCACTACTATTTGAATATTAATCAGGAATGAACTTTGATTAAAATAGTCAGTCTGGGGGCACCTGGGTAGCTCAATGGGTTAAGCTTTCAACTCTTGATTTAGGCTCAGGTCATGATGTCACGGCTCTTGAGATCCAGTCCTGCTTAGGGCTCTCCACTGATAGTGTGGAGCCTGCTTGGGATTCTCTCTCTGCCCTTCCCCTGCTCACCATCTTTCTCTCTCTCTCTCTCTCTCTCTCTCTCTCTCTCTCTCTCAAAAAATAAGTAAATATTTAGAAAAATAGTCTGTTATGTATATATCTCCCCACAAATATACATGAATTCATTTCTTAAGAGATACCTTTCATTGTGTGTGTGTGGTTTTTTTTTATGTTTGCTTATTTTTGAGAACATGAGCGGAGAGGAGCAGAGAGAGGGAGACGCAGAATCAGAAGCAGGCTCTAGGCTCTGAGCTGTCAGCACAGAGCCAAGTGCAGGGCTCTAATTCACCAGCCCTGAGTTTATGACCTGAGCCGAAGTCTGAGCTTAACCCACTGAGCCACCCAGGAGGCCTTTCATTGTGTTTTTTTAGATCTGGTTTCTTAAACTTGAGTCAGGTAATAGACATATCCTCAGGTGTTAGCCAATTCTTTTACTTTTTTTCTGTTTATTTATTTTTAATGTTTGTTTATTTTTGAGAGAGAGAGAGAGACAGAGAGACTGAATGTGAGCGGGGGAGGAGCAGAGAGAGGGAGACAGAGAATCTGAAGCAGGCTCCAGGCTCTGCTCTGAGCTGTCAGCACAGAGCCCCATGTGGAGCTTGAACTCCGGAACTGTGATATCATGATCTGAGCCAAAGTTCAACTCTTAACTGACTGAGCCACTCAGGTGCCCCCCACTTTTTTCTAATGTTTACTTTTGAGAGAGAGCACGTGTGCAAGAATGTGCTTGGGGGAGGGGCAGAGAAAGGGGGACAGAAGATCTGAAGCTGACATCAGAGAGCCTGATGTGGGCTTGAACTTAAGAACCATGAGATCACAACTTGAGCCAAAGTCAGAAGCTTAACTGACTGAGCCAGGTGTTAGCTAGTTCTTAATGAGAATTAAAAAAATTTTTAATGTTTTATTTAGATGATAGATACAAAATAAATAATGTGTTTTCTAGGTGTTTTGATTACTTACCTTATAACCGAAATTACTATTGGATTTTTGTCACAAAGTTTGCATTTGTGTTTATGATACTGTTGACAATTAAATGTGCACCCAAAGTGAATTTTTTTAACTATTAAGACCATATTCCTTAGACTGGAGTCCACAGTGTTGTTTGTGGATTTATGTTTGTTGTCAAGGCTAAGTAAGTTTGAGAAATGGTGTCCTTAATTATGGCCTGTGATTACGGTGTCCAGTGATACAGGCAGGTGATTTCACACTGTTGAGGGCTTTGCCACTTTATCTTGCTTTATTTAAAAATATATTCCACCACTTTTTCTGAATGTTTTGAAATCTTTCACATTTTTACAGATAAATGAGATTGTTGTAAGCTATTGAGATTTTAGTCCCATTAACTGGAATGATTTGGATCTCCTTGCAATTTTATGTAATCTAGACTAGAAATTGCTATTATCAGAATTGCTAAAAAAGTAGTGAAGAATATGTTACAAAGCTTTTCAAGTTGCTATCTACTGTTATTAAATGTTCGGACCCTGTCCTAAAGGAGAACTTATATTGAGGCAGATGCTTGCAGGAGGCGGGTGGAGAGGGTGACTGTGGGACCTGGGTATGGCTAAGCTGATAGGAGATGGGGGGATCATGCCTTAACTGGAGGTGCCTGCTCTAAAATCACTCAGGTTCATTTTCATCCTCCCTGGTCAGACCAGACCAACACAGATTTGTGGGCTATTGATCCTCAACCTAATTGGGGGAACAACTTGGTTGGGGAAAGCAAAACTTAGAGATAAAATAGTTCTTTTACAGTTTGAGTCGAATATTAGTTCATTCATTCATTCATTCATTCATTCATTCATTCATCCTCCTGCCCATTTATCATTTCATCCATCCTCTTCATTTATTCATGTATTAATTTACTGATTATTGAAGTACCTATTATATGCTGGGCTTTAGACATAAAACAGAATCCTTGCCTTTTGTAATTCATAGTTTTACAACAAGTTGGCAGGAAGCCAACCTGAAATAGTACAAGAAATCACCTTGTTTTAATAATACATATCACTGCCAAATTATTATTATCTTTTTCCTTATCTTCTCTTCTTCCTAGGAGATTAGAAGCCTTATCTATTTTGTTCTTTTTATCCCAGTGCTCAGAACAGTGCCTGGTATATAGTAGATATTAAGTAATTATTGAATGAATAGAATGAATGAATGAATGTTTCGATTGTTTAGTAAGACCTTATGGGAGGGGAGGGGACATGAGCCAGATTACTAAAAGATAGTGTTGAATAGGTGGAAAAAGAAGTAAGTAACCCACAGACAGAGCCATGTGAACAACAGGTCACAAAGTAAGAAGAGGGGCCTGGAGCCATGGGGGGGAGGGGATGGAAGGGGAGAGAGTAGGATTAGTAAGGAAGCCAGCCTGCATTGAGCAGCCATTTCACCTTGGAGAGAAGCCAGGAGCTAATGTGGTTGAATGAGATGTATGGGGAAGGAGTGTGCACTCAGAGAAGTAATTTGGTTACTACTATGGAATCACACATTTCAGGTTCAGATCCTAGTTTGCCACCTGTAAACTGGGTAACTTTGTTCAAGATGCTTTATTTCTCTGTGCCTGAGTTTCTCAATTGCAGTAAAAAAATTAATTTGGCTATTAAGATTATGTCCATCAATATTTTTAATAACATCAGGAAATGCTTATGTTATTTTTCCTAAAAGTAACATAAGTGAATAAAAAAAGATGGAGTAAGAATTGAACATACAGCATGTTCTAAAGGCAAAGTAACTACGTGCCAGGCTTTGCGGTTACAAAAAAAAAAAAAGACTGGGAGTCAAAAATGTCAAAGGTAGTATAATTATAGTTAATATTTACTTTAACTTAAAAATCACATACATAGGCTACTTGGGAGCATTCATGAATGTGAGAAGTTAAATCTTCCAGATTAGGTAGGAAATAACATAAATGATGTTTAAAAACATGTGTATTGTCTGAGTTAGTGATGATGTATTATCACTAACCCATTTATCCTGCCCCGCGAAACTTCCATTTGGCCTTTTTGAAAAATCCACTTAGAACCATTAGACACCATGTTATCCTCTTTCTCCGATTTAAAAAAAAATTTTTTTTAACGTTTATTTATGTTTATTTATTTTTGAGACAGAGAGAGACAGAGTATGAATGGAGGAGGGTCCAAGAGGGAGGGAGACACAGAATCTGAAACAGGCTCCAGGCTCTGAGCTGTCAGCACAGAGCCCGACGCGGGGCTCGAACTCACGGACAGCAAGATCATGACCTGAGCCGAAGTTGGATGCTTAACCGACTGAGCCACCCAGGCGCCCCAATTTCTCCGATTTTTAATGCAAACTTGATTTTATGGGGAAAACGTGAGGAACCACTTCATTTTATTATTTGAGTTTATTAATTATACTCGAGTAAATATCTTTGAACACGTACCATTTGACAAATTATCTTGTATGTGTTCTTAGAAGATAAAGAAATGCACTTGGTGTTTTACCCTCCAAAAACTTATAAAAAGAACTGCTAAAACAAAACTATTAGGTAGAAGAAATAATTAGAGAACATTTGAAGTCAAAGCTGTTTAATCCTAATTCAGAGCTGTTCTCCAGGTTTTCTGCTCCCTAATCCGGTGGTCTTTCCCTTGTTTCCAGAGAGCCTTCTTGATCAAGCTCCTTGGTTCTCTAGATAATTATTTGAAAACAAAAATACAGCAGAGAACACTAATTCATGTACTCCAGCTGCTTCCCCCTCATCAGCGCTGGTTGAAGCGATCAAATGGTTCTTGGCACTGTTTCAAGAAGTTGCACTGGAGGAAGTAGGGAAGCCCAAGTGGTGACTTAGTTTTTGTGAAGTGCCACATAGTAGTTCTACTTTTTCAGAGTTTTAGAAGTGGAATTCTGCTCTTCATTTTCTGCGGGAAGATATCTCAGAAGGCAGTTGAACCTGACCATCGCTCCAGTACAGAAATATTTTGGTATTTCTATATGCCTTTTTGAGACACTTGACCTTCTTAATCATGGAAAAGGCACACAGATGTATTTAGAGAAAGGGCAGGATCTAGCAAAATTTGTTTTAAAAGAATGATTTCCACAGTTTGGCTAGAGATTTTGCATCACACTCCATGAATTTTGATTAGTTCTTTCATGTCTTTGTTTTAGTGCTTTCCATCATTTTTCATTTTCCCCCCCAGGACCGTATAGCTTCATGTATAGTACAGAGTTTATAGACATAATATATAGAGTATAATCTAGAGTTTTACAGTTTCAAATATACAGTATTTAAAGTAAACCTTTGTAAACGCTTTCGGAAAGATTTTCATCAATAACCATTCTGTGGGACCGGTGTGTTGTACCAGCTCTAAGCATGAAGAGTTTATAAATCAAATAATTAGTTACATGCTTTATAATATGATTAAGCAGAAAATTATTTACATAATGTTTATGTATATGCATCTATTTACTTCAGTTTTCTAAATGTTCACCCCTTTTATTTTACCAGTTGCTCTTTTATTTAAGTGACTTTAAACTTTAAGCTCCGTCCAGAGCACCCCCTACTTACATAGGTGACTCCCTCTGCTTGTTTCTCCCTCTCACTTCTGAGATCTTGTTTACTCACTATTTACTCCATCATCAAAAGCCACACCAATGGGCCTGTGACCAGCATTCGATTTGGAAGAGAGTAGGAGGTCAGGGGCTTCACTTCTTAATAACAGCACAGCTTGTGTGTGGTCCCAGCAGAAGTCAGGGCTTTGCCTGCCCCACTATTACCGGAAACTTTGTTACTGACCCTTCATGACCTTGCCTCCTTAACACAACCCGTAATACCTCCAGCTTCCAGGCATTATCTACTCTTGGGAATTGGCCAATTTCCTAAAGGTTAATGCCTTTCTGGAGAGATTTTTTTTATTTTCCCATAGTCTTAAGGACAGAATCAGAGATTAAGTATAGAATCCTATCATTAGCTTTCAAGGTATATATATTCCTTCTTCTTTGGTGCTTCTAAAAGAAGACTTTTTTTTTTTTTTAACTATAACACCCATCTAAAAAAAAAGCGAACTTAAATAATTTTCCAGTGATCTTCTTAACATTCTTTATTTTTCATAGGACAGTGAGGAAAGTCATAAAAATAGTGAAAGAGTAAAAGGGATCAAAACAATGGTTAGAGAAGTCAGGGAGCTCTGCAAGTCCAATAAAAGGCTTAAAAAGATTTGGTTTAAGATGCAGAAATAATCAGGGGCTCAAAGTGGGTAGGAGGGGAAGGAGGCATTTTGGAAGCAGGTAGGCTTCCCCCTCCCTCACAAATTTTACACTACATTGGTGAATGAATATATTTCTACACTTCCCAGTATATGCCAAAAGCTCCTGATTTCAAATAAGAAAACCTAGTTCAAGTCTTAGTTTTACATCTCATTAACTAGGTGAGATGCTTGATTTCTCTTGATCTAAGGTTATTACTCCATGAAATGGAAATAATATTTATTTCAGTAGTTTTCTCTCAATTGAAAATGTATTGTAAAATATGTTTGCTAAATTTTCATCAGTAAAATGTTAGTGTATTATAGACCCATCTTAGATGTCTGTGTAACTAGAAGGGGCTTGCTTAAGCATTGACAAATGATGACTTTCAAATAGGACACATCTTAGAGCTAAAGAGATGTTAGAGTACAGGAGAAATAAACCTTTGAGGGGAAAAGTTGTCAGGTTAAAAAGAAAACCCAAATAATCTGATTTGAGGGAATATATTTCACCAAATATGATTTATTTATTTGTAAGGGACTATAAAAACAAATGTTAACAATTTTAAGTAATAATACACAGTTAAAAGGAGTACTGAAATCTTATGCTTGATAATATTATATTTATTTTAAAGGGTCTTAATACTAATAAGAATGTTTCCGGGGCACCTGGGTGGCGCAGTCAGTTAACAGTTAAGCGTTCGACTTCAGCCAGGTCACGATCTCGCGGTCCGTGAGTTCGAGCCCCACGTCAGGCTCTGGGCTGATGGCTCAGAGCCTGGAGCCTGTTTCCGATTCTGTGTCTCCCTCTCTCTCTGCCCCTCGCCCGTTCATGCTCTGTCTCTCTCTGTCCCAAAAATAAATAAACGTTGAAAAAAAAAAAAAAAAAAAAGAATGTTTCCTTGAGACAGAATACTTAACTCTAGGTAATTGAAATGTCTTTCACGTATGTGGTGAGGAGAAATTGTAACTTGCTAGTTAAATTACGTTGTTTTAACCTTGCTAATCATTGTGGTACCTCGAATTTGTTTTGCATCCAGTTTGCATCCAGTTTAGTATGACTTTGAGATTTGGGGAAATGTGTAAGCCTGTCGGCCTGCAAAGTGTAATCTATTTACAATTCCTTGTTTGTTTGTTTGTTTAATTTTTTTAATGTTTATTTTTGAGAGAGAGAGAGAGACAGAGACTGAGCATGAGTGGAGGAGGGGCAGAGACAGAGGGAGACACAGGATCTGAGCAGGCTCCAGGCTCCCAACCATCAGCAGAGTCTGATGTGGGCCTTGAACCCATGAACTGTAAGATCATGACCTGAGCTGCAGTTGGACACTTAACCTACTGAGCCACCCAGGCGCCCCATACAATTCCTTGTGTTGTTTTAAAGATGTTTTGGGTTTAAAAAACGTGTATTAAGATCACCAGGTGTTCTTTATGAGATTGTTGATTTTTAAAAACATCTTAAATTGAGTTTTAGTATAATAACAGCCTTAGCATTGAACAGAATGCTCAATCTTTAGTCTCTAGGAGTCTAATAATGCAAAGAGATCTCAGGGAAATTTGAAACATTTAAAAATAGATCTCTGGAACAACCTGAAGTTTTCAAGTTTATGTGTTTGTTTATTTTGCTGTGTGTGCCAGGACACAAACAGGTTTTATTAATAAAAGGGGCATGTGCAATTTTGGGGAGCCTTCAGGTAACTTCTTTAAATAAGTATGTTTAGATTTATCAAAATAGTAATCGGGTTTGGTGAATTTAAGAAATACTGGATGATTATTGATCCTAAATTTCTCTCCCCCATTCACATACCTTAAGGACCAACAGTTTCTGTTAGATTGTGCCATTTAGTTTATGGGAGAGTGTTTTGTTTGGTTTTTAGGTTAAGCTAAAAGGTTCTCTTAACCTTACATTTTTGAAAGACCTTCATATGGAAAAAAGTAGAAGTATGATATTGGGTGGATTTTTTTGATGTCTGACTACGTTTAATTACAATTTTACTTTTCTATACAGTGAATTATTTGATCTTAGAGACTAACTGATGTTTTGTTAAATCTTTTAACATACTTGTTGTACTTCAAGGATGGTCTACATTTGGCCTGTGGCAGGTCTAATAGCAGCAGTCAATTAATCAAGCAATATAAAAGTGTTTATCTGACACTGACCTTGTGCCGGATATTATGGGATTAACAAAGCCCCTTGAGCTGGTCAATAAATTTTAAGTGATTATGACCCTGAGGCCTCTCTTTTGTCTGAAAACTGAATGCTGGGCATAGGTTCAGCAAAATGGATATTGAAACATCAACCCAAGGGTGCTCCCTTCTAATTTCCCCAACCAATTGCCAGAAAAGTCATCACTAATCCACTAAATCCTAATCAGTTTTGGTGATTTAAGATTATCACTATCTAAAGAGATAGACTCCTAGAGTAGTTCAGTGGCAAAAGAAACTCTGGAGTCAGAAAACAGGCTTGAAAGTTTTCAACTAATGTTTTAACATTTATTGGTGCAACATAGTGTAGTAGGTGCTGGGGTTCTAAAGATGAACAAAAACAAGATTCTCTTCTGTGGGATCTTACAGGATAATGGGGAAACCAGGTCTGTATTCAAAATGAGAGCCATCAAGACTACCAGTGGCACACACAGAGCTTTTGGGAACACATAGGATGCAGTCTAACTGTGCATGAAGGAAATGGACAAACTGATTATTTCTAGTCCCTTTAAATGAAGAAATGAAACAGAACAAAACAAAGAGCCTTTAGATTTAGACAGTAGCTATAGAGGAGAATAATATGGACTCAAAGACCGAAACCCAGTTATCCAAAGAAACTCAGAAGTAACATTGCATGAGCTTATGATTTTAAGATTTGCCAAAGGAATAGAATTGCAATTTAGTAGTTGAAAGGGACATTTTGCTGAGCTCTGATACTTTTTGATGTAAATACTTTTCATTATACTTCTATCAGGTCGTCAATGAGAGTTGATTAAAATCATCACATTTCCCCTCTGGGTCAGATAACAATTATTAAATAGATAGGGAGTAGACCCCAAATTCTATCACAGGCCAGGTTTTTGACATTTTTCTTCTTAGTGTTCCTTTAGGCACCTGATAAAATTTTATAAATTTGTGTTTCTTTCTTTTTTTTTTTTTAAGTTTATTTATTTTGAGAGAGAGAGTGTGAGGGAGGGAAAGGGCAGAGAGGGCGGAGGGAGAGAATCCCAAGCAGTGTCTGCCCTATCTGTAGGATTGCATTCTAGTTTTGGCTTTCTTGCCTGTTTTTGTTACCTTGAGCAAGTCACTTAAATATTTTTGTGGCTCAGATTCAGGGTCAAGTGAGACTATAATAATAGTAGTAACCAAATAATAATTCATAGAATTAGGTGCCTAGCCTACCATATGGACATTTAAAATAGAACAGGTAGTATTAGTTAATTTTTAGAAAACCTTATCTTCTTTTTGATGTTGTTTGAATGCTGTTTGCTACTTTTGAAAGTGAAAAGTGGTTCCATCGTGTAATGGTTAGCACTCTGGACTCTGAAAGTGAAAAGTGTATTTTGTGCTTCTGGAAATGAAGCTAAGATTCTTGGGCACTAGATGGACTAGTAGCTTGGAAACTGAAGCTTTGGAGTACCAAATACCTAATAAACAAAAACATTTAGTGAATAGTTAGTAAAAGCAACATGCACCTGCGTGTTGGTGATTGGGAGTAAGATGGGTTTGACACCAAAATGAATGAGGGTCACAACTTAAGAATGTTAAGCCTTACTCTTCAATGAAACTGCTGTTATATCAGAGCAGACTGAGTTTTTGGAACATATATAGAGTTAAATCTGTGTATACATTATTCAGCCATCCAGCCGTGTTAGTGATCCAGAAACTATATGATCTCTCAAAGTAAAGTCACAAACTTGATATGTTTAATAAAAGATCTCCATTGTTGACTTAAGCAGTTTTCATCAGAATTAAACAGATCTAGTTAGCTTTTTGCTGATTTCCACACTTTATAGCAAAGGATAGAAAGGGGAGCTTCATGCAGACACTCAGTGGTGAGAAGTGATAGGCAGAGCCTGACTAAAAGGGAAAAACATCCCTTTAAGTAAAGTGTATTCACTTCTGTGAACTCATCTCAGTTTTGTGAGGTAGTTTAGGAAGGTGAAATTAACTTCTTTTTATAGGGAAAAAAGTTGGAGCTCAGAGAGTTTCAGTACTTCAGCTCATGGGCTGGCAGGTTATGATTGGTGGGCCAAGAATTGAACCCACATCTCCCAATTTGCTGGCAGGAATCCAGAAAGGCATCCAGGAGGAGCATCCATAGGTCTCAGGGGCACTATATGAACAGTCCGCAGGATTAGAGTTAGTGAAAACTGTGTGGGAAACATTACTAAAAGGTTAAATCATGTTGGTGTGGTCTAAGAAGATGAGAATGAGTTCCCCATTTTGAGAAGAATTTCGTTTATAGTGGTTTAAAATTAGGAGACAAAACTGTTGCGGTATTAAAAGAAGAACCATGGGTAACTGGGAAGCTTAGTTGCTTGTTTCCTGAGGTTCATTCTTCTCTTCACTTGTTTTTTTTTTTTTTTTTTTTTTTTAATACTCTGTAGTGACCCTTGAAAGGTGCTTTGGAATGAAAGAAGGGTGACCAGCATAGTGGTCTTCAAACATTTTCACTCCAGTAAAAGAATTTTGAAAACTGTGGATTCCCTCATGTATTTCTTCATTGACACTTGAAATTTTTGTCATAAGTTTAAATCATTTGCTAAAGTAAAATTGTTGTTGAGTGTAATTATTGAATTTCTTAATAAAATTGTTCTATCCTTCTTAAACATATTTATTTGAACCAAAAGCCAAAACTATGTAAAACTACCACTATCCATTTACAGCTACTCTTCAGCAGTCTGAAATTTTAGACTGTTAATTCTTCTCCTTGAGGTCTTTGTTATTACACTTTTGTCACTAAATTTTTATCCTTATGTATTATTATGTTTAAAAATCGACCTTTGATCACCTTATCATACTTATGGTAATGAAATTTAATTTACTGTTACCATAAGACTAATATTTTTTTAAGTTATTGCAATGATTTTTAGTACACAGTTGATCAGAATAACGTGGTGAATTAGAAATTTTGATAAGTAATAATAGAAGGACATTTGTATCAGTGCTTTATTGGTGCATTCCTTTTAATTCATGTATCAATGAGATTATTCATTGCAGAAAGTTTAGTATGTTTTTCAGTCTTTTTAATGTATATATTATGAAAATTTGTTTACATAAATAAGTTGAAGAAGATGTAAGAGTATTAATATAGCAGTGTCACATAATTCTTTGAACTTATGGGTTCTTATTCAAAATCTCAGAGATCTGTCATTTAAAGTTATGATTAATGATTTCTCCGCTGACAACCAAATTAGGTCTTGCTACAAGTTTATTCCAAGCAAAGAATTGGCAAAGCCACCTGAGTTGTCAAAGGACCCCGATTAGGGCTGTATACTTTTTCACCACCAGTATTTCAATGTCCCCTTGCGTCCTGCCCAGAGGTTTTTCCTACCCCAGCATGAGATTTGTGATGGGTGAGCTGTGTGCCTTGATTTTGTAAAGGGGGATTAGGGGGATTGGAAAAAGGAAAGTGGAAAGGGGCAGGGGAACCTACTCTCTAGGGAATTCTCAGCACATCAGTTCTAGGAAAGCGTACTTAGAAACATTGGTCTGGAAATTGTTTTATCATCTTTGTGCCTGAGTATTCTTCATACCCTTTGGCAGCTCTCATGAATGTACTTCCAGGAGTTTGCCCACCCTAATTTGAATACTGTGGTGCTAGTAACCAGTGTATTGTGTGTTCATAATTAAAAATTTTTTTTCTCTCTGGTGTGTGTGTGTGTGTGTGTGCGTGTGTGTCTCCTTTAAACTTAGAACATTGCTGACTCAGGTAAATAGTTTATGTTGTTTAGGTAATGTCCTAGTATTAACTGCTTCCATGCATCAGCTTATAAGTTGTCCTGTCCTTAGCGCGAATCTTCGAGATCCTAATGCTCTATAATTCTCCAGATCAGGATTAACACTTGAACTGCCTGTAACTTTTTTCCCTATAAATCTTTTGCTAGTCCTATTCACATTTACTAGTACCTGGGTAAAGCATATCTTAAATAGCTTAACAGAAGGAGTTGCTTGCAATTTTTAGTAAACAGCAAATAGTTGACCACATTAGATTGCTTTTTTGCTCTCGGCTTATTTCTTTTGGGTATCAGTTCATAAAATTACAGCAGTACAAGAGACCTCAGATATAATTTATATTAACTCTTTCCTTTTACAGAAAATGAAACCAGAGAGATGAAGCCAATCGTCCAAGGTCACAGAGGTGGTATTAGAATAGCAGAACCTGTCTCCTAACTCCCATTATTAAACCCTTAGCTACATCACACCTTCTGCTGCCTTTGGCTAAATTGCATTTCTCACCTCAGTCCTATTTAATATTATTTCTCCTGGGGACTGACTAGCTTTTTGTCGACTCAGCATTATTTTCTAAATAGGCATTTGCTTTTTCATGGAAGACTTTTCTGAAAACAAAAATACTCCTTATCCTCTGGCAAATACTTTCTGGTGCACGTAGGACATAGCTAGGCAAGCCTGGGGCCCCGCAGCCCCCTGGCAGTGGCACCGGAGGAGGGAGGGGATGTTAACAGGTCAGAGTAGAGGTGGATTGGCAGAGCTGGGGCTGGTGGGAGGTGGGAAGCTTACATCATTTCCCTGCAACTGGGCTCTGGCGAGGCTGTAAGGCCTCACTTTCCCCTGTGCAATAGTTTACCAGATTGACAGAGATTTGTAAAAGAAAGAAAAGGTACGGTGGGACGGACGCTCCCCATTCATAAATCTGTGCTCTAAGATGAAACTGTCAATAAGTAACTCGAAGCAGCAAGAACTGTCTGTGCTTCGCTCTCCCCCAGCTCAGTTCCTTTCTGCTCCGCCCCATCCCTGCTCTCTCTGCTGCTCAGATCAGCTTCCTGCTTCTCATGAAAGCTGTTCTCCTATAAAGCTGGTCTGCTTTCACTGAAAGCATTATATTCATAAGTCTGAGTCAGGTTTTGTGGAAGTATTGTTGGTTTGGTTTTCTTTAGGGGGACGGAAAGGGAGGGAAGAATGTAAAAAAAGGAGGGGGGCAGACTGAAAAAGCAAAATCATCATGAATTTTGTTGTTACATCGTGTCGGTGTTATAACCAGCTCTGTAGACTGCCGCACTGAAAACATTTCTGTGAGAGGTATGTGCTTGAAAAATGGAAAGGTGACTGTTGGCCGTGGTGCAGACTATCCACCCAGCAGCTGCTCAGATGTCTGTGAGGCTGTTATTTTCTAGTGTTTTGATACAGAAAGAGCAGTCGTTACATGAGACAAGGTACAGTTAGCAGCTATTGATAAGATGTTAAATCTTTGCTGCGTCCCCACATCAGGACTCCTGAAATGCTTCTTCGGGCTGCTTACGTCCAGTCAGATCCACAGTGTTCTTCCAGGCTCCTTTTGGTGGTGATTGTAAACAAGATGATGATCTTTAATACCTCTCTCATTATTTATGAGCCACATGACAAAGATTAACGAGTGAGACTTCCAGGAGCCTAGAAGAAGCTTCGGATTCATTAGGAGCTTTTTTTTTTTTGCATTGGCAGATAACAAAAGTAAAAGGAAATGGTTGATGATTTACCGTAACTCAAAGTGAAAGTTTTTTTTAAAGTTTAGAGGGTGTGTTATGTTTAAGTGGAAAAATCTGGAGGGGTCACTGTGAAATTTAGAAGCATAACGCCACCCACTACAGTGGGTGCCTGACCTATATTAAGGCCAGAAGGTTTGGGAACACATATGGATGTATCTTTTCAAAGGAGATTAGGAAATGTGTATGAACATTTCTATTCAGTGGTCCTATTCAGAGGAATAGGATTAAGAATTAAGAATGTAACTAACACTGAAGGAAATCTATATTTGTTATGAAAAATCCAGGCTTTTCTGTTAGGAAAAGTTTTAGATAATATTTAAAGTAGAAAAAATAAAATATTTTATCATGTACATTGGCTCAGCTACTAGTGACAGAGACCATTCAAACACCAAAGGACTTTCTGCCTGATTTTAAGAGTTCCTTTATCACGGGAAAAACTTGAAGTCTTGAATGTCAGCATGCTTTAAATTTATTTTACAACACTTCGGAGTTAAATTGTTTAAGTTTACCGACATATGAATGTGCCAGGACTATTGTCCTTTTCCCCACTACTTTAAGTAGTGCTTAAATTGTAGAAAGCTCTTATTCATGAATAGAATAGGCTAGCTATTATAACTCAACCTGAATTCTTCCCTTTAAGAGACTGTGCCATTTAAACTTCACTTCTTTTCAGATATTTGCAACAAGCGCTAATCTTCATGATCACAGAGGATGTTGTTAACAAGTTAAAAGTATAAAAGGTTCTAGAACAGAAACAATTTGGGAAATAAAAGGCTTCTGAGAAGGAATCCCCTCTATACCACACACAGACAGGTAGCCACCCTGATTGTATTTACCTTGGTCATTGTCAAGTGTAGCTGCACATTAGAAACCCCTGGAGAGCTTTTAATATCTACCATTGCCCAGGCCCTTCCCCAGAGATTCTAATTTAATTGGTTGGGGGTGGGGCCTGAGCTTTGATAGATTTAAAACATCCCCAGGTGTTTCTAAGGTGTAGTCAGAGTTGACAATAGTTGCATTACCTGAACATCCTGAGTGCTGAAGCATCCCATTCAGTTTGGGGTTCTGTATGTATTGACGCCAGATCTGCTTTGGTTTGTGTCCTTTTACGTCTGAACTTTGTCACTAGCTGCTCATTAGATATTGAATATCATCTCTCCCCTAAGACTTAGCTTTCCCAGGCTAAACAGTCATTTCTCCAGTCTTCAGGACTAGTTTCTCATCCAGAAAGGACCCTTTCCCTTTCTGGTCACTGCCTGTCCTGGAATCACTCTTGTTTATCAGTATCACCCTTAAATAGGGTACCCTTGGGACAGAGCCCATAACTCTAGATGCGAGGTGCCCAGCACAGGGTGCAGAGAGTACAGGAAAGCTGTAACCCTCTCAGTCTGGACACTGCACTTCTGTTATCGGTGGCGAAGATTACGTTAGCTTTTTTGGCAGTCATGTCACACTGTTGACTCATGTTGAGCTCGAAGTCAGCTCAAGCTTTTAGTTCTTTTTCGCATGAACTGTACTTAAGTCAGGCCTTTCCTACTCCATGCTTGCAGGGTTTTTTTCCCCCCACTGTATTGCCAGGGTTTACATTTATATAAGTGAAACATAAGAGGAAAACCCACTGAATCAGTTGTTCCACACAGGGAGAGTGATGTATTCAGACTGAATGCCAGAAGTTTATGATGTGCATAGAGCAGCAATTTTAAAAAGTGATCTAGACCATTCATTCGGATCCACCATTAAATTTAATCTTAATTCAACCCATCTTTGTAGCGTTCCTTCTGATTTATTACTCAGTGCTTGCTGTTCAAAGTTAAGAACCCATTTGAATATGCAGACTGTTTTAATGTTTGCATTCAATAGTTAGTCAAATGCCTTTACAAAATCAAAATATATTATATGCATGGCACTCCTATGAACTGTTTGTGTAATGTCTTTATTTTAAAAGGAAATGTGTTGAATTTGTTATGGTATTCTTGTTTAATGACAGAAATGGAAGAAAATATTTTGCAGATGATCAGGTGACTTGTCTAAGATCATACATTTTGCTCCTGTCAAGACTAGATGCTGATGCCCACTCCAGACCACAAATGCTGATGCCATCTGTCATTTAGGATAAGACTTCAAAGGAAACCTAAAGGAATTCAAGCCTCTGAATGCTTCACTGTTTCTTTTGGGGTATTTAATATTTAATCCCTTAACATGTAACTCAGTCAACTCCTGATTTGTTATTCATTTAGTGTCCTGCCCAAAGCAATAAAAAGAGGAGTAAAATGACTAGCCAGCATTCCTCAGTTAACTGAGGAATAGTATTCTTAGGAGTTTGCACATCCTGCGTCCCCTTGGAAAGTTATTTCTCCTAACCTCCCTCGCCCAACACACACACACACACACACACACACACACACACACACAGTTGTTGGTAGAGTAATATCCGTTTGCTCATAATGAATCACAGCATGGGAAGCTTTTGTATATTAAGGAGAGGTATATATGGACATTCTTTGAATTTTGCAGATAAGGAAACTGAGGCACAAAGCAGAAAAGGCTTCTGTAGCCCTGGTGCTTAGCAGCATATATACGCGTATATGCATACCTAGTAAGTACCTGGATACTGCACAGCACTCTTCAGTATTGGTTTCTTCTCCACATAGGAATTGGATTTTACCTTTCTTTTCCCCCCAGCTGTGCCCTTAGGCACTCATTTCCTTAAAAGTGTTGAAATGGAAGAGATTTTTCAAGAATATCTATTACTTTAGAAAAGCTCCAGTGATATAGTAAAAGCTCAGATAACCAGGTTTATTTTTCCTGCCTTTGACACACAGGAAAATAACCTTCTTTCCTCCCCTTTAAAAAATTGATTCTAAACAATTTAGTTTAAAAAAAAAAAGATCTTCAAAGAATGAATAGCCGAGGGCCAGTCTGTATACGTCTGGCCCAAATGTCCACATTGTCATTAGGATCCAGCGAAACTGATACTTCCAAGACTGACCCTAATGTATGATAAGCCCTGCAGTCACCAGTGACTTAATTACATTCACTATACTGTACTTACTAAAGCAAGAAAGTATACTTTAATACATTCTAGGAAGGGTTTCAATAGCAGTAGTTGAAATAAAAAGGCTTTGTAAGTAAATGTAGTCAGTCAGACTAGACTACTGCTTCAGCCTTTTGGTTAATATAGGTTTGATTGTATGTCTTCCTTCACACTTTGAAAATACCTGGCTTTATTAACTTGAGGCTGGCAAAATATGACCAGTAATATTCTCTGAAACTGCACTTTTAGAGCATCCACTCTTCTTTTCCAGAGTAGTCCCAAATGTCTATTTTCTATTTTGGAAGCATATTTTGCATTACTTCAGTTAATACTGGTTATATCTTTTGCTTGGCTATTCTTCTTATCTCACGTCCTGAAATCCATTCTTAGGAATCCTTCCGTATTTTTATGCTTCATAATGATGCTTTTAACCAGATGGTTTTAACAGTAAATGAAGATTAAATGTACACAGAACCATGAACCATGTACACATGAGCCATACAGAAGCATACATTTGGAAACTAATATGACAAATGGATGAAGGTATGATTATTACTGGAATCCATTAATTCTTGAGTAGTACTCAGTACAAAGTATCCATACTTAATTTGGAATCAAAGATGGGATATCAGAAAAAATGAGATTGGGAAGCACAGATTCATCACAATTACTTTTTGTTGTAGAATTCTAAAATGTAAAGATGTAAAACTCTAATCTCTCTAAATTACTGTTCAGAGAGTGCTTATGTAGACATGTCTTCCAAAGCTTCAGACAAATTACCTAAAATATTTTTTTCTTTGTTTGTTTTAAATAAGCTTTACTCCCAAAATGGGACTTGAACTCGTGACCTGGTGATCAATAGTTGCATGCTCTACTGACTGAGCAAGCTAGGCATCCCTGCCTCAGACAAATTCCTTTTTTTTTTTTTTTCTTGTTAAATGTTTATTTTGAGAGAAAAAGAGAGAGAGAGCACTGGATGCATACGTTCCCATGAGCAGGGAAGGGGCAGAGAGAGAATCCCAACCAGCCTCAACACTGTGAGCACAGAGCCCTACCACGGGGCTCAATCCCACAAACCATGATCAGATCATGACCTGAGCTGAAATCAAGAGTCGAGCAGTTAACTGCCTGAGCCACCCAGGTGCCCCAAAATTAGTTTTTATAAGGCACATCCCAACAGTCATTTTCCTATGTGTGTTTTTCTTTTTTATTATTTTTATAACTTTTAAGACTGGGTGAAACTCATCAGACTTTCTTTAAAAATAACAACTTATTTCTCTTAGTTCTGGAGGCTGGAAGTCTGAGATCAGGGTGCCATCATGGCCAGGTGAGGT
The DNA here is from genome assembly GCF_027475565.1 of Acinonyx jubatus. Classification (NCBI taxonomy): domain Eukaryota; kingdom Metazoa; phylum Chordata; class Mammalia; order Carnivora; family Felidae; genus Acinonyx; species Acinonyx jubatus. The sequence continues at coordinate 53,641,994 of NC_069384.1, forward strand.
CCCTCAGCTGGACTGCAGACTTCTTGTATCTTCACATGATAGAAGGGCCAGGGGAACTCTCTTTTTTTTTTTTTTTTTTAAATGTTTATTTATTTTTGAGACAGACAGAGACAGAGCATGAATGGGGGAGGGGCAGAGAGAGAGGGAGACACAGAATCGGAAGCAAGCTCCAGGCTCTGAGCCATCAGCCCAGAGCCTGACGCGGGGCTCGAACTCACAAACCCTGAGATCGTGACCTGAGCTGAAGTCGGAAGCTCAACCGACTGAGCCACCCAGGCGCCCCCAGGGGAACTCTCTTTTAAAGGACACTGATCCCATTCATGAAGGTGCCACCCTCATAACCTAAGCAACCTCTCAAAGGCCCTACCTTCTGTTTTCAGCATGGATTTTGAGAGGGCACAAACATACAGACCTTAGCATTCCACCCTTGCCCCCCACCCTCCAATCATGTCCTCAAATTCAAAATGCATTCATACCAAAGCATTGCTTCCAAAGTCTTATTAGTTCTAGCATCAACTCCAAAGTTTGTCTAAATATAATTTATGTCAGATATGGATGAGACTCCAGCTATGATTCATCCTGAGGCAAATTCCTCTCTAGCTATGAACATGTGAACTCAAACAGGTTATGTGCTTCCAAAATGCAATGGTGGTAAAGTCATAGACTTAAAACACTCCTGTTCCAAAACAGAGAAATAAGAAAGGAAGGGTTGATAGGTCTCAGGAAACTTAAAACCCAACAGAACAAACAACATCAAATCTTAAGACTCAAGAATAATCTTTACTTTGATGCTGTGCCTGCCAGGCCCGTTGTGGCAGGGGTCCCACCTTCCAGACACACTAGATAGAGTATTCCTGTCCCCATGGCTTAGTTGGGTGCAGTCTGCACAACATCCCTCCTGGGCTGGAGTGGTATGATGGTATGCCTGTCACTCTACTGGTTGGAGGTTATGCAGTGCCTGCAGCCTCTCCCCCACCCCCACATCTTGGCTGAGCTTTGCCCTTGTAGGGATCTCTCTGGAAGCCTTGCTCTCACTCTGCTTCTGTCCTAGCTCCTCATGGCTCTATCCTTTGAAATTTAAGTGAGATAGCTGCTCCCCCTGCTTTGGGTGGGGTCTTCTGGTTTGTTGAAACCCAAGTGATGTACTCCTCCTTTGGAAACCAAGGAAGAAATCCTGATAAGCTCTGAATTGCCTTTGGAATTCTTTCCTTGTCCAGAAAAATGTTGCACATTTGAAGCAGTGTGGCTCTGTGGTCCCCGATTATGAATTCTAAGAAGTTATAAAACCAGCTTTCATTCCTGTTTTCTCCTTTAGTTCCAGTTGCTCTTTTCTCTCTGGGGTGGCTGATAAAATCCCTAGTTCACACCCATACTAATCTCCTTATCAAAAGATCTCTTAGCCACACCCTTAATGGTCTCTTCCAAATGTGCTTGCTCGCTTTTTGTAGTAGGGATGAGCGGAGACTTCTCCAAATTTTAAACTTATGCTTCCCTTTTAAAAATTCTGTCGTTTCTTTCTTTTTGCATTTTACTATAAGTATTCAAGAGAATTGAAGCTGCATCTTCAACACTTTGGTTAGAAAAAGTTCAGCCCAGTGTCCAATTTCATTGCCCACAAGTTCTATCTTCCATAAAATACTAGGACATGAGCATAATTCAGCCACATCCTTTGCTACTTTATAGCAAAGATGGCCTTTCCTCAAGTTTCCAATAACATGTTTCCCATTTCCAATGAAGCCCTCATCAGAATGGCCTTCTTGTCCATATTTCCACAAATTTTCTGTTCAAGACCACTTAGGTTATTCTCTAGGAAAATTGAGGCTTTCTCTATTATCTCTTCCCCTTCTGAGCCGTCACGGGAGTTGTTTTTAATGCTCTGTTCAAGGTATTGTAGACTTTCCCTGGCATGCACTTCAGAGCTCTTCCAGCCTCTGCCCATTACTCAGTTCCAAAGCTACCTTACGTTTGTAGGTATTTGTTGTAGCGGAACCACAAGTTTGGTACCCGTTTTCTGTCTCAGTCAGTTAAGGCTGCTATGACAAAAATCACAGACCAGATGGCTTACCAGTAACAAATACACATTTCTCACAGTTCAGGAGACTGCAAATTCAAGATCACGGTCCTAGTTTGTGAATCACAAAACGTCTTACTAGGATAATTATTATTATTGTACTTCGTATTTAGAAAGCTCCGAAGGAAAAAAAAAAAGACAAAGAAAATGGATGTCAAATGTTTTATCGAGTAGGCCCAAATTAACCTAAATCACCAAAACAAGTATGTATGACTTCTGTATTGAAATATATTGATTTATACTTTTCGATATTACCTTTGTATGAATCTTAGAATTATTTGATTGTTTTTATTAAAATACTTTAATTAGATGTCTTTGAAGTTGTATAGGTGTCCCTTTCTTTATTTAACAAGGGCTTTCCTTCATCTGGGAGCTCAGAAAAACCCATCTTGGAGAAGATGATGGATTAGATAAGAGCTGATCAGTAGATCTGAGGAAGATTGGACTGGGAGTGGTGGGAGGAAATGCAGAGGCTGTGAGGTGCGGAAGGGCAGGATACCTAGGAGAACTGGAAGACTCTAATATGGCTTGAGTTGGCAAACAAAAAGGGCAGGAGCATGCAGGTGGAAACCAGAATATGTGGGAGTTTGCTTTGATTAAATTATGACAAGCATGGTGGGAACATTGGAAAATTTACAGCTGGGGAGTGAGGTATTTGGATTCGCATTTTGTGAAGATCAGTCTGGTTGCCTCAGGAGGTGATGCTTTTAAGGAAGGCACAAAAGGGAATGCAGAAACCATTAAAGACATTATAATAGTGGTAGCTAAATAGGTGGTGGCAGTGGAATGGGAAGAACATACACTTAGGGACTTGAATTAGTGGTGTTTTACGATTGACCAGTTGTGTACATGAGATGGGAAACCACTCCATGTTAGCATCTGAGTGCCTTAGACAATACAGTGGCAACTGCCAAAATGGGGAAAGCCCCAAGAGAAGCAAATTTGGGGGCTGTAGGGAAAGATGAGGTGTTTAAGTGTACACCTGTTGAGATTGAAGTGCCTGTACCTAGATTGAATAGTCATTTATCAGTAAAATATGTTTGGACTTCAGAAGAGAGGAAGTGGTTTGAGATTCAAATTTGGCAATCATTGGCATATGGTGATTGAAGCCTCCAGAATGAATGAGGTCAGCCAAGGAGGAGTATGGAATGAGAATATAACCTGATTTGATAACCCTAACCCAAGGCCCTGCAGACGAGACAAGGAGTGAGAACAGGAAAGGAAAACATACATTACTCACCTGCTTTTTATTTTGAGATAATCATGAATCTATTTGCAGTTATCAGAAGTAATACAAACACTTCATCCATGTTCCCCCATGATAACTTCTTGAAAACTATGGCGAACTATCCACAAGAGTATTTACCTATATACAGTCATCTGCAGAACATTTCCTTCACCTCAGTGTCCCTCGTGTTGCCATTTTTATAATCCTATTCACTTTCCTCTTGTTCCACCCCTTTATAATTCTCTGTAACCACAAATCTCTTTCCATTTCTATAGTTTTGTCTTTTTAAGAATGTGACAGAAATAAAGTCATATAGTATGTAGTCTTTTGAGATTGGCTTTCTCAGCAAAATTCTCCAGAGGTGCATGCAAGTTGTATCATTAGTTCTTTTTTACTGCCAAATAGTATTCTGTGGTGTAGAGATACAACAGTTTATGTAACCACTCACTTGTTGAAAGACATCTGGGTTTCCAGTTTGGGGCTATTGTGAATAAAGCTGCTGTGAACATTCATGTACCTGTTTTTGTATGAATAATTTTTTGTTTCAACTGGATAAATGCCGAGGAATGCAATTGCTAGGCTGTATGATAGTTGTGTGTTTAGTTTTTAAAAGAAACTGACAAATGTGTTCTCAGAAAGTCATTATTTTACATTCCTGTCAGCAATGTAGAATAGTCTAGTTTCTCTGTATCATCACCAGCATTTGGTGTTGTCACTTTTTTAAAAAGCTGTTTCAATAAATGTATAGTGATTGGAATTTGCATTTCTTTGGTGACTAATAATAATTGAATATCTTTTCATGCATTTACTTGCCATTTATAGTCTTTGGTAAAATATCTTTTCGTGTACTTTGCCCATTTTCTAATTGGATTGTTTTATTATGGTTGTGTGGTGAAGTCTTTTTTTCTTTGTCTGTGGATGTCTTGCACTCATTGAGTTGCTTTTGTGCCTTGGTCAAAAATAAGATGGCATATTTTTATACAGGTTTATTTCTGGATTTGCTGTTCTCTTTCATTGATCTATGTGTGTGCTTCTCCACCAATATCCTACATTCTTGATTAACTGTAGCTATATTAAACCTTGAAATCAGGTAGACTGTTTCCTCACACTTCATTCTTTTTCAGAATTGCTTTAACTCTTCTAGTTCCTTTGCCTTTTCATATAAAATCTAGAATGAACTTGTTTACAACTATTGTATCTACAAAAAATTTGCTGGAAATTTTTAGCAGTTGTGTTAAATCTGTACATTTTGAGGAGAATTGACATCTTTATTATGTTTAGATTTATTTATTTATTTAATTTGAGAAACAGAGCAAGTACATGAGCAGGGGAGGGATGGAGAAAGAAGGAGAGGGAGAATCCCAAACAGGCTCCACACTACCAGTGCAGAGCTGAACATGGGGCTCTAACCCACGAACCATGACATCATGACCTGAGCCAAAATCAAGAGTCGGACGTTAACCGACTGAGCCACTTAGGCACCCCTAGTCTTCCAGTTCTTGAACACAGTAAGTTCCCTCATTTATTTACATCTTCTTTGCATCTTTTCTTTAACATTTTGTCAGCACACAAGCATTGGACATGTTTTATTAGATTTATAAGTTAACTATTTCATTTAAAAAATATTGTAAGTGATATTGTATTCTTAATTTTGGTGTCTACACATTCATTGCTAGTGTATTAAAATTTTGATGTCCACGTGTTCATTGCTTATATATAAAAATATAATTGATTTTTGTGTGTTTCACTTATATCTTTTGACCTTATAAACTCACTCATTTTAGGAGTTGTTTTGTAGATTCCTTTGAATTTTCTACATAGACAATCATGACATCAGCAAATAGAGATAGTTTTATTTCTTCCTTTCAGATCTATTTGCCTTTTATTGCCCTTGATAGAACTTCCAGCACTAGAACTTTCAGTTCTAGTCCAGAACTATTGCAGTGCTAATAAGAGTCATGATAGTGGACATCTCTGTCTTGTTCCTAATGTTAGGGAAGAGGCATTCAGTACTTTACTGGTACAATTTAAGCTGTAAGTTATTTTTAGATACTCTTTATCAAGTTGAAGAAATTCCCTTCAGTCCCTCTTACTGAAATGGATGTTGAACTTTGTTACTTTATCTGAGTCAATGGATATGATCATATGATTTTTCTTCTGTTACTTGTTAATATGGTAGATTGTATTAGTTGATTTTTGAATATTGGACCATCCTTGCATTCCTGAAATAAATCCCTGGTTATGTTGTATGGTTCTTTACATTGTTGAATTCTTTCACCAATATTTTATTAGAGATTCTTGCATCTATTCTAATGAGAGATACTGGTGTGTAGCTTTTTTTTTCCGTGCTATTTTGTTTGGTTTTGGTGTCAGAGTAAATACCAAAATCATTTTTCTGTTTTCAGTTTTATTGATTTCATTATTATTTCTGTAATTTCTGCTTATTTGAGTTTATTTTGACCTTTTTTCCAGCTTTTCAAATTGAGTTTTAATTATTGATTTGTAAGATTGCCTTTTTCAAAAACAAAGCATTTAGTGCTACACATTTCCCTCTAAGTACTGCTTTTGCTGTGTCCCCAAAATTTTGATAGGCTGTATTTTCATTTTTATTCAGTTCAATGTAAAAAGAAAAAAAATTCCCTTGAGACTTTTGATCTGTGGATTAATTATAAGTATACTGTTTAGTTTCTAAGTGTTAGGGAGTTTTCCTGTAATCTTTCTGTGTATGATTTTAAATTTGACTCCATTGTGATTAGAGAACTCATTCTGTATGATTTCAATTGAAAAAAAAAGTTGTTGATGAACTTGTTTTATAGCCTAGCATATAGGCTTTCTTGGTTTGTATTCCATGAACACTTGAAAAAGAATGTTTTTCTTCTGTTGTTGGGTTAAGTGTTCTATAAATATTTAGATCCTGTTGGTAATATTGTTGAGTTCTTGTATATCCTTTCTGATTTTTTCCTCTAATCATTCCATCAGTTGCTGAGAGGATTGTTGATGTCTTTCACTTTAATTGTGGATTTACCTATGTCTCATAAGTTTTTACTTCTATATTTTGTAGATCTGTTATTAGTTAATACACATTTAGTGTTTCTATATCTTCTTGGTGGCATGGCCCTTTTATCATGATGTAATGTCTCTCCCTGTGTCTGGTAATACTCTTAGCTCTGATGTCTACTTTTTCTGATAAATACAGCTCTCTTTCTTTATTTTGATTACTATTTCTGTGATATTCCATTTTCATTTTTTTTTACTTTCAACCTACCTTATTTTTGAAGTGGGGTTCTTATATACGGCATATAGCTATATGATGTTTTTTAATCCACTGCTAATTTGTCCTTTTAATTAGTGCATTATTTTCCTTTTCTTTATATTCCTTTACTTCCTCCATCTACAATACAATTGTCTAAAATACTTCACATACATTTAAAACCACATCAGACACTTATTTGTTTAAACCATCAGACATAATTTAGAAAACTCGAGAAGAAGGAAAGCCTATTGTATTTACCATATCTTTGTTTATCGTGTTTTTTCTTTCTGATATTCCAAGGTTCTTTTTTTTTCTTTTTGTTTATTGAACTTCTTTAGCTATTTCTTTATTTAGATCTGCTATTGAAAATTTTCTCAGTTTTTCTTCATGTGATAATATATTCTATTTTCTTGTCCTTCCTGGAAGATTTTCACTGGGTGTAGGATTCTAGGTTGACAGTTCTTTTCTTTTAGTACTTGAGAAATGTGTCACTGTCTTCTGCTCTCATGGTTTCTGATGAGAAATCTGCTGTGATTTGAATTGTTTTTCCTCATGTAGGTGAAGGTCTCTTTTTTCTCTTGCTGTGTTTAAGATTTAAGATGGAGGTGGGGGTAAGATAATTGCTTTTCAGAAGTTTGACTATGATGTGTCTTTCTTGATATATGTCTCTTGCCAAATTTGGAAGTTTTTAGCCACGCTTTCTTTGAGTAGTTTTTCAGCCCTACCCACCCCCCCCTTTTTTTTTTTGGATCGTAAAGAGAGCAAGCGCAAGTGGGGGAAGGGCAGAGAGAAAAGGAGAGAGGAATTTAAAAAAAATTTTTTTTTTAACGTTTATTTATTTTTGAGACAGGGAGAGACAGCATGAACGGGGGGAGGGTCAGAGAGAGAGGGAGGCACAGAATCTGAAACAGGCTCCAGGCTCTGAGCTGTCAGCACAGAGCCTGACGCGGGGCTCAAACTCACGGACCGCAAGATCATGACCTGAGCCAAAGTCAGACGCTTAACTGACTGAGTCAGGTGCCCCCCCTTTTTTTTAACATTTATTTCTGAGAGACAAAAAGAGACAGAGCATGAGTGGGTTAGGGGCAGAGAAAGAGGGAGACAGAATCCGATGCAGGCTCCAGGCTCAGAGCTGTCACAATAGAGCCTGATACGGACCTCAAACCCATGAACCATGGGATCACGACCTGAGCCAAAGTTGATGTTTAACTGACTGAGCCACCCAGGAGCCCCAAGGGAGACAGGAATCTTAAGCAGCCTCCATGTTCTGTATAGAGTCTGATGTGGGGCTCCATCTCATGACTGAGATCATGACCTAAGCCAGAATCAAGAGTGGACAGATTGAGCCACCCAGGCACGTCTGCAATGACATATTTAGATCTTTGGTTATTATTCCATAGATCCCTGAGCTCTGTTTAATTTTTTCAGAATGTTTTTTTGTTGTTGTTGTTCAAATTGGATGATTTCTATTCAGTTTTCTCTTTTAGTTCATTTATTCTTTCCTTTTCCCCCTCTGTTCTGCTGTTGAGCTCATTCATTAAGTTTTTTCATTTGGTTATTGCGTTTTCAGCTCCAAAATCCATTTGGTCATCTTTTGTATCTTCTACTTTTTGTGGAGACATTTTGTTTTCATTTGTTTCATGCATGTTTGCAGCTGTTCATTGAAGCGTTTTTATGAGGGTTGCTTTAAAAATCTTTGTCAGATAATTCTAACATCTCATCTTTTATTTATCACCTACTGATTGTCTTTTTTCATTCAAGTTGAGATATTCCTGGCTTTGATAGGAGAAGTGACTTTCCATTGGAACCTGGATATTTTGGGCATTATGTTGGAAACTGTGGATCTAATTAACCTGTTGTAGCTGACTTCCTTTGACAATGCTGTAGCAGGGGGCAGGGATGTGGGACCATTTTATTGCTGGCAGATGGGAAGAGAAGTCTAGGTTCCCTGCTTGGCCTCCATTAACACCAAGGGAGAAGGTGTTTCCTGGGTATTTCGGGCAGAGGTGGGAGTTGGGTAGTGTGTCTCCCTGCCCCCCCCCCCCCCCATCCCAGGTCTATGCCAGTATCACACTAGCTTGAAGAGACAGGAGTGTCTCATTACTGTTTTATACATGGCATCCACTGATGCAAAGGGCTAGAGTGGTGAAGTGGTCTTATTACAGTGGTCAAATCTTGATACTCCACTAGCCCTCCTCTCATACCACCTGAGTGGGGGAAGGAGGCAGACATTTTTACTGCTAGATGGAGGATGGAAATCCTGTGTCTGCACATGATGTCCACTGACTCTCCCTATTAGTCCACCTTATTGTGGAGGTTGTGGCTCCTCTTTACATCCTGGTGAGGGTGGAAGTTTAGGAGATTTACTCAGCATTAGCTGGCGTTGGTGGGTGCGAGGCCACTTTTTAACATCATGTTTGGCAGGTGGAGGGCAGTTATTGTCTAAAAGTTTTCTGTCTTCCTAGACTGACCTTTTCCTGATACTTTGTCTAGAGAGAGCTGGCTTTTTTGTTGGGACTTTTTTGTCTGTGTCTTATTGGCATTTCTGGGTTGCTGGCTTCTTTAGTTCCAAGTTTAAGATGTGGGGCAAAAAGAAAGTCTAGGGAATTCACCACAGAGTTGTTCCTTGGGTCACAGAGTCCCTACCTAGTCTGCGTTTTCTCTATTTTTCAGAGTTTTCTTATGATTGTTTTATATATATATATATATATATATATATATATATATATATATATATATATTTTTTTTTTTTTTTTTTTTTTTTTACATATGTATATATATATGTAAAATGTTCTGTGCTTTTAGTTGTACTTAGTGAGAGCATTATGGGCAAGTATGTATGTACCATCTGGAAGTGGTATTCCTTCACCTGCTTGTCATTGTGGCAATAAATAAAAATAAAAACACTCCGTAAATGGTATTATGGAGAACATACCCTAGAATTTCAGGGAGAATTATTAACATTGGATTAGGTCTTCCAAAGACAGAGAGATTCTTATCTCAGGTAATTCAGATATCATTCAATTTGAAGACCTGAGTTGCTGCCTGGTGACTGACAGTGACACAATGTTCTTTGATTTTCTTTCCATGTGCTATTTTAGTCTTGGTTTTGTATATGCAGTACAGCAGGAAGCATATTGGGTAGGATTACACCGTTGTAAGTCATTTTCAGTTCTGATGTGATTTAGGTTGATTCCACTGGCCTTTGGTACAATGGGCCAAATGCCCTTTCAAATCAAATTGATAAAACTTATCTCTTGTAAATACTTTTAATTGTAAATACTCCAGCAATTTATTTTTGTCTCTCTTTTTTAAGCTTTGGGCTTAAACTTTTTTTTTTTTTTTTTTTTTTTTTTTACTTTTTAGATTAATTAGCAAAAAAACTGGCTTTTTTGCACAGTCCTGTGAACTTTAACACATGATAGATTTTGTATACAGTTCAGTGTTAAAAATTTAGAAAGTTGCATCACCTCAAAAAATTTCCTTATACTGTTTATTTGTAGTCCTATCCTCCTCCCAACCCTAACCACTATTCTTTCACTCATGACTATACTTTTGTCCTTTGGTGCATTTAGTATAAAAGGGATCATATGGTGTGTTACCTTTTGGAGGCTGGCTGTTCTTGCTTCCTATAATTCCTGATACTCACCCAAATAGCATCAGTAGTCCATTCTTTTTTTTTTCCTCTTTCTGCTGAATGGTATCCTACTATATACATGTGTCTGTATTATAGTTGATTTATTTGTCCATTGGGTTGTTTTCAATTTATAGCAGTTACAAATAAAGTTGCTTTAAACATTAGTATCCAGATCTTTGTGTGCGTATAAGTTTTGATTGGAGTGAGATAGAATGGTTATATTCTAAGTCCATGTTTATGTAAGATACATCCAAACTGTTTCTAGAACAGTTGTATCATTTTATGTCCCACCTCCAAATCCTACCTTTTCATCCTTTTCAAAAGTGTTTGCCTTTACTTGTTGGAGGATTTTTATAAATCTTCTTTAAAAATTTTGTCTGGTAATTCTATTTATTTTTTATTTTTTTAAATGTTTATTTATTTTGAGAGAGAGAGAGTGCAAGCAGGGGAGGGACAGAAAGAGTTCAGGACAGAAGATCTGAGGTGGACTCTGTGCTGACAGCAGAGAGCCTGATGCGGGGCTTGAACTCCTCAACCATGAGATCATGACCTGAGCCAAAGTCAGACATTTAACACACTGAGGAACCCAGGCACCCCTGTCTGGTAATTCTAACATTTTCATCATTTCAGAGTTGGTGTCTATTGCCTTTTTCTATGCCAGTTGAGATTTTTCCTATTTCTTTATATGCTGACTAATTTTAGATTTTATCCTGGACAGTTTGGTTATTATGAAAGACGAAATCTTTTAAAAATTCTATGGAAAATATTGATAGTTTGATTGTAATAGGCAATTGATTCAGCTAGCTTCAGGATTAAAGTTCCAGCTAGACCTCTGTGAATTGTGGTTCCTATGTCCATGTAGTTTTCAAAGCCGTTACAGGGTTACTTGGATTTGTCCCACTTATTTGCCACCCAGTGGCTAATCTGGGAAATTATCAGAGCTCTATCTAGTAGTTCAGTTCTAAGTGTCCATGTATACTGTTTAGCGTCAGATTTATGCATGTGTAGGTTGGGGTGAAACCAAGAGTTCTTTTAAAGAACTCCTGTCTCAGGGTGCCTGGGGGGCTCAATTGGATAGGCGACCTGCTTCAGCTCAGGTCATGATCTCAAGGTTTGTGAGTTCAAGGCCTGCTTCCGGCCCTCTGCTGTTAGCACAGAGTCTGCTTTGGATCCTCTGTGTCCCCACATTCTCACGCTCTCTTTCTCTCAAAAATAAATAAACATTAAATAAAGTAATAAAGAACTTCTCTCTCTGCCCTCTCCCACTTTTGTTTTGGTTCTCTGGCTGGGCAGCTGGGGCTTTAGTTTACTCTGCTCTGCTGTGCAGTTCCCATGATTGTGCCCATTCACTGGAGATAAGTGATTGGAGGATAAAATGACAATAAAAGTTACAGTGGTTTGTCCCACACTCTTGGGACCAGTATTCCTCCAATCAGAAATGAAGATTCCCTCTTGCTCAGAGTTTTTGCTCCTGTGGGCTCCTGTTTTTACTGCCTCCTTCTATCCTAGAAATGCTTGGGGGCTAGCAACATGAGAGAATGGAGAAAATGGTACTCATAATTTATTGTTCTTCCTCTATTTCCCTGCTGCTTAAGTAACTGCAACATACATCCTGTCCAGGTTTTGTAGCTACATTTAGTGAGACTGACAAAATGGAGTATATTTACTCCCTCTTACCGAGACTGGAATCCATTGGGCTTCCTTATCTATTGGGTTTGAAATAATTAATGGGAAGAGAAAACGTACATCTAGGTTTTGTGGAGTCTTAAGGTCATACAGTGGGGAAGTCCTCTGTAAGAAAAGGAATACAAGTTATGAATTCAAAATTAGGCACAGTGTTTTGGATGGGGCTATGAAAGCAGAGGACCCTAGAGCTTAAGCTTCGTTGGCTTTAATAAAAATCTGACTCTGGGGAACAGATAAAACATAAATGAATATTGATTATCGGTTGGGCATTTTTTTTTTAAATTTTTTTTAACGTTTATTCATTTTTGAGACAGAGAGAGACAGAGCATGAACAGGGGAGGGGCAGAGAGAGAGGGAGACACAGAATCTGAAACAGGCTCCAGGCTCTGAGCTGTCAGCACAGAGCCCGACGCGGGGCTTGAACTCACGGACCATGAGATCATGACCTGAGCTGAAGTCCGACGCTTAACCGACCAAGCCACCCAGGCGCCCCTCGGTTGGGCATTTTAAGGACATTTTTTATTCATGTTTTCACTTAATATTCATTAAAATAAAAACACAACCTATTTTATCCCCACCTTATGGATGAAAAAAAAAAGATTTAAAAGGTTAAATCATGCAGATATAAGGGGTTTTATAACTCAGATATTCTAATTCCAAAGCATTTGGTATTTCTCCTACCTGTCGAACTTCATTAAATAAACAAATCAGGGATTAGGAGAGACATATAGGCTGTCAGTTAAGAGCATAAGCTCAGAAGCCAGACTGCTGGGGTTTAGTTTGGCTCTGCCATTGATTATGTGTGACCTCAGAAAACTTCCCTAACTTTTCCTTAACCTTCCTCTAGATGTCTGTAAAATGGGGAGAATAGAACCTACCTTCATAAGGTTGTTATGAGGATTAAATAAATGATTACTATAAAGCATTTAGAATAGCTTCTGGCATATAATGACTGCTTTTTAACCACTGTGTGCAACTGTGCATTCAGATAAATCAAATTTTATTTGCTTTGTTAGCAGCCTTCTTGAGCTACAAAGACAAGTAACAAGGAAAGGGGATTTTTTTTTCACTTACACATAAGTCATATTATGTATTTGGAATATATACTGAGAAATAGGTTACATATTATGTAATTAGTAATAATTGTACTTTCTGTTAAGAATTAATTATTTTTTTTTTAAGTTTGGCGATGTTATTCTGTTTAACACACAAAGCTAGAAGAAATTTTGTTCTATATGTTTGGTTGGAAAATCTGGACGATTACAGGTTAAATGTTTTGGGGAAATGGCCAATTAATAGCACAGAGAGGTAGAATAGTTAAACAAAAAGAAAAATATACTTTTTCTTAGAGATAAAGTCTTACACACTCCCAGACTCTTTGTAAAATGGAGACAGTAATATCAATCTGCATTAGTTATCTTATTGAAGTGTTAACAAACCGTCATGAAATGTAAAACAATAAACATTTATTATCTCACAGTTTCCATGGATCAGGAATTTGGGAGTAGCTTTCCCGTGTGACTCTGGCTACAGTCAAGATGTCGGCTTTGGCTGTGTTCACGCGAAGCCTTGATTGGGGCTGGAGTATCAGTGCAAGGTGGTTCCCTCACATACTTGGCAAGATGGTGGTTCATGGGGTTCCTGTCAGGTCATCCCTATTCAGTGTGGAAGGGGGCTACTAGGAGGGGCCATCGTGGAGACTGGCAGTCACCGTATGTTCTAAAATTACTTTAACATTTAAATGAGATCGTTCTAGGAAAGCCTTTGGAAACTAGTAGGAGCTACCTGTTTGATTAGTGTGTTTTTCACCATTGGTCTGTCAGTAGAAATCAGTTTCTGGTTGTTTCCAAAATACAGAGGAAGATGTATGTGTCTCTGTGGAAAAGAGATGAACACTGCTAAGGAAAGTGTGGGTTGTTCTTGTAATTGATCGTTTGTTTAGAAGCTGTGCTGGTTTTTACTTCAGTATCAAGTGATGGTAGCAATTAGAATTTGAGACCAGAATATTGATAAATGCTATAAGCAACAATTCTGACCCACAGTGAACTCATTTAATTACTACCATGATCATTGTGTTGAAACAATGTGTTTCAAGTCTGATACATTCTTTGTGTGTGATGGAGTGTCATTTAACTTCTACTTTCTCCAGGGTTAAGCATGTTAAGCAGAAAAGAATTTTTTTTTCTTTTCTAAGTAGATTGGATCTTAGTATTGCTAATGATAGAAGGATGGCTTATTTTGAAGAGGACACTTATTAAATTATTTAGAAAATGACACATTACAAGCATGTATAATCGTTATTTCCAGTTGTGAAAAAGAAAGAGAACTCTTTTTTCTTTAAATGGTAATATATAAATATTTGGCCACTGGAGGGCTCCATATTTTAAAAACTTATATGAAAGATATAAGTGCTCACTATAACAATTTTAAACAGTATTGAAAGATATAAAGGACTCCATATTATTTGGCAGAGATAATAAATCAAGTAGTTGCTGATTATAAATAGTTATGTGCATATATAAAGTGTAGGTGTTTGCTTCCTTTTCTTACATTGGAATGAAAATAAAACACATTACATAATTTCTTCATAAATAAAATATCTGACAACTCTGGTGTCAAAATACGAAACTAGTTATTTGAACGCCGCTCAGTAAACAAAGAAGTTGAGAGATTACTTTTTTTCTCATCTTTTTTCTACAGGTACTATTTTTATGTGAGGAAACTTCTTGTTTTAGGATTCATTGAGGTTATTTCCATTTAGTTTAATAAACTCTATAGTTATTTCAGTGAATACTGTGACATAATTAATAAAATTCACAGAACAACAGGAGACATTTTGAAATTGAGCCCAAAACAAAAGTAGATGTTACATAAAACAGTTGGCAGTCACTGGTTTTTATGCTTAATACTAGCATTTCTTTGGTCCAGATGTGTACTTTACATTGTTTTGCACTGAACTCTGAGCATCAGGGTTTGTTTTCCAGTTTTAAAGTAAAATGGAAACTTAAAAAAATTGAGAAATTAGAAACACTTATAACAGGTACCAGTACCTGAGGGAAGTTCTCCTTTTCTTTCGAAAAATTCTAGATAGGAAACTACTGTGTTCCTCAAAAACAGCAATTTTACTTCCTTGATCTTTCCCACTTGAAAGAAGTGTTTTGATTTCTTTATAATTCTGAAGTGTTTACTTTTTAAATGTTTGATCTGAGCTCAGGGAAGCCTGCAATTTCTAGAATAGTTCAGCATTTTTTTCCCCTGATAAGATGTAGGTCTCTTTGTACTGAGCTTGCAGAGCTGAGGCTGTGTGTTTTGGATGATCTGAGTAGTTAAATTCCCCAGTTAGTCAGTAGCCTTGTCCTTGGCATCTCCTCTTCACAAAGGAAGCAGTATTGCAAATTAATTGCTAATGACGAGGAAACAAACCAAAACCAAAATGAAAAAACAAACAAACATCTTTTATACCTGTTCATTTGAAAACTGTAGTTTTCAAAGAATATATATATCTAAGGGGTCTAAGAATATATAAATCCCTACTGATTTCTACATATGAGGCCCAACTATTACTATAGGGACAAAGATGCCAAAAACTCATGAAGGATGCAGTCTCCAGGTTAGTACTAATTATGCACACGATACTAAGTATCATTATGGAATGATTTTTTAAAATAAAATTAATATATTAATTGTCAAGTGACAAACTGTGAAACTGTCAAATTTGGCAATTTCACCAGGGGTAATAACCTTCTCTCACTACCTACTTCTTCCTATTCTGCCCACCATCCATTCACACTGCTTCTTAGAATGTTAGACAAAAACCAATGTCCTCAACTTTGGGCTGTGAGCTGTTAGCTACATTTTTTCTTTCTTTCTTTCTTTCTTTCTTTCTTTCTTTCTTTCTTTCTTTCTTTCTTTCTCTGTTTCTTTTCTTTTCTTTTCTTTTCTTTTCTTTTCTTTTCTTTTCTTTTCTTTTCTTTTCTTTTCTCTTTCTCGAGAGGGAGAGAAAGCATGTGTGCGGGGGTAGGGCAAAGGGAGAGGGAGAGAGAGAATCCTAGAACAGGGGCTAGATCTCTACCTTGAGATCATGACCTGAGCTCAAATCAAGAGTTGGACGCTTAACCCAGTGAGCCACCCAGGCGCCCCTACAGTTTTTGTTTCTACAGACATACTGCTTAGTGTCTAATGTGTTGTATCTATTTAAGTAGTAATCATAGCGCGTATCTGATTGTAGCCTGCTGGCATGTCGAAAATTTCTGCCCTTCTACTCTTGTAGCCACAGAATGCATCTTTGATAATAGCTATGTCGCAAAACATGTTTCTGGCTAAAAGGTATGAGAGAGGACATGGGACAGAGCATGACTGACACACACACCACAGTATCTCCTTCGTTGCTGCCTCATGAATGTGAAAACAGCTCTCGTTGCTTGTGTTGAGAAACTTGGTTTCAATGCCTTTTTCACACAGATCCATTCGTATTATTAATGGAATAAACTGGTGAGATGCCTGTCAGGGTAAAGATAACAAGCCTAATTGGTCTGATTCGTTATTACCTGTGACCATTTTAGCCCTGTGCTGTAACCACCAGAGCTCACAAGCACTGTTAGTTTTTAATGCTTAATTTATAGCACTCAGTCCTTAAAAAAATAAAAAATAAAACTGTTTTTAAAAAAAAGAGCAACTGGCTGGCTTAGTTGGTAGAACATGCAACTTTTGATCTCAGGGTTGTGACTTTGAGCCCCACTGATGGGTGTAGATATTATTTAAAAAATTAAAAAATTAAAAAATTAGAAAGAATGTATATACGTTACTCAGTCCTTATATATATATGTATATATATGTGTGTGTGCGTGTGTATATATGTATATATATACATGCACACACATATATATTGTAATATTTATATTTATTTATTTATCCATAGTTCTCATACGTGGCTGCACCTTGGAATCACCTGGGAAGCATTTAGTCTTCTGGATTTCTGATATGGACCCTACACACTATTCTCACTTAAGTGCTTTAGGATAGGAAGTGCCTGCGCATCTGCATTTTTAAAAGTCCTGTGTTTTTGCTTCGTTGTCTGGGTTGAGAGTGATTGATTCAAAAGGAAGCTGCATTGTAGAAGCTTTTTGAGGCCCCTACAAGTTCTGATTAAACAAATGCCTCAGAGGAAATACAGCTATTCTTTATAATTGAATGTACTCTCTCCCCACCACCCTACCCCTGAAGAAAAAAGCCAACCTGGTATAATTTTGGTTGCTGACAGTGCCTAAATTATTTTGAACTGAACCACTTAAATTTCTGGGGTGAGGAACTGGGAAAGTGAAGATCTAACTTCAGATAGGGTTGGCCCCATCCTGATGAGTTTGTCATTTCTGTCCCCCCACCAAAGCAGTCAGCACTATCCTTTCACTTTTAAACCAGTTCTAATAGAAAATAGGATAGGGGTGCCTGGCTGGGTCAGTTCTGTAGAGCATGCAACTCTTGATCTCCAGGTTGAGTTCAAACCCCACGTTGGGGATTGAGATTACTTTAAAAAAAAAAAAATATATATATATATACACACACACACACACACACACACACACACACACATACACAACATATATTTATATTAATTGTTTACATATATATAAGTAATCTGGCTAAGGGAGCATAATTCAGTGAGTGAAATATGCTTCGATGTATAGAGATCTTTTGAAATATTGGGGATTGTAAACGTAAGGAAAAGTCATGGAAGAGCAGTATATGCTACAGGCAGGCCGTAGCGTGTTCCCATAGGGAGTGGGAGCTTCAGGATTAGCACATCCTGACAACAAGTCACACCAACTCCTGAAAATACTCCACAGTGGCAAAAGAAAGACTTCTTCCCTTCCTCTTCTCTCAGTGCTGAGGCGAAGGAACTGTTGAGAGATCAGACTGTGAGGGTTCCCTGCGACTTCAGTCCTTGAGCTCCTGTTCTCCTCATTCTCAGACGACCTCTTTTGTTTAGACCATGGGTTTTAACCTGTGTGGATTTGGATGATTCACAAATCCTGCTGTCCACTCAGCTGTTTTCTGGTTCATTCCATGGTAACACTACATGTAAAAGAAAAGAGGACAAACTGGATCTCTGCCAACTAGAACAAAGTGTTTAGCTACCTTCTTACTCTTAACCACCTGGACATCCAGGCTTTTCCATGATAGTAGGGTATTACCAACTTGTCACTCTGTTCAGGACTAAGCCCTTGGGCTCAGTTTTGGGCTCATCTCCCTCCTCCCCCCATTTCACTCAGCACAACTGAATGTTGCCTAATCACATCTACCTCACAAAGTGCCCCAGGCCAGCAGTGCTGATAGTAAACCACTTAGATGAAAATAGTGAAGATATTTAGATGGAAAGAAGGAATGAGATGGTCACCACAGAGTATCTGTGCAGTGGAAGACTTCAAATAAGTCTCCTGGCTTATGCTATCTGGAAGATTTTAAGCAAGCATTGCGTTTGCTACATAGTATTTAAATTTCATTCTCCCATGTTTGGACTAACACCATTCTCCTTGCTTAGAATTAGCTCAAAACAAAACAAAAAACCTAAAAAGAAAAAGCTAGTAATTTAAGGCAAGTTTAGGTGTTCTGTTTTGTTTTTAAATACAATGCCTTTATTAAAAATGAGGGTCTCTTGCATATAAATATTACCAGTGCATGCATTTCTTTTGATATTTGTGCATTGTCCTGATGACATTTCAATCTCAAGTCAGTTTCCCTTAGCTACTAAAGACCCTTTTACTTCTCTCCAGTTGCCACTTGTCTCACCTGTACCTACAAAATAAAAACTTTACTTTTAACCATCATAAATAGCATCAGTAATTATTTAAAATTTTATGTATTTAAAAACTTTAAAAATTATGTTTGCATATATCCTATTATTTTAAGAAAAATCATTTATGGGAAGAGATCCTTTGCTCAATTCCAAACTGAATCGAAAATGTTTTTTGGAATACTTAATTAGTTGCCTTCCATTAGCACTGGCAGTCAAGAGCCTGTCCCTTTTACAGATCCTAGTAGGAACCCTTCATGAAGTCTTAGAAATACTTGTTTTCACTTATTTATTTGTCCTTTTCACTTTCTCGAAGCATCTAAGTCTACATACCTGTAATTTTTTTGAAGTTCATTTTTATTGAGGAAATATGATTTGAAAAGTTAGGGTTATGGGATTTTGTGTTTTTGCTCTTATGTTAGATATTTGGGATAACCTTCAGATAAGGGTTCACATAATAAAAATGTTCAGTTACAGAAAGAGCTCACCAGGCGGGTATTAAGTAGTTATCTGTACAATGGAATTCTAACTGAAAGGGAATGGCCTCTGGCGGGGAACAATGGCAAAATCCCTCAGGAAGTCAATTATAAGGTATGTTAATCCTACCAAAATATTAACCTCATGATCTTCAATCCCAGAGTGCCTTCTCCACCCTGCAAGTTCAGTTAAAAATATGCTGAAAGGCAAATTTCCTAAGATAATGAAATAAAAATGTGGACCTAAGTCTGTAAGATACAAATTAGAAAATAAGATCCCTAGCCAAACGTGAATATCTGACAAATTCTTTGCTTTCTTACAATTATTAGCCTAGTCTTTTGGGATGTTAATAAAGTAATGATTAAAAATGCGCCTAGAGAAGCCTTGTGGTTGAATGATTTACCCATCTGATAATTTTTACTCTGGGAATTTTTTTTTTTTTCTTGTGAAGTTGATAAGTCTAACTAACTATTATCTTCTTAACATATAAAATAGGAAAAAAAAACTTGTTATATCAATTACTAGAATAATTTTTTTTTTTTGTAGATTTAAATGTCCATAAAGTGTTTTGGATTCCAAAGAACATTTCTGTGAATATAGATAATACTGTTTTCTTTGAGTTTCTTTTATTAATCAGTTTCAATTCATTGTAACAATATGAACATAAGTTTAGGAGGTGGTAATTGAATTGTATTAATATTAAATCTTTGATTATATGAAAAGATCTATATTGTCTTTTAATTAGAAACTCACATATGATCAATTTCTAGTTGTTTAAACAGTTTGATTGCTACTAGCATTCATTGTGGTTTAAAGTGCAAATAACTAAACTTTCCTTTGATATGTTATTGTACTAGCACATTCGGTAGTTGGAGCAAGGGGATAGAGCTCTAGTTGCTGGGCACCATGACTGCGGAGCATAATGGATGTCAAGCCTCATGGCTTCCCGCTCTCATCTGCTTTGATTTCAGAAAGCTAGAGAATCTTGGAATGCTTGAATCTTAGACTAATGCATAGAGATCAGCCCTCAGTGCCCTGTACAAATCCCCATACAAGAACTCCTACTAAAGTTTCTGCTTGAACATCTCCATAGATGGGACAATATCCAAGAGGAACTCACTCAATTTTTGGATCAATCTGAGGGTTGGAAAGTGTTTCCTCATACTGAACACCCCAAACTGCCTCTTGGAAACATCTTTTAATTGATTACAGTTTTAAACTCTGAAACCACCCCGTAAAATGATGCCTCTTCCTTATGAGACTCCAAAAGGATATGAAAACAGCACTTCTTCTTTTCCAGAGTAACATTTTTATTTCCTTTAGCCATTCTGCCCCCAAACAGGGTTGCTTAGCCTCTGTCCATAATCTGGCAATGATCTGGTCCAGAATCTCTTTGAGTTCTTTCTGTCCTCACCTGAATATAGACAGCACTGGCTAGAGTGGCCTCCCAACCCTTCTTGCTGGATGGTGTAGTTCTTCTTGTTTTTTTCTTTTTCTTTTTCTTTTTTAAATGTTTATGTATTTTGAGAGAGAGAGAGAGAGAGAGAGAGAGAGAGAGAGAGAGAATGCATGCATGCGTGAGCAAGGGAGGGAGAGAGAGAATCCCAAGCAGGCTCCATGCTGTGAACACGGAGCTTGATCCCATTAATCCTGAGATAATGACCTTGAGCCAAAATCAAGAGTTGGATTTGAGCCACCCAGGCGTCCTGAAGGTGTAGTTCTTCTAAGTCCAGTTTTGTTCTGAGTACTTCACACTGCCATCTTATATTGCAGTTGTCATTTTACATGCTTTTCAGTTCAGGCAGGCATCTTCTGTTCTCTGCTTTCAGACTTTTATTGGTGACAATTGATGCTATAAGTTTAGACTATAGGTTTTATTTTTCAGTGATATAAACAAAGATGACAATGCTTAGTTACAAATCTATGGGTGTGCTTTCATGTAACTTAGTACTTTTATTACTCCACATTTAGAGATTTTTAAAAAATATATTCTTTTAAATTTTTTTTATTTTTTTATTTTTTAAAATTTACATCCAAATTAGTTAGCATATAGTGCAACAATGATTTCAGGAGTAGATTCCTTAGTGTCCCTTACCCATTTAGCCCATCCCCCCTCCCACACCGCCTGCAGTAACCCTTTGTTTGTTCGCCATATTTATGAGTCTCTTATGCTTTGTCCCCCTCCCTGTTTTTATATTCTTTTTCTTTCCCTTCCCTTATGTTCATCTGTTTTGTCTCTTAAAGTCCTCATATGAGTGAAGTCGTGTGATTTTTGTTTTTCTCTGACTGACTAATTTCACTTAGCATAATACCCTCCAGTTCCATCCACGTAGTTGCAAATGGCAAGAGTTCTTTCTTTCTGATTGCCAAGTAATACTCCATTGTATATATTTACCACATCTTCTTTATCCATTCATCCATCGATGGACATTTGGGCTCTTTTCGTACTTTGGCTATTGTTGATAGTGCTGCTATAAACATGGGGGTGCTTGTGTCTCTTCAAAGCAGCACACCTGTATCCCTTGGATAAATGCCTAGAAGTGCAATTGCTGGGCCGGAGGGTAGTTCTATTTTTAGTTTTTTGAGGAACCTCCATACTCTTTTCCAGAGTGGCGGCACCAGCTTGCATTGCCACCAACAGTGCAAAAGAGATCCTCTTTCTCCACATCCTGGCCAATATCTGTTGTTGCCTGAGTTGTTAATGTTAGCCATTCTGACAGGTGTCAGGTGGTATCTCATTGTAGTTTTGATTTGTATTTCCCTGATGATGAGTGATGTTGAGGATTTTTTTCATGTGTCAGTTGGCCATCTGGATGTCTTCTTTGGAGAAGTGTCTATTCATGTCTTTTGCCCGTTTCTTCACTGGATTCTTTTTTTTTTGGGTGTTGAGTTTGAGAAGTTCTTTATAGATTTTGGATACTAACCCTTTATCTGATATGTCATTTGCAAATATCTTCTCCCATTCTGTCAGTTGCCTTTTAGTTTTGCTTATTGTTTCCTTCTCTGTGCAGAAGCCTTTTATTTTGATGAAGTCCCAGTAGTTCATTTTTGCTTTTGTTTCCCTTGCCTCCAGAGACGCGTTGAGTAAGAAGTAGGTGCGGCCAAGATCAAAGAGGTTTTTGCCTGCTTTCTCTTCAAGGATTTTGATGGCTCCCTGTCTTACATTGAGGTCTTTCATCCATTTTGAGTTTATTTTTGTGTATGGTGTAAGAAAGTGTTCCAGGTTCATTCTTCTGCACGTTGCTTTCCAGTTTTCCCAGCACTGCTTACTGAAGAGACATTGGATATTCTTTCGTGCTTTGTCAAAGATTAGTCGCCCATACATTTGTGGGTCCATTTCTGGGTTAGAGATTTTTTTTTTCACTTAAACTTAATATGTATTAGCATTGCAAATTATACTCCTCAGTTTATATTGTAAATACTCTCAGTCATTCATGTAAGAGCAGGTTTTGATGTAGAGGATGGTAGAGTGAAACTTACTGGTACCTGTGATGAGGTGAAGACTCTTTGGGAGAAAGTAGATTTGTGAAGAAAGTTTGAAGACCCCAAACCTCAGCGTTAATGTTGCTTAGGATCAATTCTATAGTACTTTTCTTCTAATTTCACATCATCGCGTCACACATAAGCAAACAGTTGTATGTTTGTTGAGACTCTTTGCTGGGTAGTTGAGGGTTCATAGGACAGAAACTATGGTGCTTTCTTGGAACCTTACAGTGAAATTTACGATGAAATTTAGATGGTGATAGCTGCTTTGTAGTCTTCCTGAAACAAAAGTCATATGGTATGTTGGGTATTGTCAGATTTACATTAGCCTTATCATTTCCATCTCTCTTCCTGCTCTAATTCCCACCATCCTCTTTACTAAGAGTTAGGAGACCCCAGTTCAAGGTGGTGGTGAAGGTAAAGTGGGCAGAGAGTTGAATCTTCAACTCCATTTTGCTCTGGAGAAAGAAACATAGCTCAGAAAATAAGTGCAGTTGTTATTTAAGTTCTCATATTGGAACTTTAAAATTTCCCTTGTAATAGCATCTGTCCTCTCCTCTACCTTTGTGTATCTAATATACCATTCTCTGTGTAAAATTACCACACATTCAAAATACTCAGTAAGCATATTAAAATGGTAGCTTTGGAGGGGGGGAAGGGCACTGGGAGTGGAGTATGTAATAAAAGGAACCTAATTCGTTAATTAAAATTATCTTGTTGGCAATAGTATTTAACTGTGTTGCAGATTTTACTATAAACAAATAGACTTGGTTTCTAGTCTATTCAAGTCGGTATCCTAGACTATATCCTAAAGTTTTCTCAAAATTCATTATACAGAACTCTTGATGCCTACTAGATTCCTTGAAGACTATGAACTACCTGCCCGAATGAGAATCCACAATGTATTACTAGTCTTCCTGTTACTGTTCACCTCCAAAGTAGAATAATTGATGTTGAGTTTTAACTGTGTTGTTGACACAGGTTTTGACATTTTCAAAAAATGTAAAAATATTGTTGAAATAGCTGGTGTTTAGAAGTATATCCTAGGTCTGAATTTGCATTTAAATTGTATTGCTTTCTTTGTATCTATCTTATCTCCAAAGTAAGAAACAAGTATTTGTGTTGTTGCTTTTAAATTATAGCAAGCACTGTCTGGAATCTGAGTAACTATAGAACTCAGCACTTTGAAGTTGAGACTTTTGGTTGTGTGTGTATGTTCATAGGTAAACACACCACATATATTTTCAACTTTTTTTTTCTTTAAGTTTATTAATTTTGAGAGAGAGAGAGAGAGAGAGAGGGAGGGAGGGAGAAAAAGAATGCAAAGCAGGGTCTGCACTGTCAGCATGTAGCCTGAAGTGGGCTCGAACCTATGAACTGTGAGATCATGACCTGAACAGAAACCAAGAGTCGGATGCTTAACCCACTGAGCCACCCAGTTGCTCCCATTATGTTCAATTTCTATGAAAGAGGCCTGGGTCAAATAAGCTGATATGAGAGATTTTGTGAAGGAAATAATATGATACCCAAATCTTTGGATCTTTATTGACTATGACTATAAACACAAGTCAAGTTACAAAGAAGATTCCCTTTAAAACATTATATTCACAACAGTTTTGGTGTCATATTTTAATTCTTCAAAAATTGATTACATTTTTTTCCCCAGAAACATGTATGGTAACTATGACAAAGCAAAACACTGTATTCCCAGCTATTCCAAGTTATGTTTTTACCCTTTCCTCCTAAATCTGAGAGAATATATCTTCAGGCATGGAAAATGAATTATGTGCCACTATCTACTTAAGTGTAAAGCACACATAACAAATTTCAAGACATTAGAAATGTCCTTAGAATTGGTTTTAGATGTTAGATTAACATTAGCCACTTTTTCAGTGTTTTTGTTGAAACCTGAAGCTTGTCTTATAGGAAATAGAAATTGAAACAGAAATTGGTGTTGCAGGAGTACAGATTGAAATTTAAATATCTCAAACTATTATATTTGAATGGCATTATGTGCCAAGAAATTGGAATTAATTTGTTGAAATTAGGATTTGAACTAAAGTAAAATAAATCCATGCTCCCTTTCATTTCTTTTCAGGAGGTAAGTATGTGGTCCAATCCTTTTATGTTCTCTTTCTCTTATTGCAACAAAAATGTAAACCATTCTACTTTCTTTTCTCCTTTCACTTCAGGTGCTAGTAATAATAGAGTGTAACACATCTGTTATTTTGTGTGTTGTGCCCTGATGCAGGTTTCATACCCAGTTTTCACCCAACCATACTGTCCAAGAAGATAGAATAAGCTGATTAGTGAGCCTGGGTAGTATTTCTGTTCTGAAGCTTAGGTGGAATTAGATCAGTCCCACACAGTGTACATGGTCCATGAGTAAGGAGGAGTATTTTCCCAAAATCAGAGTGCTTTTATCAGATAATGGGAGATACATGTATACTGGTCAGGCAAAAACATTTGTGTCTCTCATAATCTACTTAAGAAAAGCCAGTATAGAAAAATGCACTTATGTGCCTGATTATTTTCTTATTTAAAAAATGCTCTACAGGGGGCATGAGGGTGGCTCAGTCACTTAAGCATCTGACTTCGGCTCAGGTCATGATCTCCTTTGTGAGTTCAAGCCCTGCGTTGGGCTCTGTGCTGACAGCTCAGAGCCTGGAGCCTGCTTTGGATTCTGTGTCTTCCTCTCTCTCTCTGCCCCTCCCTGCTCACGCTTGCTCTCTCTCTCAAAAATAAATAAACATTAAAAAATGCTCTACAGTGCATTTCCTTTGTAGCTTGGAAGGTTACACAATCTGATTTTTGTTAATTATAAAAAAGTTAAAATTTCAAAATATTTCCTAGCAGTTTTGTAAAGCATAGCTATTACAGATGTCTCTTGGGCTGCTTCAGGATAGCCTTTTACTATTCACTTGGTATTCCCTGTAATTGGTGGCCCCTGGGTTGTAGAACACTGAGCTCTGAAGGGTTGCTATACTAGAATTAGTAACAAAAGGTGGCTTTGTGTCTACCAGTGGGAATATTTGGAGACTATTTTCTTTGTGTTTTTTTTTTTAATTGGCTTAATTTGAACCAAATATTATATATTACTATTTTATTTTATTTAAGATTTTATTTTTGAGTAATCTCTACACCCAACATGGGGCTTGAACTCACAACCCCAAGATCAAGAGTCGCATGCTCCTCTGACTGAGCCAGCCAGGCACTCCTATATTTCTTTAAATATTGACTGCCATAAGAGCAGTAGCAACTAATGCAGAGACATTTAAGGATTAGTGACCAGTGGAGTATTTGTACTATATAGCGGCTGTTTTAGGGCATGTGCTTAGTTTTAATGGAGGGCATAGTTGGTACTGGGTGTTTCTAGTAGGAGTGAGCATATTTAAAGGAGAATTGCTCTTTATATATTCTCAACTGTCATTACCTTGGCATTTTTAGTCCATATTTAATTTTAATATTGTTAGAACGAAATACACTGACATTTGCTTTTTTTTTTAAGTTTAATAAACTATTTTTTTAGGGCAGGTTTAGGTTCACAGCAAAGCTGAGTGGAAAGTACAGAGTTCCTCTAGACTCCCTTCCTCCATGCATGTAAACCAACTTTAACGCTTAACTCCAACGTATTTTTATAAAAATATTTAAAAAGACAAATATTTTAAATGCTCATTTCTACAACTAAAACAGTGTTGTTCTCTGTCTTCAAACTGGGAGGGGGAATGTGTTCTAGAGCCAAGAAGCAGTCTCTGACCCTCTAACCTTGCGAGTGAGAAGTTAGGCCATGTTTTATGATCCTTTTCCAGTTGAATGTTGCTTCTCTGAAGACTACAGGGAGAATAAGGATCTCTAATGTAACTTGATCTGGAGCATCCTGTTGTTCTGTGAATGGCAAACTGGAGCCCTGGGTTCTGGCCTAGCTCTGACTCTAGCTTGTTGTGGTCAGAGGGGTTGAATGCAGGAGACTCCAGCTCTCATCTGCCTCCAGCATTTTGTGATTCCATGATTTATTGGAATCTCTAGTGGGGAGGACATCAAATCCTGCAGGTTAGCAGCATGGAATCATGGGAAAAGCACTGTGGTGACCTGAGGTATTTATTGGTCACAAACCAGCTGAATGCCTTTTGTCCCATCACTTTACCTTTTTGGGTCTGCCCTAGTTTCAGCTGTGGAAATGTGATTGGACTTCTCTGTGTCCCTCTAAGAAAAGTTTCTTGGATCTTTCTGATAACACAGTAATCACTGTGTGGTATTGTTTGTCCCAGGAACAACTGTTGGGTGAATAAATAACTTCAAAATGGAGTGTATTGACACTGACTGTGGATCACTGATGAGCAGATTCTTTCTGTCTTCATATCAGGAATATTCTTGCAATTAACATATTTGAAGCAAGAGTCTCTCTGCAGCTAAGCTTTTACTAGATATGCATTAGGTACTTGAAAAGGACAGGGATTATTTCCTGAATAGTAGTTTCTCTTAAACAAACAAACAAAAAAAAAACACAATGTAAAATATCAATAGAAATGTACTTTTTCATAACATCACACGATTTTAAATTGTTTTTATGATTTCTTTAAATTGTGCTATTTAATTAATTAGTTAATTAAGGGAAAAAAAGGGAAAGGCTAGTGCCCTTTACTTCTCAGAACAGAATATTTTCCATTTAAAATTTATGTAAATTGCAAATGACTGACTTCCTAAAACTGAATGACTTTGGACTAAATTGTTTAAGTAAATGTGACTTTCTGTATATTGCGAATTACTGCTGAAGTGAAAGCAGGTTTAAAGGAACCCTTTCTTACCTCAAAGGACAAGGTGGTTCTAAGGCTTCTCCAGTGGGTTTTATTCACAGAACGCCTCCCTAAAGGTTCAGGCTAATTCCTGAAGTGTGTAGGGCAGGGTTTATTTGGTCTAACCTACCTAAAGTATGGCAGGTTATCCCACAGGGCTGGGATTATCCTAACCTTAAATTTTCCAGCTCGGTGCTCAGTGGCTTGATAGAGCTAATGAATCTTCCCAAAGTACCTGGGGTTTCCCTGTTGGTATTCCTGATGTAGCTGCTAGCAAGCGTGTTTTTATACTCTTCCTGGAAGTGAAACTCCTTCTGCCTTAAATGTGCAATTTCCCCTGCCTGAGAAGGTCAAAGGCACATTTATGTAGTTCACAAGAGTATAAAAGAGGCATTCACTGCTTCCCTGCCAAGCCATCTGACGGGACTAATGCCTACTCATTTTCCACCTCTACTTATGGAAACTGCAGAAATTCATGGTTCCACCATGGTCTTTGAAACAACATTCTTATGGCAAATGAGCATTATAATGAAATACCCATATTATCAAATCAGCAAATGTACCTCGAAATTGGTAGGAGTAAAAAGTGGCTTCTCAGACGGTCAGAGTTAAAAGTATGTTAAAACCACCTAAATTAAAACAGAATCTACAGTGAAATCCCACTGGAAAAACTGGCAATTTACTAGCATCCAAATGCTGAGAATATTCAAGGCAAATTTCAGTGTGTTCACAATGTAACTTTATTAAATGCTTTTCTGTCATTTAGTTTTAACTCCAGTGAGATTACGGACATTTATTGAGTATTTACTGTATGCCAAGCCCTGAATATCTGTATCTTCTAATAATTTAAGGCAACCTTTAGAAGTGGAGGGATTGTTATCTTCATTTTGAAGGTGAGGAATGGAGGCTCAGAGAGTCCCAGGAATTGACCCACAATTGCAGGGTGGTAAATGGTAGATGCAGGGTTTGGCCCTAACTAAGGCCAGTGTGCTTTGCAGAACACCATGCTGGTAACTGTACTCTATTCTTTGAGACGATGGAGAGGGAAAAAAAAAAAAGCAAATTGCATTACTTTCTCATCGGCCCACGTTTCATGTTCCACTTTCTGATATGAACCCTGCACTTCAGCTAGATCTGCTTCCTGTCCCTTCCAGCATGCTTCTTCCCAGTACTGAACTTTGGCTCATCCCGTGCCTGTAACACACCCCTCATCTGCTGTCTCCCCATATCCCAAATTGCCACGCTTCAGCTTCAGGTGCCAGCTTTAGTCACTTCCCGCGTAGATTCCCTTGTGCATCCTAACTGGTTTGAATTCTTTGTTTACCATTTTGGCATGCATTTTTCTCTACTATTATTTAACATTGTGTGTGTGTGTGCGCGCGCGTGTGCATGTGTGAGAGAGAGAGAAAAAGAGAAAGAGAGAGAGAGAGAGAGAGAGAGAGAGAGATTACCCGACTAGATCATCAGTTTCTAAAAACCAGCAACTAACACACTACTATTTGCAGTGTTAATACGTGGTAAGTCATTAATAATTTCTCAAACTATAAAAGGTTATATCATTTGTATCTGTGTGCTGTTGGCATATAGATAGATGGTAGGTAGTTTTTAAAGCATAATTTTATAATTGGTCAGTATTGAGTCCTGAAAAGGAGAGGATTTCCAAACCTTTCATCTTTTTTTTTTAAGTTTATTTATTTTGAGAGAAAGACAGAGCACAAGTAGGGGAGGGGCAGAAAGAGAGGGAGAGAGAGAATCCCAAGCAGGCCCTGTACTGTCAGTGTCGAGCCCAACATAGGGTTCTATCTCACAAACTGTGAGATCATGACCTGAACTGAAATCAGGAATGGGAAGCTTAACTGACTGAACCGGCCACCCAGGTGTCCTCCAAATATTTCATCTTGCTATCATAAGAGGTCCGTGTCAAACAATGATTGCTAGAACGTTTTGTTTCTGCCTGCTAGTGTTTTCTAACAGCTTACTGGGAATTCCAAACAGATGGACAAATCTGTAATGACTTAGATATCTAGAGAACTCTTGTTTTGCCTGTATTACTATACTATATGTAAAGTTCCTTACCCTAAAGGCCCTGGGTCATGAGGAAATGCAAGGGCCTACGTGGGAAGATGACAGAGAGGTACTTCAAATTTGCATTTTCTCTTAAGAGATTTCCATTTTCAGTATAGCTGACAGTTGTAATTTCTGTTAAAGATTGGTGCCTGGCCAAAAATGCCTGTGAAATAGCTGTGGTTTAAGCTTCAAGTATAAAGATTTTAACGAAAGTGTTGGCAATATATTGTATGAATAAAGACGGCACTTGTTAAAAAGCATATATATGTGTGTATGTGTAGATTTGTATGTATGTATATGTGTGTGTGTAAGTATATATCTGCAGTTATCTTTGTCTATGTGAAGATATTTTATTTCAGGAAGTGATTTAACTGGAGGTCAGACTATCAGCTTATTATTTCTAGGAAAAGCATCCTTTGGCCTATGGGTGAACCACAGTGACCTAAAGCATGGAATTCATTGCCCAAAATTGCAAAACAGCTAATGTGCATTTTCAGTACTGTACTATTGAATAATGTGTGTGATGCCACTATTGAGGAGATTGGGTGAAGACCTCAGGCACACACAGGACAGGGAAGGCTTTTGTTAAATCAGTGAGAATCTTTTATTTATTTATTTTTAATTTTTTTTTTAAATGTTTATTCCTTTAGAGAGAGAGAGAGAGAGATCATGAGTGGGGAAGGGGCAGAGAGAGAGGGAGACACAGATTCTGAAGCAGGCTCCAGGCTCTGAGCTGTGAGCACAGAGCCTGATGTGGGGCTCAAACCCACCAACTTCGAGGTCATGACCTGAGCAGAAGCCAGATGCTTAACCAACTGAGCCACCCAGGCACCCCAGTGAGAATCTTTTAGACTACAAATAATGATATATTACACAGAAGTAATAGCTTGGAGTTTGTATTTAAGTTTTATTTGTAAGCATGTAGTATATAAAAGAGTGAATTGAGGAAAATATAAGAATTGTACTCATGTAAAGAAGTAGTTTTAAGACAGAAAAAATCTTTTAAGAAAACCTACATCATAACCTATGGGGAGTGGAATACATGTTGCTGGGGAAATGGAGGAAACCAGTGAAAGATTTAGCAAAAGAGTGAGTATTAAGACCATTTTTTGTGACTTGGACTTGTTTTGGCTTTCAGAGGTCATGCTGACTCTCAGATTAGAAATGCAGTCTCAAAGCATAAACATTGGAAGTAATAATTTTCAATTGTGCTTTCTTGGGTTCTCCATTTTGTTTTCTTCAGGTGTAAAACCAAGAGTATTCTATTTTTCAGGAGAATGAGGAAAAATCTATTTCCTTTTCAATTAGTTTGGCTATTTTTGTTGTTGTTGTTTATGGTACCATAAATGGAGAGACATCTGTACCATGCATTGTATCATGACTAACAATTTTTTTTTCATTTGAATGTAATTGTTCTTTAGCAAATAATTGCAGTCCAGAATGACTTTTATTGAGCTTGATTGAATTAAGGTTATGTATGAAAATGAGTTAGTTAAAGCTTAATCTATTATCCAGAGAATTGATGAAAACATCAGAAAAGCAGTCATTCGTGGGGATTAAATATTCTTCCATATAAGTGGGCAACATGGTTGCCTTGGAGTCTCTTCTGAACTGACGGGCTAGTAATGACATCAGGGTGCAAAACACCCAGTGTTGGCATAGAAGGGGATTTTACCATGATGTGCCTTTGAATGTTATACTGTACATTAACACTAATTGGGAGTCTGTCTCATTGTAAGAAGTGGCACCTCACCTTATTTTAGTATAATAAGCTTTTCAAAACATAGCACCCCAAGGGGCAGTGTGTAAGCCGTGCCAGAAAGCCAGTTGCTTTGGGATCTTTCAGTGGTTGCTGAGGCCCATTCTTTAAGATAGGTTTTTCAAATGCCAAGTCAGATGCCCAATTTGCAGTAAGAGGTAAATAATAGATATTTAATAGATAGTTCTCCCACCTGCCATGAAGTTTCTCAGGGGGAATCCTGAGCTGTGCCTGATCAGTCCTGCTAGGTATGCATCCCCTGGGGGTGGCGGGGTCACTGGGAGGAAACAGGTCTTGAAAAGGAGAAGAGAACAGATTCTTAACGAGGCAGTGTGAGCTAAGGATGAGAGTGAGCGTTGAGAAGAAGCCAAAGTGGAACTCAGAAAACACAGGCATGAGCTGGCTGAGGTGAAAATCTGCCCTGGCTGTGGAAGAAGGGCACCTTCAAGCCCCCAATCTGCAGGGTTGTGTTCGCACCTTGGGCATTTCTCCCTGCTCGCCCCGCTCTGTCCTCTGACACCTCACACAGCCATCCATTTCCATCACATGATAACACTTTGTGAAGTATTTGTAACTTTACATGTAGAGCAGCTTATGCTGAAACTGCTTTTTCTGAAGCTACTCATGTGGGCATTCATAAGAACCAGATAAAATCTGGAGGCTCTAAGGTTGGCTATCAGAGAACTCAAAGGGAGTCTGTCTCAGGCAGAAGCTTCAGCCTTGAAATTGACCTCTACTTCGTGGCTGATTCCCTGGCTTCTCTCTCCCAGTCAGTTAAGTCCAACAACATTTCTCTGTTACCCTAAGAGTTTTAAAACCCCTACTGGCCACAGCATAGTCCGCCTCCTTACTGTCCCTCCCCACTTATCCACAGATAGATGCATCACAGTTGATAAATTATGGAATAATCATCAAAATAAGGTGTAAAACTAGAGTCCATTTTTTGATATGTATATGTGTATTTGATTATATGAACAAACACATCGACAAGGGTACCCAAAGATTAGGGAAAGTTTATTTTTTGGCTCCTAAAAGAAGTTATGTGTATAGGATATATTAACATATTTTATTTCTCACATAGCATGTGCCCACTTCTTAAACCAAAAAGAACACAATTCTTTAAACCAAAATAAGAATTAAATCCACACTGTTAATTAATATTGGACCCTCCTTTCCCATTTTTGGCAGTATAATTTTTTTTTCATTTATACCAATTTATTTACCTAACAGTTTTTTATAATTATTTATTAACGATTTTTACCTATTTTTACAGTGTTTTTCTTTTCTTTTTTTTTTTAACAGTGTTTATTTTAATGTTTCTTTTCTATATTGACTTTTGGGTTTATATGAAAAAAATTAGGTGATTAAATATATGAGATAATGAATTTTTTTAAATAGTATTTTTAAAAATGTCAGTTGTCTATTTTATGATAGCTAATAATAGACTCTACACCACTACTTGGTTTTGGAATTGTACACTTAGTAAAAACACAGTCATTTAATTTGAAAGTATTCATATGGGTCCTTTGTAGTTTGCTTCAAAGATCTGGATTTATCGTTTCATCCATACTCTTGTTTTAAAAAATATGGGTGTATGAGTAGTAACTTGTATGAAGCCACATGAGACCATTTAATATTTTGTTCATTGTTTGCAGCTGTTTTCTTCAATAGCACTGGGTGGTAACTGAATTGTCTTAAGTCTAGATAGGATTACTCAGATGAATCATTACATATTTTTGGTATTTAATGTAAGTGCTTCCATGTCATAGTGGCTGATTCGGTAAAAAGCTTGAGTTATGTCACAAAATGACTAATAATATTGATAGAGCTATAAGCCAGTACATGATATCCAGTTTCTAGAGTACAGAGTAGCTTGCTGATTGTAAAGAAATACAACCGGCAAAGGGGTAGGAAATTCTGTCTTAGTTGAATGTGAATTTAGTATTACCATTAGAGCATCCTAGCAACTAAACAAATGTATCTCACCTAGAAACTGAAATAACTGAATTCTTAAAAGTGATACAACTTAGGTATATGTCTATATTTGCAGTATTATTAATGTCAAATGTTCCATTTAGTTTTTGTGAACAACCTTTTGCTGATTTTGATCCTCTTTCCTATGTTTACTTCATCACTTTTAGCTAGAAAGTAATTTTTTTGGTAACATTTTTTTCTCTGTGGACGTCTCCCCTTACTCCTCACCTTAAAAAAAAAAAAAAAAAACAAAATAAGACAAAACTGTGTTGCTTCACTCATCTTTAAAACATTTAAAAGAAAAATTATAAGATTAATACCTGAACCACAGTTTATCTGGTTGGATTGGACCAGTCATTTAAAATAACTTGTATCTAGTTAGAATGTCAGTTTAATGTCATGTTTTTCCAGTGGATTTGTATGTAATTCTACACTTATTTTAGCCAAAAACCTGACAAGTTATTGCCTATCTATAACTTTAATCTCAGAATTTCCGTTGAATAATTTTAGTGACTGTCTTTTGTTAAATTAAAATTGACCATAAACATTTTAGGCCACTTTCTCTAAATCGTGTTAGCATAGGAATTTTTATTAATTTGCCTGTTTTGGTTGTTTGGCCATTACTCATTTTGGGGGTATAATTTTGCTAAAGGACAAGAAGTGTCAGCTTTTTTGAAAGTCCTTCACGACTCACCATTTGCTTTTGGTCTTTCACAGAATCCTGCTGCATCACAGAAGCTGGAAATTCTGATGTTCCATTCAAATCACAATGGAAAGTCTTGACTTGACCGGTAAGAGCAGCATCACAGGTACATCATACTTAGCTGGAAGCAGTGAAGCCGGCAAGAACTATGTGCTGTCCAAGCTGGTCTCCGCTTTTTCCTATCTGATACGTTCACCTTCCATGGTGATCAGGGAAGGGTGATACCTTTGTGTGGTTTTTGTCTTTTTTAGTGAGTCACTTTTTTTTAAAGTGACATTTTAATCTCCATCAAGTAAGTTAAATTTTCCTTTAAAATCATGAATTTAAAAAAATTGTGTCAAAATCTCTGATTAGTTTCCCCACAATGACCTGTTGGCGGAACGTCCAATTTATTCAAGTCCTGAATATGTAGAGGTTATGTACCTAAATAAGTATTAAATGGGTCTAGTCCCCATAAGTTATTTTTGTTTGCACTGCCTTTGGCTTTAATTGAAAAATGAATTTGTATCAGAGCATTATGGAGTATTTTTTTGATCTGTTAAAAATAATAGAGGCAGGTGTAGCAGCATTATGAAACTATTTGAATATGAAAACCACACAGCGAAGAAAAACTTGAGATTGTAAAATATATATGTGACAAATTATACCAAACTCTAAAACTCACAGATACTATAACTCTGTCCTCTTGTATATAAGTTACTTTCAGAGGAGAAGAGTTTTTTTTCAAGGGGTTTAAGATATGGCAATAGTATTTTAAGATTAATCTTAATAATGGCTACTTAAATGCATAGAGTTGTCTCTTTCTGTGACTCGAAGGTGTGATTGCTGATGTCTGAACACTTTGTGGTGAACTGATGTTTTAAAGACAGGAATTTGATGTAAATTAAAATGAACAAATCTAGTAGATATTGTTTAGTTGTAGTTTTTAGGGTTTATTTTATGAACTTATTCTTTAATTTTCTGATTAATAGAAAATCTTAAATCTTTTCCTGTTTTTAATTATTTTGATTTGTTAGCTTTTCAAATCTGTCTAGAATATCTGTGGCTACCTTCATGTTTTAGTAAGTATATGATTGAATATTGCTTTTATGACGTGGGTATAAATGTAAGGCTTCTGAGCCCTTCTGCTAAATGTCATTGTCTAAGATTGTACATGCAGTAACCCATGTACACCTTAGCTTGAATGTCTATTTACTTGGATATTTAAACGCCAGCAAAATCTTAAATGCCATTGAGAAGTTGGGACTTGGTTATCATTTTTCCTCCTTTCTGTGCTATCCTTGAAGGCACAATTAAGTTTCAAATACAGATTCTGGATTTAAGACTGCCAGTTTAGTGCACAGTTGATTTTGGTTTTACTGGGTCAGCAGAATAGACTATAGATATTTGAATATTGATACTAAAATTTTAAATTTGTTCTTCTCCATTGTTAATCCTGAAGGGAGTTGAATATAGTGAGGCCTAACGAAAATTAAATTTGTGGCAATATTCTGAATTTGCTAAATATGAATACATATCTAGAAAGTAAAGCTGGAAACTTTATCTGATCTGTTCAGGAAACTAAATTGTTCATCAGCATTAGTATGGTGGTCTTGACTTAAGTAGCCCTCTGATCTGTGATTTCTGAATGTTAATCAGATAATTTCAATAAAATGTTTTTTATTGACTATAAGAAACTGACATAAATTCAAATTGCTGATAAAATTTAAGAAGCCTAAATGAAGATGACTAACACTATATAC
Source organism: Acinonyx jubatus (assembly GCF_027475565.1). Taxonomy (NCBI): domain Eukaryota; kingdom Metazoa; phylum Chordata; class Mammalia; order Carnivora; family Felidae; genus Acinonyx; species Acinonyx jubatus. The sequence goes on from NC_069384.1 coordinate 53,677,657, forward strand.
TTCTTTCTAGCTTACATTTATGATCATCTTAAATACAGTATTAACTAAGTAACAGAAAAGATGCCGTGTGAAACCAAGAGTAATTTAGGAAGCAGATCCTGGAAGATGTTACATGGCAAAAAGATGCTAGAGTCCAATAAATGTAGGAAACATGATGTATCATTCAGTTTAGGCAAAGTTATGTTTCATTATCCAAAGAATTCCCAAATCTGAGTGGTTTATAGCAGTAAAAATTTATTTCTCACTCTTGTTCATGTTCTTGATGAATCAGCTGCCACTGTGCTCAATGTCCTCTTTGTCCCTGGACCAAACCTAAAGAAGCAACCTTTCTGGGATACAGAACTTTCTTTCTTTTCTTTCCTTTTCTTTTCCTTCTCCTTCGTTTATTTATTTATTTTGAGAGAGAGAGCACGAGCAGGGAAGGGGCAGAGAGAGAGAGAGAGAGAGAGAGAGAGAGAGAGAGAATCCCAAGCAGTCTCTGTGCTGTCAACCTGGAGCCCAAGGCGGGGCTCAAACTCATGAACCGTGAGATCATGACATGAGCCAAAATCAAGAGTCAGACACTTAACTGACAGAGCCACCCAGGTGCCCCTGGGATGCATAACTCTTAAAGTGGAAGAAAAAAAAGAAATGATCGTGGAAATGTGAAAAACTGTTGGTTGTAAGTGGTACATGTCACTACCTCTCATTTCACTAGCCAAAACATGTCCCATGGTCAAGGAAAGGCTGATTGGGATGCACAGTGCATATTTTACCTGTAATATCTGAACCTATGGCTCTTTTGGAGAGACAGAGTGCATGTAGTATTTTAAGCTTCCAAATGTCCATTCATTCTTTATAATGAATCTCTTTAACATGTCAAATTATTTGACCATGAATCCCTTCATTTTTATTAATCCAAAAAGAATACAGTGAACTATGGTACCCTATCTGTGACAAGTTCTAAGGAGTTTATTGATGTTTCAAGCGTTGGAACTTGTCCCATCATAGAGTAAGGGGTTCTAGTATATTTAATAGACTTATTTGTATTGATCTCTACCTTGTAGGACTGTGAGAATTAAAAGAAGTATGCCAAGTGCCTGATGTAGCACCTGGCACATAGGAAGCACTCAAGAAATGGTAGTTAAAAAAAGAAAATTTTGGTCAGAGTTTAAGAATCTTGAATGCACTATAAAATACCTTTCACAGACATCTGACAGTGTATGTATATGTAAAATGTGTGTATATTTATATATAAACACAGAAGCATACCTCCAAGGTGTTTTAATATATTGTCCTTAATGTGTAAGAACCTATATATTCTCCTACAGTTCTACTGAAAGTACAGAGTCGTTTTGGCTTTATTACTATTATTTTTTGAAGTTCATTTATTTTGAGAGAGAGAAAGAGCAAGTGTGTGAGTGGGGGAGGGGCAGAGAGAGGAAGAAAGAGAGCATCCTAAGCAGGCTCTGTGCTATCAGTGTGGAGCCTGACCTGGGGCTTGATATCAGGACCATGAGATCACGACCTGAACTGATGTCAGGAGTCAGACGCTTAACCTACTGAGCCATCCACGTGTCCCAGAGTGGCTTTATTCTTAACAGCAAGAGAAAGAGTAAATCCTGCAGAAATATTAGCCCACCCTATGATCTAATAATTCACTTCTTACACTGAAAATACAGGAGTTTTAAGGACAGTGTGACTGCCAAATGTAGATATGTGCCTTTCACTCTGAATAGTAATAAGGTCCGGATTAAATCACATTTGATGAAATCTTGATGCAAGGTACAAGAACAGGAGAGAGTTCCAATGAAATTTTCTTTACCATGTAGAGTAAATGCCGTTTGGTGTCAAAAGAATCAACATTTCTATCAAGATTTTATGTAACAATTTACCTTTTTTTGTTTGTTTCAGTGGAAAAATGTATTTTTATTAAAACATGGGGACAGCACCCAAGGGCAGAGAGAGCTTCCTGTTTCTATTTTCTAATGAGGGTTAAATTATTTAGACTCCTTCAAGACCTTCTCTATTGATATTATCCCCTCCTACTCTCAGAATCAGGTACACCATAGTTGATACCTCTTATGGGTCAAAGCTGCATGCTGTCTCTAAAATGACAGTTTCATTTGTTTAATTTAGGAAAACATGTAAAATAATTTGAGGGAGTAAATTACTCTTCAAATTGTTCCAAATTCTTCACTTTATAAATGGGTTGTCTTTTTTTTTTTTTTTTTGTCGTTTTAATTTAGAGGGAGAGTGTGTGCATGCAGGTGGGGAGAGGGGTAGAAGGAGAGAGAGAATCCTAAGTAGGCTCCCCACTTGGCACAGTGCCTAACATGGGGCTCCATCCCACGACTCTATGATCATGACCTGAGCTGAAATCAAGAGTGGACACTCAGTTGACTGAACCACCCAGGTGCCTGTATAAACGGATCATCATTGTAACTGTCTGTTATTCGACTGGATTATCAGTAAAAACTACCTAAAAATTGTAAGCTCTTTAGTTTTAGAGATGATCTAGTCTTCTTGTGCTGCCATAATAAAATACCACAGACTGGGTGGCTCAGACAACAGGGTTTTATTTTCTCACAGTTCTGTGGTCTAAAGTCCATCATGAACAGGATACAGGCAAATTCTGTTTTTGCTGAGGTCTCCCTTCCTGGCTTGTAGATGGTCACCTTCTTGCTGTGTACCACATGGACTTTTCTCTGTGTGTGTGGAGTAGCAAGCTCTGGGGTCTCTTCCTCTTAACAGGACACTAGTTCTGTTGGATAGTGGTCCTACTCTATGATCTTACTTGACCTTTACCTACTTTTCAGGCCTATCTCCAAGTACAGTCACATTAGGATGTGGGGCTTCACCCTCTGAATTTGAGGGCTATTAAGTCAGTTCATAACAGAAGTAATCACTTTTTTGTACCGAAGAGTGAAGTGAAGGTTAAAAAAAATACTTTCTATGAATCTATAAACAAGAAAACCTCACTTATTACAGTTTAAAATTCTAAAAATATCATTGTATCTTTGAGGTGGGAGACATTTGGAATCACTAATTCATATTTCTTCCACTTTGAAGTCACCATGCATGAAAATGAGTTTCTTACAAGTGAAAGAATCAAGTCTAAGAACTGAAAATCAGAGTGATTTGTATAATGGAGGAATTACATCATTGAAAAGTTGATTTCCATGTGTATTCATTGCTTATAGGAATAGAATATATTTGAAAATTAGTATGAAGAGTAATTCAGTTACTCTTTTGGGTTATACCTTTTTCTGTTTACTATAATCAAGCCAATTCACATTTTTCTAGGCAGTGTTCTTTTACTTTGAGTTGTTTGTGAACTCAAACAGGGAAATGGCATGTAGAGTTGTCCTTTGAATAACGCCGTTATTAGGAGCACCAACCGCTTACAGGTTGAAAATCTGTGTGTAACTTTTGACTACACAAAAACTTGCCTACTAACAGCCCACTGTTGACCAGAAACTTAACCTGTAACATAAAGTCAATTAACACATATTTTGTGTGTTTTATGTATTATATGGCATAATAAATTTTAACTTATTAAAATTTAATAATAAATATATTAATAAATTATTATCTGCCATAATAAAGCAAGCTAGTGAAAAGAAAATGTTATTAGGAAAATCATAAGGGAGAGAAAATATATTTCCAGTACTGCACTGTATTTATCAAAACAATTTTGTGTATATGTGGACACACATATTGATCAAGAGTCAGCTATACTTAAGATTTTGGCAAATGGAAAGAAAAGATTATGTATTTAAAGTAATGCCAACAGAAGTCAAGAAGTCCTAAATCTGTTATGTCTCCCTGTTATATCTACCTATTTACCTCCCTCACTCCCTTTTTTATCCCTTTTTTCCTTCTTCTTCTCCCCTTTTCTCTGATATCAGCTCATAAGTCAGGTAATGATTGCTAGGATTTCTCAAATAATAGTCTAAATATAATTCATTGACCATCTGTGTAGTACTTCTTTCTTTCTATATGTAGTGTACCTTTTCTATTAGATAAATCAATTGGTGGATGTTTGAGATTCGTTATGGGTTAATAGTACATTTACTTGTTGGATATTGATATAGACTCCACCTAAGTCTCTTAGTTTTATCTTTGAATTATTGTAAGTGTACCTATTGTATCTCTTGAATAATTTCAGTTTCTGATGATTTGATGCCTGTCTAAAACAGAAAATTTAATCAAAAGAAACAAAATTCGGAGACTTAAACATCTTCGTGTAAAAATAATTTTAAATTGATTTATAAAATTTATCATCTCACCTTTTGTATTTATAGACTAAAGGATAAGCCATTGAGCAGTGGTCTAATTTTGTGGATGTTAGTTTAATTGGTTGAAAGGTATTTTAACTCTTATTTACTTTTTATTAAGGTTGTTTTTTTTTAATGTTTGTTTTTGAGAGAGACAGAGCGTGAGCAGGGGAGGGGTGGAGACACACACACACACACACACACACACACACACACACAGAATCAGAAACAGGTTCCAGGCTCTAAGCTGTCAGCACAGAGCCTGACGTGGGGCTCAAACTCATGAACTGTGAGATCATGACTCGAGTCGAAGTTGGACATTCAACTGACTGAGCTATCCAGGTGCCCCATTTTTTAAAAGTTTTTAAAAAATGTTTGTTTATGAGAGACTACATGGCACATGTGCAAGTAAGCAGGGGAGAGGCAGAAAGAGAGGGAGAGAAAGAATCACAAGTAGGCTCTGTACTGTCAGCACAGAGCCCACTTGGGGCTTGATCTCATGAATATGAGATCATGACATGAGCAGAAATCAAGGTTTAGATGCTTAACTGACTGACCTTCCAGGTGCCCCTTGATTCTTATCTACTTTTGATTTCAATTTCACTCTAAAACTATTTACAAGAATGACTCAAACTCAAAAGCCTTGTATATAGTACATTTTAGTAGAATATTTCTTCTGAACAATAAAATTAGTCTACTGATTATGGTATTTACTAGTTAAGGACAGTATAAATTCAGGCATGACTTCATTCCATGCATTAATACTTCCCTGAAATGTCAGGAATAAATTAAATTTTTATTTTTTTCATTTAATTTTTGTTTGTTTTAGAGAGAGAAGGTGGGGAAAAGAGGGGCAGAGGGAGGGGGAGAGAGAGAGAGAGAGAGAGAGAGAGAGAGAGAGAGAGAGAGAGAGAGAGAATCCCAAGCAGGCTCCATGCCTTGTGGGGCTGAATCCCCACGATCCTAGGATCATGACCTGAGCCAAAATCAAGAGGCTGATGTTCAACCAACTAAGCCACCCAGACACCCCTAAATTAAGTATTTTTATCCTGACATTGGTATTCCCTTTGATCTCTATTATAGAGAAATGTGTTTTCCCAGGAAAATAAATGGATCTAATGGCGCCAAATTTCTCATAACATACTTGTCAAAATTTCCGTGTATTTTAGTGTAAAATATATACTGCATTTACTGGATATTCTGTACGTACACATTTAAGTGTAAGTAGTAAGTATATATGAGTGTACGCATATAGTTTCTTCATATAACCTCTTCAAGAAACTAAGGAACTTAGTTTTACACTGGAGTCTTTTTGTTCATGGCTGCATCCCCCAAATCTGGAAACAGTGTTTGGCATATGGAAGTTGTTTTGTTTAGTAAACATTTGATAAAGTAGTATTACCAGAATTCATGTTTCGTTGACCCTATATTCATTGAACTTGGTGTTAATATGCATCCCCTGGTCTACCTGCAGATAATTATTTTTCCCAGTCTGAATTGAGGGAGAATTAAGCCATTCTTCAAAAGTAAAAGTCTCTCTGTGCTTTTCAGTTGGCAGTTAGTCCTATAATCAATAAATGTTAAAAGGGCTGAAGAACTTAAAATGAGCAGCAGAAAGTTTCTGGGTGCCTATTGACTCCTTTATAGCATGCATCGAGTCAACAAGGTTTATTAAGACCTTTGCCAAGTACTTCCCTAACAGTCAATCAGCAGCCCTGCGAGTGGAATGCATGTGAATGTCTGAGATTTAGGGGAGGGAAGTTGGTTCAACGGGGCTTGAAGAGATGCTGTGTGTATGGTACCTGGATTCAGTTAATACATACCAAAAATGTAAGCTGAAGTCCACAGTTAGGTGTTTTATTCTTGCAGGGCGGGGGGAGGGCAGTGGTGGTGTTTATCTTTAGGGCATTTCTGTATTTGAGTTAATCCGTGAAGATGATGGATAAGAATGTTGTGTCTTGGTTTTATATAGACTTGTACAATTTGCTTAGTTTAGTTTGCAGTTCTGCCTCTGCCATTACTATTCTTAAAAAGCAGCTAAATCATGTAACTATTTCAGGGTTCCTTAACATTTACTGTAAGACCATTTATTATCAAGTGTCTCTTCATGGCCGAAGTGGTCCACTTCAGGTGATGTTTTAAGGCACTAAACATTGCCATTAGGCACTTACAGTGCACAGGTTTCTTGAGAGAGCCAGCTGCATGGGGAGGAAGTGGCTCTAAAGAAGGCTTAAATAATAAAAGGCTACCGTTTATCTGATGAACACTGTCCTAAAACATTCTCAGTTCTGCCACACTAATTCCAATGAAGAATTGCCAAATTAGAGAGACACTGAAACCTACCAAATGTGAGGTGCATGCATGCACAGAGTAGTGTATGTCCTTCTGTCCATCCAGGCACCACCTGGATGGACACATACATGAAACTCTGAACCATGCCCTCAAAATAGTTTTGAATACCTACTGTGTTTTCAGCATTATTAGAGTCCCCAAGTCTTCACATTAGGTACATGATAATGTAAAAGAGACAATGGTAAAGTTTGAAATCAGTAGCCGCAGACCATCTCCTTGTGAAATAACAAAGCTCTTGCTGTAGCAGTGGTTTTGTCTCACTGTTTGAGGAAGCATATGACTCATGGTTCAATTCATTTGGTGATGTGAACCCTTTTTAAAGGAATGATAGCTTTCAGGTTTGAAACGTTAGTTTTTTCTCTTAAAATGGTAGGTGTTGCCTTTAGTAGTCACTGAAGAGTTTCGCTTTTTAGAGAACATAAGATAAATCTCTCTAATAAGGCTTTTATAATCTATCTTGTTCATGGTAAAGGTGTACCAGTTTTGTCTCTTTTTATGAGTTTTAATCATCACAATCCTAGAATTTTTTATGGATTATTTCTATTGTAATAAAATATTTCATACATTAGAATTTATAATGTGCCTAAGAAAAAAATACTCTAGAAGTTTTACTTCATATTGCTTATACACATTCTTATTCTTGCCTCTAGATTGTCAACTGCATAAATACTCACTATTGCTTCCTGGAGATTAATATGGATAGGCAAAAACGTAAAGGTTTTCTTATGGAAGACAGATTTAAATGTGTCACTTTTGTTTGTTTGAGCTGTAGCTTGATCCTTAGAAATGAGGGCTGTGGATTCAGATGGTCTCAAGACTAACCTGAGTCTGCTTTTACTGTGATTGGGTTGTGGGAAAGTTACCTAGGTTCATCTGTGAAATGGAGGGAATACTGATCATATAAGGTTGTTGTGAGGATTAAAAATGCCAGAAGATGCAATGCCAATCCAGAACTTGACAGGCACTGTTGAGAAAATGTGTTTGTTCTCAAAATGGACAGTAAGTAAAAAGTGGAATTTGACTTTTTGGCTTCTTAACCATTCCTTGAAATTGAATTTCAGGCATTTTATTGTCTCCATTCACAATAAAAGAAATGTCCAGCTTCATCGTGTACGCATCTTTATTCCATTGGAAGTCTTTATTGAATACAGGATGGACTTGATTTGAATCATTAGGAAAGAATAATGTTTGTGCTTTATATGGTTAGATACTTTAAAATATTTTCTACACAGTCATATGTGATAGAGGTTTGATTTTTAGATTTCCCCCAGTTTGTTTTGCAATTTATTAAAACCTAATCAAAACTCAAGCATATGAAAATATTGATGTCATCTATCATTAAGTGGATTGTAGTTACTTTAGGATTATTATTGCTTTATATTCTTGGTATTAACAATTATTACCTGAAACAAATTAAGTATTACAGTAAAGTTTTATAAACTTTTTTTTTCAAATACTATTTTAGCAAGACAACGAAATGTATTATGAGTTCTTAATGGCTTTTAAAGTGTGACAGCCATTTCATAAATTGGTTCTCTGAACCTGATAACTATAAAACATTTAAAAAATTTAAATACCTAATTCAGTCATGAGTTAACTCTACTAGTTTATTCATAAATTAGAGAAGCAAAATTTCCCTTCATTTTTAGGTCACTGGTTTAACATTTCACAATTAATTGATCCAAGAGAAGCAAGTATTTTTCTACATTTGCAGAAAATGCTAACTCTGTGAAAGTACTTACTTCATAATAATTTTCATGCACATGAGCATGAACTAATACAACTTGGTCTTTGTCACTAATATCAGTAGGTATACTAATTAATTTTGAATATAATTGATATATTTATTAATTTTGAATATTTCTGTAGTTGATGTATCTAAGCTTGTTTTGAAGATAATTTAGTATCTGTGAAAATACCTGATTCCTTCTAAAAGCTGTTCTGTAAGCTAGCATGAATGTATTAGGTGTTTGTGGTCTTTTATAGCAATTTTGCCTTTTCCTAGTTGATTATGTGTACATTCTAACCATAAAAACCATGAATTTTATAGACTTATTATATACTTTTCCAATTATTAGTGTATATTAAAATTCTAAACCTTTCTAGCCCATCTATGAGCATGTTTGCATTCTTCAGCTCTGTCTTATTTCTTTAATTTTTTTAAAAGTATATTTATTTTTGAGAGAGAGGAAGAGAGAGAGAAGCAGGGGGAGAGGGGAAAGAGAGAGAATCCCAAGCAGGCTCCACACTGTCCACGCAGAGCCCAATACAGGACTCAAACTCATGAACTGTGAGATCATGACCTGTGAGATCATGACCTGAGCCGAAACCCAAGAGTCAGACGCTTAACCAACTGAGCCACACAGATGCCCTGTTTTGTTTCTTTTTAGAGCCTGAACGGTCTTCAGTAATTTTACTGGAAAAAATGTTTTGTGTAAAAGATAAAGTAATATATTTTCTGTTCCTCTGTTTAATAAATATTTAGTGCTATGTGGAACTATTTAGTATTTAGGAACTACTACGTGCAAGTTATTGTTTTAGACAATGTCAGAGTTACAATATGATAATAGGGGAAATCTAAGCAGGAAAGAGAGACAAACCTCATTAAGAATTGAGGAAGGTCTTAAATCTCAGGTAGAAAAACTAAGTAAGACAGGGGAAAATACTAAAGTCTGGACAAAGCTAATAGACCCCTTTTGCCATTTGGGATGGGCTGTGTATAAAGGTAAAATGGAAAACCTAGAAAAGCCAAATGTAAGAGAACCTTGAATGTCAGGGTAAGTTTACTGTTTTTTCTCCTTAAAAGCAAATGGGCCACTGGAAAATTTTGAGCAGGTGATATTTAAAAGGGATGGATTGGAAGGGAAAAGAGGTAGGCATTGGAAAGATTGGTTTAAGGGACTTAGCAAATCCTAGGTAAGAAGAAGTTGTTCTTCTGATAGGGTTTGCATGTTGTAAATGGAATCACTGTGAGAGACATGAAGGTTATACCCTGTCTGGATGTAGTTCAAAATGTTAAATTGAAGTATTCAGCTCACAAAATCAAATAAGTCTTTTTTTCCAATTTGCAGGGCAAATATTAATAGATACTCAGTTTTAAGGATTCCTTCAATGAAGATTTTCTCAAACGCTTGGTACCAACTATTCAACTTGTGTATGTGTGTCTGTGTGTATTTCATGATTATAAATTCAGCTTTCACTGTGTTTCTCAAAGAATACACATCCTGTCTTGTCACTTGAACCAAATTACTAATCTGTAGGATTTGGCAACAGACAGAACTTGTGCTGAGGCTGCAGAGGGTATCATAAGAGGGAAGGAAGCAGTGGGGGTGTTGAGATAGGTTTTTAATTTAAGCGTAGGTGTTCAGACAGTACTGCTACCAGGAGAGAGATGGTGGTAGAAACTGATTTGGGGAAGGGGGTGGGTACAGTATAGAATGGATTGGATTTGAAATGCAGAGAGGATATGCATGGGATTATGTATAGGATGTAGTTATAAATTGGTAAGAGTTTGGGAGAGAGTCAGGCTAAAGATAAATGTAGCTTAGGAGAGGTAGAGCTTGAAACTGAGTATTGGTGAAAGTAAGAAATATGGCTGGTTAAGACAGAACGTTGGAAAACACCCACCTATTCTCTGTTAAGAGAAGTCTAAAGGAAAGAAAAGCAATCAGATCTGTGGTGGGAAAAGCAAGAGTATAGTACCAAAGAAGATGGGGAAGAGTTTCCAACAAAAATGTTGGAAAATGTAGAGTGCTAACTGCCCCAAACAGTGTTTGGGTTAGGGTGATTCAGGAGCCCTTGGGGGAAAGCAGTTTTTGTAGATTGGTCAAGGCAGCAGAAGCCACTTGTATAGTGTTTCCAGTATTCCCTGTTTTACATGTTCTTGATTGTCTTTTTAGCTGAAACTATATGTTGAGCCACTGTTTTCATGGAGTAATCTATAATGACTTACAATTCTGCTCCCTGGGAGCATGGAACTCCTCTTCTGTAAATGTAGTTTTAATATTCTTTCCTTTAAATATGTTGCCTTAGACTCTTTCAAATCAAAACTTATCCAGGTGCTAATATCATTTCCTCAAATGCACTGAAGTGACTTTGTTTAAAATATCAGCAAACTACTTTATAAATGCCTCTCCTGTAGGACTTATATTATAATTGACATTACAGAGGGATGAATAATGAATTCCCTGTCATTGCCAGCTCTTCTTTTACACTAAGTACAGTGATGCTTTAAATAAGGCCCACCGGTTTAATAAAGATCCTGTCGAAAGCTCTTCAGAGTAGTAGGCCACCTGCATATGAAATTTCTGGGTTAGAATCTGATATGTAACCACTTTTGTTTCCATCTGCAGAAAATAGACTCACCCTAATTGCTAGTAATGATTTAATGATGAAAACTCCACTTGTCATCATTTGCATTTTTCCTTCTGTTGTGTGTGTGTGTGAGAGAGAGAATATAGTTTTTCTAGTCTTCACAGTGACTCTAGACATGTGTAGTTATCATTATTCCTATTTTCTATAGAAGGGAACTGAGGCTTAGAATCTTGAAATTGTCTGAGCTTTTTGGCTAATTAAAAACAGAGCCAAGATTCAAATCAGCATTTTCTGACTTTCAAGACCATGTTCTCTACGTGGCCCATGCAGTTTTGTGAATTACTTCAAAGTTGAGCTATATTTAACACCCTTGATGGCAACAATTCATTCTGGTGTGGGGGCTCAACTTCTCATTATTTTCTTAGCCTTTTCCTCCAAGTAGGGAAGAAGAGATCACTTTCATTTGCTTGAACATATTGCCATTTGCCATTATTGGTTATCAGGTACTTTTCTGTGTATTTAATGCCATTATGTATATATGTTAATTTTCACATCAGCTCTATGAGAGGTGGATTTATTTCCTCCAACATTTTATTATGAACATTTTTATTATGAACTTTTATTATGAAACATCATTATACACTCATATACTCACCATTTAGATTTGACTGTTAATATTTTAATTATACTTATTTTATTACATATCTGTAACCTATCCATCATCAGTTCATTTTTGACTTAGTTGCAAGTAAACTAAAGATATCACTACACCTCTGTAAATACTTCAGCATACCTATTATGGAATACAGTTCAATATTTACAACTTGTTAATACAAAATTTACATTTAGTGAAGTGCACAAATCTTAAATGTACATTCTCTGAGTTTTGATAAATGCATACACCTGTGTAACCCAAGTACCTATCAAGATATAAAACATTGCTATTGGTAGGTGTCTCTTCTATTCACATTTTGTAGATAAGGAAACTGAAACACAGAGAGGTTAGTGATCTGCCTGAGGTCACACTGCTAATAAGTTGCAGAGTGGGAATTCAGACTCTGGCAGTCTGGCTGCAGGGTTTGTGTCTTAAGCACACCACCATACTGTCTGGGGATTATTCTCACATACTCAGGTATCCTTTTACATTTATGTGTACAGATGTAATATTTATTTTTTACATAGGTGTGTAGAAGTAGTATGTTTGGGATTAGAATAGAAATGCTGTTCTAGAAATGCATCATTTCTTTGCAAGCAGTTTATAGCAAGAGAATCTAAGAGGGAAAAATACCTACTTTCATTGAAATATTTGGGTGAATTGAGAATACAGAGTGTGTATAACTCTGTCTTACCTGGATCCTTGATTAATGTTTCCATGTAAAGTGATAGTCAGTTTCCTAATGACAACACTGAAATTCAGGAAAATCCTAAAGTGTCACTTGAACAATGAAGGGTAAATGATGTTCAGTATAGTTTTTTCTTCAGCATATTTTTGCCCTATTATAATTAGTAGAAAATTGTTCATCTATGTGTGGTGTATGTAGTACTACTCACGTTGATATCTCAGTCTCCCCAATAATGAAATTAACCAATTTGGGATTTATAGTTATGAAATTTGTGAAGTTTCTGACAGGAGTATAATTTTCTGACTTTTCTAAATAAATTACATAAAAATCTGAATAAGGACTGGAATAGATTATATTAATGTATGTGTGGTTTTTGTTTTTGTGTTTTTTTGGTTGGCAATGCTTAGGTGTATCGTCCCTATGAAAATAAATGGTATCTCTTTCCTACATTGTGTTCAAAGCACAAGCTGTATCTGAAACGTTGACTAGTACTCTTTATTCACTGTCCATGTTATGAAAAAGCAGCCGTTATATGTATTAAAAAATTCTAAGTATTGCTTAGAAAGCAAATTAAAAAATAAATAAAAGCATGTAGTCAGCAAAACCTAGCCAGTCACTAGAGGGCAGAGCAGCACTATATTTTAGGCCTCATTTGAAAATTTCTGGTTTAAAAATTGCTGAACATAGAAAAATATATTGATGCACAATTAAATAGAAATTTCTTTGTATTCTTATTATCTTGTCTTGCTGTGAAATCCAATAACATGCTTACCCTTGTATCAGAGGAGCTTTCTGGCAATTACATTGCTTTCAAAAGCAATGATTATTTAGAAGAGTGTAAGTATCCCTCAAGAGAAAATACTAAAGCAATAGTAATAGAAAGAATAATGCATTAAGTGATTTCTTTTTTTAATTAAAAAAACATTTTTAATGTGTATTTATTTTTGAGAGAGAGAGAGAGAGTGTGAGTAGAGGAGGGGCAGAAAGAGAGAAAGACACAGAGTCCAAAGCAGGATCCAGGCCCTTGAGCTGTCAGCACAGAGCCTGACACGGGGCTCGAATTCACAAACCGTGAGATCATGACCTGAGCCAAAGTTGGACACTTAACCAACTGAGCCACCCAGATGCCCCTAAATCATTTCTACTATAGTACCCTGAAATCGAATTGCATGCAGTATAGACTTCAGTTGAGACATGAGAGAATAAGTTTGAGACAAGCTTACTAGTATTTAAATCTAAGAATTCATTGAAACATGGAGCATTTTTTGATCTTTCAGCTGAAATGTGTTGAATCATTAAGACTTTGAAATTACCAAGTTATAAAAGCAATGAACTAACTCTAGCTTCTTTTTTAAATGTTAAAATTTTATCAAGTGGCCATTCACTTAATTCACTTAATTCGTTTGAAATTTTCTATCATTCTGATATAGTTTCATCTTGACTTACTTTTTCTGATAGATTTTTAAAATAAATGAAGCACTGAGGTAGTGTCCTAGTGAGTAAACTGAGTAGTTCAGTGTCTCAAAAGAAAATTTTATTTTGAATGTGTAGTTTGGATTTATATGATTTATACAGGATTTTTTTTTTGAAGTTTATTTATTTATTTCAAGAGAGATAGAGATATTGTAAGCGGGAGAGGGGCAGAGAGAAGAGAGGGCGAGAGAACATCCCAAGCAAGCTCCATGCTGTCAGCACAGAGCCTGAAATGGGGCTTGAACTCATGAAACTGCGAGATCATGACCTGAGCTGAAACCAAAAGTCAGATGCCTAACTGACTGAGCCACCCAGGCACCCCTATACAGGATTCATTTCTAATAGAGAATGTGGGATATCAGAAAAAGCATTGGATTTTGGAATCAGAAGAATTGGGGCTCCAATTATCATCTTGCTTATGACCTTAAACAAGTCACTTTAGCCCTCTGGAGTAAACATTTTCTAAGTTGGAGATTTGGAAAAAGTAAATATATATATTATTTACAGCTGGGTCATTTTGAGGATTAGGTGTTTGTGTCTGTGTATGTGTGTCTCCAAAGATGATATTGTAAAGACAAATTTTAATAGATAATGATGTAAGCTCAGAAAAACCTTAGAAATGACTTTGAAATGATTATCTTATAAATGTAGTAACACGAGGGCACCTATTACACACTGTAGAGTACCAAAAATGTAGTTTCCAATCCAAAGTGAGATTGCTGACTTCCTCCCTGTCTCTCGAGTGTCTCTGGCTGCTTAGCTTCTCTGTAACTCTTGACTCTCGCTCCTCTTACACCGTGCTCTGTTTGTTTCCGTGTTTCCTCTCTCTGTGTTTCTCCTGACTGTCTTTGGTCTCTCTCTGTGTTTTTCTTGTCCCAGGCACCCTCAGGACGACCCCAAGCCTCTAGCAGTACCTGGTATCATCTCCAGCATGTTTATAGATGTGGAGGATTCACTGGGATATTGAGAAATACCAGAGGCGAGTTGTTCTACTGTAGTAAGTCAATCAGCATTTACTAAGTGACTACTGTTTACAGAGCACAGTCGGTGATGCATTGGGCAAAGAAGAATGAGTTAGGGCATAGCTGAGAAAAAATAAATCTGTAATCTCTTCTAAGTGGTCCTTGCAGGCTAGACACACATGCAAATGAAAACAGCAAAATAAAAAGCTGACAAATAATTGCATAGCTGAGTGGTGTGGTATGTGTGCTGCACAGGCCCAGAGTTGATGGAGTAGAGAAAACCAGGTGGTACTATTCAGGTTTCCTGCATGAGTTTAAAGTAGGATTGGAAGAAAGATACAGGAAGAGAGGGTGGAAGTGAGTAATTTCTGTGAGGTTTGGCCAGCCTGTTGGATTGCCTGTGAGTGAATTCCTGATGGGAGGGTAGTAAAATAAAGAGTGCTAAGCTATAGCCTACCAACAGCTGACTTGCCTTAAACTTCTTAGAGAAATTCAAGTTATGAAAAGAAGTACAGCCTAGTTGAGACTTCCCATAAACATAAGTGGTATCTGTTGCCAGTTTTAGAATTTATAGAGTTTAAGGGTAAATTGTGACTATGAAATAATAAAGAGGTACCCTATGACATAAAATGACTACATGCCATTAGAATGTAATCTAGGGATGCATTTAATTTTTTATTTTTATTTTTATTTATTTTTTATTTTGAGAGAGAGTGTGTGAGTAAGGGAGAGGGGCAGAGGGGGAGACAGAGAAAATCTTAAGCAGGCTCCACGCTCAGTGTGGAACCTGATGCGGGGCTTAGTCCCACAACCCTGGGATCATGACCTGAGCTGAAATCAGGAATCGGAGCCTTAATCGACTGAGCCACCCTAGGCACTTCTAGGGATGCATTTTAAACATGAAGATGAAATAAAACAGTAAACCCTTATAACAAGTTGTTTTTGTATTAAAATTTAATTTTTGCCCATATATTTTAGACAGTCTTACCTACAGACACACCATGATTTTCAAAACTGGATATGGTTTGAATACCACCCCTGCTAGCTGTGTAATATTGGGCAGTTTTCATAACTCTGGATACCAGTTTCCTCATATGTAAGCTAAGGATGAAAATATTTACCTCAGAGCTATTGTGTGAATTAAATAATTTTATAAATTCTTGAATGCATGTTAGGTTCTTGTTACTTACACTTAAAAAGCATCTTTAAAAGTTTCTTTTTTTTTATTTAAAAAAATTTTTTTTAATGTTTATGTTTATTTTTGAGACAGAGAAAGAGCATGAACAGGGGAGGGGCAGAGAGAGAGGGAGACACAGAATCGGAAGTGGGCTCCAGGCTCTGAGCCATCAGCCCAGAGCCTGACGTGGAGCTCGAACTCACGGACCGCGAGATCGTGACCTGAGCCGAAGTCGGACGCTCAACCGACTGAGCCACCCAGGCGCCCCTAAAATAGTTTCTTAAATATAGTGTTATTTCTGAGAACTTTTAAAAAATAGAAGCAACCCCATAGTATTCAGAAATGCTATATATACAGGGAATATTTATAACATTGGGAGAAGATACAGACAATAACATTAACATGAATAGCTGAGTACTACCTACTACCAACTTAGGAGACAGAGCTGCTCGCCTGGATGGATTCCATTACTTCTCTTTAAGATCACGCCCCTCCCCCTGCCCTCCCAGTCCTGAATGTTGACTTTATTACTTCCTTGTTTTTCCTTACAGTTATTTCACATATTTACGTATCCCCTACATTGTTTTCCTTGTTTTTGAATTTTATATCAGTAATACAATATCCTGTTTTCTGATGGAACATGTATTTTTGCCGCCCAGCATCATGTTTGAGTCCTCCTTGCTTATGCTTGTAATTCACTTATGATCACAGTTGTATTTCATTGTCAGAAAATAATACAATTTATTTATCCACTTTCTTTTGATGGTCATTTTATTTTTTATTTTTTTGTTTATTTATTTTGAGAGGGTAAGAGAGAGAGTGCATGTGAGTAGGGGAGGGACAGAGAGAGAGGGAGAGAGAGAAGGCTCTGTGCTGTCTGCATGGAGCCAACATGGGACTCAAATCTCACAAACTGTGAGATGATGACCTGAGCCACAATCAAGAGTCGTATGCTCAACTGACTGAGCCACCCAGGCACCAGCCTCCCTTCTTAATTAGTTTTATCCTTCGTGGCAGCTGCTTTTATTTGTCACAGTTTTCCACTTGTACCTTCTCTCAAACCCACTTGAATCAGACACCCTGAAATAGCTGGGTGTGTTTGCTAGCTAAGTAATTCTCCCAAGAAAACCACATCATAATAGTGTTGTGTTCTCTTACATTAAATGAAAATTGTTAGCTGTTCTTGACTTCTGAAGACAGTTGGGGCAGAGAAATAAACGTACACATCTTTTACTGATTTCTTTTTTCCTTAATTCGAGTTGAGATAGAGAAAGAGTAACCCACAGAGACTGTATGCAAGCTGCAGTGACTTAACCTGTTTGGTTCTGCATTGCAAAAGTCCCCAAAGCTCAGGGACTTGGCTCTACTTGTACTGGCCACTCTTTCCCCTTTTCTGTCCCTCATCCACTTCTGTTTTTCTCAGCCAGTGGTTCTTTTGGTATCTGATTATACTTCTCCACTCCATTCCTGTTTTCATATTATAGTTCTTCCAACCTTATACTTTGCACTTAGTGGTCTGTAATTTTAGTTGGTTGAGTTCCATATTTTGCCTGTTGTCAGACTGGTTGCTCTATCAGCCACATTCATTTTCTGAGGTTTTCCAGGAGTGTACCAGGATCTAGCCAAGTGCCTAGTGTTTATTATTCATTAAATATTTATTGAATGAAGAAAGGAATGGTGTAAATGCCTGAAAAGCACTGAAATGCCATTTCCTTGCTTACCAATAATAATTTCCCCAAAAGCAGTGGGCAAAAATCATGCATACTGAAAACAGTTCTGCCCTTGGGTAGCTTTCTAGACCATAAGTAGTTTTTCCTTGAGTTTCACTCTGGTTTTTTGGAAAAATGAGAATGGTAGACCAGTGATCTGTAAGATTCCTTTTGACTCCAGCATTTTGTATTCTCTCTTCAATTGAAATGGAAATTAGTTTCTCTCTGGATGTCTAGGCACTACTACCAAAGCCTGAATCCATCTACCTTACTGGGCTTTAGGCCCATGACTGTGTCACAGCAACCTGGCAGTTATTGTCTCCCATAACCACAGCAGGTGGGGCATATGTCGAACTTTCCTTTCCTCTCTTTGTTATTTAGGGTTGATTTGTTCTAAAGAAAGACTACATTTATCATTCTTTGTAAGAGTATATTGAATGCCTTTGACTTCCCAGGTTCATTCACCAGGCTGCCCAGGCATTGTTCAGTGTACAACCTAGACTTTTGCACACTCTTACTCTTCCTCCCCTTCCTTCAACCCCCAAACCGTGTCCAGGGCAGTTTGTCCTACCCTTTGTTATTTGCTGTACAACTTAACCCCATGTCTTTTCTCATATAGTTCAGTTACCATTTTTGAGTCAGTGTTGATTTTTACTGTTGGGCCTTTCCTTGGAGGCAGTGAGTGTGTATTCATCTGGTGCTAGCAGAAGCGTTGTCCGTTCCTTTCTCCTGTGGCTTCTCTGCTAGGGATGTCCCAACTTCCCATAGATGGCAAGTGAGGGCCTGAACTCATCCCCTCACTACTTTCACTCGGACTTCCCATAGCTCTTGCAGGGACTCTAAATGTATTACTTGTCCAGATTTCATTTTGTGACTGCCTCTGAACTCCATGGATCAAAGGCCAGGGGCACCAGAGAGCAGACTACATGGAGAAGGGCACAAATTCTGTCTTTGCTTTCTATAAATTGTAAGTAAACATTGCCCAGTCCCTCCTGAGGGTTCTGGTCTTGGACCTGTGTGTTTGACTATGAACTAAAATTAAGCAGGTTCCTTCTGACTTTTATTCAGGAACACAAAATAATGTAATACTTCCACAATGTCATGAATCTGCTTTGTGAAAAATCCCGCATAATTCTGGCAAATTTTAAGAAGAGAATGGGCCAGAGAAGAATCTAACCAAAAAAAAAAAAAAAAAAAGGAAAAAGGAGGAAAACTTCTTTAATGAAGGATTTACTTTTAACAGCATTAACATAATTAGAAATCAGATTTGGAATTTAGAAAATCTTTGTAGGGTGTTTTTTTTTTTAATGTTAAATTACTTATTACTGAGAGCCCAGTGGTTAACCGCCTGCCTCCAGCCTCCATACACATAAAAGATTCGAGATTTACTGGGCTCTCCAGCCATGAAAAATAAGAAGCCAGACTATCTGTGATAATTCATCCCTCCTAACTGCTTACTTGACAAAACTCTACAAAAACATATTATGCCAGATGTCCTATTCTCAAAAGAAGCAGTTAATACCATCCTATCTCTAGAGGAACAGATTATGTTTTGTTCCTCAGGAATGCAAGGAAGCATCCTTTTATGCTTATAAGGGAAAAATGGGAGAAATTACCTGACGTGAAGACTTTACTGACAGGAGAATACTCATTCTAAACTAGTCTTAAATTGTGTCTTTGATTAATGTAAAAGGTTTGACCTATTAAGTATTCACATTAATATTTTAAACAATCAGCTATAAAAGTCTCTTTTGTAATACTAATTCACTTAGTATTTTATTAATTTAGACAGGCTTGAAAGTGCTTCAGGAAACCTACAGTACTTATTCAGTATTCTTGTTTTACTTTAAAATCACTTGAAAGAGAACTGTATATTCTCTAATAATTAAGTTCCAGCAAATACTAATAATACACTATTGTGTTAATAATGGATTGTCCTTTAGTACAGTAAAAAGTGTATAAATACATATAAACATCTGATATAAAATTTCCCTTCAGAAGCTAGGAAGTACATTTATTACAGATTTTGCATTGAATGGGCTTAACTTGAAAGAGGCATTTTTAGATGCTGCATTAAGAATAAACTTTAAACTAAATATTTAAGTTTTACTGTTGTGTTTTATCTGTTATACAGCAAAGTTAGTAATTCATGTAAAAGTAAGCTCAAAGTTGGGCTTTGTGTAATTAAACATGTAATTATACAAAATATCAACTTTAAAAATAGTTTTGAATAACTTCACTCAAATGTAGGTGTTGCTGGAATAACAATATTCATTTTGCCTGGTAGTTTATATCTGGCTAACAAAACAGTGAAATGTTCAGATGGGTCTGTAATTTTGAGGAAGCAGAGGTGGTCTGTTTTCCTGAAGTTAATTTCCCAGTATATTACCATTCGTTTTCTTAGTTGCAAAATTCACATTTCTAAAGGGCTTTTACTAGGTTTTATTAAACCCGAAAAATAAATCACCAAGTTTTTTTTGTAAAAATAGTGGAGAAGGAAGTGGAGCACCTGCACTTTTTTTGTTTCTTCTTGCCTTGAGGAATCAGGACTCCTCCAGGAAGCTCACCTGACATCATAGTGTTGTTAAAGATCACTAAATGTGGTTTTCTTTTGTGTGTATTTGTCCCACCAAATCTTACTCAAAATCTGTGTTTCTTTTGTGCTTAGCCAGTGGACACTTCACTCCCTTTCCCTGTGCTAGCCAAGCACCTTGTCTCACTTGAATGATGGCATCATTGCCCTTAGGTTAAGGTTTGTTTTGAGCTTAGAGGAATCTTGGCTGCTCTTTTCATCCATTTATAGTTATTTGCTGTTACTTAACCCTTAACACTGGTCAGATGGCAGTGTTACTTTCTGTGAGTCTCAAGCTGCCCTGTATTGTGTGTTCATCAATTAATAACCTGCCAATTACTAAGAACCACTAGGGACCTAGGGAAGGTGGTGCTTGGGACCTCTTGAGTCAGAGAGGTAAATCTCCACACTCAGGAGGGGTGGGTCTGATTTTCGCTAAATGGAGTCTCCCTCCCAGTCAGCTGTTCTCGCCGGATTAAAGCTCATGAAGACGCCTTTCTTCTCTTACTGGAGCTTACTCAAGGATCGATTTGAGTACGTTTCTTTTTGCTTCAAACTTCTAAAACTGTGCCAGAGATTTTGTTGATTTGTTGGTAATTATTTGCATTTAAATGATCTCAAAGACCCTTTTCATTAAAGGGTCCTGGCTCTTTTCTCTTAGTTGTTAGTAAGGATGGTGAAATCGTGATGGATTGTTTTCTCCTATTTATTCCTGTACATTTTTCTGGAACTTCAAAGACCAATAAGGGATACCCACCCTTTCTCACCCCCTCATTTTCAGTGAGAGTTTATAGTTACAGGGAGGATGAACTGTGGACCAGTTATAGGATTTAAATCTGATTTTCAGTAGACTTTATATTGAAGACTAATTGTCTATAATTAACAGGTTGCTGATGATTGATGATGATGTGGAAGTGTCTGGAGTGGAGGTTAAAACATTAAGAGCTCAAGAGTCATGGATTTACTACAATCATTTGAGGCACTAATAGAAGAGGGTCACTAGAAAGTTACGGTTCATGCTGTAGGAAATTAAGAAATTTGGAGGAAGTAGGTATTATTCTGCCCAGGATCATGGAGAGGGAGAGAGAAGGAGCATTTTAAATAAGGTGCTCTGGGCAAGCAATGAGATGCAAAGAAGTACCCAAATGCCAGTAGCTGGGCCCTGAATGCATCTTACAGGACATAGAGAAGGCAAAGGAAGTTTGGAGCCAGATTTTGCATGTGTCTCTGTGTGTATGTGTGTCTTTGTGTGTGTCTGTGCTGAAGAGAGAGAGTGAGGAGAGGCAGGGAGGGGGCAAAAAAGATGTCAGTGCCAACCTAAACAATTACATTCTGAGAGTAGACTATGAAGTGCCATTGAAGAGTCTGGATCCAGAGAGTGAGAGGCTCAAAGCATGATTGTGTTTAAATCTACTGATAGAGGTTAGTTTGGAAATGGGGATTATCATTTAGAAGCTACTGTAATCATCTCTTGGGGGTGAGGTGGTACCAAAGGACTTAAAGAAGGAAGAAAATACATTCATTTATGTTTTTTTTAAAAAATATTTACTAAGTATATGTAAAATATATTTTATTTACAGCATGTGTGAGGCACTCTGAAGGGGTTTCCCGTATTATCTGTGTCTATTCTTCCATCCTAGGAAGTAGGTACTAGCTTCCTTTTATAGATGAATGAACAGACGCCCTTGAATTAGACAGCAAGTAGTGGTAAAAATCCATGGCCAGGCCTATCCGGCCACTAATACTCTTTGCTCTGGCTCATGAAGCATGGAAATAGAGAACAGATGAATGTTTTATCCCTGATTTGATTTTTATCCTTTATTTGGAATTATTAGATGGATCCAAATTAGGACTCTATTCATGCATATTCTTATATACATAATTGTATGTCAATACACTGGAGTTTGGATTTGATACAGATATTATTATATATTTGGCTCAGCTATGTCTCTCTCACAGCCTGTAGGAAAATTCTCTTTCCTGATAATTTATTTCACTTTATTTTATTTTGTTTTATTTTTATTTTCTTTAATGTTTATTTTTGAGAGAGAGAGAGACAGTGTGAGCAGGGGAGGGGCAGAGAAAGGGGGAGATACCAGAATCCAAAGCAGGCTCCAGGCTCCAAGCCATCAGCCCAGAGCCCCACATGGGGCTCGAACTCACAGTCTGTGAGATCATGACCTGAGCCGAAGTCTGACGCTTAACCGACTGAGCCACCCAGGCGCCCTGATTTTTTTTAATTTTTATTAAAATTATTTTTTTAATGTTTATTTTGAGAGAGAGAGTGAAAGAGACAGAGTGTAAGTGGGAGAGGGGCAGAGAGAGACACACACACAGAATCTGAAGCAGGCTCCAGCCTCTGAGCTGTCAGCACAGAGCCCAACGTGGGGCTTGAACTCACTTGCTGTGAGATCATGACCTGAGCTGAAGTCGGACGCTTAACTGACTGAGCCACCCAGGCGCCCCTCTACTCTGATAATTTAGAGAAAAATGTCAGTTGACAAAACTTGGGTCCATATTATGTTTTATACCAATGAATAACAAATAGCAAGAGATTATATTTCCTACCAAATAGTAATTTTAGTCTACAAGAAATGAAATCAATGTCCCACTTTCCTAGAATAAAAATTATAGGATAAACTGGAATATTTAGAAAAAGAATTGTGGTTAATTTGTTTGCAATGAAAGTTAACTAGAAAATTTTTAATATCTGTAGATCATTGCAGAAATGTTAGTACACAACTGAATTTCTTGTTAATAGTAGACTGAAGTTTATTTTTTCTTTAAAGTTTATTTATTTTGAGAGAGAGAGAGGGAGAGAGAGAGAGCACAGGAGGGGCAGAGAGAGGGGGAGAGAGAGAATCCAAAGCAGGCTCCGTGCTGTCAGTGCAGAGTCCAGTGCGGGGCTTGAACTCAGTAACTGAGATCATGATCTGAGCCAAAACGAAGGCTCAGACGCTTTTAACTGGCTGAGCCACCAAGGTGCCCTGAGTGGAAGTTTATTTTTTAATGAGAGGATGATCTTGGAGTCATCACTCTAGTGATTAATAACTGTTTTATGGTTTAAGATATACTATGTGGATGAGGTTGGAGATTTGAAGAATTGTAGGTACTGACAGCCAATGAATTGCCCACTGTCAACACCAACAATCTTTCTGCCTCCTGCCTAACATTTTCCGGGAGGTTATTTTATTTTATTAATTTTTTTTTAATTTTTATTTTTGAGAAAGAGAGAGACAGAGTGTGAGCAGGGGAGGGGCAGAGGGAGATGGAGACACAGAATCTGAAGCAGGCTCCAGGCTCCGAGCTGTCAGCACAGAGCCCGACTCAGGGCTCGTACTCATGAAACGTGAGTTCATGACCTGAGCCGAAGTTAAATGCTCAACCGACTGAGCCACCCAGGCGCCCCATCTGAGAGTTTTTGTTAAATTGATGTTAGTTTGTTTTTATAATTTGTTACTTTATGCTAATTGCCCAAAATGTGGTTGAGGAACATCTATTAGTTTTATTTTGGCTAAATGAGATTGTATACATATTTTAAGTTACTGTTTTATCCTCGAACTGTGCTAAAAATAAAAAGTGAGGGCTTCTGGGAGGTTTTTTTTGTTTTTTGGGGTTTTTTTTTTTGTTTGTTTGAATCCTGATTCTTATTTCTCTTTGTGTAACCTGCATTTTCTTAAAGCAAAAATAGTTTTAGGTTCACAAATAGGAAGCAGCTGTCTGAAATATGTTCATTGACTCAGCTGAATGTCTTTGTTGCCCAACAAAAGTTATTTGATTTGGGTAGTGTAAAGAAATAAAAATAAGCATTCAGATTCGATTTTGGCTGCTGTAATAAAAACTTCTGTCTGTAACTTGAAGTCTTAAAATCTACATGTAGTGTAATCTTACATTGCAATTTGGAGAGATTTGAGTCTAAACACTACTGAGACTGCTAATAAGAGTAAATGATAATATACCTACCATTTCTTTTAACTTATTTCCTTGATCCTCAGAGGAAGACAAATCGTCATCTGAAGATTGGCCTGACAAGGGATACATCTCAATTTTGTTCACAATATGAAAAAAAAAAAGTAATTTTCCGTGTGTGTGGTGTTTGGCGAAAAGCAATGAACTTCAGTCCAAAGAAAAAAATCAGTCCAAAGAATGAAATGGACATAGCCAGAAGCATATGGAGAATGATGTCCCAAAACACTTTTAGGAACTGTAAAATTGAGTGCAGTGGTATAAAACTATTCACACATTTTATTAGGTCCATATAGGACTGCAAACTGATTGTCTTCTTGAGATACTGTTGCTGTAAATATTTTTTGAGAAAAAGAGTGTTGATAAGTCTCTGGCATTAACTAAATATTCACAGTGGAACAGTGTCTTAAAGAATACATTTTATTGCACTTACAAATCCAGGTTAATTTTATGATTCTGTCTTCTGAGATCCTTTTCTTGAAAATCATGTGTCTGCAAAGTTGCTACTTGTGACTTGTTCATCCTTGATAGGTACAGAAGATTAATATGGTTGGGGAATGTCCTAAAGACCAAATTATGACCATTAATAAAACCCATTATTAACTTGGCGAGTTGGAAATGCTACCTCCTGTTTGATGACTTTCAGACGAAATGTTGTCTCTTGTTCGGAATGTTGAATTGAGAATGAGAGCAGATGTCTTGGAGTTATTTGTTTGAGACTGTAAAGATCTCTTCACCTTAGATCTCCAAGTATAAAATAGTGTATTAATTATTTTATATATTCTTATATAACTCTTAACATTGGCTACGTAAGAAAGATTGTTCTTATTCCAAAGTCACAATCTGAAAAGTAAGTACTGGGAGAATTTGACCTGTTGATAGCAAGGTTCTAGCTACTTTATGTAGACATATGACAAAAAATGGTATTTTGAGTTAAAGGAGAGCTAAGATAATGGGACTGCAGTTCTCAAGCATAATTGAATATTTTGTAGACCAGGTAGAAACTTCTTGGATAGTTTACAGTGTTTTTGTATCTGTGTTGTGCTGTGTTGTCACCCATTTCTCAAGCTAGCATCCTCTAAGTGTAAGGTGTGAATTGTTTAGAGGTTGAAATTGGGGATGATATGAAAGGACAGCTGGGAAAGAGGAAGAATGTAGACTATGGTATTTTTAGTAAGCACTGTAGTCTGTTGGAATTGGGGTGACCAGTTAATTAAACCTTTCCAGGAAAATACTATGATCTTGTGACAAATTCTCTCATATGTCTGAATGCCTTCTTAGTTCTCATATATTGTTTGGCCTTTTTTTTCAAGGTACCTGTCAAGGCAGTGGGTGCTCAGTATATTTATGTTGAATGGTGAATGACTGTTGGTCATTTTAATGAAATGAATTTAATGACATGAATTTTAATGAAATGAAATTTTTATATTTTGTCAAGGGTGTCAATGATTTGCTCTGTGTTTTAAAAATGTTAAATGAATAAACTTCAGTTGCCTTCAGAAATGTTACCTTTTAGACTTTCTCAGTGATGAATGAAAATGAAAAATTAACACAGGGACACCTTTGTACTGGTGTCAGCCCTTTAAGCTTTTTTTTATGTTTGAGAGTGTTTTATTTTATTTATGTATTTATTTTATATATGTTTTATTTATTTATGTATTATTTATTTTGAGAGAGAGACAGTGCAGGGGAGGTGCAGAGAGAGAGAGACAGACAGAGACAGAGACAGAGAGAATACCAAGCATGCTCCTTGCTTTTGGTGCAGAGCCTGAGGCCTGGCTTGATCTCACAAACCAAGAAGAGATCATGACCTGAGCTAAAACCAAGAGTTGGAAGCTTAATGGACTCAGCCACCCAGGCACCCCTCAGCTCTTTTATCTTGAACAAGTTCTGCGACCTTGAGCCAGTTTCCTAATTTGGACTTCCAATTTCCTCCTCTTTGAATGAGAGAGTTAAATTAGATAACCTTTATAGTTTGTTCTAACTCTATAAATCTGTGATTTTGAATGAAGAACAAAGTAGAAGAGTGCAAAATGAGTACGAGTATTCCTAAATCAAGTTAGAAGTGTTTAATAAGAGAAGCAGGCACATTCAAAAAGTTTTTAGCAGAATTTTGATGAGGCAGAAAAGTGAACAAGTTGGTAGAGAAAACCTTCCTTATAGGAGAAATGGTGCAAGGATTTGCATAGTAGCAAAAGCTTGCGGGAGATGTCAAGACAATGAGATTTGTTTGCTTAGAACGAAGAGTTTTTCTTGGGGTAAGATGTGAGTTTTCATATTCTCTGTCTAAAAGGTCCATTTCTGATAAAACGGCCATTTAAAATCCGTTTTTAATAAAGTTTTATTCAACATTTTTTTAAAAGTCAGGATTTTTGCTACAGTACCCACCTACCATCCCACCCGCTGCCTCTCCAAACCACAGGAATCCTATTATTCATTTCCTCTTTAACTGAGTTGTATAGCTTCCTCACAAAATTCAAAGTATAGCCAAAAGTTAAAAATTCATTAGGCTGTTGGAGAATGAAAATAATACTGATAAAGGTCAAAATGTGTCTCCTTTATATTTTCCTTTTTACAAATTGCTCTTGATAAGAATAGATTATTTTAACCGTTTGACCCATGTCAAATTTTGTTTTCCTTACAAATATCTCTTATTCAGGATAATGTGTGTCTAATCTAAACTTTCAGACATTAGCATAGCATATTGCATGCAGAATTCCTTAAATTCAAGGAGCCTATTTAGAAACACATTTCTTCTAAACATGTAACTTTTCTTTTTATTGGTGGTTTCTTCTCATCTGAAAGACTCATAGAACATTTTGTGTAAAAAAGCAACTATCTTCAGTGAGTCCTCAAGTATTTAATTTATGTTGGAGTAACAAAATGAATTCAGAGTGGTCAGACCCCAAAATGTAAAGTTCATCATTCTTTTTTTTGGGGGAAAAAATGCATTCAAATTTATAGATGATGTAATTTGACCAAAACCATTAATAATACTTATAATGATATATTTTTTAAGGGAAGCAGTCTGCAAGTAAATCTATCTATAATGCCTTAAAAAATTGGAAATAATGGGGCGCCTGGGTGGCTCAGTCGGTTAAGCGGCCGACTTCGGCTCAGGTCATGATCTCTCGGTCCATGAGTTCGAGCCCCGCATCGGGCTCTGTGCTGACAGCTCAGAGCCTGGAGCCTGTTTCAGATTCTGTGTCTCTCTCTCTCTCTGACCCTCCCCTGTTCATGCTCTGTCTCTCCCTGTCTCAAAAATAAATAAAATGTTAAAAAAAATTTTTTTTAAATTGGAAATAAGTGTTAGAGGAGCCTGAAAATAAGCATTTTTATGTAAATATCTTTGAAAATTCTGACTGTAAGTAGTATTAAAAAGTATGCCTGTTGATTTTACTTGATTCTTTTCTTTTAATAATTCCCAGTAGTGCCTTTGATCTGAGAAGGTGTCATCTGAATGTTCTTTCAAATACACACATTGTGTAATTCCTAAGTCATTATCTCACTACCCTTTTTCATTTTTCTCAAATTATTCCAAGCTTATAATAATAAGGTAAAAAGATCTCCTTTGTAACAATTTTAAAGCTAAATCATTGTGGAAGTTTCATACTGGAAACCTTTGCACTAGTAATGACTTCGGGACTCTTGACATTTAGCTGGATGACTGATCCTAGTGTATAGCTGCCAAGTAGAGGGAAGACATTGAGGCATGCGATGCGCAGAATTGCTTTGACTCACTCCCGTCCCCTGGCAGCGGTTGCAGCCTGGAGGCAGCAATACCAAATCTGTACACTTGCATGTCTGAAAGCTGCTTTTCTTAGGCTCCCACAGCAGTTTGTATAGACGAGGAGCCAAAGTAAGATGTCTACAGAGACTTTCTCAAAAGCAATTCACTTAAAACCTACAAAGAACTCCTTTGAGATTTGGTCCTATCACTACGCCCCTCAGACTTGTATTAAAGCCTTTGCTGGAGAAGTAGTGTTAGGAACAGGCCTGCTAAGTTCTGTTGTGTTGAAATCTGTTGTAGAATGTTTCAAGAAATATAGCTTAGAATAATTTAGAGCTGGAAGGCCCTCTCCAGGCACAGATGGAGGGAACCAGAGATTCAGAGGTTAGATGATTTAGTTAAGGCATGCTTCTGCTTTGACTCGATATTTGAGTCCAAGTTTTCAGACTTTCTCTTATGGGTGTTTTTACCATTTCGGAAATACGTTCTGATGAGTAGGAAGAAGTAAATACCAAAACAACAACAAAAAGGACACTTTTAACTGTAGCTTAAAAATTAAGGAGAAGTGCTTTGCCTCAAATTTGACAGGAGGACACAGATAAAAGTTTCAGACCCTGGAAATGGGAACTGATTCAGAGCTAAATATGTGGTGCATCTGTACTTACTCTGTGAGATGAGAAGTAAAAGATGGCAGTTCTGAGGGAAATCAGAACTTTTCCTCTCTATTAAATTCTAAAGGTTGACTTGTGAACTTCTACGTATGGGTCGTCACTTTTTTGGCACTTGTTGAGGAAATGGTGTCTCCTCAGCTAATGCAAGCTGAAGGACAATACTGGTGGGAAGCAGAAATGGCTCCTTTTACCCTGTCTATGAACAGTAACGGTTTCCACTTTAGTAACTGCTAGGTCTGTTCCCTTCTCAAAATCACTGATGTAAATTGCTCCACAGAAGCTGCGTTGTCCCCATTCCACTAGATTTTCTTTGATGATCTAGAAGAAACTCAAAGCTTTAATAACACCTCTGTTTGTCTTTCATGCATATGTGGGCAGTAGTTACCCACATAGACCTTTAAAATTTCAAAATAAAAATGCAGCTGTAGTATCTAAGAATAATTTAATGGAAGCATCCCATTTCTACTTAGAGAAGAATAAAAAAGTAGTATCAGATAGTGGAAAGGGTTCTAATTTTGTGGTCAAGAAACCTGGATCTTACCTCTGCCACTAACTTGTTTGGTGAACTTGAGCTAACCTTTGATCCCTATGGGTCTTGGTTTTTTCCTCACCTGTAAATTGGAGGACACAGTGACCTGCAAAGACTAGATTTCCAATTCCTATCAATTCTACAAAATGGAGCATTTCATTTTAGGAGAGTAGCTCCTTAAACAGATATTATCCTATAAATTAAATACGACACCCAGGAACAGCAGTAAAACATGCATAGTTTCCTAAGAAAGTCCATTATGTTGGGTTTCAGGCAACTCTTTTCAAAGTCAGAACTTTTCATTTCTTCAGTGGGTAGGAAGCTCTCCAAATAAATTGATCATTTCTTCTTACAACGTGGGAATCTGGAAATATCTAGATAATTGGAAGCTTTTAAAAATATTTATAGACTCTGCTTCTGAAGGCAAAATATTGAGTCTATATCTAGGAAGATTTAGGTAGATGTAGATTTCATCTGAGTATGTCTGGGCCTACACTTTTATCTGAATTATCACAGACTGAAACTATAAATATCTGGTTGGATAACTCAGCCTTCTGCTTTGCCTTATGTATTTATTCCACATTAAAGAATTCTTCTCGTTAATTTCATTTTAACTGGTCATAACTTGTGTTATTGCCACCCCTAATGGTAAAAAAAAGTCCTTCGCAGCTTGGACCTACAGGAACATGGTGCTACTTTGAAGGTTTTGCTAGAAACTCTACTGATTTTCAGATATCAGATGTAGCTTATTTAGGCCAGTGAATTTGTTTTCTATAGGATTGAGCAGTGGTAATAATAATTACTGTCCTAATATAATGATGTTTACCTTTGATTATCAAATGAAGTGAAGGATAAAAGCACATTTGTGAAATTGGACTTTCTTTCTAACTCGTGTAGGCTGTCCTTGTAGGTCCTGGACCACTTAAGAGGTAATTGGGCTCTTCCTTATTCTCTGTGGTGGTGGCAGAGGTTCAACTTGAGAATCAAAATCAGTGTTATCAGTCAGAGGTGTATTTTTTTTTGAAAGCTTAAAATGAAATGTAATTGACAAAAT
Source organism: Acinonyx jubatus (assembly GCF_027475565.1). Taxonomy (NCBI): domain Eukaryota; kingdom Metazoa; phylum Chordata; class Mammalia; order Carnivora; family Felidae; genus Acinonyx; species Acinonyx jubatus. The sequence goes on from NC_069384.1 coordinate 53,707,768, forward strand.
AATAGTTTCAGTTGTGCAAACATTTATATACATTATGAAATGCTCACCATGATAGTTTCCATCTGTCACTATAGAAAGTTATTACAGTATCATTGGCTGTATTTCCTGTGTTGCACTATTTTATCCCCATGACTTATAACTGGAAGTTTGTACCTCTTTTTAAAAAATGTTTGTTTATTTTGAGAGAGAGAGAGAGAACAAGCAAGCAGGAACAGAGGAGGGGAAGAGGGAGAGAATCCCAAACAGGCTCCCTGCTGTCAGCACAGAGCCTGACATGCTCTACCCCACAAATTGTGAGATCGTGACCTGAGCCGAAATCAAGAGTTGGGACACTTAACCAACTGAGACACCCAGATGCCCCTGGAAGTTTGTACCTCTTAATCCCCGTCACCTATTTTACTCCCCTCCCCTCATATACCCACCAGTTTGTTCTCGTATTAATGAGTCTGTTTCTGTTTTGTTTGTTCACTTTGTTTTTTAGATTCCACATATAGGTAAAGTTATATGTATTTGTGTTTCTTTGTCTGACTTTATTACTTAGCATAAAACCCTCTAGGTCTATCCAGGCTGTCAGAGATGGCAAAATTTCCTTTTTAATGGTTGAGTGATCTTCGCGCGTGCGTGTGTGTGTACCATAACTTTTTTATCTATTCATCTGTCAGTGGACATTTGTGTTGTTTCCATATCTTTCTTATTATAAATCATGCTGCAAAAAACATGGGGTGCATATGCGTATCTTTTCAAATGAGTGTTTTTGTTTTCTTCAGGCAAATACCCAGAAGTGGAGTTACTGGATTATATGGTAGTTCTATTTTTAACTTTTTGAGGAAACTCCAAACTGTTTGCTACAGTGGCTGTTCCAATTTACATTCCCACCAATAGTGCACAGGGGTTCCCTTTTTTCTACATCTTCACCAGCAATTATTATTTCTTGTCTTTTTTTTTTAAGTTTATTTATTTTGAGAGAGAGAGAAAAAGCACAAGCAGAGGAGGGGGGAGAGAGAGAGAGAGACAGAGAGAGACAGAGAGAGACAGAGAGAATGAATCCCAAGTAGGCTCTGTGCTGTTAGCACAGAGCTCGACATGGGGCTCCATCTCACAAACCACATGATCAAGATCTGAGCCGAGATCAAGAGTCAGATGCCTAACCCACTGAGCTAGCAGGTGCCCCTCTTGTCCTTTTGATACTAGCCATTCTGACTGGTATGAGGTGATATCTCACTGTGGTTTTGACTTGCATTTCCCTGAGGATTAGTGACATCGAGCATCTTTTCATGTGTCTGTTGGCCGTCTGTGTGTCTTTTTTGGAAAAATGTTCAGGTCCTCTGCCTATTTTTTAATTGCATTGATGTGCTTTTTTTTTCTATGTTTAGTTGGATGAGTTCTTCATGTATTTTGAATACTAAGCACTTATCAGAAATATTTTGGCAGATTTTTTTTTTTTTAATTTTGATGTAGTCCCGATTGTTTGTTTTTGCTTCTGTTTTCCTTGCATGAGAGTATAGCCATAAAACTCTTTCTGGAGTTTTACGGTTTTGAGTCTTAGATTTAGGTCTTTAATCCATTTTGAGTTTATTTTCATGTAGAGTGTAAGCAAGTAGCCTGGTTTCATTCTTTAACATGTAGCTGTCCAGTTTTCCCAACACCAAACAGGTGTGGTCTTTTAAAAATGAACTGATGTCCAACAGCTCAGATCAGAAATGGTAAGGAAATGCTGTAAAGGATAGCTATTTCCTCATACAGATTTGCTGTCTATTTATCTACTTAATTTTATTCACATATGATTGACTGATTACATTGGTTTCAGGATGTGATATTTGTAAATACTGGGAAATGGTCCCCACACTTAGTATAGTTACCTTCCATCACCACACAGAAGTTTTTTGTGTGTGTGATGAGACTCTTAAGATCTACTCTTAGTAACTTTTTACAGATATACAATACATTAGTATTAACCATAGCCACCAGTCTGTGTATTACATTCCAGGACTTTATTTTTTAACTGGAAGTTTGTGCCTTTTATCCACCTAGAGTAGTTTTTCTAACGACTATTCCATAACATTGAAGTGTAAGCAGAGAAACCTTATGAAAACATCCACTAGATGGCACTTTATAATTATGTTTAGAATCAGCCCTCCAGCATTCTTGGCTAGAGAGTATAATTGAAAAGGAGTAGATCTTTCTCTGAAAGAAAGATGGTTGTTGGTGACTACCTTGGACTCATATAAATCTTAAAATCTTCAAGTGAAAAGTTTTTAATCTGGCATTTTGTTGTATCTCTCATTTATTGTACAGAACATATCTACAGCATCCCTGACATGTTCCCAAACACAACATACCTTGTAACCTATATCAGCATCACTGAGAAGCCTGCTTTCCTAATCATTTAAAATTAATATGGCAAGTATAGAAAGAAAGTGGTTTTCGTTAGCCATCAATTAGAAAATAGCACATGTTTTCTGCTAGGTGTCACACATTGATAGAGATTATATATTTTGTATGGTTCCAAAGTTCCTTTTAAGGTTCTAAGCATCACTGACTTCATCCTGTGGAGCATTTTTAGCATTTGAGTTTATTTTCCAAATAGTTAATTATTAACATGTTAATAATGTTATTCTTCTTGGGGCGCCTGGATGGCTCAGTTGGTTAAGCGACCGACTTCGGCTCAGGTCATGATTTCACAGTCCTTGAGTTCGAGCCCCACGTCAGGCTCTGTGCTGACAGCTCAGAGCCTGGAGCCTGCTTCAGATTCTGTGTCTCCCTCTCTCTCTGCCCCTCTCCTGCTTACGCTCTGTCTCTCTCTCCGTCAAAAATAAATTAAAAAAAACATTTAAAAAATTAAAAAAAAAATCTTATTCTTCATAGTGCATATAAGTATGTGAATGATTTGGTTAATCTGTGTTTAGCCAATTAACATTTTAAAAAGCTTTTTGTTGCGGTGCCTGGGTGACTCAATTGGTTAAGCATCTGACTCTTGATCTCAGCTCAGGTCATGATCTCATGGTTTATGGGATCAAGCCCCATGTCAGTCTCTGCTCTGACAGTGTGGAACCTGCTTGAGATTCTTTCTCTCTTTCTCTTTCTCTCTTTGCCCTCTCCCCCTGCTCTCTCTAAAAAATAAAATAAAAAGCTTATTGTTTATGAAAGCCTACAGCATACCCCAATGTTTTCTTATTTTTTTGGTTTTTGAATGATTTGTATTTTAAGTTAGAATTACAATATAAAATTTCCAAAAACAAGAAGAACTCATCCATAATCTTGTCATATAGAATTAATGTTGTGAATAATTTAACGTTCATTCTTCCAGGTTTTTTATTTTATGGTTGTGCATATATTAGCACATATTTATACTGTCTTTTCATAAAAAAAGAAATTCTTTTTTTATGTCCCATTTAACCTGTCCCCCATTTTTTTTTACCTAAACATCTTTTCAATGCCAATAAAAGTATTTACACAGAATTCTTAGTCACTTAAATTGTGTCTTTTAAACTGTTCTCTCACTGTTTATATTTAGGCTTTTCCCCATTCATTCTACCAATAGAAATTTGGAATGCAGAGATATTCCTTTACTTGTAATATTTACTAACGAGAGCACTGGATTAAAGTGGCATAGATGAGGGGCACCTGGGCGGCTCAGTCAGTTAAGCATCTGACTTCAGCTCAGGTAATGATTTCACAGTTCGTGGGTTCAAGCCTGGGGTTGGGCTCTGTGCTGACAGCCCAGAGTCTGGAGCCTGCTTCCGATTCTGTGTCTCCCTCCCTCTCTCTCTGCCCTTCCCCCACTACTGCTCTGTCTCTCAAAAATAAATAAATGTTAAAAAAAATTTTTTTAAGTGGCATAAATGAACTTTATATTCTGTGATTAATCATTGCGATAGTAACAGCAAACCTTCAAGGTGCATATACACTTTTTATATGCAAGGCAGTACTCTAAGCAGTTTCTGTATATATAATCCTCACCATGTGGTAGACACTGCTACTATTCCTTTCTAATAGATGAGATGCCAAGGCACAGAAAAGTTAGGTTACTTTTTTGCCCCAGGGCACACAGTTAATCATCTGTTGATCCAGGTTTATTAATCCAGGAAAAAAAAGAGAGTCCACACTGTTAACCTTTATACCAAACCACACAAAGCACTAGATACAGACAAAGTAGAGTTTAGCAGGGTAGTATGGGATTTCTTTCAAAGCTGAATTTATTTTTAAGGTTAAAAAAAATAATGACTATAGATTTATATGGTTCCTGTAAAATCAGTATTACCAGAATTTCTTACTGAATGCACTCCTGCAAGTTTTTTAAAGTTTATATAGATTGTAGTCTTGCTACACAGCAGATGTCTTATTTTGTAAGGATGACTCAAGAGATACATAGTTTTTTAATTTGTATGGAATTTACAGACCATGGTAATAATTTGATCTTACTTGGAATTTAGGCTCCAGGAGTTTTCTGGGGTTTGATTCAGAGCAGGCTTCTCTGAAAGTGGAAGGTCCATGGCTCCCTCGCTCCGGATGGATTTATTTCATGAACATTTATTAAGTACCTAATATGTGGCAGGCACAGTAATGCCACTGGGCATATGCAGATGAATACAGTGTAGCCTCTTTAAGAAGTACCTAATATGTGGGGCCTGGGTGGCTCAGTTGGTTAAGAGTCAGACTCCAGATCTCAGCTCAGGTCATGATCTCATGGTTCTTGAAATTGAGTCCCCCATTGGGCTCTCTGCTGACAGCACAGAGACTGCTTAAGATTCTCTCTCTCCTTTCTCTCTGCAACTTCCCCACTCATGCACTCACTTTCTCTCAAAATAAATTATTAAAAAAAAGAAGTACCTGATGTATGGCCAGCAGCATTGAAAAGATCCCAGGAGCAACAGACTTCTTGATTACTTGCTTTTGGATTGTGTCTTTATGAAATGGAAAAACTAAACCAAACAGGTTAATAAATGAACAAACAAAAACAAGATATCAGTACAGTCCATGCTTTCTCTTTCCTTTGAACTTGTCATGAGGGAAATCTATAAAAGCCCTTATCTTGATGTCACATGCTTAAAATTCCTCCATGAAAAATCAGCCATTAAAAACTACTCTTTCCTGGGGCACCTGGATGGCTCGGTCAGTTGACGGTCTGACTTCAGCTCAGGTCGTGATGTCATAGTTGGTGAGTTTCAGCCCCACTTCGGGCTCTGTGCTGACAGCTCAGAGCCTGGAGCCTGCTCCGGATTCTGTGTCTCCCTGTCTCTCTGCCCCTCCCCAGCTCACGCTCTGTCTCTCAAAAATAAATAAAAATGTTAAAAAAAATTACTCTTTCCCAAAACCATTTTTTAAAGAATGAGTGTTAATTTATTGTGACTTGATCCCATTGTCTCATGGAACAGCCCAGTCTATGACAGCCTGGAGGAGCTGGAATGAGCATTTTATTTTTTTATTTTTTATTATTTTGTTATGTTTAGTTTTGAGAGAGAGAGAGAGAGAGAGAGAGCGCACGCGCGCGAGCGAGCGGGGGAGGGGCAGAGAGAGAGAGACACACAGAATCTGAAGCAGGCTCCAGGCTCTGAGCTGTCAGCACAGAGCCCAGCGTGAGGCTAGAACCCACAAACTATGACATCCTGACCTGAGTTGAAGTCGGATGCTCAACCGATTGAGCCACCTAAGTGTGGAATGGGCATTTTAAAGGAGAGAGTCTGGTAGCAATGAAAAGTTCCAGTGAGAAAGTCAAGCCCAAATCCCAGGGGTCAAGGAGGGCTGGAAGGAACAAGTCTGTACCAGAACATAGTTCAGGATTTCAGGTGCGTTTGGCTGAGCCCATAAGTATGGCTGTGGCCAGAAGGCAGTCAGACATTGACAAGTGAGTCCCAATTTTTGATGATGGAGGACGGAAGAGGCCAAACCTTGCTCACTGGCCACGTGGGCAGTTTGGATTGTAGAAAGGTCTGGAAAAGTTGTTTACAGTGCACAGTTGAAGGGTGGCATAAATGAGCACATCTGACTTCCCTGTTTAACTAGATCTATCTCTGAGTGGACTTATTTACCATCTCAAAGAGTATCTCTTCCCAAATTTTCAGAAGCCTAGGCTTTCTAAAAAGAAGATGAGGAGTACAAGAGGCAGGAGACACACAAAAAGCAAGGGTGAAGTGGTTTCCAGTTAAAATGAGAATGTTGATTGGCTTGACTGGTTACAGAGCCAAATGATGACAGCTTTAGGACATGTTGCACCTGCCAGCAGGAGGGTGGGTTTTCTTTCAGAAACCACTAAAACGATGATTTGTGTAATATTTACAGGAGACATTTGTGATTCTATTGAATTCCTAGAACTTGCTATTCCAGTTTTTTAAAGGCCCCTTCAGGTGTTGGTGGGTCCTACAGAACATGCTGCACAGGTAAATAAGGGACGCACTCACGGCTCAGCTTCCTCGCTAAGTGATTATTCAGCTCTTATATCTAATTTAAAAAAGTACAGGTTTACAGTTCCAGATAATCTTTCATTAATTGAACAAGTTGGATCTTTGTTGCTCTTCTGGAAGTTTTAGATTTGCACCTCATGTTTTATAGGTGCCTGTCAGCTCTGCTTTGCTTGGCTGACCAGAAGGCCCTAAACTTGCAAAACTATTTCATACTTAGTTTTGGAGTGTGTATCTATACATGATTCCTCCCTTATTGTAGTACTTTTTTAAAGTAACTAAGTAGTGGAAGCATGATGGTATTACAAATAAATAAGGTTTTAGAAACCTATTTTTTAAAGTATTTTGAGAGAGAGTGTGTGTGCAGGCATGAGTGGGGAAGGGGCAGAGAGCATGGGGGAGAGAGAATCCCAAGCAGGCTCTGTGCTGTCAGTGTCAGCGCAGAGCCCAACACGGGGCTCGGTGTCACCAACCATGAGATCACGACCTGAGCCAAAATCAAGAGTTGGATGCTTGACCAGCTGAGCCACCCAGGTGCCCCTAGAAACCAGTTTTAATAAGGCAAACTGATTTAGATAGTTCATAGGTAATCAACGCAAACAAGACCTCGAATATTAACAGGAATAGAAGTTTTATGGCATTAGGATTATAAATGACCAGAGGTCACATAGAAAGTATTCAGTTGGGGGCACCTGGGTGGCTCAGTCGGTTGAGCGTCTGACTCTTGATTTCAGCTCAGGTCATGATCCCAGGGTTGTGGGATCGAGCTTCACATTGGACTCTGCACTGAATATGAAACCTGCTTAAGATTCTCTGTCTCTCCTTCTGTCCCTCTCTCATGCTCTCTCTCAAATAAAAAAAAAGAGAAAAAATATTCAGGCTAGTCAAGAATACCTTATGAATACAGTGTAGGCAAGCCTTTCACATTCCTGGGAATGGGAGGCTTGCCTTGGGGTGATGGTGGTGTTGGTTAATGTAGTCATTGAGGGATAAACCCTGTGAAGCTGGTTTTTCTGGGAGTTTAAATTACCTTTAAAATGTGATTTTTAAAAATTGATTGATTGATTCATTCATTCATTTTGAGAGAAGGAGAGAGACAGAGAGAGATCGTGGGGAGGGGCAGAGAGAGAGGAAGACAGAGAATCCCAAGCAGGCTGTGCACAGTCACACACACACATGATCTGTGACCTGAGCTGAAATCAAGAGTTGGATGCTTCACCAGCTGAGCCACCCAGGTGCCCCTATGTGATTTTTTAAATATATTGGGCTCATTTAGAGGACTGATTCTTAACTAGGGAGTCATACCACCTCCCAGGGAGTATATGGAATTTGTGAGACATCATTTATCTCAGATTGGGGGATGCTACCCCCTGGGGTTGAGGGTTGGGGTGACAGGAAGGGGTAGGAACTTGAGATGTATGTTGACTCAGCAGTGAGTGAAACGGTCTTGCCTAGTAAAGAATGGTCTCACCTGGAGTCTCAAGAACTTCCTCACTAAGAAATGCTGATTTAGAGTATAGGATATTCCTGCAAGTTAAACAGAACAAGATTAGTAACTGGAAGTCTCTGCTCTTTGGGCTCTGAGGATGCATGCCCCATGCATAAAGAATAAGAGAGGTGGTACTGCAGTCCTGTAGAAATTCTGGAGATCTCTGCACTCACTGTTTTGTTAAGGTAAATCGTCTTATGGGTAGTTTTACTCATTTGCTTAAGTGAGGGTAAATTTTATTTCCTTAGTCACAGTGTAAAACTAGCAACAGGGGGGCTATAGGTATAAATTTCCAGAGTCTAACACCTGCTGGCCATAAACGGCAGTCTAGATCATAGAAGAAGCTACACCTAAAGCATGTTCTCAGCAGCTACTGGTAACGTAATAAAAAGACAAAATAAAATGATAGACATTCATCATTCTTTGCAACAGTACAGTGTCATGAAATCCAAAAGATAATTAGTAGTTAGGGAGGAAAAATGAGGTTTTAGATAGATAATAGGTACACACACACACACACACACACACACATTTGGTTTATTTTTATTTTGTTTTATTTTTTTATGGTGAAAAAAAATACATGTTTAGATTTAGCCAGCTGGACTCAGTTTAGATTATCCCAATTTTGTTGGCAACATCCAAAGCATCATAGTTGGGAGCCAGTTGAACATATGCTTTCTTTTCTCCATTGGGCCTGATGAGAGTGTTGACCTTGGCCATGTCAATATCTTAGAGCTTCTTTACAGCCTGTTTGATCTGGTGCTTGTTGGCTTTGACATCCACAATGAACACAAGTGTGTTGTTGTCTTGTATTTTCTTCATGGCTGACTTGGTAGTCAGGGGGAACTTAATGATGGCATATTGGTCAAGCTTGTTTCTCCTGGGGATGCTTTTTTGAGGATACTTGGACTGCCTTCGGAGACACAGTGTTTGGGGCTGTCGGAATGTGGGTGACGTGCAGATCTTTTTTTTTTTTTTTTTTTATGATTGTGGATGCCTTTCAGCACTGCTTTCTTGGCCTTCAAAGCCTTTGCTTTGGCTTCAGCTTTGGGAGGGGCAGGGGCTTCCTTCTTTGCCTTTGGTGCCATCTTCGTGAAAGGGCTATGAGTTTTTCTTTTATTTTTTATTTATTTATTTATTTATTTTTTTTAGTTTTTTCTTGAGAGACAGACAGAGACATAGCACAAGTAAGAGAGGGCAAGAGGGAGAGGGAGACACAGAATCCAAAAGCAGGCTCCAGGCCCCGAGCTGTCAGCACAGAGCCTGACGCAGGGCTCCAAGTCACACACTGTGAGACCATGACCTGAGCCGAAGTCGGACGCTCAACCGAATGGGCCACCCAGGCGCCCTGAGGGTTTTTTTTTTTAAGACAGATGTTGAATAAATTCATGAAGATGTTAGGAACATGGGTGGATTGGAATAGAGTTGAAGGAAGGAAATGATTTCAGGTGTTAGCAGTCTTAAGGAAGGAACACTTACTGGTTTTCTTTCAGTGTTTTGCATTCTTGATAGATTACAGATCATTCCCTCTGATTTCTCAGATATTTGTCTCCAAGGTTAGTTATTTCTAGAACAGTTCATTCATGTATTTATCACTTATTGAATGCATTCTTAGTAGTAAACATGCGAATCAAGTGTGAAAGACAAACCTGCAAACATAAAAATTTCAATCCAAGGTGAAAATGTCATAGTAGCTATATGAATAAAATACTACGGGGGCCAAGGAATGCACTCTAGCAAATCAACTTTTAGCCTTTGATCACAATATGGAAATCACGTAAGTTACCTGCAAATGAGACAGAGCAATGTTTCTACTGTCTCACTAGACCCAGAACATTGACTAATGAGTCAGGATAACTGGTATAAACAGAGAATGGAATTTGTAGATTCACTTTTAATTTGGATATGATATGTGGAGAGTCTGCTTTGTTTCTGTGTATGTAGTCAAGCATATGCTTCACTTCTTAATACTCAAACTATAAAACCTTCTACAGTAATTGAATTACAGTCCAAAAAGGCCCATTTGCTATAGTTGCAGTTATTATGTAGTGAAGCAGTTAATTTTGAGCAAGTGTGAAAAAATGTCACATGGTCACAGACAGGATGAGAAAGAGAAAATGGCTTTCCACTGCAGTGTATTGATTGGGTACCTCAGAAGCCTGCCACTTTGTTCTCTATTAAATTACACTTAACATATTTGATTTTAAAATAACTCATACTGGCTTTCTTTTTTGTTTATAAAATTAACATGTCAAAAACACTGAAAAACACAATGTCAAAATAAAAATCCCCCTCAATGCATATACAGCTCCATATCCGTTGTGAACATTTTGCTCCTTATTCTTCCAATATTTTTTCTAGGCATGGATACAGTTTCACAGTTTTGTTTTCTTCTAAATTAGAATTGTGGAGTATAAATCTTACTCTGGGTGTATTTAAGGAAAATGTTTTTTCACTCATTGATTTTATGATCTTAATTCCCAATGTCCTTTCTTGTTAGTGTTTCCTTCCTATTAAAAAATTTTTTTTTAATGTTTATTTTTGAGAGAGAGAGAGCGAGAATGAGTCAGGAGGGCAGAGACAGAGACAAAATTCAAAGCAGCCTCTGTGCTGTCAGTGCAAAGCCCGACATGGGGTTTGAACCCCCATGAACAGTGAGATCATGACCTGAGCTGAAGTCAGACGGTCAACCCGTCAAGCCTCCCAGGCACCCAGTTTCCTTCATATTGTAGTGTTTCATATGTATTTCACAAAAATGGCGCGATTCAGGGTTTGGTATCCTGTGGAGTTGTACGTTTTATGAATGTATACTTCTTTATGTGTTCCCTATATGTCTGTAAAATCACTGCCATTTGATAAGGTTTCCTCTTTCAGGGAAAAGAAAATACCTCTTTTGTTAGAGTGGAAAATCTTCAGAGTATTTATAAGGATTTATTTATGCCAACATTTGCCTGATGCTGACAGCGTGACACTTTGGGTTATCATTCTTTCCTTCTGCTTCCTAGGACATCACTGCAGATGCTGTGAGTGTCCACGTGTTCACATGCCCAGGTGGTTCATGCTCCTTTTTGAAGCTAAGCTAGCATTCGACCAGCCAAGAATATACTAAGTGCTGGCTCTATGGATCAGCTTCAGAAGTTAGATTTGGCTTTTGGGGACATGTTCAAACAAAACTGTATTTTCCGAGAGCATGAAATACTGTACTGTCCGAGTGCAGATCCAGTTTTCTAATACCTATCAGTCTGTCAGCTCTGAACTTAAAGAGAGTCTGGGTATGTGCATGTGTGTGCACACATATACATGTGTTAACTTTAAAAGCATAGTTCTTTTCCATGGAGGATTTTCTTTTCCTTATTGCCCAGGAAAATTCTAATACCATAAAGGGGGCTTTTCACCTAGGATTACAAATCTTCCTTAGGATTCAGTTAGACGCTACTGTTAGTCTTTACCTATTGAGCTTTAAGGACTTCGTTATTGAAGACCAGAGCTTCCCCCATAATTTTGTCATGTCTGTGTTTCTTATTTTCTTTTTGTATTAAAAGACCCACAAGCAATAGCTGTGGAAATTAAGGAAAATATTTTTTGAATAAACGATATAATGCTGTGCTGTTCATCTTCCCTATTTGTTTAAAATGGAACAGAGGAGACACTAGGGATATTTTTAATGTCTTAAAAATAGGCTTGTTTCATTATCAGAGCTACGTATTATTATTAGATTTTTGTTGTAATAGGAAATGGTGAAAGGTCAAGAGTAGATCTCTATTTTAAAATATGAAACTTCAACTCTGTTTAGGTTTAAGGTCCTCAAAAATATCTCTTACAGTTGCAGTATACTTTCAGTGAGATAATAGAACAGTTCCTGTTTCAGGAGCTGCTGAATGACTCTCCAGGACTGTGTGACATCACACAGTCGGAATTGAGAGGCTCTGCCAGGGGGTCAGATGGGTGCTGTGGCTGAGAAGTTCTTACCTCGTCATAGCCGGCAGCAGCGGTGGCAGAGCCTAAGCAGTTACTTCTAGGCTGACAAATAAAGCTAATAATTCATGATTGAATTTTAGGGAACATTTTTTCCCCATAGTTGGGAGTGGGGTGCCTAACTGAACTATTAATGTCTGCTGTGAACAGTGAGAAAAATGCTTTTCTGAGATCAAAGACAGATACTGTATTTGGAATTTGTTCAAGAAGAATAACTTTGCAAGTACAAATATACTTTTAACTGCAGAATTTTGTTATCTGTCTTCAAAGGAGAACTGCTTGTTGATAGTTAGGCCACTTCCTGCCTTTCATCTTTTTTTCTGTCTGTGGACAAAGGAAAAAAAAAAAAGCAGCTCTGTAGTAATGACAGTCCTTTTTTATGAGTTGTTTTAAAACAGAGGCAACTGAATTAGCTATTTTAGAAAGTACAGTTGGCTCTTGTAGAAATGCAGTCCTAATTCTGTGGTAGGGTCACTACAAATGGCTTTCAGATAACTTCCTGTCAGATCAGTAGACGAGGTCAGCAGTATAATCTATAGAGAAACTGGAGAGTGGAAAATAAGAATTTATAAGCTTTCGGAGCCAGGACCTTCGGTAGACTGACAGGAGGCTGCCAGAATGGAGAAGCAAGTTTTAAGAAATAAGAAACCCTTCTAACGGGAGACAATATCTGACAGAAAATAGACACTGATTTGTCAGCTTGACAGGTTCTTGTTCTTGGAATCAGCATGAAGCTACCTTGAACCACGTAACTAGAGGGTATTTAATCTGGTATTTGCTGAAAGGGATGTCAAGGGCCGCAGTTTGCGGCAACATTAGGCTAGTTGCAGCGTCACACTTGAACAGCCTAAGCAAGATGATTTTTCTGAATAAAATGGAAGGAAGGGAGGAAAGGAGGGAAAACCCATCCAGGGTTGAAACTCATCTGCGTTTACTGAAAATTACATGTAAAAGACACACCATTCCTTCTCTTCCTCAGTCTTCATTTTTCTTCATCAACTCCTGCCAATGCTGCATCTGTAAGAGGATAATACAGGCTACCATGCCTGAGTAATGGACCCTGATTTCCACCCTTCTGATTGCCCACTGTCTGCTCCAAGTAATGCCTTGCAGGAATTCTCGGTGTCCTTGAGCACTCTAATGTTGTGTTTGGGCAAAAGTTCCAATAACCAGAGAATCCTTCATTCAACTTTTCTGATTTTTATCTTTACTGATTTTCAGTTGAAACTCTCAATGCATGATTTTGCTCTCCTACATTTTGTGGCCATAAGGCCTCTTGTTGGTATGCATTTTTTTCCCCTTGAGATATTATATTCTTTAAAATAGTAAGGAACCTGGAGAATTGTAAATTGCCCTCAAAATAGATCATTTTTTGCCTTCTCCATTCTTCAGTGACTTCTCTCATTAGGATAATAGAATAAAATTGCCTTCTAGAAGCTTTTCCTATATTGATCTAGTTCATTTCAGAGGCTGAAAGTGGAGGAGAAGAAAGAAACCGAGAGGTCATTCTGTATCTTATTGTAAATAAATGTGGCAATTTTGAATTTTAAAAAGAGCAGTTTATCCATTTGTCTTAATAATACAACTTCAAAGCAATCAGATGTTTGTAATTTAGTACAAAAAAAAAAGTAATGAAACAACACCAATAATTATTTGCTCAAAAGGGACCCAAACTTTATACCAACTCAGAGAGTAAGAACATTTTAGTTTTAAACTTAAGCTCTTGTGGACTTAGTTTTATAGATCTTTAAATTGATGGGGTTGCACTCTGATTTCTAAGTCCCTTTCATCTCTGACATTGTGCAGTTTCATTAGTGAACACAAATTTATATTTCATAGAATTCCAATATCTAGAAATAGCCATAAGAACCCTTCTGGTTTGCTTCTCTTTGTTTTAGAAATAGTAGAGTCCAATTTTAATATACGAATAACTGATGATGCTTTTCCCCCCTTTTTTTAATGCATTCTGAAGAATTTCATCTTTTTGGTGTTTGGTACTAGGCCAGTGACTTCTGACTGCAGGATGTTTAGGGAGCATTCCAAACAGGTACTAGAGTTACAGAATCCCCAAAGCTAGCTAGTGGTAGTTGCTCAGATCCTGTTATGTTTATGAAAGAAGTAGTTAAAGCCGCTGCATACTCCTCTCCACCCCCAATACACTTTGCTTTATCCCACCCAGTTCAGGGGATTTGAAATAATAGAGGAGAAGTTAGAATTTAGGGTTCCATGTAGCTGTTTGGTTAAATGAATTATGAAATTTTGGAAACTTAGTATAACATGTACTCCAGTATATTATTTGGGGAATACTAAACAAAGCAAAGCTCGGTTGTAAAATACTTAACCAATCGGCCAAAGAGTGGAGAAAAAAATCACCCAACAAAATATGTACCTGGTTTCTGTTTGTTAATATTTACTTGTTACATAGAAGTCATTAAATGAACTCAAGGATATGTAATACTATGACCCTTATAAACTACCAGTGCAATGATTTAATTGTAGTTCAGGCTCATAATGCTAATTAAAATGAAGTTAAACCCTGCTGAGTCACTTTAGCAGTCCATGGTGCATGGCACTTGAAAAAGAAAATCACAAGTTAAAGCTGACAAAGGTAATCGTAATGTGTTTTACCTCTGAGCCCCCTGATCTTCAGAAGACTTAACAGGAGACTTTTTCATTGAATCCCATTTTTAAAAAAAGTACTGCAGCAATTGCCAGGTTTACTATTAGCCCGCCTGCTTCTGTAGCCACCCACATGTAGCCAAGAAGCATTGAACATTAGTGTACTATGGCAGCCGGCCCACTCGAGTCTGAGCCCTGGTGTCCAGTGTACTAGTTCCTTAGGTGTGTTACCGCAGGCAGTCTCCCCACCAAGCCTCAGTCGCCTTACCTGTAAAATGTGCATTATTTTGGTTCCTACTCCGCAGAGTTGTTTTGAGGATTAAGTGAATTAATGATTATAGTTAGAATAGGACCTTAAGTCAAGAAATCAAAACATAAAAGGCATATTTAGCCTCACTATTCTCTGTGCTTTGTTCTACGTGAAAATTCTATTTTCAGTTTTAAACTACAAGTCTTACAATCAAAATGCACTTCACTAAATTGAAATTAAATTTCTGAAAAAGAAGTGTTTATTATTGTTTCTTTAAATGGCGTTTTTAACTTTGTAAATCCAAAATATGAAGTATAACGTATTATGATGATGACTTCTAATACTATAAATATGTAATTTTTAGGTAGAAAAGTTTTTTTGAAGTGTTCTGGAAGATAGGTGTTGAAAGCATAGTAACAGTAGTTGGCTGGACTTGGTGCAGTGAATAATTGAGCACTTTGATTTGTCAAGGACAGACCCCTTTGTCTGCTCTTCAGGTGTGGGGCGCTTGGAAGTCCCCATTTATCTTTCCATCATGAAGGAGCTCCGCAGTGGTCCAGCTAGTTCCCCTCTTGGCACATGAATGGTTTGGATTGATGTAAAGTGGCCAGGATTTAAAGGCCCACGTTTGGCCACATTTATTACCTGTCTGAGCTGAAGATTGTAGTGTTCAGATTTTTCAGTGTCCTAGGCAGAGTTTTGCTCCAGGTGTGGCTCCTGTGATTCCTAATAAATGCAAAAGTAGGGCAAGGTGGTTTGATCCTGTCAACCTGTTATCAGCCTGTTAGTGATGTGAACCTTTTACTCTCCGAAAATTTAACTCCTTCGTTATAAAAAACACACTGAATTATTTATAAAGTAATTACTAGGGGGCTTCATGGCCTTGATTTGAAGCTATTAGAAATTGACTTTTTCTTTTAAGGAAAAAATACTTATCCCGTACACTTTCTAAAAAGATATTGGTAGAGTTTTATTGAAACATTAGAAAATTTAATTTTTTCTTATTGTGGGATTCTAAGAAAGTGCATAAAAAGTGTTTAAAATATTGGGGCTCCTGGGTGGCTCAGTCTGTTAAGCGTCTGACTTCTACTCAGGTCATGATCTCACCGTCCATGAGTTCGGGCCCTGTGTTGGACTCTGTGTGGACAGCTCAGAGCCTGGAGCCTGTTTCATATTCTGTGTCTCCCTCTCTCTCTGCCCCTACCCCACTCACTCTCTGTCTCTCTCTGTCTCTGAAAAATGAATAAACCTTAAAAAAAAAAAAAAAGAAAGTTTTTAAAATATTAATAGTTAAAAAACAACATAGTGAAGATACACAAAATTCGAATTGTATTCAATTTCTAAAGTATAGAATTTATACTATATATCATATAGGTATATATATGTTAATGAATGGTGGAAGGGGATTGGCATAAACTGAGAAAAACAACGTAGGGGGAAATGCATAAAACAGCCGTTGAAACTTTTTTAAGCCCACAGATACTAGCGAGAAATTGTCATCAGTGTAAAGGCTGTGTGAGGGCTGTGAAAGCTGATTTATTGTGTCTTCCTGGTAGGAGGTGAGAAGGGGGAACGGAGGCCCATGTACAGGAGGGAGGTGGTGGGCTCTGTGCTACAGGCTGGCCACAGCTGAAGATACAAGGTAAAATCAGCAGAGTGGTATAATGGGCCTTCAGGGTCATCTAGAACAACTTTCCGATGCTGAAGGCCTTCCACGGTTTTCCTACTCCGTCAATTGCTAATTTTGTCCTTAAATAGACCTGGTATTAGAAGGTTCTCTTTTTGCAAGGTGAAAGCCAGGGCTCGATGCTGGGTACCTTCAGTCCCAATCAGTTACTGTCATTGGTCTTCTAGTTCCCTGCTTCTCTCCATGTAGAACGAGTATGAGAAGCATGAGAAGCACGGTTTTACACCACACCTCTCTCAGATCATCTTTGACCAGTTCCTTATGAATACCAACACCATTCCAGTTCTGTTCTCCTGTAAGCATCATTTTCCCATAAAGTCCCACCAATTCTTCTTAAGTCAAACCTGAGATTTCAGGAATGGCCGGCCACCTGACTTCCTCCCAGCTGTGTCATCCTCTGGTACATTGCAGACCCTACCCTGGCCTTAAATCATGGCAAGGATCTGACTAATTTTTTTCAGGAGCTTTTCAAATGGCTATTTCTGTGGTGCCCAGAGTAAGAGAAGCCAGGTCAGAGTTGACCAAAGGTGCAGTGACAGGAAGCTCCCCAAACCTGGAGTTCACCCCTGGCTGTGTCCTTGTTGATGGGAATGAGTTCAGCCATTAGTTTAAAGTTAACAGTGGGACAAATTGGGGTCACCAAAGTGAGTTAAGAGAATTGCCTCAATTCTTAAATGGCTTTTGTAATTGCCAAGAATCTGAGTGTTAAGAATGTCTTATTATTATTATATACTGTCTATTCCCTGATGGTTTGGACTGCATTTGTTGCACTCTATTACATGCTGTCTAACTCCCAAATTGTTTCATTATTATATAGACTCTACCTTGCCAATAAGTCCTTTATTGGCCCAACTCATCTTTCATAATCAGTGTCATCTCTCTTAATACTAGTCCATTAATAGGTCCTTAAAAGATTGACTTAGGATCAGGAAGTCTCCTTCTGGCAGCTATATAAGAGCTGTAGGAATCTGCCCACCTCTCAAGTACTGATTTGGTAGTTCTCAAATCCCAACTGATTTGGTAGTTCTTGCTGGGAGAGCTCAGCAAGCAGAATTTTTTCAATGAGCCTTGCCTTCCAGTTTGAGAAATGCTATAATGGGATATAGATAATGTGTCTGACATTTGCTGTTCAATTGTGATTTTTAATATGCACCAGACAGTGACAGGTTTTATTTACCTTTTTCCTAAAATCAGGGTGATAAAGCATATTTTATTTATTCCAGTTGGTTCTTTTTCAAATTCTTGCCCAAACTTTTTTCTCAAAGTATATTATTACATATATTATTACATATTTTTAAAATATATATTATTACATATTTTTTAAAAACCAGTAAATACTTGGGCATATGCATAAGGACTTTTTTTTGTTCTAAATATGTTCTGAATTACTGCTTGTGCTTAAAAATCTGTGTGGCAAACATGGGAAGTTGTGTGCTGCTCTGGGATTATATGGCAGATTTGTAGTACCCTTCTGTTACATGTGTTGCATATGGAAATGACAAGCTTTCATGATACCCGTGAAACTGTAACCTGACTATTGTATTCAGTGCAAAATGCTGAAGTTAGTTGGAAATCATGTTGTTTGTTTCACCCTGTCTTTCAGAGTAATTTGATGGAGTTGCATGTGCTGTCCATCAATAAAGCATATTTGTTTTGAAAGACACAGCACTTAGGGCTGTCAGTCATAACGACGTCTGAGAGCCCGTTAGGAGCTGTAACAACAATATTTACAAAATGCAAAGTGAAGAAAAGTACATTGAGTCACAGATACACATGCTTTCTTGTGCCCTGATTCTCCCCTCCCACAATGTATTTAGTGTGGCTAAATCCATATGAAAGACGATTTGGAAATATGAATGGAAATTTGGGAATTCTCTAGCTAAAGTAAATACCAAGAGACTAATTAAATGCTAAAAAGGTTTGTAAATCAATTACCTTTCCTTCTATATAAATATATTGATTAAAAAATAAAATCAGTGATACAGTTAGATGGAAGAAAATACCTTATTTTGGGATTAAAGTTCAGAGTTCTTAGGCTTGTCCTTGGTTTACCCCTTAATGGCATTGGGAAGATTATGTAAGTATCTCTGAGGCTCCTCTCACTGAGCTGTAAAATGGGCATAATTATACTCACTTCTTAAGACTGTAGAATGTTAAATAAATGAATGTGTATAGTAAAAGCTTTGCAAATCACAAAGTGATACATAATGAGAGGTAGCAATTAAAGTAGATTAGGAGGTTTTAATAACTACCAATTTTTCTTACTAGAAAATGTTTAGAACTTATTAATGCAATGTACTCAAATTCCATATTGTAAAGCACTTTATTATAAAAATCAAAACGGAATTTTTTAGATATGTCAGTAAAACAACTGCCATCTGGGAAAAAAAAAAAAAAAAGGTGGGGAGGAAAGCAGTGTGGGCTCATGGGTAGCAGTGTAGCCCCTGGCCAGCTCATAGAGCATGCAACTCTGATCTTGGGGTCATGAGTTCGGCCCCATGTTGGAGGTAGAGTTTACTTAAAAAAAAATTTTTTTTAATTAAGAAAAAGAACTTAATGAGAAATGGTCTTAGTAGAATTAAGAATCTTGCTCAGGGGGGAAAAGATACTAAATTTGAAATGTTCTTTGTTTAAACTCAGTACTTTACTTCTCTCTGAAATCAGCAAACACAATCCTTAATGATGTAGAAAAGATTTTTAAATGACTTGTCAGGTTTATATAGTTTATAATTCTTTATAGAGGAGCTTTTGTTTATACTATAAAGCATTACCTTTGTATTTAAATAGGATGCCAAAAGATAAAAATTCGGCCAGCAGAGGGAGATTTATGTAAATTGGGCTGTAGGAAAAATACTCCAAGGTGCCTCAGTAAACATGTATCTTGTGGGTAATAATGCCCACTCTCACACTGTGAATAAGAGGAAAACAGAAGGAAGGAGGATACTAAAACGACTCATACTAAAATTTCTGTTTGTATTCTTTCTTGGGTGAATGATAGAAAAATAGAAAAGGAAAAAAGGCAAATGATATACAAATAGAAACTTCTTTTTTGTGTGTGCTAATTCTGTGGTGTGAAGAACTTTTTGAAACAAATGTCATAAAGTTAATACATTTTTTAAAATAAAAACAAGCTTTCAGTACTTGGCACTGAGGTCAGAGCACATTCAGCCCAAACACGTTAAAAGAATACCACCTGAAATGAATGTAAAGGGAATGGCTAATGTTCTGAACAGGACTTAGCAAGCAAGTCTTTTGTATCATGCACATTATGTCAGAAAATTGGAATATATTTAAGAAAAAAATTTCACCAGTAGTGAAACAAGTATAAAACACAGTTTTCTTCTTAACTCCAAACAGAAAATATAAATGTATCAAAGTTCCCTATGCATTCTAATTAATTTCCTTAACAAATGTGCAGTTTGATACAGTATCATTAAATTCACAAATTTTAAGCAATATTTATTAAATACATATTATATTAAAGGCAGTATTCTGAGTATTTGGGAATTTATTATTTTTTAATTACTTTTTAAGTTTATTTATTTATTTTGAGACAGAGAGCGTGTGTACTAGCGAGTGAGCAGGGGAGGGGCAGAGAGAGAATCCCAAGCAGGCTGTGTGCTGTCAGCACAGAATCCCACATGGGGCTCAATCTCCTGAATCGCAAGATCATGACCTGAGCCGAAATCAAGAGTCTTCGCTTAACCAACTGAGCCAGCCAGGCTCCCCTAAAGTATTTGGGAATTTAAGGATCAGCGACATCCTACATCCTTGTAATGTGTAATCTAGTAAATAATGAGTTACCTCAATTCTAGCATGCCAAAGTGTAACGCAGGTAGGCATTGCAGAAGCTAGGATAAGCTCTTTCAATAAATACTATCTATGACTACTAGCATAAGATATATCAATGTTTTTTTTTACTTTGGGAAAAATTAAGATTTTTGTTTCATAGCCATTAAAACAAGAGGTTTTGCTTTATTAAGTAAAATAAGTTTAACTGTAACTTAAGTTGTTTGCTGTCTTTTTAGAATAAAGAGCAGTAGCTTAGGAAAAAGAAATTCCAAATAGAGATATCACAGATTGTTGATTTTTTGCTGAATCACAGTTTCTGGGTTTTTTTGGTTTTTGTTATTTTTTATGTTATATTTAGAGAGCAGGATGATGGAAGACATCCAGACTGATTATTATTTTTAAATGAAAAAAAAAAAAACAAAAACTAAGTCATATAAACCAAAGTGAGTCAATCATTTTAGATGAAGTATAATACATTTAATTTTTTTAAAGTTTATTTATTTTTGAGAGAGAGAGCGAGCACGAGCGAGGAAGGGGCAGAGAAAAAGGGGAGACACAGAATCCAAAACAGACTCCAAGCTTCGAGCTGTCAGCACCGAGCCTGATGTGGGGCTTGAACTCATGAACTGTGAGATCATGACCTGAGCCCAAATCAGACGCTTAACCTACTAAGCCACCCAGGTGCCCCTACTACATTTACTTTTTAAGAATACATGCGATCATTCTTAAAATTTAAAGGGCTGTCTGTAAACTGATGCACAGAAGATTAATCAGTGTTCAGCAATGGGTACAAGAGAATAGGGAATGGATAATTATTTCTCTTGTGAGGTCAAATTATTACGAGTCATTTTGACATCTGAATAGAAACTATTTCTGAGCAAGTAAAATTGCCAGGTTTTATGGTTTGGCAGTTTGAGTATGTTAGTTGATTGGGTGCTGGGAATTTTGGAGCTGGAAGATCTCAGCAGGAAAAAAGAGCAGGGCATACTGAGGATGAAGTAGAAAAAGAAGCGGTAACAATGAGGAGAGGGGACAGAATGATAGGAATAGACTGCAGGGAATAGTCCTGGAGCTCATTCATTGAATCAGTATTTGCCCACAATGTGCCTGGCTCTGTGTCAGGCCCTGAGATGCCATGGTGAACATTATATAGCCTCTGTTCTCTGTTACAGTCATTTGGGATATAAAGAAGAAAACAGGCGCCTTCATTGTGGCTTATTGAGTGTAAGGTGTTTGAGGACTCACGGGGAGCATCTCTCTCAGACTAGAAAGGGCCAACAGGCCTGAGGTAAGATCCAACCTAAGCCCCGAAGCAGGATTGAGTCCCATTGCAAGGAGACACTTGTGCGCACGCTGAGAGGTCAGAGGCCATGGCAAATTCCAAGTGATGGCATGTGGCTCCATGTAGGCAGAGCTTTTAAAGTGATAACAGAGCAGAGAAACCTGAGCCATAAAAGCAAGCAGGGACCAAGACAGGAACAGTCTTGTGTGTTAAATGAAGGAAGAAGGTTGGACTTTTTCCTGAGAACATTAAAGTACTGTTGAAGAGATTCATGCAGAGCCTGAGCAGACATTTGTGGTGTGGAGAATTGAAGTCAGCACAGCTATAGTCCGGAAGAGCTGACTGCTGAATCAATGTGGTAGGGCTGAATGAGGAGTGGACCACATACATGAGGCAGAAGGGGCAGAACTTGGTGAGAGGGTATCAGGGCAAGAAGGCACTCCAAAGATTTGAATTTATGGTGAGGAAAAAGAGAAATGTCTGTGTGTTCTGGAGGTTTATGTCAAGGGGATGGAATGTCCAGTTCTGTGCACCAGGCTCTGGCATTCTTCCCAGGTGTATATGGTGGAGTCGGAAGCCTGCCCCAGATAAGGTATTTTCTCTGAGAGGCTCAAAATCAAAGGTGTGAGTGCGAATAATAGTGAGGTAGAGAAGCCAGAGCGTGTCTTGAGTTGAAATGAGTTGGAGAGCTTTCTAGGAAATTAATCCTGGGGTTTAGAACCAAGAAGATTAGGAGCCCAGTCAGAAAATAAGGTGCAAGGTCAAGCCCGTGAACAATGTTAGCACCAGGCAAGCCAGTTCTTGGCTGCTAGCTACATGGCCTGGAGTTAGGCAGTCTTCCTGGCTTGATGGCTGGAGGCCACTTTGTACAAACTAAAGAGGACTAGCCAAAGGGAGGAGGGGGATTCAAAGAGTGTTTTAGTCTTGAGATTGTCTAGGAGAAGGTATTAACTAGAAGGAACTGTTGACAGTTTATCAATAGTTCATCAAAGAAAGAAACTGAAAGACTAGTGGCCCAAGGTAGCAGGATAAGAGATTAAAAAGCACATAATGAGAATGAGAGAAGTTGACCTTGAATCTCTGCCTTTGAGAGAAAATGGAAGAAGAAAGATGCAAGTTTTGGAATTGGTAGACTGAGAGCTTGTGGAGCTTTGGGAGAGCTCACACAAAGACGACCTTCCTGTGAACCAGAAGGCGAAAGCATTTTCTTAGAATGGCTAGCATTGTGGTGGGAAGGACAATAGGGAAAAGTGATGGAATGCTCTGAGGGCAGAAATCCCAGGTTTGAAACCCGGCCCCTCCTCCACGTGCTGACAGAGTGGCTCAAGCATGTTGCTGAAGCTTTGTCATTCTTAATTGCTTCATATATAGTACCTTTCTCTCAGAGTTGTATTGAGGATTAAAGAAGTTATTTAATGTAAAGTGTTTATTAGCCTGTAGCAAACATTCAATAAATTTGGTTATTAGAAGGCAATGTTGTATAATGGGCAGGAACAAGAGACTCTGAAGCTAGACCTCCTGAGTTCAAATACTGGCTCTACCAGTTATGTGCTAACATTGGGATCTTGGACATCATATAATTTACAAACAATGTATGGCTCATTAGATGATCAGTAAATATGTGTCCAACTGCACTGACAGCAAATGAGACTCCAGGAGTTTGTCCTCTTGTGACTCAACTTCTTGCCAGTGTGATTATGTCCTACCCATGTGACAAATGCATATAATAAAAAATCTCGTTAATTTGTAAACAAAAGAGGCAAATTATATGTTCTATGTGATTCAGTTTTCTCATCTGTAAAGAGGAGATAATAATAGTACCTACCTCTTAGGCTTGTTGTGAGTTAAGAGAATTAATATAAAGCTCTTAGTTTCTGGTCTGTAGGAAGCAACATATACAGAAGCATTATGTATATAGAAGCATTTTATATATGCATATATATCTCATTATTACTGTTATCTTCACTCATCATTAATAGGGGTTGAGGAAAACCTGAGAATTCATAATGGGAACTGTGGGTTGGTTAAGACTGAATAAGACGAGTGAGAAAGGGTTGCCGATGAGCCTGAAGATCAACTTGGGATTGGAAACTGTGTGGTAGTGTCAGACCAGGGGAGCAGCCAGCAACCTGGGGCAGACCTAGGGAAGAGAAATGGAGGGGTTCAGAGTTGGGGTTTATTACCATCCAGTTCTGAAAGGAAAAGAGAGCTATTGAGCTGAAGGTACTATGATCTGCTGTTTGAGAGAGTAATAAGAGTCATTGACAAATAACCAGAGATGGGAATAAGGCTACTTAGAACGTGTCTTTAGACTAGTATCAACAGCTGTTTGGTAGTGACTTAGATTTCATTATATTTATTACATCTCCTTGTCAATTTGCCTATTTCTTCTGGTCTCTCCCTTTCCCTTCTGAACAGCCTTTCCTGGGGCTTTACTTTTCCTTCTCTATTTCCTGTTCAAGTCTTACATAACTCTTCTTTTTTTAGTAAAACAATGTAAAGGCAAGCATAATTAGAAAGGTTAAAAGTATCATTTCTGTGTTTGCTTCTTCATGTATTCTCCGAGCATCTCCCTGTCTAGTATGGGGATGTTTGCTCTGACAGATCCAGAAAAAAAGCATCTGGCATGTTCATTACCTTCAAGGGTCTTTGTGGGAGGAATTCACATGAAATCATTATGCTGTACAGAAAAAAATGATAATTGTTATATAATCAAGTGTCCAAAAATATGGCACAGCCATTAAATGTGGTGGGTCAAAAAGGTGCTTAGGAAAGAAAGAAATAGGAATTGGGGCAAATAAAGACAGCTTTTTAGAAATGGCAGTTCAGAGAGGCTTGTAGAATAGTGAGTCCAGGGTGTCTGGTGTGCAGGTCTGGGAGAGCAGAGGAAGTGCAGTTCAGAAGCACCAGGTGGGTGTGGCGAACAGGACAGATACCTACAGGCAGGAGGGCAGTGGGGGGTGGTGAGCTGAATGGGAGGTAAGGCTAAACACTTAACTCCCACAATGCATAGCTCACCAGGTGATCAATAAATAATGTGTTCAGCTCCACTTAGAATACATGAGGAGGACACTCAAGAACTTGTCATCTTGTGCTTTAGATTCTTGTCAGTGTGATAATTATGTCCTAACCTTTGTTAATTTAGAAGGGAGGCAAATGTGTTATGCTAGGCCTGTTGAGCAATAGAAATTTGGTGACTTTCTGATTAAGGATGTAAACAACATAAAATTATAGGAAAACAAAGTTAGGCTTCTTGAGGTACATGTATGTACCTGTTGAATTCTGTATGTAAATAGCTTTTTCTCCGTAAGTCACCCCTTTTGATACTTTATCTCTTTTAAGGTAGCTATTGTCTGTCTCTGCAGCCTAGAGCAGTGTGTTAAATTAAGCTCTTCTAAGGATAAATGTCATGGAGAGGAAGTGTAGTAGGGATCTTAAAATACATACTCCTTCATGAAGTAAGGGCACAGGGACCCGAACTACCAGTACAGCTAAGCCCTTTAAATAGGGGGTGCCTTATTAGTATTCATGAAGAGCATATAGATAACATCTTGACAGAGTTAAAGTTTCAACCTGAAGAGCTACTGCTTTTCAATAAGGAGTGCCTTTAAAGATACTCTTTGCATGAATAGAGTAACTGAATTGCTTCTATAATGAGAGTATTACTTTATTGAGTGAGGTATTTTTCATTTAATCTGTCTACAGTTAAGAAGAATTGTCATTAGAATTATAATAGTAAAGATGAGCACTTGTAAGGCTTTTATCTTCAAAGAACTTGAGTTAATCTAATTTGTCACTTAGAGTCATCAGAGATGTGCACTCACTTTTCTGCTGTGAAGCCTGGAAGTGTTCACTTTCCATCCCCTCGGCGCTCCCTTTTGGTATTTCCATGGCCCATTAGCTACTTTGTCCTATGGAAAGTGCCCCGAGAGTCAACAGATGGAAGGCTTTCCGTTAGATCCGTTTCCTGTGTAAGTGTTTGGGCTCTTGAGTTAGGCTTCCTGGTTCTGATGCCATCTTCTCCGTGGCTAACTGTGGGACCCTAGGCAAGTTACTTAGCCCTCAGCTTCTCTAGCTGGGATTCATAGTAGTACCTGCCTCAGAGGTTTCTTGTGAGGACTAAATGAGATAATGAACATTAAGTACATAGGAACTATAAATAGTAGCTGCATACTAGTATTGTTTTAAAAATTATTGCTAGGAACACATCGTTCTGGGCAGTTGTTATATGTGGTTAAGTGTTAGGTGCGGAAATGATTAGCAGTACTTTTTCAGGGCCTGCTGTGTACCAGGCTCAGTGCCACTCCCTGGGACTGAAAAGGAAGAAACCATGGCACCTCCCCTGTAGAAGTTTGCATCCTGGGTTTTTTGGGGAGTGGGTAGGAGGTCGGCACAGGCAAAACAAACTGTAAAACACTGGTGTGCTTGACCTAATAAGATCAAGTACAATCAAAGAGCAGAGAATGATGGATTTTTAAGATTTTTTATAGAAAGCCTTAGAGAGGAAGGGATATGTGACCTGGGCCTTGGAGGATGAGAAGAACTTTGACAGAAAATGGGAGAATGTTGCGGGGAGCAAGGGCTTCAGAGTTGGTGTGTTTGCCAGCTTCTCTGTCAGCAGGACCCCATGGAAAGACAGAAGCAAGGTGTGTCTTGAAAGCAGCAGGGCTCCCTGTAAGGAAGATTTTAAGCAGGTCAATCTAGTTTGCATGGAACTCTGCAGCCACCATTTGTCGCTGTCTCTTTGGGTGGTTTTTCCTCTTCTCTGTAGACATGAGAGAATTGTGAAGGTTTGCCGTCCTAGTTGGACCTAGGGGAGGCCTTATTTGTTGTTGGAATGTGTGGTGTCCAACACTGAGATTTCATGGGCCTCTTTTACCTTCCCCTGTCTCACTGGGTCTGAATTTCCGTTAATATGATTTGGATGGGATTTTACTGGGACATTTAGGAAACAGTTTAAACTCTAAAATGCCCGTGACAGCATTCAGTTCACACAGTGTTTTAAAGACTGAAGTGTACTGATTGCCGACGTTGTAAGACAAGATGATAGAAAGACTAAGAGGATCTCATTCACAAAATGTATGACTGTGCCAAGAAACTGTTTCTGACTGTATATCACACAGACAAAGGAAAGGAAACTTTCCATCTTTCTTTTTCAGTTTTGGAGTCTCGGGACTCTATCATCTGGGAAGCACGTGGGCTATGGTTAAATGGAAGACATGTGTTCTCTTTGAACAGTATCTTCGGCTGAGTTTAAGCAAGCCGAGGCTGTCAGTTAAAACCCATACTCCCTCTAAAAAGCCTGTGGGAAAAGGGAGGATTTACTAACACAGAGTGAGAGCTTTCTGGGTGCCAGATTCTGTGCTGGGTATTATACATAAAGTGTTCTCACAGTAGTGCTATTATTCAGTTTCAACATATGGGGAAAGGTTAGCAAGATTAATAACTTTATAACAAGTAGTTAGTGGCAGACGCAGGATTCCAAATGAAACCTGCCAGGCTTCAGTGTCCATTGTTTTCTTTTGTGAAGTGTGGTGTTTGGTTTGTACCGTTTCTTTTGTGACATTTCTTCTTTAAAATCCTCATGAAGGATTTTGACCTCAGTAAAGTCTTCATGAGTGAGCTTACTTTTGAGTAATACAGTTAAGGGGCGCCTTGGTGGCTCAGTTGGTTAAGTGTCCGACTTGGGCTCAGGTCATGATCCCATGCTTTGGGAATTCGAGACCTGCATCAGGTTCTCTGCTATCAGAGAATCAGAGCCTGCTTCAGATCCTCTGTCCTCCTCCCTCTCTGCCCCTCCACTGCTCATGCTTTCTTTCTGTCAAAAGTAAATAAACATTTAAAAATAAATAAAATGAAAACCTGAATAATAGTTAAATTAACTTTTTTAAAATTTATCACCAAGTTGGCTTGTATTTAGTTAAACAGTGATTATCTAATTAGAGTCACTCATCTTGGCATAGGAAGGCACACACAGATTGGTTTGTTATTACAAGATAAATAATATTCAGGATTTTGGATCAGGACCTTTAGCTTCTGTGATTTGACCATCTCAGCAGCATAATTTGATGGTACTGAGTCTTTCAAGTAGAGTCCACTGATAGTTAAATAATCTGATTTCAGTTATTCTGGAGTTGCAGTGCAGAATGGAAAATGACCCCTTTTAAATAAAGTCTGCCCGTTGCTTCGTTTGTTGTGTATAGATGGTTAGCTTAATTTGTTCTTGTTCAAGAACAGGAAGTCAAACTTTATAATACATGGGGTTTTTAGTGGCAAAATAATTACAAGTGTAAGCCTCTGTTACTGTCAGAAATTAACAGTTTTCTCTTTATTGTTGAAATAAGAAGAGTAATGGGCTTAAGTCTCAAAAGTCTGCCTTCTTTGTCTCTTCTACTTTTTCTTCATCCTTTCTTTCATTGTCCTTTCTTATTTTCTCATTACTTCTGACTGATCATCAGGAGCATCATTTCCCCCCACTCTTTTGCTTCCTTTCAACCATTTGAAAACTGATCTGTAAGAAATTAAAAAGTAATCAGATAACTATCAATTATTAAAGTATCCAGTTTATAGTTTGAGGTATTTCACAGTCATTACATCAGTTACACGTTTCCTGACTATTTTGTCCAAAGTATATCATGTCCAGTTCATTTGTTCACGTTTTCATCTGTAATGAATGGTAAAAGTATTTCTGTCCGTCTTCCTTTGTTCTTCTTCCACAGCTCAGGTGGCCGATGTCTCTTACACACCACATGCCACCGCAGCTCGCATGTCACAGTTACACGCAGTTTTCAGTCACCCTTTTTTTCCCAATCAAGAGAAAATATCTGAATTCAGGGGAATGAGAGATACGGGGGTTAATTTTTAAGCCATTTGGATGTATGAAAACAATGAATTATTACCATTTAGTGCAGGGATTCATATGGTTGCTTGTAACAACTCTCACAACTGTCTGAGCCAGGATGCTTCTGAGCACATAAAGGTAAATAGTCTTGGATCATTAATAAAAGGCCTAGTGAGGGAGGTAGGATGTATCCATATAATTGTAATAAAGGGAAAATGTGGTGTCGTTAGCCGTGCAAAGTCTAGTGGATTTCTGGGGAAGGAGAGATTAACTTGCGGATTATCAGAAAAGACATACAGTATCTATAGTGGCATGTCCACTACATGGGAAAGAAATCACATGTGAATGTGATTATTCTGAACCCCAAAGCCACATGTACCGTCCATTAATTTAATTCTTGATATATACTATTTTGTCTTTGAATATTAAAATTATATATACACACACACACACAGGCACATGTACTTAAACACAGTCACACATAATTAAATAGCATAATTAATTAGTCTCCCATTGATTTATTTTATTATTTAAAAAGTGTGTTACAGGGGCGCCTGGGTGGCTCAGTCGGTTGAGCATCCGACTTCGGCTCAGGTCATGATCTCACAGTCTGTGAGTTCGAGCCCCGCGTCGGGCTCTGTGCTGATGGCTCAGAGCCTGGAGGCTGCTTCCGATTCTGTGTCTCCCTCTCTCTCTGCCCCTTCCCTGCTCATGCTCTGTCTTTCTCTGTCTCAAAAATAAATAAAAACATTAAGAAAAAAAATTTTTTAAATAAAATAAATAAATAAATAAAAAGTGGGTTACATAAACAAAGATAGGATTAAGATGCAGAGTAGGATGATTCTGAGCTGACCTCCTCCCACAGACCACGTACTCAGACTACAACTATATATGGAACAACTCTCTCTGAAGACTAGCAGAACAGGTCTTCCACAACTAAAGATAAAAAGAAAAAGCCACACCGAGAAGGGTCGGAGGGGCAGACACAGTAGGGATATCACCAACACAGAGGTTCTCTCTGAGGAGTAAGGAGGTCCAGCCCCACATCGGGCAGTCCCCTACTCCAGGAAGATGAGCCCCCATAATGTCTGGCTTTGAAAGTCAGCAGGGCTTAACAACAGGTGAGCAGAGGGCTATGGGAAACTAGGACTCTGCTGTTAAAGGACTCACGCACAGTCTCACTTGCGCTAAGACCCAGCAGAGAGCAGTTTGAAAAACACCTGGGCCATACATGAAGAATGTTTTTTGACTAATTTTTAGGGTATATGCCAGAGCAGCAGGGATCTGTAGGAAATTTCTCTGGGAATGGAAGCACTCACTGGAAGGCACCATTTTTCTTTCCTTTGACCTAGCTAGCCTGTCGCTTGTGGGAGCCATTTCTGATACTCTCCATCTACCTTGTTAGCACTGCTCATTCCTCCGCCTGCATTCCTCTGCTGACTCACCCCAGAAGGCATCCCTCCAAAGGGGCTCCTGCCCTGGTGGGCAGCCTTCGCTGAGACTGCAACCCAGCAAAGTGGCTCCCACTCTCCTGCCACTCCCCACCACCAGGCAGCCTCTGTCCCAGCAAGTTACCTTGGCCAGGACTAGCACCCCCAGCCTCCCCCAGAGTGGGTCTACCTCACTACACTCAGCAGGAGCCCTTGGCTGAAACCTCTGTGTGTGTGTCCCTTCCCCCCCCCCCCCCCTGCAAAAGATCCTGCCCCACTGCACCCAGCCTACAGCCTCAGCCTGGATTAGAGTCCCCACAAAGCAGCTGGCATTCAGGGAGGGAGGCAGTCCCATTCACTAGCATGACCACAATAATCATACCCAAGCTTCCCAGCCAGCCACACAAGGGGCCAGCCCTGCTCAGCAATACCACAATAGCCAGGCCTCTCAGCCAGCTACACTGGAGTCCAGGCCCACCTATTAGTGCTACCATAGCATGGCCAGACACTGCAGCCAACCAGGCTGGGGGCCAGCCCTTTGACTAGAGCACCTGCACCTATTCCAATCTAGCCACTACGGGAGGTTGTACACCACCCACTCGGGAGACACCCCTGGAACACTTGGTCCTGGTGACCAGGGGGCATTGCACTTCTAGGCCCCACAGGAAACTTTCTATGTAAGGCCACTCCTTCAAGACCAGGAGACTTAGCTGGCCTACTAATACATACAAACAAACACAGAAAGTCAGGCAAAGTTATATGTTCCAAATGAAAGACAAAACCTCAGAAAAGGAACTAAATGAAACAAAGTGTGCCTGATAAATAATAGTTCAAAATAATGGTCATAAAGATGCTCACCACACTTGGGAGACGAATGAATGAGCCCAGTGAGAACTTCAACAAAGAGAAGGAAAATATAGAAAAGAACCAGTCAGAGCTGAATACAATAACCAAAATGAAAAATATACTGAAGGGAATCAACAGCAAAGTAGATGATGCAGAACAGAACAGACATCTAAAAGGCAGGGTAGTGGAAATCACCCCAGATGAACAGCAAAAAGAAAACAATTAAAAAAAATAAGGATGCAGTAAGGAGAGCACTTGTTGGGATGAGCACTGGGTGTTATATGTAAGTGATGAGTCACTACTCCTGAAATCATTTTGTAAAAAATAAGGTTTAAGGAACCTTTGGGACAGTAACAGGATGCTAACATTCACATTATAGGGGTGCCAGGAGGAGAAGAGAGAGGGAAAAACTTCTTGAAGAAGTAATAGCTGAAAACTTCACTAACATGGAGAAGAAAACAGACACACAGAGAGCACCTGACCAGATGCATTCAAAAGAGATCCACACCAAGACACATCATAATTAAAATGTCAAAAATTGAAGAGAATCTTTTCTTTTTTTAATTTTTTTTTCAACGTTTATTTATTTTTTTGGGACAGAGAGAGACAGAGCATGAACGGGGGAGGGGCAGAGAGAGAGGGAGACACAGAATCGGAAACAGGCTCCAGGCTCTGAGCCATCAGCCCAGAGCCTGACGCGGGGCTCGAACTCCCAGACCGCGAGATCGTGACCTGGCTGAAGTCGGACGCTTAACCGACTGTGCCACCCAGGCGCCCCCAAAATTAAAGAGAATCTTAAAAGCAGCAAGAGAAAAGCAACTAGTTACATACAAGGGTACCCCTATAACACCCATCAAATATTTAGCAGCAATATTTGTAGGCCAGAAGGGAGGGAGTGGCATGATACATTCAAAGGATTGAAAGGGCGGCGGGGGAACCTACAACTAAGAATAATCTACCTGGCAAGATTATTCTGAATTAAAGGAGAGATAAAGTTTCCCAAACAAACAAAAATTAAAGGAGTTCATAACCACTAAATCGGCCTTATAAGAAATGTTAAAAGGATTTTTTTAAGTGGAAAACAAAAGGCCATAAAAATGTTATACCTCCGAAAATATTGGGGCCACCATATGGGTTTACTTGCCACTCAAGCAGCTCATCCTGAAGTGATTAATAAGCCACAAAAATAACGGCTTCCTCTTCTCTCTACATAGCATTGGTATTTTTGGAAATTGGGTTGCCTGTGCCAAATTTTATTTGTAGATAGAATGAGAATTGTTAAATGGTCTATGGTCTATCAGTTCACGAGAAACCTTTGTTGCTTTTTAAGAGCATAGCAGATAACTAATTCCATTTAGAGTTTTCAGTAACTTTTTACACTCTTGAGGCAGCCACATGAATCATATAATTGCTTCAGAGACTCAGCAGAAGTTTCTTGCTAAAAAGGCCATAGGAACATGTTTTTCTTTTCCTCTTCCTCCTTCTTTTGACTAAACATAGCTTTTAATAAATTGAAGATTTTTATAAAGATGGAGATTTAAAAAATTTTATTAAAATAAACATTTTACTGCAGCAGAAGAAATAATCTGATTATCAATACTGGAATGATTGAATAAATTGCAATACATTTTTATTTTGGAATATTCTGTAGTTATTACAAAACGAGGACGGTAAAGATGTATTGGCTTAGATGAGCATGATCTGTGCAAATTAAAATTTCTAAATGGCTGTGTTTACTGCTGTATTTGTATATAAAAGAAGATACAGAATGATGTAGTCCCTAAGGTTTTTAAAATTGGTCAAAGGATAGGCAAACAGGTTAGAGGCAAATTATCATTGACAGAAGAGAATCCAGAAATAGATAGTAATTTAGTGTAGGATAAAAGGGTCATTTCAAAGGAATGAGAAAAAGCTGGATTAGTTAACAAATGCTGTTGGGAGAGTTGGCTAGTTATTTGGGAAAAAAAGAATAAGATCCTTATTTCCTTTATCAGAATGAATTACAGATTGGTCCAGTATTAAAATTCTTTTTTATAATGAAATCATGCCAGTTCTAGAGAGAAATATTAATGATTTTTTTTGTTTTGTTTTGAAATGAGGAAGACCTAAGCATGAAACATGAAACAATGACAGACAGGATAAATTTGCCTATGCCATGTTGTTTCAAAGGCTTCAGAACAGAATGAATCTTGAAACTTTATGAAAATCTAGTTTTAGCAACATGGCATTAGAAGTTTATTGATACCACTTTGCAAGCATTTGGACCAATGCACACTTTTACTGACCAAAAAGGCTATACTTTTCTGTGATATCAGCAACTGTGTTTGTGTTTGTAATCGTCAACATGAACCATTTAAGTTGATAGCATTTGGATATTTGAATTTTTGCATGAGTACATATGGACAATAATTTGTATATTGTTACTTAAAATGAATGAATGAGAACTGTTGAACTAGGAAAATACTGTGAGAATGCATATAAGAAATTGACATGTGTGATTTACCTCTCGGCTGTGGTGCTGGGTGTGATGGAGAATGCAAACCTCATTTTGTGCTATTTTTAGTGCTATTTTAGAATGTGTGTTGTTTTTATCTTTAAGAAAAAATGTTTTTCAAGTCATCCAAAAGTAACTTAGTTTCTAGGCTTCTGAAAAGATTTTGTCACATCATAGGCTGGTCATTGCTTAGCTATTTTAGCCAATCACCTTTTAGGGGA
This sequence comes from Acinonyx jubatus, assembly GCF_027475565.1. Lineage (NCBI taxonomy): Eukaryota > Metazoa > Chordata > Mammalia > Carnivora > Felidae > Acinonyx > Acinonyx jubatus. The sequence goes on from NC_069384.1 coordinate 53,741,092, forward strand.
AGAGCAAGAACAAAAAGCCTAGGGAGCAAAACTTGGTTACTGGATTCGGGTGCATATGTAATGAAGAGATGCAAAATATTTGATTATGTGTGTCACAGATGGGAGAGAGGGTGCTCATCTTGCTAAGTGACCTACAGTGACTTCATGCACTGGGTCCTTGGAGGCTGCACACAGCTACTTTTTAAAAATTGTGTGTCATCTTGTGAAATAGTTTTATTTTAATCCAAACATTTGATTCTTACAGAGTATTTTTTCTGCTTACTAACCCTCCAGGCTCAGATTTATCTTATGGTAGAGTGCAAAACGTAAATTATTACAATAAAATGGGAGCCATTGGAGAATGTGTGGAGGGCCACCTCTGTGAGCACCTCTTCTCTCTATCTTTTCACAGTGTTCTGATGCACAGCTTTGAGAAACACTACCCTGAGTAAGTGTGAACAGGTGACAGTAACTTGTAGGCATCCTACTGCTGTATTCGGGTTTTGAGTTCTGAAGTTAGGGAGTGGAAGGAAGTAGATTTCACAAAAGGCAAATTTTATTAGCTCCATTCAGCCAACTAAAATGAATGTTTGATTATGTACTTAGAATTCTTACTGAATCCAGTAAATGCCTGAGCTGGTAGATACTTTAGTCATTAAAACTATAATCCAATTAAAGCTAAGGAAGCTAAATAAACAAATTTTAATCAAATTTACTTTGATTTCTCTCTGTTTCTCTCCTTTTTTTCCTTACCACAGGTCACAGTAATGAAAGGCAGTAATAGAAATAAAGATCACTCAGCAGACGGAGAAGGGGCTGGAAAACGACCAAAACGAAAGTGTCTTCAGTGGCATCCATTGCTAGCAAAGAAACTGCTTGACTTTTCAGAAGAGGAGGAAGAGGAAGACGAAGAGGAGGATATTGATAAGGTAATTCTTCTGTTTAACATAGAAGTTTTGAATATTCATTCCAGAAACTACAGTGATTGGTGAGAAAGATGCATTTCTAAAAGTCTGTATAACTTGAATCCTATTTACTTAATGTATATGTTTATTCCAGATATTGAGGGTTCCTAAAGTATCTGTACTTCCTAATCATTTAGACAGAAACAGATCTTCTTCAGTGGTATTTCTGTCTATTAACTAATGATTTTCAGGTAATATGGTAGCACTCCAATGCAGTGGAGATGGGGGTATTTATAAAATTTGATGCACTTGCCTGGCACCCACCTCGTTGCCCCTCTGGCCTCTCTCTACTTCAGCCTAGCCCTGCCTCTGTGGACAGTCTTGCAGCTGCTCCAGCCCTCATCTCCACTGCCTTCATGACATCTGGCTGTTTTCACCCCCACCAGTCCTCCGTGGTCAGTCAGTCCTCTCCGTCCCCTTCTCTGGTCTCATGCTTAAGCAGCCAGCTCTCATTTAGAAGGTCACACAGCCATGCAGGTGACTTTAGAAAGCCACACATTCCTCCAAGTCTACGCGGAACTGGTTCCTCCTCCTCCTCATTCAGCTCTCAGCACAAGGACTACCTCCCCAAGAGATGGGGCTTCATCATCTCAGGTGACCCTCCCACCCAACTCATTCTATGTCCAAGGATTTCCTTCCTGGCATTTCTTACCATTTAACTTGCGCTTAGCTGTATACCTGTGTATGTCTGTCTTGCCAGACTAGAATATAAGCTCAGTAAGAGCAGAGGTATTGCCCCACATATCCTCCTCTTACTCCTTGGAACCTAGAATGATGCCTGGCACATAGCAAGTATTGAAAAGATGTATGTTCAATGGAAGAATAAATGAGTACATATTTCGTGTCACTACAACTTTTATAAGCCTGTTTTTAGTATCCTGCAGACCTTTGACATCCATTCAGTCTTTTGTTCTAGGCTTGGGTCAGCTTACATTTTTTTCTGTTTTTCCTGTTTCTCAGACATCTTATCTGGATCCTCTTTATAGTCCCTCTCACTGTTGATCTTTTTCTCCTCTTTTACAGAGAAAATAGAGGCCGCCAGAAACGATTCCTTCAGCTTCCTGTACTCATCTGTATACTTATTTCACTCACCCATCTTTTCCTTCCCCTTCTCTTTTCAGAGAGACCACTGTTACTCATTCTATTTGAGGACATTGCCAAGTTGATACTGATTTGATCTTTCTGACATATTTGTGCCTGTAGATCACTTGGTCCTGGAGGCTGCCTTCTGTTACTGTTTCTACTCCCAGCCTCACCTTCCTACCTTCATTCTCTTGATGCCCCTCCATTATTCTGCCCTCAAATATTGGTGTTCTCTGGGCTTGTTTTAAGAAAAAATTAATTTTTGTTTCTTTATTTTTTGAGAGAAAGAGAAAGAGTGAGCAGGGGAGGGGCAGAGAGAGAGAGAGAATCCCAAACAGGCTCCTCACTGTCCATGCAGAGCCCAGTGTAGGACTCAAACTCATGCACCGTGAGATCACAACCTGATCAGACGCCCAGACGCTTAACCCTACTGAGCCACCCAGGTGGCCCACTGTGGGCTTCTTAATTTCTTTCTCAATCCTTAAATTCTACACTGATATTTTTGACTGTTTTCTTAACATATCCACTTAGATCTCCAATCAGAACCTCCGTCTGAATGTGTTCAAAATGAAACTTTGAACCCCATCATCCTGTATCTTCCCTTTCTCAGTAAATGGGAGCCCCCAACTTTCTGGTTGGTGAGATCAGAAAGCTTATCTGTTTTCTTTTGCTCATGTCTCATATGCATCCATCCATCTATTTGCATATTCTCAAGCCATACCTTCTACATATGTTCTCAGTTTGACTCCTCCTTAGTAAGGTCACCACAGCCTCCTTGGTCCAAACCACCACCATTTCTAGTGCAGATTAGCATATACTCTGCTGCTCTGCCTGCCTCTGCTCTTGCTTTTCCAGTCTTTGCTCAACAGAGCAGCCAGAGGGATCTGTTCAGAATGAAAGCCTGGCTGTGCTGTTCTTCTGCTTCATGAAGGCAGGGAATTCATATGCTCATGGATTTACCCGCACCACCTAGAACAGTGCCTGGTCCCTATCAGTTGCCCAGTACGCAGTTACTGAGAGAAAGAATGGAATCATTGAATTCCCTTCTCTTTTCAGTCCACACCTGGTGATCTCATCCACTTTTCTAGTCTTGCCTTCTTTGTATTCTTACCTCAGTTCATAATCCCAGCCAAGACTTCTCTGCTGAGAACCACCTGACATTTTGCCTACCCGATACCGATCTTTCTGCTCCCAACCCTATCTGATTTCTCTCATTTGAGAAAAAGCATTCTCTGGTGTGTATGAAGGAATCTTGCCACTAAAGGTAGAAGCACTCTTCCTTTTTTAACCGTTAAATCCAATTGGATACCAACTGTCTTGGCTCTACCTCATAAATAAATACTGTCTGTGTTCTCACTTCTCCATTCTTATCATTACGGCCTTAATTCAGCCCTGTCTCCTTTCTCACCTGGACAGCTGAAACAAACTTTGAAATGGTTTCTCTAGTTTGGATTGCTTCTCGTTTTGATATTATAATTCATGCTTTACACTGCTGATAGGAGTTATCCTAAAGTACAAATCTGGTGATGTCTCTTCTATGCTGAAAACCACTCATGGCTCTCTATTGCATCCAGCTGTGGTTTCCATATCCTGGTCTGGTACAAGTGTTGATTTGTTACAAAGTATTACTGGGCCCTGGTGAAAGAAAAATTTAAGTCCAGATAGAGAGTTTTTCACTTTTATATAATTTTATCTATTTATTCATTTGTTTATTCGTTTTGGGGGTTAATTTAATGAGATAATTGTGACATTAAATAGTAGTTGCCAACATTTTTTAATATTCATATTTGGCAAAATAAATAATCTAGTAAAATATGATAACCTATGTTGTTCCCCCTAAGGTGTTTTTTGTTTTGTTTTGTTTTGTTTTGTTTTGTTTTGTTTTGTTTGTTTTGTTTTGTTTTGTTTTTTACAGTCTGCAACTACTTATTTATAGGATTAAATGCATGTTATTTTAGATGACAGAGCACATTCTTCATGAAGTACGTCCGTCCATACCTACTTCTACAACCTCATGTCCTGGGTCCATGTTCTAGTCTTATATCTACCAGTGCTATTGAACTGTACATCAGTCAGTCATCGAGCCTTAATCCTTTTTCGGTTTCCGTGTCTCTCCATTGACTACCTGACACATTCTGATTCATCTTTCAGAATCTAGCTCAGACAACACGGTTTCTAGGGAGACTTTGGTGAGCTTCCACCCTTCCACTAGTGCTTCACTATAACACTGGCTCCTTGTAATAGTCATCATACTGCTTTTTAATTAATTTGCTTTTCTCTCTTTCTCCCCCCCCACCCCCACCCTCCACAAACAGTAAGTTCCTTGGTCCAGGATCTTGTCTTATTTATCTTTTTTTCCAGCTCTTGGCTTGAGTTTTATAACTTAGTAACTGAATCAAAAGTTATTCTTTTCTGAAGGGAAAATGTAATTACTTCTTCAACCTACGTAATATACTTTTTATGTCTTGATTTTTCGTAGCTTCTTAGTTTTGAAAGCTAACTAAATATCCCTTTTTATTTAGCATTCAGAATGCTAAATAAATATTCCTTAAAAATGCAAATCATTGTTAATGATTGTATACATAATGAGGAAGTGAAATCTATAGCCTTCACTCCCAATAATAATCTCTAATGTATTTCCAAATCAGATAGCTATGACTTCAAGATTGTTCCACCATATTATTTTGTTTGAAGATAATTGATGGTTAATTAAATGCATTTGCAATATTTAATTTAAACTTACAAGACTTTAAAAATACCAAATTGGATTAAGCTAGTGATTCATACTAGAGTAGCTGTCGCAGTTTCCCAATAAACATGATGTAGAAGAACACCGTTGCCTTACAGTAGTGGTTCTCGGAGTGTGATCTTCAGACCAACAGCATCAATATCACCTGTGAACTTTTACAGATATGAATTCTGGAGGCCCACTCCAGACCTACAGAATTGGAAACTCTGGGAATGGGACCCAACAACCTGTGTTTCATTTAACAAGACCTCCAGGGATTCCACTGCCCACTCAAATTGAAGAAGTAATGCTCTACTATATGATGCAGATTAACAACTACCTTAGTCCTTCTTGATTTTAACTATGAAACAAGAAATTAAAGACATAGCTTTAGTAAGCCTTCTGGACTTCTGTTTGTGGTTGTACTGTTTTCAAGAAATCTCATAGAATCATATTTTAGCCTTAGAAGATATTTAACAGTCCTAATATATTCTGAGATTCTGTGATCAGAGGTATCTGCAGCCATGTGCAAGAAGTACCGAAAGAGATTAGAAGCAGAAAGACTAGGCCTGGGGCACTTGCATGGCTCAGTCTTTTGAGTGTCCAACTTCGGCTCAGGTCACAAACTCATGGTTCATGAGTTTGAGCCCCAAATCAGTCTGGCTGCTGTCAGTGCAGAGCCTGCTTTGGATCCCCTGCCCCCCCCTTCTCTCTTCCCCTACCCAACTTGTTCTCTCTCTCTGTCTCTCTCTCTCAAAAATAATAAGCATTTTTAAAAATTAAAAAAAAAAGGAAGTAGAGAGACTAGGTCATAGGCTCAGGCAGCGGGATTGACAGTTACACAGATGGGATGGGTGGGATCAGAGCTTTGTGGAAGTCCTTGAAGACCAGGAATTGAATGAAATGCTGAGCGAAAGGGGGGATTCAGAATCTATTTTGAAGGTTTAAGCCCAAGTGAATTTACTCCTGTCATCATAGCATTTCACTAAGTGATATTTACAGGCTTGAAAATTTACTACATGGTTCCTCCTTCAAATAATGTTAAATGTCTATTTTGATTTTTACAATAGGAGGCTCCACTTGTGATGTGCATACATTACATTTTTTTACCTACTTTTATGTTAAACACTTTCATATTATTAGCTGTAGAAAAGCACTTTCCAAACAGGAGAAACAACTAATATTCATATATTTTTGTGTGTGTGTAAATGTTGTTAATCTTGAAATGCATATATCACAGCATGAGTTTATTTATTTATTGAGCAGTTAGTTAGGTACTGATGTTGTACTAGCCATTGAACTAGATGCCGTGGTTGTAAAGGTAAATAACTTTTGTCCTCAAAGAGTTCACTGTTTAGTGAGGGGGAAAATGTTAGCAATTATAACATGATATATTCTGTAATAGAGACATGCACAGGTTGCTATAGAAACTAAGCAGAAGGCATTGTAAGTTGGTTATCAACCACTAATAGTGGCTGATGATTAATTTTTTTCCAATTTGTAAGTTGTTTAAATGAAGGTAAAAAAATACAATTTGAAAGCCAAACTGATTGTTAAAGCAAAATTGTCCAGCATGTGTTAAACATCTGGCTTTTGTTTTGGTTGGTAATAGGTTCAACTTCTTGGGGCCGATGGCCTAGAGCAAGATGTTGGTGAGACTGATGATGAATCACCAGAACAACGAGCCCGGAGACCAATGAATGCATTTCTCTTATTTTGCAAACGTCATCGCTCCCTTGTACGACAGGAACACCCCCGGCTTGATAACCGAGGTGCTACCAAGATACTGGCTGATTGGTGGGCTGTTCTAGATCCAAAGGAAAAGCAGAAATACACAGACATGGCCAAGGAGGTAGGTTACAATGACAAGGTTTAATGGTGGCTGTGAGCAACCAATCCCATACCCCTGTCAGCAAATGTGGAGTCTCTGCCGAAGGTCTAGCAGCACAAAGGTGAATCCTGAAGCAAGTGTTCAGTGAAAACATAAGAGCTTTGTTCCTATTCCTGAATTCCAAGTCCACCTTGCAAATGCTGGTGGAGGTGCCAAGAACAATTAATTACCAAGTTTTTTCATTGCATATACTTCACGGATTGATGTAGAGGGTTGATTTTTATGAATGGTTATTTATTATGAATGATGGGTTTAAAAATTTTTTTCTAGGAACCCAGCTTCCGCTCTCAGAATGCCCATGGTAAAGATAATAATCTTAGGTTACTCTAGTTGTGTCATGGGAAAAAGTCTTGATCTAGTCCTAATGCTAAATAACCTTGTGACAGTATCTAAGTCAATTTCTGGGTCTCAGCCCCCTTCTTTTTTTAATGTTCTTAGAATGAGGAAATTGGACACCAATTTATATCCTTTCCACCTCCTTTTTTTGTAATAAGCACCATTATTGTGCCTTTGACTTATTTCTGTTCTGTAGGTATTGCAGCATGCATATTTAAAACCAGTAAAGGAATGCATGACAGTGAAACATGATAAATTGTGGTATGTGCAGGCATGTAAACACTGTATACACAGAAACACTTCCTTGCAGGAAGGCTGTTTCGAGAGGTGGGACATTAATCAATTCTGAAACCCTATCAGTGACTAAATTCCTTCAAAAACTGTATACCAGTCTGTTGTTAAATTACTCGGAAATTAATGTGAATTCATCATGCTTTTTAAATGTATTATGTAATGGATTTAGCAAGTGAAGGAAAAGCAAAGCAATGTGGTTGTTAGGTTAAACTTGAAAGGAGTAATTCTCACAGTGTTCCTTCAACCTTGTAGCTTGCTAACAATCTTGATTCATGAAAACCCCTGCCACCCAAACATTTGGTTAAGTTCTATGAAAAGTTGAACCAGCAGGGGACAAAAATACAGAGTTTCAAGTGACACATTTTATTAGACATCTCAGTATGTGGGAAAATAATTCTTCCAATTGCTGTGGTTTTATTGAGTTGTTTATCAGGCTAACATGTAACATAAATATTTCTTATGCAATGTTAAAGGATATTTGAATCCAGAGTATATGATTAGCATAGTTGTTATGTAATTAATGATCGCACAGACTTTGTCAATTGGCTGTTGTTAAAGGCAGGATTTCAACTATGTGGGGCACCTGGAAAATTAAAATCAATTCCAGTAGCCCACATGATTTTAAATGTTTCAGTAGATTTCAGCTAGTATAACAGTAATTAACAGTAGCACTTTCCCAGTAAATGGCCTTAGATTTTTTTTATAGTCATGTTTATATGGTAAAATAAACAATTATCTAAAACCTCATAGGGAACCGCATTAGCTTGCTATAATTAAACACTTGAGTTTGTTTTTGGATTGCTGTTTTTTGATAACATGCAGCCTATCCTAAGTATATTGTTTGCCTTTTCTTAAATACCGCTAATTTACAAACCCAATAGGTGGCCATTTTTAAGAGGAGGAAGTATTATTTTCATACAGGAAATCTCTTGCTAATTACTTACTTAGGTTCACAATATTTGTCCTGGTGGCACTGTAATGAAATCTGTTAGGGTGGCCTCCTGCAATCTACTACAGGTGGGGGTGGATCTTCCACCTTGCAATTTGCCTCGTTTCCAGTTGCTCTTACAAACTGCTCTCATTTGTAGTTAAAAGTGTGGAAGGTTCAGCTACTTTCTGAATTATTATATAATTGGTTTCTAGCCATAAGTGATACTGACTTGTTTCAATTTATTTACTAAATGGTTTTGAAATTACATTAAAGTGCACGTAATTGTGCTGGTGCTTTTTTGTGTGTTAATATTGCAGCCTTAACTGCAATGTCAGCTTAAGCAACAAAAGCTTATCGAGTGACTTGAGTATACCAGGTCTTGTGGTGGTTGCTAGTGACGAATAAGGTCTCCGTTCCTCAAGGCCCTCACGCCCAGGCAGGCATTTTTAAAAGTTTCATATGTGTAACCTCTTCATTTTAAACACCAAATTTTAAATGTGTTCTCTAAAGGAAGAAGACATATTCTATCAGTATGGTTTTTATGTGAATGTGAATACTTAAAAAGGGATATATTTTTAAAACAGAAGTGATTAGTAAGTAATACAGCTTTGGAGAGTTTGTTTTTTTTATCTGTTAAAACTTTCTCTGACGCTTTGCTTGCTCCTGATTATCTTCTATTTTAGTGCATCTGGTGAGAGGAAACACCCATTGTGGGATTTGTTTTCAGTTTCTTGAATTACTGCCCGGTACTAGTTTGCGTTGTTGAAAAAAAAACGGGGGGGGGGAGGGAAAGGGTTGAATGAGGGTTTCATGTTCTCTGATGAATCTCATTAGAGCAATAACTGGTTATAAGTAATTTTAAAAAATACTATCTTAAGGATATAACCTGGGTTGTTTTCTTCAATTCAGCAGTGTGCATGATGGTACAGTGTTGTGGATGCTCCCAAGCTCTAACTTCTGACTGTGTGACTGACTGCTTGTTAGGGACACAGAAACAGCCTTCCTTTTCCTTTTCACATCTTTATGTCCATACTCTTACAAATACAGAACTACAAGTCTGCATTTTTGCCCAAAGAATTGCTGGAACCTTCCACTTGTCACTTAAACTAATGATCATAATTAATTAATTTACATTCATTTTAGAAGATTGCATACTAGACCTTCAGGAAGAGCAGAGTGAGTGCAAAGAAGAGGAGAGGATTTGGAAAGTTAAAAATAGTTTTGAGAAAAAAAAATAGTTTTGAGTGACTTTGTAATACCCCCTCCCTTCTTTTTTGTAGGATCAGGGGCATGAGGCAAAATGCATGCATTTATTGATTAATTGGTTCATTCCAAGCTTGATGTTTTACATAAACACAAGCCTGTTAAGTCAGAAATGATTTTCCCCATTCTTCAGAGCAGGGATCTAAGGCTCTTGGGAGTTAATATCTTCATCAGTCATGCACTGTGGAGCTGGGATACTCTTGACTGTTTGACTCCCATACTCTTCATATATCTTGCTCACTTAGATGCCTATGAGATAAGAGGTTTGAGTAATTATGGCAAAAAAAGGTAACAATAGAGTGCATGGGCTCAATTGGTTAAACATCTGACTCGGTTTCATCTTAAGTCATGGTCTTGTGGTTTGTGTGTTCGAGCCCTGCTGATAGCACAGAGCCTGCTTGGAATTCTCTCTCTCTCTTTCTGTCTGCCCCTTCTCCATTCGTGCTATCTCTGTCTCTCTCAAAATAAATAAATAAACTTAAAACAATGGGAGTAATAAAATGTCACAGTTGTAATGGGAAAAGTCTGCTTGTGCTGGGGGCAGTAGGGATATTTCAGAAAAGGCTTTATGGAATTGATGGAATCTGTCGTAGGATTTAGTATAGGATTCAGAGAGAAAGGCAGGGATAAAAGCAGATGTGGGATAGTAAGAACAGTTTCAGGAACAAGAAAGGTTGTTTTACCCCTGAGCTTAGAATATGTGCAACTAACAGGAAATGATGATGTAAAGACATAAAGCATGAGACCAGGCTGACAAGTTTGAAGGTTCAGTTGTATGTCAATAAAACAGTGATGGAATTAAATGCAATAAAATGCAACGTGAAGGTAAACTATAATAGCCTTTTGTAAATGTTGGTATCCGTTGCCATCGGTACTCTAGCAAAGATTCTTGTCACTATAAAACTCCATGGAGTTTTTAGCAATTAGTTCTTGCTTCATATTTAAGATAAAACTAACCTACTTATTCCCTTGCTTGGCTTTATTAGAAATGGATTCTTCTCCAAAGAAGGTAGACTCTCATTTTCTCGTACATTATAATTGTGGAGAGAATTTTTGTTTACTATCACATATCATGTACTGCACAGTGTCTGAATTCTTAGAAGCATGCTGTGGCACCTTGCATACTACTAAACTAGAGTGGAACCTCATTTTTCCAGCATCCTTGAAAAACTGGTGTTACACATAAGTGATTTCCAGGGGGATGAAACTTTGCTGTTCCCTTAAACACTTTATCTTATATATTTATTCTGGAAACTTTATTTAAAATTTTGTTTATATGTGTCCTTACTTAAAGCATTCAGAATGCCTTTTGAATTTTTTTGAAAATTCAACACATTTATCCCAAACAACAATTACTTTATAATTTGTAATTTGGTGAGACCTATGTGAACAGTTAAGTTACAGTCACATTTTTCTCCATCTGTTAAATGATTCTTTTTTTTTTTAAGTTTATTTATTTATATTGAGAGAGAGAGAGAGAGAGAGCGAGCGTGTGGCGAGAGGGAGAGAGAGAATCCCAAGCGGGCTCCTCGCTGTCAGCATGGAGCCCACCTTAGGGCTCAATCTCAGGAACTGTGAGATCATGACCTGAGCTGAGATCAAGAGTCCAGACACTTAACTGACTAAGCCTCCCCGGTGCCCATGTGTATTAAATAATTCTTAACTCTTCTTTTGAATTTCCTCTTTGCTTTTCCATGAGAAAGCTTTTGGGTCCACCCTCAGCGGCCAATTGACATTTCTCTCCTCTGCCAGTCACTTTTGGCTATGTCTAATGAAATGACTTATTTTATAGAGGATTTTCTGAGTAATTAGGGTCCCCACTACTTTTGGGGGATGTGGGTAATTAACCCAAAGACATGGGACTCCATGCTTCACAATAGGCCTTGTTTCTGAGACCTTTGCCATTCCTATGTTCCAGATATCAGGACTTTCTCACTGCATTAGAAAAAAATATTTGAATGTTTATTTTTGAGATGATAATAATCAACTTTTGAATATTGCTTTATTCTTCCCAGAGTTCTTTTATAAATATTTAACTTAGAATAATCCCAGAAGGTAGGTGTTTTTTGGGGGGGAGGGGGAGAGGTTGTTTGCAAAAGCTAAAGATGACACTGAGATCCAGAACACTTGTGTGATTTATCCAAGGATGCAAGTTAGTAGTAATAGAGCTTGAGCTCTCATACTTGGCTTTCTCCCTTCTCAGACCTTTCTGAGTTTCCAGCTCTGTAAAAGGTCAATAAAGATGCCCGCCCTCATAGGGTTGAGTAAAATGCAAATAAAGCGTGTACATACAAGCATTCTGTTGTAGAGCTTAAAATGCTATAAATGGTAGTTTTTTGTTTTAAGTTTATTTATTTTGAGAGAGAGAGAGAAAATGCACAACTGAGGGAGGAGCAGAGAGAGAGAGAGAGAGAGAGAGAGAGAGAGAGAGAGAGAGAGGGAGAATCCCAAGCAGGCTCCACACTGTCAGCATAGAGCCCAATGTGGGGGTTCACCCACAAACTGAGATTGTGACCTGAGCCGAAACCAAGAGTCAGATGCTTAACCCACTGAGCCATCTGGGCACCTCTAAAATGGTAGTATAGTTTTTATTCCTGATAAGAAAACTTAAGTTTGTCTGTATTTGATACTTCTTTACAAAGTAATTATTTACTATTTTTATCAGGGCATGTTAACACAATGAAAGCCTACTAAAACACAAAGCTAAAACACAAGAACCAACAAAACTAATTATATCATTTGCTCAACTTGCAGGTACTATTCAGTGTGATTGATAGCCTCTAACCAGATAGATAAGTTAAGATAGTTAAGTGAGCTAACTACTTGATTTTGGAAATATCAGTCCTTTTAGTTAGTAAACACTAACAGTTAAATATTCAAATAAAATAAAATTATAAAAACTTTATAAGGAACCCATGACTAGTGACAAAAAATAGATCCCACAGCAAGTGATATACTGAGAATTTAAACTGAGTCTCTTAGAACTCATTTTGGTATTGGTTTCAGATATTAATTTTTAGATTGATGGAGGGACCTCATACTCCAATATCCTGTAAGATGTTACTATAGTAACTCTTGATTACTTTGAAATTGATGATCATTCAAGGGATGTAGATAAAAATTAATTTTTGTACTGTTTGAAAAATTAAAATTCATGCTGCAAATTGTTTTGTAAAGAGAAAATCTAGGGGCACCTGGGTGGCTCAGTCGGTTAAGCGTCCGACTTCAGCTCAGGTCACGATCTCGTGGTCCGTGAGTTCGAGCCCGGCGTCGGGCTCTGGGCAGATGGCTCAGAGCCTGGAGCCTGCTTCAGATTCTGTGTCTCCCTCTCTCTCTGCCCCTCCCCCGTTCATGCTCTGTCTTTCTCTGTCTCAAAAATAAATAAAATGTTAAAAAAATATTAAAAAAAAAAAGAGAAAATCTAAATTAGTATGCCTTAGTGAGCACATATTTTAGAAGAAAACTCACATTTTACAATTCAAATTAGTTAATGTATGAATTGAGTAATACATTTTCAGAAATCAAATAATGTTTTCTTTACCCAGATCCCTATCTACTTTTTAAAAATTAGCAAAATTACACTTTATTTAATTCATTTATTTTAAAAGTTTATGTATTTATTTCCAGAGGTGGGGAGGAACATAAGCAGGAGAAGGGCAGAGACTGAGAGGGAGAGAGAGAGAATGCCAAGCAGGCCTGACGCAGGGCCCAATCTCATGAACCAGGAGATCATGACCTGAGCCAAGGTCAAGAGTCAGACACTTAACCTACTGAGCCACCCAGCTGTCCCTAAAAAAATTATATTTAAAAGAAATTCTGAAATTTGTGCTAATTAAATGTACTTTTCCCCTGATTTACCTACATTGGAGTAAAGTAGTCCTTTTAAAATTTTATATATGAAAATGAACTAATCTTGCCATGATAATCTTTACAGCCAATTTAGGTAACCATATCCACAGCCAACTCAGTTTTTCCTTTATAACTTTCCTATAGTAGAACCAAACAATTCCCTGGTCACTTATTCAAGTCACTTTTTGACGTATATAATTTTTATTGGAGTGGCTTTATCATGAAAGTCTTACAGGTTAATGTATGACTTAAAATATTTTTATTCTGTCAAAACCATAAACTTAATTCAGTGTTCTGTCACATAATATAGTCTAGTTTTCTCCCTATTAAAAATACCTAGTAAAAATAATTCAGGTCACATAGTGCTGTTGAGTTTTATTATCTAAGTGAACAATTTTGTAATTTTTTTTTAACGTTTATTTATTTTTGAGACAGAGAGAGACAGAGCATGAACGGGGGAGGGTCAGAGAGAGGGAGACACAGAATCTGAAACAGGCTGCAGGCTCTGAGCTGTCAGCACAGAGCCCGATGCAGGGCTTGAACTCACGGACCGCGAGATCATGACCTGAGCCGAAGTCGGCCGCTTAACCGACTGAGCCACCCAGGCGCCCCTAAGTGAACAATTTTAGAGTTAGAACTCCTGGAACTAAGACCGTACAGATTGGTGCCACTTCTCAAGTATCTCCCTTCCCTCTTCCACCCTTGTGTAATGTGATTTCTGCTGCCCCCTTGAAGAGATACAACTGTTTCAAAATTTATTATGCTGGGGGTCACTTAGACCCCTGCAGTGTTATAAAATAAAAAAATATGTTCTATCTCTTTTTTAAAAAATCAGATAATTTTTATCTCCACGGTTCTGGTAGGTTTGTTTTTGTTTGTTTGTTGTTTTTGTTTGTTTGTTTTTTGTTTTGTTTTGTTTTTTTATCATAGTGGTATTTCTCATATTTGCACCAGAATCAGCTGTCTTTGTTATTTGTTTGTTTGTTTATTTGGGGGGGGGGGGTAGAGGAGCAGAGAGAGAGAGAGAGAGAGAGAGAGAGAGAGAGAATCCCAAGTAGGTTCCGCACTGTCAGCCCTGAGCCTCAAGTGGGGCTCAATCCCATGAACTGTGAGATCATGACCTGAGCCGAAATCAAGAGTCAGACCCTCAAACCACTGAGCCACCCAGGTGCCTCTCAGCTGTCTTTATTTGTATAGACATTTACAGGATTCTTTATTCCTGGACCTCACCAAGGTTGCCATTCTCTTTTCACTGTGCTGAAGAAAATCTAGACGGCAATAATAGCTAGAAATATTACTGGATTTTAGATGGCACCTCTCCCAACCACCATTAAAAACAAATAATTGGAGAACAGTTAGTACAGTTTTCATTAACATTAAGGTGCTTTTTAGGGTCAAATTTCCTTTCTTATAAATGATCCAGAAAAATACTTAATGTTGTGACCCAATTTTTAAAATATTAACATAGAGTATCGTTTTTTGGTATATGAAAATGTCATTGTCATATATGAAGTTGGCAAAATACCATGACAAAGGGTATGTATTTAATACCACTCTGAATAACAGTGATTTGTTACTACTGCTAATACAGTGTTGTGGTGGTTGGGGTCAGAGAGAAGAGAGCCCGCATTTGCTGAGGATCATGTATATATAAATAATAAACTGTGTCTGTAAAGTAGATGCACTTAGGTTATCTAATCAATTGGAAATTTAAAGAAAAAAATTGGAAGCCATGATGTGAATTTTTATTTTAATGGGAAATTTTTGAAAATCGGTATTTTAGCAAGAGGTTAGTTATCTGCGAGATTAGACCAATAGCCTGTGTGATTGATGTTCTTGGATGAAAACAGGTCTCCCTCCCATGCCCAGCATGAAGAACCCTGTCCCAAAGATCCAGATGGATGGGGCGTATCTCTTTGACCCTTTAAATCCTGTAATGATGGATTTTTGTCAAAGAGTTGACCAGAATGCGAAGTTTCACTCAGCTGTTTGCTTCATACTGTATACAGTCTTCCTTCATTTTGCCGTTACTCAACCTTCTCTGTAATCCCTTTCTTGATAACCTCACCACAACAAATGATTAAGCCTTTCTGTTGTTTCTTATAGTTGAATCAGAGCAAGTGATTAATGAGGTGCCCAGTTCCAAGGACAGAGAGACATCCTCATACCCCAGGGCTCTTTCTGCCTCTGCCTTTATTTGGTGTTCAAGTGTGTCTTTACATGAATTTATGACATCTCCATGTAAGCTTTAAATTCCTAAAGACAAGGAATGTGTGTTCTTTTCTCTGTCCCCCACATTCTTAATGCTTTTGCTCAGTATATTTCTGATTGAGCTAATGAATGTTGTCTTGTTACTGCTCATTTACATCAAGTATCTGCAAGCTTAATATGGTGTTACCAGAGTATTGACCCTCCTAGTAAATTCTCAGTTACCATTTTCCATAAAACCCCACATGCTCCATGCCTTTCTCTTGCCTTCTGTTCTTCAACCCATAGGCCACTTCCCCTTTTACAGATCCTGTTACAGAACCAGGGGAATGCTTACAAACCACATGTAAAAAGAAATAGTATGTTTGTGTGACTAATTGTGGATTGTAAACAGTTTGAAGGCAGAGACTTTAATTCATGCTTTTAACCAGTGTCTGTCATCTAGTCCAGCATTTTTCACAACTGGGAATTTTTTTCTTTAAAAACTACATTTTTTTTTCCCCTCATGGCAAATGTGTTAATTTGTTTGAAAGTCTTTTGTCATTTTATGGAGTGGTGACCTTTGTCCAGATGACTGTTCATCTGACAAACCCAGCCCATGTGCCTTTTACTTGGACACAGTAATGATGCATGTGTCTGCTACTTCCATTTGCACCTCACCCTACCATTTGTCACTTTCCACCTTCAGATGGGAGGCAAGGCTATTTGTCTGCCTCAGCCTAAAATGTGAATCCCCCATGCAGGTGAGTGCAGTAGAGTAGGGTGTCTCTCAGATCACATTTGATTCCTCCAAATCTATTCTGCTGTTGGTGGTAAATTCTAGTTTCGTTCGCCTTGCATCCTATTTTAATTATTTTTGTAAGAAACGTGGAACTGTATTTTTCCATTATTTTGTGTCTGCCTTCCTTCTGCATGTACCCGTGTATCAATGTGCAAATGTACAGCTTTTAAGTTTAAAAAAAGAAAGTTTATTCGGAAAACTTGACTTAAGGTAATTTGGGAATAATTCTAAACCATTGATTATTAACATACGAACACTTACATTGTATTACCTACAGTACAGTTTTTGTTCATATGATCTAAAGTGAAAAGATAGAAAAAGGTTATTGGGATTATATACACTTTCTTATACCAAGGATAAAAGAACCATTTTTCCTGTTGGGTTAAATAAAAAGCTGTTGGGAGTGCATACTAAATTAGTTTACTTTACACATGGTGTGACCATTTCAAAAGGCAAGCTTATGGGATTGTAGCAGTTGTATTGATTTAGTAAAGTTTCCAGCAGTTAGTCACATATAATTGAATACATGTAAAATACATTTTTATTAGTTGATATGACTTTTAGCACTATATAATGAATAGCAGTGAATGTATTTCATTTAGTTCTATGGTCACAGAAGGGGAAAGAAGCATCAGAGTTGGGAGAGTTATAGGAGGCAGTCACAGAAAAGTAAAGGGGAAGGGAGGAAGGGAGGATATTGTCAGTGAAGGTTGAAACCTCCAAGACATAGAGTCTGATGGATTAACTGCAACACCACACATCGCAGCTCTTAGCCTGCTCACACTTGCAGTCGAAATCCTGCTATGTTGATACTTCACACATATTTCATTTTTTACCAAATGACGTTTTATGGCATTGCTCTTTACAGCAAGACTGTCGGCACCTTTTTTTCCAACAGCATTTGCTCACTTCATGTCTCTGCCACCCTTTGGTAATTCTTGCAATATTTCAAACTTCTTCATTATTATGTTTGTTGTGGTGATCTGTGATCAGTGATTGATTACAGTTTGCTGAAAGCTCAGATGATGGTTAGCATTTCTTAGCAACAAAGTACTTTTAATTAAGATATTTCATTGTTGAGGAGCCTGGGTAGCTCTGTCGGTTGAGCTTCTGACTCCTGATTTCAGCTCAGGTCATGATCCCAGCGTCGTGGGATCAAGTCCCACATTGGGTTCTATGCTGAGCATTGAGCCTCCATAACACACACTCACTCTCTCGCTCTCTGTCTCTGTCTCTCTGTCTCTCTCCCTCTCTCCCTCTGCCCCTCTCCCCTGCTTGCTCTTTCTCTATCTATTAAAAGAAAGGCGGGGGGGGCACCTGGGCAGCTCAGTTGGTTAAGCGTCCAGCTTGGACTCAGGTCATGATCTCACAGTTTGTGAATTCAAGCCCACCTCAGGCTCTCTCCTGTCAGCTCAGAGCCCACTTCAGATCCTCTGTCTCCCTCTCTCTCTGCCCCTCCCCTGCTCTCTCTCTCTCTCAAAAAGAATAAACGTGAAAAAATATATATTATTTTTTAAAATAATGCTACTGTACACCTAATAGACTGTAGTATAGTGTAAACATAACCTTTATACACATTGGGAAACCAAAAAATCCATTTGACTGGCTCTATTGGGACACTCCCTTTATTGTGGTAGTCTGGAAGCAAACCCACAGTACCTTTGAGGTATGCTTGTGCTCTTTCCTCTACATGGCCCAGCGTCTTCAAATAACTAAAAAGCTATACATCAGTTTTCCCTACCTTGTTCCCCTTCTCCCACTCTTGATCTCAGCTTGTTTATCCCCAAACTGGTCACTTTGCTCTGTTAAGTGTGCCTGTATTTACCTTACCCGTATGTCAAAGCACAGATTTAATTTTTGCCATACTTACCAAATTAAGCAGTGAACAGAATCTGGTTTCTGGCTCTGGTATTGACTAACAGTTTGTAATGTGTACCTGATACCCACTTTGAAGTTGGTGCCATGCTGTACACCCTTGTTTACAATGACCCTACATATTGGTGATATTGTTCTCAATTTATGGAAACTTAAGGGTGAGACCCAGAGAGGTATGTTCTGCTTCTTTGGTCACATAGTGCTAGGGTTTGAACTCTGATGTTTCAGTCTTTACCTTACAAATAACTCCCTCTTAATCATGGTAAGACATCTTTTTGGATGCTTAAAAAAAAAATGTGGGGGGCGCCTGGGTGGCTTGGTCGGTTAAGCATCCGACTTCGGCTCAGGTCACGATCTCGCGGTCCGTGAGTTCGAGCCCCACGTCGGGCTCTGTGCTGACTGCTCAGAGCCTGGAGCCTGTTTCAGATTCTGTGTCTTCCTCTCTCTCTGACCCTCCCCTGTTCATGCTCTATCTCTCTCTGTCTCAAAAATAAATAAATGTTAAAAAAAAATTAAAAAAAAAAAATGTGGGTCGAAAGAAACAAATGTGCTGCCTCTGTACCCTTCTTCCACAAATGAACTTTCTAGTAGTTAAATGCATGCTGAGATTGCCATTCAATAAGTAAAACCACAGAAGTTATTGAAAGTAATTTTTCCTTCATTTTGTAATGGAGGGGGGATGAGATATGAAGTCTGTTAAAACTTTCAATGTATATATTAATTAAAATCTTATCTGTTCTTTATTTATAGTATAAAGATGCATTTATGAAAGCGAATCCTGGCTATAAATGGTGTCCTACCACAAACAAGCCTGTGAAATCCCCAACACCCACTGTTAATCCACGAAAGAAACTGTGGGCCTTCCCATCTGAGTCTTCAAGAGATTTGCCAAGCCCCAAGAAAGCAAAGACCGAAGAAATGCCTCAGCTAAACTTTGGAATGGCTGGTGAGTTTAGACATTATTTCTATCTTCTACCTGTTCTTTTTTTTTTTTTTTCCTTTCTTTCTTTTTTAGGGAGAGAGCTCAAGCAAGGGAGAAGGGCAGAGGGAGAGAGAGACAGAATCCCAGCAGTCTCTGTGCTGTAAGCACAGAGCCTACCATAGGGCCCAATCCTACAAACTGTGGGATCGTGACCTCAGCTGTAATCAAGAGTCAGACACCCAACTTACAGAGCCACCAGGTGCTCCTCTACCTGTTTTTTTTTTTTTTTTTTTTTTTTTTTTTTTTAAGGATAAGGCAATACATTTAGGTAGTACTTTTAATAAATAATCTATAGAGAGAAAGAGAGTGAAGGAAGTAAAATTTATAACCAGTGTGCAGCATTGCAAATATAGCATATCTGAAAGCTTTGGAACATGATATACATAGAATGTGTATGTATAACTAAAGGAAGTGTGAACCAAGTAGTAGAGTCATACATATATGTGAATTTCTGGCATTGACATTATGGAAAGCAGACCGCAAGGTGGAGATTAAGAGCTCAGGGCATTTTATAATGTAACAAGGTAGCTTAAACATACATACACACTATTAGCTATCCTAGTAAGTATCTTAGTTATCATGGGTTCTTATAAAGCCATAATTAATGTTGATCATTTGAGGATCTGAAACCTCAAGGGCAAGAATATAAACAGTTCCATCACAAGTCTGAGATGAATCTGACAGCTGTTTCTTAGAGGGAATTCCCATTCTACCCGCCATCCCCCTTCTGCCCCCATTCCTGTATGACCCAGGCAAATGAAAACTTCCAGATGGCCCCATTTGTTATGGGGCCTTTAATACTCTTTGGGTGGTAAGGAATGCTAGAGCATTTATTACCATGAAATAAAGTACTTACATTCATTCTGCACATGGCTCTGTCTTCCCTGCCTGTTGCAGTGCAGTAATCAAGAGAGAAATTTTCCAGGATGAAGTTGGGAGATTGAGCAGGGTGGAAACTATGAAGTTGGTATAAAGCTATATGGTTCCTATTTCATTATTCATTATAAACAAATTTTCTTCAAAATGAGAGCATGAACCATTTACAGTATGGGGAACCTGGGAAAGCAGGATGAACAATATTGGGATTAACACCTTTTTAATCCAGTTTTATTGAGCAATAATTGACCTACATTAATGTATAAGTTTAAGACCTACAGACTGATGGTTTGATTTGCATATATTGTGAAATGATTACAGTAGGTTCAGCTAACATCTATCTCCTCCTATAGATAGAATAAAAAAAGAAAAGGGAAAAGAGGGAAAAAATTTCTCCTTGTGATTAGAACTCTTACAATTAACTCTCTTAACAATTTTCCTGTATGTCATATAGCAGTGTCAGCTGTACGTATAATGTTGTACATTATATCCATAGTACTTTCTTATCTTGTAATTGGAAACCTGTGACCACCTTTCCTCCAATTCTTCCTTCCTCCACGCTGTTTCTCTGCCAATCACAGGTCTGATTTCTTTCTGTGATTTTTTTTTTTAAGATTCCACATATAACTAGGATCATATAGCATTTATCTTTCTTTGACTTATGTCACTTAGCATAATGCCTTCAGTGTGCATCCATTTCTTCACAAATGGTAGGATTCCCTCATTTTTTATGGCAGAATAATATATCATTGTGTATATATGTGTATATTAAATCGCATCTTCTTTATTCATTCATCCATCAGTGGACACGTAGGTTGTTTCTATGTAAACATGGAACATTTTCTACAATAGACCATGTGTTGCCACAGAACAAGTCTTAGTGAATTCAAGAAAATTAAAACCATACCAAATGTCTTCTGACCACAATGGCATGAAACTAGAAATCAAAAGCAAGAGGAAACCTGGAAAATTGAAAAACTCATGAAAATTAAACAACAGTCTATAGAACAATCGATGGATCAAAGAAGAAATTAAAGGAGAAATAAAAAAGTTTCTTGAGATGAACGAAAAATGGAGACCTAACACTGCAGAATTTGCAGTTCTAAGTGAGAAGTTTATAGCAACAAATGCCCACATTAAGAGGCAAGAAAGATCCCCAGAACAACCTAACTCTGTGCCTTAAGAAACTAGAGAAAGAAAAACAGAGCTCAGGCTAGTGGAAAAAGGGAAATAAGACAGATTTGATCATAAATAAATGAAATAGAGAACAGAAAAACAAGAGAAAAAGTTAATGAGACTAAGAGTTCATTCTTTGAAAAAATAAACCTATAGCCAGACTAACCACAGAAAAAATATAAAGGACTCAAATTTAAAAAAATTATAAATGAAAAAGACATTGCAACTGATACCACAGAAATACAAAGGATCAGTAGAGGCTACTATGAACAACTATATGCCAACAAACTGGACAACCTAGGAGAAATGGAGAAATGTTTAGAAACCTACAACATACCAGCACTGAATTAGGAAAAAATAGAAAATCTTAATAAACCAATTATGAGTAAGGAGATTGAGTTAGTAATAAAAAATTTCCCAATGAAGGAAAGCCCAGGATCAGATGGCTTACCTGGTAAATTTTACCAAACATTTAAAGAATTAACACTAGTTCTTCTCAAACTCTCCCAAAAATATCAAAGAGGAGAGACAATTCCCAAACTCATTTTATGATAGCCAGCATTATTCTGATACCAAAATCAGAAAGGGACACTACTAGGAAAGAAAACTACAAACCAATATTCCTGACAAATAATAGATTCAAAAATTCTCAAAATACTAGCAAACTGAATCCAGCAGCACATTAAAAAGATCATTCACTATGATCAAGTGGGATTTATCCTGGGGATGCAGGGATAGTTCAACACCTATGTGACCATCTCAATAAATACAGAAAAAGCACTTGACAAAATCCAACATCCATTCATGATAAACACTCTTAACAAATTAGTCACAGAAGAAAGGTATCTTAACATGATAAAGGCCATATAGAGAAAGCCCACAGGTGCCTCATAATAGTGAAAGGCTGGAAGCTTTTCCTTTAAGGTCAGGAATAAGACAACTGTGTCTACTCATCACTCTTATTCATCATCATACTAGAAGTGCTAGCTAGAGCAATAGGCAAGAAGAAGAAATAAAGAAAAAAAAAGTTTTGAAAAAAAGTAAAATTTTCTGTTTGGAGATGACATGACTTAATATTTGGAAAATCCTAAAGACTTAACCAAGAAACTATTGGATCTAATCAATGAATTCAGTAAAGTTGCAGGATATGAGGTTAACATATAAAGATAAGTAGTGTTTCTATACACTAACAACAGATATTCTGAAAAAGGACTAAATCGATCCTATTTACAATAGCATTAAAACAATAAAATAGTAATAAATTTAAATAGGTAAAAGATCTTCAAAAACTACAAGAAACTGATGAAAGAAATTGAAGAAGACACAAATAAATGGAAAGGTTTTCTGTGTTTATGGATTGAAAGAATTAATATTGTTAAAACAGTACAACCAAAAGCCATCTATAAAGAAATCCCTACCAAGATTCCAATGGCAGTTTTTACAGAAATAGAAAGGACACCCCTACAATTTATATGGAGCCACAAAAGACCCTGAATAGCCGAAGAAATCCTGAGAAATGAGAACAAAGGAGGAGGCCTCATACTTTCTGATTTCAAGCTATAAACCCATAGTCATTAAGACATAAAAACAGACATATAGACCAATGGAAGAGAATCAGGATCCCATAAGTAAACCCAAACTTACACAGTCAACCAATATCTGACAAGGGAACCAAGAATACTAAATGGAAAAAAGATCGTCTTTTCAATAAATGGTGCTGGAGTAATTGGATATTCACATGTAAAAATAAATGAAACTGGACCCATATCTTAAACCATAAAAAATTAATTTGAAATGGATTAAAGACTTAAATACGAAATTTGAGACTATGGAAATCCTAGAAGAAAACATAGGAATAAAGCTCCTTGACATAGGTCTTGGTAATGGTCTCTTTTGGATGTGGCACCTAAAGCACAAGCAACAAAATTAAAAATCCAAATATCCAAAAATCTGTAAGTAATTCCTACAAGTCAGTAGTAAAAAACAGAAACAAAACCCAAGTAAAAAGTGGGCAGAGGACCTGAATAGACATTGATCCAAAGAAGATGTACAAATGACCAACTAGGTACTTCAAAAAACACTCAACATCACTAATCAATAGGAAAATGCAAATTAAAAAGCCACAATGAGATACCACCTCAGCTTCTTAGAATGAACATCATCAGAAAGACCAGCAAGAACAAGTGCTGGTGAACAGGTAGAGAAAAGGGAACCCTTGTGCACTGTTGTAAATTGGTGCACCCACTAAGGGAAAAGTGTATGCAGGATCCTTAAAAAATAAAAGAAAGAACTTAGTGATTCAGTGTGTGATTCATGGTATAACAAAGTATGTGGTGTTGTCATATATGAACACTAAAAAATGCAGTCTGACGGGCACCTGGGTGGCTCAGTTGGTTAAGCATCCAACTTTGGCTCAGGTCATGATCTCACGGTTCATGGGTTCGAGCCCTGTGTCGGGCTCTGTGCTGACAGCTCAGAGCCTGGAGCCTGCTTCCGATTCTGTGTCTCCCTCTCTCTCTGCCTCTCCCGTGGTCATGCTCTGTCTCTCGCTCTCAAAAATAAATAAACATTAAATAAAGGGGGGGGGGGGGGAAGAAATGCAGTCTGACATAATAGCATCCTGAGGAAACAAAATCTTCAGGTAGTTGTCATGTAGGTGTCTATGGTATAATTCTAGGTAAACCACCAAAATGATCCTCCTATGTATCCCAGAAGAATCAAAATGCAGGGCTCTTACTTTTAGCTGTCATTGTACAACTGTAGTTTCATTCTCCTTCCAGCAGTCTTGGTGAGCCCTGTGGACTTTCCAGATTAAATCAGTTGCAGTGTTTCATAATAAAACATTTTATCATCAGGATCATAAAAGACTATATGGATAATTGGCTGGCAACGGAATTCCTTTAATTATCGTTTGTCTTCCACAGCTTTTGCTCCCAGTTCTAAATCAACAACAGTAGGTGTTTTTCATACAATGGCTCTTCACAAACCAATAATTGTAGATAAAGCTATGAAACCTTCGAAAACTATGAAAGATGTCTGTTTTTTATACCATTTTTGACAGTTTATTTATCTGCCTTTCATGCCTACAAATCGAACTGTCTGAGACCTAGACATCAACCAAGATTTTTACAGGTCAGCTTTACAAAAACAATGTTCTTTTAAAGTAAAATAAGGACAGAAAACACCTTCTTGAGTTTGTGTCATTCTGTGAGGGTCAGTGACATATGTTGGTACTCCATGGTCATGGCCTTGTTGAGTTGATGTATGTATAGTGGATAACACTGTTGTGATATTTCCAGTGGTATCTCTCACAACACAATGAAAGCAAATAGATTTGCCTTTAATTAAAACATGGTGCCTAGGGCTGCCTGGGTGGCTCAGTCGGTTAAGTGTCCGACTTCGGCTCAGGTCATGATCTCAACGGTTCGTGGGTTCAGGCCCCACGTCGGGCTCTGTGCTGACAGCTCAGAGCCTGGACCCTGCTTTGAATTCTGTGTCTCCCTCTCTCTCTGCTTTTCTCTCTCTCTCTCCCTCTGTCTCTCTCTCAAAAATAAATAAACATTAAAAAAATTTTTTTTTAAACATGGTGCCTAGCTGTTTGAATCTGAGGGATCCTTACAGGGCCTTTAAAGGACAATTTAAGCTTTTCCTCAACATGGAGCCTCTTCTGTTTTTCCATTAGTCCTTGTCACATGAGATTTTGCTATTTTCAATAATCCCAAAGCAGCTAAATGTATGATTTCCAAGAAGGGAAAGTGCTATAGAATTTAATTGAGTACAGGCCTTGTTGGTAAAGGGAAAGCATGCTATCTGTATATTTTTGATGTTCTAGATAACATTATGTAAGTGTAAATTAATGTAAAGGATGATGGCAATTTTTTGGTCTGTGTTTTATTATCTGTACAGCAAACTTCTTGAAAAGTTACATTGGTACATAACTGAAATAAATCGTCAGGTGAGCATGTTCCTATTTTACTTTATATTTGAACTAAAACATTTTTATTTCTATTAGAAAGCAATCAACCAGTCCTCCTGATCCCTAGAATGACAGCTGTAAAAGTATTTAGCTGCCCTGAAGAACCAAATTAAAATTTTACTTTCTGCTGAATTTATTTCCCCCTCCTTATTTTAATTTTAAACAGATTTAAGTGTCTAGTTTAACAAAGCACAGTTCTTAAACTCAACATTTAATTAAAAGTGGAATCTTAAAACAACAGCAAAGTGCCTTGTTTCATCATAAAAGCTAGAGTTCCTGTGTTTTCTGTATGTGTATCTTCCTGTGTGGCTACTTTCCAACACTGAGCTATTTCTAGACCACCTGATAATTTGGTGGCCTGTTTTCCCCTATGATAACCTTTTTCTTTTTTTTTTTTTTAATAACCTCAGATTATTTTTTCAATTTTTAAAAAAATTTGTATACAAGATGTGGTCAGAGTTGCTTCATGAGTAAGACAGATTATATACAAGGATATACTTAAGGTCATATCTTTAAACAGAAAAGAAAAACACCTCAGTGTCTTCACGCAAGAGTATGCCTGATTCTCTTTAAAAAAAAAAAAATGTTTGTTTATTTTTTAGGGGGAGGGGCAAAGAGAAATAATCTCAAGGAGGCTCCATGCTTAGCATGAAGCCCAGTGTGGGACTTGATCTCACAACTCTGAGGTCATGACCTGAGCCGAAATCAAGAGTTGGAGGCTTAACCAACTGAGCCACCCAGGCGCCTCTGATTCTCATTTTTAATTTAGGAGAGATTCCTAAAAATAAAAACGTATTTATTTAGGACCTATATGCACTAGGACAGGCACTGAGTTAGGCACTGTCATATATGTTATTTCATTGCAGATCTAAAACTTAATTCATTTAAGATAATCTTAAAGGATATAGGTTTGTTATTGTTTTTAATCCTTTACTTGTTTAGGGGCGCCTGGGTGCTCTGTCCGTTGGGCATCTGATTCTTGATCACAGCTCAGGTCTTGATGTCATGAGTTTAAGCCCCACGTTGGGCTTTGCACGGGGCATGAGGTCTACTTAAAAAACAAAACAAAACAAAACTTGTTTAATTATACCTCTGGATTGTAGATCTACCACATTGCTGTTTTTATTTTGTCCTTTTGTTTCCGTTGGTTATTGAAGGAAGAGAATAAAGACCTTCACTAATATAAAAAGGATTCATTTAAAATCTTAAAAGTATTTCAAAGAAGGGCCTGACTATACTCCTAAGATTTAAAATATCAAAAATACATCATTATCTAGTGTAAATTTGTTTTTGAAAGTTTTAGAGAAAGATTATTTCAACGAAGCCCACTAGTAGATTTTGGAAGGCCCATTTATAAAATTTGTCTCTGTTCTGTAGTTTCTCATATAGTCTGGTTTTTGTATCAGCCCTAATTTTACATGGTAGAAATAGTTTGAGAATGACAATATCAAACTTCTTAGACATTAAGTATAAGTACTCTTTTGGTTTGTTTTTTTTAATCCATCTAAATTCCCCATTCAGTAAGGCATGAAGCATCACATGAGAAGATAATTCATTTTCTAAACAACTATGGAACTGAAGAACAGGTTATGTTGGAATGGTGGGACAATAGTTGAATTTAAAAGGCTCACAAAAGTATGAGTACATACTTAAGCACATATGCTAGGTTATTGCTATATAAAGAGTTTTGAAAGTTTTCTATAAAAAGTTATATATGGTTCTGTTGGATTCTGAGTCTTTGTTAGTATTCCCTTTCGACTCTGTGGATTGTATGTACCTCATGCTTGTGGATTGATGATTTATTTCTTGTTGACTTTTTTAGATCCTACTCAGATGGGAGGCCTGAGCATGCTACTTTTAGCTGGAGAACATGCTCTTGGAACATCAGAGGTAAGGTGGTCCTCATCCCTGACCGCTCTGCTCACGCTGGGGCTTGAAAACACAGACATCTGTATTCTGTTCACAATGTTTTGTAGTTTCACTGTTTATAGCTCATAAGCAAACTTTACTTCTCTTTTTCTTTTCTTTTTGTCAAGATCTATTTGTGCTTTGTATTGTGCCTTGAGTATAACAGTAGTGGTATAAATAAGTCCAAGAGGACACAAACAAGAAGTCAGGTGCAGATTTTTGAGGTTCTGTGAACCTGAGAGAAAGAAACGGAATATACCGAATGTTAGCATCTGCCATGATTGTGTCATGGTCTGTAGGGCAGGTCCTAGGACTCATTCCATCTACTCATAACATACCCTGTTTTTTGTGATGTTCTCATGTAGACTTGCTAGTGAAAAAATGAGAGTTTAATTGTCAATCTCTCTGGTACCTGAATAAATCCAGACTCCTGTGTATGAAACATGGCACTCCAAGATTGCTTTATTCTTTAAAATGGAAAACAAAAAGGACCCAGGCCCTCATGACCTTGGTTTTATGATCTCTTATTTTCTTGCAGTTTCTGGACTGCTTTTACAAAACATTTTTAGGTATGGTTTTGATGGGCAGGTAGTAGCAGTTAAGCATGCATAGTTTGCATTTGTGAAATTTCTTGCTTTTCCAGGGCCATTTAACAGAGGCCAGACAAATTAACCTGCAGGTCATATTGTTTTACCAACATCAGCTACTTGAGATGGAGATTTTTCAAGCCCGACCAGAATCGCTATTTACAGCAACATAGCAGTCATCTCATTCTACTGCAGATGCATGTATTTTCTACTTTTTTAAAAAGTTACCAGTATGCCATACAGTGGATACTTATATCACAAAGGCCATTATTATGTGTTGTTTACATTTGTGATCCATAGTTGGTGACCGTATATTCAGTTTAACATAATTATTTTGATTCCATTCAATTCAGTGTAGCAAAAGAATATGTAAATTGGTATTCTGGTAGTTACTTACGTGGTACTAATCCCTAGCTGAAAAAAATAGACATGTCACTTTGTGCCTTTTCATACTTGTTATTCAGCATGTTTTTACTTCCTGACACACTAGAATTCTCAAGAAGTCATTTCCCTTTCTGACACATGGCTGCTACCTAATAGGAACCAGACTGACTCTCACTTAGGTGTAGAGTATCCCAAGCATGAATCCCAAGCTGAATTTTGGAATACTAATGCACACTTGACCTTTCAAGACAGTATGACTCATGATTCCCAAGAATGTGCTGTATTGTTAAAGTTGGCATCACCTTTTCTAACAGACTATACTATAATGATGTTTTCTTCCCAACTTCTGTTACCATTCTTTCTAACTCTCAGGAACATGTTTAAGTAAATAAACATCCATCCATAGAACTTACAGATAGATAAAAATAGTAAAGACTGCTTCCTCCCCCCCCCCCCCCCCCACACACACACACTTTTGATTAAAGTTTACCTCTTGGGCTCTTCTCAGTGAGAAGTTCTCCTCCCTTTTAAGAAGAGCAGGCTTTTGACACAAGTAATTTAAACAGTGCATTGGTCAACCTTTTATTTCTGAGGAATGGGAGCTATTTTGAGAATTCTCAAGCTAAAGAAATTTAAAAAGGTAAATTACTTGAAGAAGTGAACCATGTAGGAGAAGGGAATCTGTGCTCCTTGGGAGGAAGTTGCCAGCAGTTAGGTCTTTAAGAACCACTTCTAAGAATACAGCTCCTTCTTCATATTTCCTACTTCTCATCTCAGAGATATATTTAGGTCATTATTGAAACTAGTCTTGAGATACTGAAACAATTAAGCAGTGAGTATTGTACAAAATTAACCTATGTCTAAATATGATTCATTCTGAGAGTTCCTATCCTATATATCCGTGTACTCCATTTAGCACCTATTTTCTGTGCAAAGACTAGTCTTATTCCAGATATACAAATGTAGTTGTACAACTTTAGGGGCTCTATGTATATACAACTCTATGTACATAGACAGATGATGACCGTAAGACAAATGTAGTAAATATGTACTTACATTTTCCTAAGAAAATTATCAGGATAATGAGATAAGGAGAGAGTTCCAGAAATTTCATACTGCTGACATTTGGAACAATTACTGTGATGTCTGTTTACACTATGAGGTAAGACCAGTCAAATAAAGTGACATTTTACAAAAATTCTGCCACAGGAAAAGTCTAATCATAATGGCTTTTTAAAATGCCATGACAGAATTCTTATTCTGAAATATTATTCTTAGAGGGAGGAGAGTTTCCTTTGTTCATTATCCTGAAACCTAACTACATAGAAAAAATCCTCAAAAGTCTATATTTTTAAATGTGGAAATTTTAATATACTAATAGTCGTTTTTAAAAAAATAATTTTAGAAGGTATCAAGGCTTCTTATAAATAATAATTTTTCAGATGTAAATGATATATCTGAATATCTTCCAATATCTGAAGTAATAAAATTCCAGATTAAAAGCTTCTTTGGCCTGTAATATTTTCTACATCTATCTGAAGTAGTCTTAGAGTTTTAGAGAGAAATTATAGGTTCTTGAGATATCAGTGGGGAAATAATGACAAAGAAAATGTTTGAATTTTCTCTTTTTCCTGAGTCTCCTGATTAACTCTGAATTTGCCAGAATAAGTTTATTGCATTCTGAGGTATACATTTTTACATGCTGCTGTGATTGAGGCAGGCTTTCTTCTGCAGTTTCAATTGTGGTAACTTTTCTGACAAGTAAAAGGGATGAAATTTGTATTTACAGTTATTTTTCACATAAATGATTAGCTCTCTACTTCCTTTATATCCAGAGCACATTGAAATGCATTAAGTAACTTTTTTAAGTGTTTGTCATTAATTTATGGATGAGGAAAGAAAATAGATATATTAACAGGAAAGACACTAAGGAGTGACCCGTGGCTCAGAATGCCAGACTGAGCTTGTCTGTGTTGAGATCCACTGAAATGTAAGCATAGAAGTCTCATTAGGAAATAATCCTGTAAGAGGGAAGGAAACGGAAAAGGATGGTACCAGTGAATATGAGATTTAAGCAAACATATTTAAATCAGAAACCAAACCCAAGTTGTTTTATCAATAAAACACAATATAATGATCAGCTGAAAATAGGCCTACAAAGAAAGGGCTGCAGAGGAGCCCATCTGTTCAACATCAAAGTAACATTCACATTAGGAGCACCTGGGTGGCTCAGTCAGTTAAGCATCTGACTTCCACTCAGGTCATGATCTCGGGTTCTTGTGTTCGAACCTCACATCAGGCTCTGGAGCCTTCTTCGGATACTGTGTCTTCCACTCTCTCTCTTAAAATAAAATTAACATTTAAAAAAAAGTAACATTCACATCAGACTCTGGGAAGAGCTAAAGAAAAGGCAGTTACATAAAGAGAGTTAAACCCTTACATTTTATATCAGGGAGTTATTATCTAAAGATGAAAATGCAATAAATAAAGTTTATAATGATTATTTGATCTAGAGTTTGTAGAAGTGATCTCCAGGACTAAAAGTCTTCTATACTTTTTTATATTTGTTACTTTAATAAAAATGCAAAGCTGAATTAAATTACAAAATAAAGGCAGAGAGTGCTGCATTTCAGAGAGTGTGAAAGGGACTGTTAGTCAACACATTATATATAGAACAGCTTGGATTAGTATTGGAAAAGACAACACTCAGTATTGGACCTAACTCAGCGCCAAAAAGTCAGAAAGTCATCTTAACTAGAACAGAAGGGATAGTTTGGGGAGTAATGGAAAATTTTAAAAGTGAGGCACGATAATCATAGCTGATAAAAAGGTTTGAAGGCATCATTATCCTTTTAGTTGTAACTGAAGGCAGACTTTTTTTTTTTTTAACATTAATTTTTGAGAGACAGAGCGTGAATGGGGGAGGGGCAGAGAGAGAAGGAGACAGAATCTGAAGCAGGCTCCAGGCTCTGAGCTGTCAGCACAGAGCCGGACTGGGGCTCCAACCTACAATTGGTAAGATCATGACCTGAGCCGAAGTCAGACACTTAACCCCAGGCAGACTTTCAAATGTGTGGGAAATGTATCAGATTTTAGGTCTGTGATTTTATTTTATTTAAAAAAAATGTTTATTTATTTTGAGAGAGAGCGGGTGCGTGAACTGGGAAGGGGCAGAGAGAGAGAGGGAGAGAGAGAACCCCAAGCAGGCTCCAGGCTGCCAGCACAGAGATCTATGCGGGGATCAGTCCTAAGAACCGTGAAATCATGACCTGAAATCAAGAATCGGAGCCTCAACGGACTGAGCCACCCAGGCGCCCCTAGCTCTGTGATTTTAGAAAGCCTAGTTCTTTTGTTAGAAGTGTAAAGTTCTGATCAAGCCACTTTTTTCTTTGCCTTCCATCCTGTAAAATGGAACTAATAATAATACCCACTTACCTCTAACCCTCAAGACATCTATGAAGATTAATGAAATAAAACCTGTAAGGTAGTTTTAACTCTGAAAACTCCTGAAAAGCATTACTGCAGGCACCTAATATTATCACCCTATGTTATTCTAGGCCTTTCATACTTAACTTGAAAGTTTAAGTTATGTCGTGCATCGCTTCTACAGGATGTTGTGTGCGTTACCAACAGCGCATGCATATGCGCATGCACATATGCAGGTGTGTGCGCACACATGCAGTTCTTTGTCCATTAAAAACTTGTAGGAAAGTACAGTTGTGATTTACTCTCTATCACTAGGTGCTCAAGAAGGAGACAACTTTTTAATACCTGGGAAGAAATCACTGTGTAGGAAGTATGACTTCAGCAGAGTAGCTGAGTTAGCCTGGAAGTTAGTGGAGGAGATGCTAGCAAATGATGGTACACCTCCATTATGAAGGGACTGTACAGGTCACACGTAAGAATTGAACAGTGTAGGAACTGTGTGCCATCTTTGCACACATTCAGTCCTATGACAGTTATTTGCCTATGCTTACTTTGTGCCAGTCGCGTCAGGAAACAAACCCAGACACAAGTCTCTGCCCTCGTGGAACTAATGATATAAAAAGATACAGGGGCTTATTCTTCACATGGTATTTCTGGCTTCAGAGGAAATCTGAGTGATTTTTTTGATCACCATCTGCCTGTTCAAAAGTAAAACAGTTTATCCAAATTTATATATGATTGAACTTTGAAAATATTCAATAGATTTTGCTTCATGTTTGTAATATCAATCTCTCACTTCCTCCAAGGGGCCGTTCCTGATTTGTTGAGCCAGATTTGATTCCTCTCGTTCCTGATAATTGCTCTGTCAGTGTTAAAGCATTATAGCTCTTGATTATATTTAGTTATATTCTTTATTATAAACTATAATAAAATTCTTAAAAAAATTTTTTTTTCTCATTGTATTCTATGTTTAAGTCTTGATTCATCAGAAGACTTCAAACAACTGAGATAGGAGCAAAGATAGAATTTAAACTGCAGGACTCCTCGCTTGCAGAGTAGTTACAAAACTATCACTTACTGAGCACTTCCTTCATTCCCGGTACTGTTCTTAAATGCATTACTTAAGAGTAACTCTTGATCTTCACAACAATCCTGTGAGTTAAGTCTTGCTTCACAAGTAAATATTAAACCATTAAATGAGGAAGTGGAAGCAGAAGGGCTAAATAACCTGCTCAGAGTTGTGCAACTTGAAGTGCAGAACTGAGATCTGAACCCAGGAGGACTGGCTTCATGCAGGATACGGGGCCTTCAGCCCCCCACCCACCTGACCTCTGCTCAGGCCACTTCTGCTGTGGTGTCCTGTGCTGGACCTTTACAGGGGTATTTCAGGAATGCTTTCTGGCCCAGGCACTATGCTAAGCACTTAGGCTGATTATCTCATTTCACTCCAAACAAGCCCTTTGAGGTTGGTGTATTATTCTTATCCCCATTTCATAAATGAGGAAACTAGGCTAGAGAGGTTAAATAGCCTCTCCAAGATCGTAGAGCCAGGAAGTCACAGTGCTAGGATTTACATTATGTGTAAGGTTTCTGGTCAACAGTAGGCTATTAGTAATTAAGGTTTTGTGGAGTCAGAAGTTACACATGGATTTTTGACTGCTGTTGGCCCCCCTAACCCTCATGTTATTCAAGGATCAAGTGTATTTGTTATGTGAATGAAAGATTATGTCCATGTTTTAAACACTGTGAGTTTTAAGTTTTTAAAACCTATAGATTTTGATAAAATTGAAAGTTCTCACCTGTCTTTATTATAATTTCTGACATCAGTGAAGTAGGCGAAATTATTTTCATACCTGTTGGTACATTTGAGCTCGTTTGATATGTGCCTTCCTTAGGCTGCTAATTAGACTATTCCACTATACTTAGATGCATTGAATTCCACAACCTCCCCCAACTCTTACCCCTTCCCATCAAAGCTTTTATTCCCTTCTCACAGTTTCATAGCTTCTAAACCGATCTGATGAGGAAATACACTATATTTAAATTTTACATTAAATAGCAAATGGGCTTTTTGAGCTTGCTTTCTCTTCTTTCTTTCTTTCTTTCTTTCTTAGTAAAGTCACTGTTCACTGCCCATTTTGGCTGGAACTGTTGTCTGGTCTCTCTTTCCTTCCTTCTTTCTCTTTCTTTCTTTCTTTCTTTCTTTCTTTCTTTCTTTCTTTCTTTCCTTCTTTCTTTCTGTGTTTCTTTCTGTCTTTCTGTCTTTCCTCCCTTCCTTCCTTCCTCCCTTCCTCCCTCCCTCCCTCCCTCCCTCCTTCCTTCCTTCCTTCCTTCCTCCCTCCCTCCCTCCCTCCCTCCCTCCCTACTTCCTTCCTTCCTCCCTTCCTTCTTTCCTCCCTCCCTCCCTCCCTCCCTCCCTCCCTCCCTTCCTTCCTTCCTTCCTTCCTTCCTTCCTTCCTTCCTTCCTTCCTTCCTTCCTTGTTAAGTCACTGTTCACTGCCCATTTTGCCCAGCCTCTTCCATATGTCAGCAGTGTGGGCTTGAGGCCCAAAGAAGCATCTACCCTTGCTGAGTTCCCAGGCCACACTGCTCAAGACAGTGATGAAACTGCATGGGCTCTTTAGTCTCCCAGAGGTGGTAGGAAGGGGTGGTGGGGAAGGTGGGCCGCAAGTGAGCTGGGATAGAAAGAGGAGGATGCAGAACACGAGGATAAAAGGGAAGGGCGGTTGTGGGCACTGTGCTGTTGAGAGCATGTTTTTATACACTGCTGCGTTCTGGTTTCACATTGTCCATGGAAGAAGGCAGAGTAGTACTGTTAACTACGTTATCATGTGAAGAAACTGAGGCAGGAGAGATGCTGCTGTCTCAGTTGCTATGGCAGTGATTTGTAGAAGTGGCCCAGAGTCTGTTCCGGACTCCATAGTAGTGCTCTGCCACATGGCTTATAATGATAGGCGAACTTCACTCAATGGTGCTGGATGAATACCCCGGTAGCCCTGGTGCCCTGAGTGAAACCACAGACTTATTCTTCCTTTCAGCCACATGACGTGTACTCTCAATTTTGGGAGCGTGCAGGTCTATGCGTTGTTATCTGGTTATGCTCCCCAGGGTAACCCAGTGTTCTCAGCTGTGGCTCATTCCTGGGATCAGCTCGCCAGGTGCAGTGCTTCACTACTCAGGTTCTCTTTAACCTAATTTAGGTTTAATTAAGAGTGGCTTTATTTTAATCCTCAAAAACGTTTTGAAGGGACTAACTTGGAAGTAATATGCTTACATTTAATTCACCTGTGTTTAAGCTCAAGTCCATTTCAGAACTTCATTTAACATCTCATATTAAATGCAAATTAAATGATCACTCAGGTACTCTGTTATAGAATACTTGGCCAAAGAAAGCCTCCAATTGTAGGAAAGACTGGGTCATGCTGAATGAGGGTGAGAATCAGATCACTGGCCCTTGGCATCACAAGGGATCTTTATACTTAAACTCTGAAATGGAATCCTCTACTCCCAAACCCTCTCCCGTAGAAGACAACCCCCTACACCCCACCCCCAAACCTTTCTTCTTCAAATTCCCTCTTTCAGTGAAAGGCTTTGTCCGACCCCTTTCCCTCAGCCCTGACATCTTTCCAGGCAATTACTGGGGCCTGGCAAATACCATCTCTGATTTAATTGGAACCCCACATCTCAGCTAGTTTATTTTTTTAACCTTCTAATTGGTCTCCTGCCTCCAGTCGCTTCCCAGCCAAGGTCATCCTGCACTCCACTGACAGAATTATCTAACTATGTATCTCTCATCATGCTGCTCCACTGAGTGAAAACTTTGGCTGGTTCCCCAATGCCTTCAGCCTAATTTTCAAACTTTGTAACATGGAATTCAAATTTCTCTCAGTTCGATTCATCTCCCACTACACTCCCAGGCTTCTACTCTTCATCCATACTGAGAAAGTCATTGTTTCGCAAACACACAGGGCAACTGCCTCCATACTTTTCCTTCTGCTGTTGTCACATCATTTCCGCAATTCTGGTGCTGCTTCTTGGGATATCTCAGACATTACTATCTTGACGTCTCCCTGTCCTAGAAGGAGTGAAGGCTGCTTCTCTGTGGCAGTTCACCAGTGTGCACATACCTCTTAACTGTGTAGCTGCCGCCTGTACTTGGATCACAAGCCACATTCCCTTAGTTACCATTTTATTCCCTATCATGTAATGTGTACTAGTGGAATGTAAGCTTCTTAAAAGCAGTCAGCAGTCTTTGTGGCTGGCACATCGTAGGTTTTTATTGTGTATTTGTCGAAGGAGTGACTATCAACAAATGTTTGGATTAGCAAGGGAAGAAATGTATGGTTCAAATAGAACCGGTGCACTTACCCCTTTTGTTGACCATATGTGTGCATCAGAATCCCACTGTGTGTAGCTGTGGTCTTGTGCCTTGTGAAGTGGGAACAGGCTCTTGCTAATATCTAGCTTTCCAAAGCACTTACAATGCATCTAACTGGTGTGATCTTGTTTTATATCGGGAGGCTGGATCACATTTCTGTATCTACTGGTTTCACACTATGAAGTATACTTATGAAAGAAGATACTACTTTGTTGTAATTCTTCATTTGCTAATAATTCCCCTTAGTTATTAAGAATTATAGCTAAATCATAGAGAAGATTGAATTTAAGAGAAGTTAACAAAATTTTGCTTTTAAAAATCCCATTAGCTGTTTCTTTCTTGGGCAGATAGCTACACCTAGTGGCTTTGTGGATTATTTCAGAGACTCTAGGAACAACTTTTTGGGTATTTTTTTCTCCCTTTATTTAACCTCTGCTTATTTGGTATCTTTTATTTCCTTTTAATTGGTGAAAAGATGTTTTTAACTCTCTTTTATTCTGTTATTTTTAGAAGGTAAGCTGATTCTAGCATAGGAATGGAGATAGAGGAATTCATGTTTGTCCATAAAAAGCATGTCCCATGTCATAAGTAGAGTACTGTAAATACAAATAGCAAGGCAATTAGGCCCAGGACCCTCTGATACTTAAATAGGAGCCTTTTGTGCAAAGTACTCTCTTTCTGTTATGTGGATATTTCCCAGATTTCTTTGCCAGATGTGTATATTAATCAGTATATGCACAAATATACACTCTTGCATTGGATGCCGTATTTATCAAGCACACAAGAATAAATTCTACCCACATACATTTTCCGTGTCATTGTACCATATTTGTATTTTGAGATTTTTGATGGAAATATGCCTAGCATGTATCACACACATTTCTGCCTTTTAATAAAGGCTATGTTTTATAATTATCCTTATCTTGACAACTTAGAACCATAGTTAATAAATATTAATTGCTGCAGTGAACTGAAGCCTTCAGGAGACACTTAGAAACTCTTTGCTCTAATTTCTTTTAGATAGACTACAGTGCTTTACAAAACATTTGTGTCTATTCTTTACAGTTTTTCTGTCTTCTCCTTGTGTCTCTTTGCTACTGGTATTGTTTCTTTTGCAACTCTCCTTCTTTTGCAATTCTATTGCTATTTCTCCTACTCCTGTCCCCTTCTGAATTGTGTCTTCTAATTCTGCTGTGGACTGGAGAGGCAACTAACCACATAGCTTAGTAGTAACTCAATTCTCCTGGCTTCTACTTTTGTGCCCTTACAGTAGCCTGAAAATATATACTAAATCCACAGTGCTTTAAAGTCAAGAGTAACTAACGCCTTAAACTCGTGAGTAAAATTAAGAGTAACTAGATTTTGAGATATTGTCCACTAGAGTAAGTTGCATAGCCTTAGAGATTCTGTTACTACTATTTTAACCATTGGTCAGTCTTTGTTGTGTGATTCCTGGCCAGGTCACTGAGTTCTTTGTATCTATACACGCACAGAATTAAGTCAGAGTCTTCGTTGTACTTTTAGTATGCATCAGGTACATGGTGGGCACAAACTTGCATCTGTAGACTTCTTTGATAGCATAGCACAATTGATACAACATTCAGGATTACAGTGCCTTGATAATTATTTACATTTGAATTCTCTATTCAAATTTGTTTAAGACTGTCCATAATAATGATTTGCAGAGGTTCTCACTTAACTTTAAAACTTTGTGACTTATGTAATTATGGCCAGATAATTTATAAACAGAACTTGAAGAGAAAGTTGACTTTTCTTTTTACAGTTCATATGATCTCTAAGCCACAGGGTATCTAATCTCCTCACGAATGGTACCTGCATGCAGTGTAGCTACCCTAAATCTATTAGATTCCAAATATCTTTTGAAAATTCTGTCACCTGTGTAACCTATATTATTAAATTTTAAGACTCTTTATAATCTTAATTTAGTCCTAGGGTTGATTTTAAATAAAATTTTGATTATTTACCAAGATATCTAGGAGCTAGACTTAAAGGATTTCTTTATAAACCAAGAGAGTATTGATTTTTTTTCATCATTCCTAAATAAAACTATTTTTTGTCCAAGTATTCTTTTCAATGAAGAAATTCTTTGTGGCCAGTAATTTTGGGATTCATTGGCTTTCTTTTTGATGCATTTTTTGTCTCCTTGACTTCAAATTCTTGGGGAGTAGGACTGGGCCATTTGGCATACAATTTGTCAAATAGTCAAGTGGCAGTGAGAGAACCAGGCTTTGGCATCCAGACCACAGGTGGAAAATTAACAAAAGGTTCTGCACTCTTCTCTGGAGTTTAATATCATTAGAAGAAGGTGACCATTACTCTTTCAAATCCAAAGGTGACAAATAAAATTTCAAATGCTGGTTCCTGCCCGGTGACCTGTGACACGATTCGAGAAACACATCTTCAGTGTCTAATGAAGAGCTTCATTGAGAGACTCCATTTTTAGAAACGAAATCTGGGTGGCTGTCAGGTGTTTCCACAGGATTCAACCACCTAACATAATCACATGCCACTATTAAAATACATTGGAAAAGGTTTGATAACACAGGAAAAATAATGTATTGTTTAAAAAAGAGCATTCTTTAACTGTATTACAGTACCTCATTTTAGTTGAAAAATTATCTTATACAATTAGAAGAATATATATGAGTATTAATAGTGCTTATCTTTTGTAGATAGCATTGCAGATGATTTTTCTTCTGTATTTTTTTTTCAGATTTGCAACAATGAACTTGGATTATTTTATTGTCTGCAACATGTTATTAAAAACTGTTTTTAACTTGTTTTCCCTTTATAGTGAAAGAAACTTTTCCCCTAAGGCTTCCTAACATTGTCATTTCGAAAAGGGGGACAGGGTACACTGATTTAGCATTTAGAAGACGTGTCAACTTTTATTTAATTTATTCAAAAAATACTTGTTGACATTGTGAGCAGGCAGTGTTGAGGATTCTTTATTAAACTAGGGCCCCAGGAGAAGATGGACAATAAACAAATATTTATGTCTTGTGGTAAGTGCTAAAGATAGGGAATAAAGGGACTACTGAATGTTGCGGAGGGGAGGTGTCTTTTATTTTTCTGGTCCTAAGTTTCTTAATCTGTAAAAAGGGTCAGATCAGAAGAATAACAATATCCTTCTCTCAACATTCTGTGACTTTCCTGACTTTTGAATTACACTTGGCTTCCTAAGCAATTATATCACCCAAATACAGAAATAGGTCCTTTTTAGCAATGCGATAAAAGAGGAAGTATGTGTCTGGACAAGAGTACTGAATAAATAGCAAAAAAAAAAATTTTTAATCCAGTGGTATTTCTATAACTTATTAATAATAAAGATGGCAAGTGAAGATTGCAGAACATTAAATGTGTATGTAGTGAGTAGTGCAAAAGAAAACATGTTTTAAAAGAAATTACTCTTAGGTAAGTAGTAACTTTTCTGTGATTAACATTTGTGTATAGACACACGAACACCTAGAAAACAATTTGACTTTAGTTTTGCTTTCCCAGAAGGTTCATATCATCAAATCTCATTTGCATTTTCATGCAGTTAGGTGATATAAAATATTGGGGAAACAAACAACATGAAAGAAGTAGAGTTCTTTTGGAGTTGGTGGCAGAAAGCCAAAAGATGAAATGGACATCATTGGAGAAATTCTCTTTGATGAATATGAACTTTTCTAAAATGCATTGTCTTATCCATCTCCTGTTTTACTGCATTTAGCTGTTGGATGGCACCTTGTATAAAACTTTGCAGACTAGAACTACTTTTTTGTCATTGTTCGCCTCAAATTAGGGGAATGAAAACTTCTTTCCTCAAATAGGAATGATATAGGTGGCACTTGTCATCTCTTGTCTTCCAGAAACTATTCCTGTGATGCCTCACACCATCTTTTCTTTGTTTCAGATATCCTCTGGCAGTTGTAGGCAGGATGTTTCAGAATCCCCTGAATTGCGTCAGAAATCACCATTATTTCAGTTTGCTGAGGTAATATGTTACAATTTATACTTAATGAGATTATATTGTGAGCTTAAATTTAGGTTGATGGCAGTAACTTAAAGCAATGAAGAATTCTCCTTAGCTCAATTAACCATAGATAGGAAAATAGAATCAAATTTTGGAACTCCACAGTCTGTCAATTAAGGAATAACTTTATGTTTATAGAAGCTTCTCATTAAGTCGTAGTAAATATTACATTTAAACCACATCACTAATTTTTATTCATGGATAATAAAGTTAAGAATACAATTAAACTATTGTTAGAACTTAGTCATTTATTAGCTGTTAATTTATCAGTTGTTAAATCAGAAGATGGAATCAACTCATGGTTATTGGCTATGCATTACTTTCTTTTAAAAAAAAGAAAGTGCACTTTGCTCTTAATTGAAACTTTAGCATGCTGTTGGCATTTTTCAAGGTCTTATGTCTTGTGTCAAAC
The DNA here is from genome assembly GCF_027475565.1 of Acinonyx jubatus. Classification (NCBI taxonomy): domain Eukaryota; kingdom Metazoa; phylum Chordata; class Mammalia; order Carnivora; family Felidae; genus Acinonyx; species Acinonyx jubatus. Next base: position 53,781,419 of record NC_069384.1, read on the forward strand.
TTGTTTGATTCCATGTGTTTCCAATGTTGCTTCAGAGATGATGTAGAAAAGCACATTGTCCTTACGATCAAATGTATAAAGTTAAGACAACTTCCCCAAATATCTTCATTTGCCCTAGAACTCAGTACGGAGCCATCATTGATTAATTTTTTCTAAACATTAAAGTGGTTTTCCCTTGATCATTTGAATTGTCTTTTACTAGACCTTCTCTTGCACTGTCATCCTTCCTAACATATGCCATTGTGTTAGGTGTTGTCCAAAGAGAACATATTTTTAGTTTCAGATTCTTTTCTTCTCTAGTGCCTTTTCCTGGTGGATCTCAACATTTCCTTGGCAAAACTACAATTCACAAAGGCAGAGGCCATTCCTTTTGAGACATTGTTTATAATATACATAAATGCCTTGCTAATACACCAGAATGTTATTGTACATATTTGCTCACATGATATTCCTTACCTATCACTTTCCTTTCTATATGTTTGAGATACGCTGTGTGAATTCCAATTGTTTTATATATTATTTCCTCAAGAATTTAAGGTTACAGAGGATTCACTCTGCACTCAACTTTTAAACAGTAGTTATAGACATGTTAAATAATGTTGGTCCCAATTTTGAAAGCATAGATGCATGGCCAGTGATCCCTGAATCTAAAGATCTAATGAAAACCCTAAAATTTCACATGAAATTTTGTATTGACATATGCGCATTTTTGTGGGCTCTATAGCATACCTAAGAGATCCCTGACTCTGTTAATTTATAGAAAGGGTCCCTATTCCTGATCTGATATTTCTTCAGGAACTCCCTATTCATGTCATTGCCTGAGTGTCTCTATCCCAATAATAATTTATAAAGAAATTCCCTTGTTTAGAAACTTGTGAAATGGCTTTCAAAAATCTGAGGGGTTGATGTCAGTGGTTTCTGCATTTCCTTCATTGTCTTATTTAATTTTCAAAGAAATATAGGCTAGGCAATTTCCCTTACATAAACTGACTATTTTCTTTAACTTTTATAGAGGGTTGATAGGAATGAAAAGTGCTCTCTGAAGTTAGACCTACTCAATTCATAATTCCCAGGACTTTAGGAAAGTCCTTGTGGACTCATACATGCAGTCTGTCACACTTGTACATGTTGTTCGTTTGAAATGATAACATTTCATGATTTGACCAAGAAGCATACAATTTTTCCTTCAAATGTCTTTAAAACACTTGGTTAAATTTTATTCACTCACAATGATGGTTTTATATCTACTTTATTAAATAGGATCTGGATCTTTTTTTCTTTTTACTGATGTTTATTCTAAAGATGCTTCTATGTCTGATTATAGTGGCATTAAAATTTTCTTAATGGCCTCAGCAGTGAATAAAGTCAATAATTCCATCAGTCACTTTACTAATTCTTTCTCATCCCTAAACATTACTTTGATACTGTATCACCAACTGCCTCCATGGTTTTTCTAACCAGCTTAATTTAATTAAGATGAAAAAAATTGACTTCTCTGGTTGAAGGATTATAATTAAGGTGCATTTTATTGCTTAGTAAGTACCCTTTGATGGAGTTCATGAGCACAGTTAATTGAAGAACAATACTTTTATGGGACTGGGAATGGGCTGAATTCATAATGCCTAAGCTTTTTGCTCTTGTGAGTCACTTTCACCCTATTTTGTAGCTGGATGGAAGTATTGTTCACTTTGGAACCAAAATTAGTAACTGACATTGTTCTCAAAAGATCTTTGAGAAGTACTTCCAAGGGCCATCAGAGCAAACTTAATAAGGCTACCATATACTAAGTGGAAAAGAAAGGTCTCCTAGTTGAATCAAGTATAGTATGGCAGAGTCCTCCATCCACTGTCCGATGCCTGTAGAGTGAGAGGAAGAGGGAGAAAGAGAGGTGTGTGTGTATGTGTGCACATGGATGGTGTTATAAAAGAAATGCTGTTCCTCTTCAGTGAATAATTTATTGGGTGCTGGTACTATGCCAGGCAGTGTATTCTGTAGCTTGTTTTCTTTTCACTGTAATCCTGTAAAATGGGGATTATTCTCTTCATCATCATTGTCAGTTTACAGTTGGGAAAAATAAGTCTTAGAAGGATTAGCTGAACTGCCCAAGGTCATGTAGCTAGCGAGCAGCAAGCTAAGATTCAGTCCCAGATACCCTGAGCCACATCCATATGCTTCTCAAACACTGTTTCCCAGCTGCCTCTAAGCAGAGAACAGCTTGAGGGGAGTGATATAGGAAAGAGAGTGACTGACTTTCCTGCAGCTTCCAGCTTTTAATAATATTTTAAAAAATATATTGAAATAAAGCAGTTCATCTCAACGCTCCTCAACTGCTGTTTGCAACATACCTGATACCCTACAAGAGACATGGCAAATGAGCCAGTCGTGGTCTTTTGTTCTTCCAATCATCTGTTTTTAGACACATGGCCTTTGTCTTCCTTTATCATTTATACTGTTCTTCTAAAAGGCATTAAGGGTGATGATTCATGTCTTAATCTTTATCAGTGTGTACAGTGGAAATACATGGCTGAATCTATTAGTCTGATATGGGAAAATGTCCTTGTGCGTTAAAGATTACTTGTTTCCTTTCAGATATCTTCAAGTACGTCTCACCCTGATGCTTCTTCAAAGCAGTGTCAAGCCTCAGCCTTGTTTCAGTTTGCAGAGGTATGACCTCTTTTTGTCGTTGTTGTTGTTAATGATTATTGGGCTCAGAAACTTACTGAGCTCAGGAAATATTAGAATAGAGTTTTAATAACATATAGCGAACTTTAGGCATGCCTTTCGCCATTACGAACATAATGCACGTAAGGGAATACTTCATGCTTTTTGCTGCCTTTGCTATAATCATAGATCAGCTCCATATTTTGTATTCATTTTATAAACATTCATTAAGGAGTTCATTTAGAATAGACCCTTTCCACTAATTCATTTATTTAATTTTACCTTGTTTTTATTTTAAAAGCTTGAAAAAAACTGCTGTCCACATGAAGGCCTTAGGATTCCAATTTATTAAATTTTTCCAGTAGTAACATTAGATGCTGTAATTTATGAATAACTCACAGTGGATGCAGTGGTGAATACAACCTGTTAAATCATCAGCACTTAGCTTTCTATGTGATGTAGCTTTAACCAGCGTTTTTATTAGTGTTTAATCCCAGGCTTAGATCAGGTCAGCTCTTACAGGATCTCAGATTTCTTTGGTTTGTCAGCCAGAGAGAGAGCACACACTAGAGAGTGCTTACTTAGTGTGAAGAGGCACATCGGATATGCTTGATTTTACCACAAAAGCCCTGGCCTCAACCATATGCTGCTCATTCCTAATGAGCCTGTATGACAAATAATAAAATGCAGATTGATCGTGAAAATAATATGGTGTCTGCTTTCGGTCTTTCCCCTCTTTCCTCTTTTATTAATTCCGACCAAAAATACATATCCTAAACTAAGCAGTTTTTTAAAGGGTTGAGAGAAAATGACAAGCAGGACTGTTCTGTTTAATATTGATGTATTGAATCACTTTGATTCATTTGAATAAAGAGTGCTGCATAAATGAAATGTAAAATGATATCCTTTTGGCAAGAGAAAACTCAGCATCTTACTTTGAAAATGAGGAAAAATTACTTTCAGCTTTTACATTAAAAAAAGAAATCCTGCTTCCTCTTGGGACACTTATCTCAACCACTGTGACTTTATACCACCAGTTGGCCTGCTTATCTGTTAGGCTTCTCTGACACAGTATTTGCTTTAGTTGTTGAGGGCTATTCTATCGACTGGTAACGAAAATATCATATGATGCTACTACCATTTATGAAGAACAATTTGCTTGATGAATCTGAATAAATTAGGATTTTATTATAATTTTTCATTATGATAAGCAGACTGTTATTTCCAGTCTGGGGAAATCGTTTTGTTTACTTTCTTGCTTTCCTTTAGTTGTTGGCATCCATTTATTTGATACGAATACTTTTTTTAAGAGTTTAAAAAAAAATTGTGGTAGTGACTAAATTTGTTTTTAATTTTGATGCCCGAGCCAGTCCCATGCAACTTTTTAGAAATATTTTCCTCAAAACAGAATGTATTTGCCATATATTCTGTTTGATTAAATTTTACACTCTCTAGCAGGAATATAGTGGCTCATCTTTGACACACCTGACAATGCATTAACTACCAACAGTATTCAGCTTCATTTAAAATGTCAGTATGGGATATCACAGCTGGTGTTTCCAACAGTTATCTTCACTCAGAACGTGATTGTTATTTAAGTGAAACTATTATCATATTTATGAGGAGTTCCCTGAAGCCCTGGGCAGCTTTGAGGAACCAGTTTGCTGATGTAACAGGGGCTGTCCTGTGCTTGTGGAGAATGAGATCCCAGCCTCTCTTAAAATAGTCCTTGCTACTCAGTATGCTCACTCCTTAAAGCAATGAGAAGTTTTTTCTTTTTTAATATTTTTTTAATGTTTATTTTTGAGAGAGATAGAGCACGAGCAGAGGAGGAGCTGAGAGAGAGGGAGACACAGAATCAGAAGCAAGCTCCAGACTCTGAGCTGTCAGCACAAAGCCCAACGCAGGGCTCTAACTCACGAGCCCTGAGTTCATGACCTGAGCGGAAGTCTTGAGGCTTAACCAACTGAGCCACCCAGGTGCCCCAAGAAGGGTTTGTTTGTTTGTTTTCCAAGAAAGAAAAGAAACTTTTCTCTCTTGGGAGTTGTGCAGGGATATGTTTGCAGATTTCACTCCTCTGCTCAGTAGCATCAGGAGACATAAAAAGTGTTAATTTGAAAATGATTAGAGTTACTGCAAGACCTCATAAGAGAGGAAGGTATGCATTGTGGCAAAATCAAAATATTTTGCCCTAGAATCAAATGCAATTCCCTCTGTCAATCAGTGTATTATTTTTGCTAGTTATATTTTGCTTAGATTGGTAATATTAACACTTTTCATTCCTAAGTAAATTAAATTATTGCGTGCTTGTTTATTACTTGTAACTGTTATATATGATTATACAAGAGAAGCACACGGTTCCCTAAGGATATGTAACTTCTCTGGTCAGTTGCCTCAGCTGGCCCAAGAGAACCCTAAGTTTCAATCTCTGACATCTTATGATCTGACCACATTGTTGGCCTCATTTGAGGCTGGTTTAATTCAAAGCTAAACAAGATCTAACTACATAAACTGATAAAATTATCTACTAAAATCTGCTATGAGCACAGGTATTGCAGAAGAAATAGAATAGGTTATAATTACTAACTGTAATCGTATCCCTAAAACTTTTATAATTATTTTGTATAACACTCATCACCTTTGAGAAAACATAAAGACTCTTGAATTCTTGTTTTAATTAGTCTACAGCAGAGGTTCTCAAACTTTAAAATGCATCAGAGTTCCCTCAGAGGCTTGTTCAAACAGATTGCTGGGCTCTACTCCCAGGGCTCTGATTTATTAAGTCTGGGGGCAGGGGTGGGGAAAGGTGCCTGGCAATTTGCATTTCTAACAAATTTCCTGTTAGAAAACCGCAGTTCAAGGTCACTGCTCTGTAGTTTGTAATTGTTACCGTGAGTTATTGAATCGTCATTGTTGAGGCACTTCCTAGTATGTCTGGGACCTCATAGGGAAAGGGTGAATTGAAAAGGGGATGGACATGTAATGGAAATCTATTCAATGGCCCACTTACAGCCCCACCTCTTTTCAGAGGGATTTCCATCCTATTATGTGCACTTAGAGAAAAATGGGGGTTTATGTGATTTAGGAAACAATTTACTCCTTAAAACTGTTTAGCTTTGTGATGTTATTTTAAGGTCGGGCAGGCAAAATGCTTAGAGACCATTCCTGCTAATTTGATTTACAAACATTCATAACTTTGAGAAGAGATTAGTTAGATCTTCTCTTGGCAGTGGGTCATTTATTGTGTCAAATAATTATCCTAGGAACACATTGTTTAAGAAACCGTAAGCCCTGGGCAGTTCTTTAAGTTGAAGTTTTTTCTTTCACACTAAGTCCTGGGTTTCTGCTTTGCAGGCTTAGAAGGATGTTTTTCTTTCTTAATCAAATCTGATAGTTTGAAAACTCGTTGAAGTGAACCTGCATAGTCATGAAACTGAATAAAGAACATTTTGTTTGTAGATTCCCCACGAAAGCTTACGTTTAAAGAAAAATATACCTGCTTTGCAAGATCTAGGAAGAAATACAGAGTGTAAAGCCTGTTCACCGCCACCCCCCTCCATTTCAGCCTGTCTCCATTCCTTGCTGATACCCCTAATTCATCTGTGTTCACCTTGGCCCATCTGAAGAGCCATCACTCTGTTTCCTGGCTCTGATCCATTACATTGGTCAGAATGAGTTTCCTATCTGCATCTTCTGTTGTTTACAGGTAGAGTGACACATCCATCACATTTTAGATCTCATTTACTGAAGACTAATGACCACATGTAATGCCAGAAGGGAGCTATTGTCTTCTATCATTTAACAGGTCTGGAAGCCATGACCAGTTCACATACTCTCTTTTCCGTTGTGTGGCTGACTCTTACACCTACAATATATCTTTGCATTGAAATATATTTACTTTGAAGACAGAGAACTAATCTAGATGATTTAGACCAATAAATTTGGACATTAAAACTTCCCTTAGAAGGTATTTACTTTGCCAATATAAATACAGCCATAATCTCCTCAAATTTAAAGCAATGCCACAATTGGATAGATGCAATAGGTGCAAATTTAAAGCATTCATTTTCATCATGGACTGTTCAATATGTTACAGAATATTACACTCGACAAAAACTGCATACTCACACTGCAGCTAATCAGTGTGAAAGTATCACGTGTTTTTATTGGAAGCATTAATATTTCTTTTAAGGTAAGAAAGACCAATCATCCCATGTTGTTCATTTGGGTTTTTAAAATTTTTTTTATTCATTCAATAATTATCAGTCATTTCCTCCCAGACTACAGTGTTTTATGATACCCCTCATAACTCCAGAACACTTCCTCCATTACCTATTTTACTTTTAATCTTTACTACCTGTTTCCGTGGTATGCTTCCCTACCTCAGGCAGCTATAAAATTAACAGTTTAACATCCAGGGTGATCATTTTCCTTAGCACATTTGCTCTGCGTCTTGTGCTATTACACGCACTCTGTTTATCAGAACAGTACATGCTGCCAAAGGAGAGACTATGGAGTTAACAGATTGGCAAGCACCATCTAATTTGAGGAAAATAAAAAGCAAAGCCAGGAATGTACTATGCAGTATGGCCCACTAGGGTCCCCTACCCATAAGTATAACATAACCTGCCCTTCCTCCACTAGCCGACCAGACTTTGAAGAACATATTACTGTGATGTTCATACTTGAAAGGATGCGTAAGTCTCTTAAATAGGAAAACAATGGGGGAAATGAACAGTGGTATAAACAGTGGTATAACAAATCAGCATTGTAGAAGCTCTAACAAAGCTATCAGAAGAGATCAGATTACTGAAAGAAATGTATAAATAAAAAGAGAGAAGGCCCTAAGACAAAACCCTGAAGAAAAGCATTTAAGGGGTCACCAGAGAAAGGAGAGCCAGCAGAGGAGAACAACAAGGAGTGGCTTGGGGGATAAGAGGGAAATAAGACAGACCCTCCAGTAATGGAAGTCCAGAGAAGAGTTTCCCAAAAAAAAGGTTAGCCATATCAAACGTTGCCAAGAAATCAAGATAAGGACCAGCCACAGATGTTAACATATGTCTAAAAATTAAGAAGCCCAAAGATGCTTTTAGAAAGCATATCTCCCTGGGAAAGCAAGCTGGTGCAGCCACTCTGGAAAACTGTATGGAGGCTCCTCAAAAAACTAAAAATAGAACTACCCTGTGACCCAGCAATTGCACTACTAGGCATTTATCCACGGGATACAAGTGTGCTGTTTCGAAGGGACACATGTACCCCTGTGTTTATAGCAGCACTATCAACAATAGCCAAAGTATGGAAAGAGCCCAAATGTCCACTGATGGATGAATGGATAAAGAAGATGTGGCACATATATATATATATATATATATATATATATATATACACACACACACACAATGGAGTATTACTCGGCAGTCAAAAAGAATGAAATCTTGCCATTTGCAACTATGTGGATGGAACTGGAGGGTATTATGCTAAGTGAAATTAGCCAGAGAAAGCAAAAATTATATTACTTCATTCATATGAGGACTTTAAGAGACAAAACAGATGAACATAAGGGAAGGGAAACAAAAAGAATATAAAAACAGGGAGGGGGACAAAACAGAAGAGACTCATAAATATGGGGAACAAACTGAGGGTTACTGGAGGGGTTGTGGGAAGGGGGATGAGCTAAATGGGTAAGGGACACTAAGGAATCTACCGAAATCATTGTTGTACTGTATGCTAACTAATTTGGATGTAAATTTTAAAAAATAAAAAAATTTAAAGAATAAAATAAAAAGAAAGCATATCTCCCCACAGTCATTCCAGGAAAACCATACTGGTTGGTAATTATAGAAATGTTGGGCTACTGGGGCGCCTGGGTGGCTCAGTTAGTTGGACTTCTGGCTTCAGCTCAGGTCATGATCTCATGGTTGGTGAGTTCGAGCCCCATGTTGGGCTCTGTGCTGACAGCTCAGAGCCTGGAGCCTGCTTTGGATTCTGTGTCTCCTTCTCTCTCTCTCTCTGCCCGTCCCTCACTCACTCTCTGTCTCTCACAAATGAATAAACATTAAAAAAAAATTAACAAAAAAAAAGAAATGTTGGGCTGCTAAAGTACATTGACCCTCCCCCCACACAAGCTCCTTTGGAAATCTTTCTTATACCTACAGATAGGTCAAAGTCCTCCCATGGGTGATGAGGGAACTAGTTCTTACTAGACATAAGTAGTAGTTCCTTTTGAAAGGTAAAGAACCATTCTCAGTTCTCTACTTAGACAACTGTGCATTATCTCAAATGGCAGATAATGCATCCACACAGTCCGAAGTTCTTCATTGAGCCCCGCAGCCTTCCGTGCACAGAGTGTGTGGTAGTGAACAAATACTTAGTGTCGAGGAGCATAAACCTACAACAAAAGGAACAGCAGAGGGAGTCAGTGTAAGAACTAGAACCACTCCGCGTTGTGGCTGTGTGGTGTGGGATTACCCAGCCTGTCCTCTAGTGATTCTTAAGAGTGTCATGTGATTATGTGATAAATTTAATATTCTACGAATTACTAAATTTCATGATTATCCTTTAACATTGCAATTTTAGTGTGTAACTAATTTTTGGACTATACTAAGAGAGCTTTATGTTTATTCAAGTTACTGTTGATAAATTCTTGTTGATAATCATTGTACCACTTATTGAGAACACAATATGGGCTCAGCACTGTGCCAGACTCAGTGTCACTGACATAACATCTAATCTTGACAACAATAATATGGGGCAGGTATTATTGTTTCTGTTTTGAAGATGAGGTAGATGAGACTCAATTTGCTTAAGTTGACAGAGCAAAAAGTAATGAAGGTGTGTCTGACACAAAAGTCATGTTCTTTCTTTTATACAGCCTGGGTTCGAGACGCTGGCAATTCTGTATGTTTGGTACTTCATTCCCTCAAGTAATTGGGAGGTGGTGATTATGTGTCCATTTCTCATAGTTCAGTGATAAGGTGATTTATTAAATTCATCTTGTCTAGAAAAAGTAGAAGTGGCGTATATCAGAGAAAAATTAGGTAGAAGAAAATATTCCAGACTTAGAAAGATTGAGCCCCATTTAGTTAATTTTCTTTAAAAAGAAAAGTGGTTTGGCGGTGCCTGGGTAGCTCAGTCAATTGGTTGAGGTCATGATCTCACAGTTTTGGTTTGTGAGTTCGAGCCTCACATCAGGCTTTCTGCTGTCATTGCAGAGCCCACTTCGGATCCTCTGTCCCCCTCTGTCCCCCTCTCCAACACTTGTGTGTGCTCTCTCAAAAATAAATAAAACATAAAAATTTAGTTGGGATAAATTGGAAAGAACTGTTAAAAATGATAGTACCTAGGAAGAAAAAGTGCCTAAAATTTCCATAAACTAAATTCTTCTAAATGGCCCAGGTAGCTTGTTAAACATTTTCCTCGACAAAAGCCTCTCGTTCAGCCGGTATTCTAGGAAGAATTCCATTCAGCAGCAAGCTCCCAGTCTCTCCCAGAGCTGATGGCTCCACAGAATCCCCTGTGGGACTTGGGGTCACCTGTGAGTATACACTCAGCAGGCAGGAGTGCCTGTTAAACTGAACTGAGAAATACTTCTATCTTAAACTGAGAAAGAATTCAGAATCATGAGGAATATGAAATGCTTAAGCCATAGCTAGCTGCTGTAATGACAGAACTTCTCCAGGAAGAAGAATATTTGTAAAGTTCCTTAAGAATGTATGTTCTCAGCTTTTTTTTTTTTTTTTACTGAGTTAGGCTAGAAGTTGAAAATGAAGTTTTCATATAAAAATGAAAAAGGACATTGCAGTTCGTTGTTACCAGTGCCTGGCCACTGTTTGGCCAAATTTGCAGAAGAACATGCAGTTGATATAATGTTGGATATGTTGTGCCTCAGCATAGGCCTTAACTGCATAACTTATTTAGATTTGTGGTCTTGATTTTCAATCTTTGTGTGCACTTTAGAGTAGCCTCTCAAAGCCAGGGCTAGTGTTTTCTGTAAAATTCTTGGCTTCCCCAGTTCCTATCGTATTGCCTACGACATTTATATTGGATTCTTAAAAAAATATTTGTTGAGGGACACCTGGGTGGCTCAGTCGGTTAAGTATCCGACTCCGGCTCAGGTCATGATCTCACCATTCCCGAGTTCGAGCCCTGCGTCAGGTTCTGTGCTGGCAGCTCAGAGCCTGGAGCCTGTTTCAGATTCTGTGTTTCCCTCTCTGTTTCTGCTCTTCCCCCACTCTGCGCGCTCGCGCTCTCTCTCTCTCTCTCTCTCTCTCAAAAATAAATAAACATTAAAAATAATTATATAAAAAAAAATTTGTTGACTAATGATGCTATCTTTCCCAAATAATTTTAGAGATCCTAAATATATTCCTTAAAAAAATTAGTCACTTCGGTGCATACAAAATGACTCTAAATCCCTCATATTTGGTCAGTTGATGAGTTGGTGTTTATATGGAAATGGAAATGCAAATCTTGTTTTAAGTGGTAGAGTTTAAAGCCTGGAGTGTACAAGACAATACTTCTGTCATTAAACAGCTGTCCAAGCCACACCTGGTTTTTGTTACTGTTTTTGAGGTTGTTCACCAAAGTTGGTTTCAAAATTATAATCCCAAGTATGACATCTTTAAAGTTACTTGGTACTTGGGAACAATGATGTTCTCGTAAACTAAAGAAAGTTCCTGAATGTGTATGAATGAGAAGCAAAGATTCTGATGACACAATTAATATCCTTTATGTGAATTATTTTCAATACAGATTTCTTCAAACACTTCGCAGCTGGGTGGTGTGGAACCTGTGAAACGCTATGGAAAATCTGCACTCTTTCAACTGGCAGAGGCAAGTTTCTAAGAGTATATGGAGATAAGATCTGCAGAGGTGGAAAAAGTTCATAATAACAATGTTCTTTAAACTGTACCCTATCCCCTGTGACCATAAAGTGTGTTGTTATATCTCATTTTCAACCATGAGAGGGTAAAAAAGGAGTTTTGCTACTAAAAGTCATTAAGCATTGGAAAAGGGTACTCAAGAAAATGATACAATCTTTTTCCACAGGTTAGTATTGCCAAATAAGGTCAGTTTTTGTCTCAGACTGGTGATGTAAGTCTAGCCTAAACCCAGAAGAATGGCCTGGGTCATTTTTCTCTTCTCTGATTCTCTTACAGTGTCTATAAATTCCTAGAAGACACTACTTTTAAACTAGGTCATGGATGTTTTAATTTGGGGGTGTTTTTTTAGTGAAGAACTCAAATGACTCCAAATCTGGTTTTGTAACACCTATTGGCTGTACATGTGTTGTGACATGGGTATAAAATGCTGCTGTTCCTTTGGTAAATGTGCTTTCGTAAATCTGTGAGGGCCAGAACCCTCGCTTGGTGGGGGATGGGTTGGCAAGAAAGGTGCCAGAAGCAGTTGTTGCTGGGGTGGGCACCTACCAGGCTTGCCTCCGCCTACCTGTGACCGCTCTGCCTTTCTTTTGTGAAAGAAATGTCGTCAGTGCTGGGACACTGCAGTAGCCGTTTTCTCTTTTGGTGAGACAAATTAGGAGGGACAAGATGGGTGACCAGAAATCTCTTACATTAAACTTTTTCTTTTCTCTCATTTTTCTGGCTTCCTTCCAATGAGTTCCTTCTGAATTGTTTTTTTTTTTTTTTTCATTGTATGTGAGTGATACCTTCTTTTTATAAATCCTTTGTAGTTTGTTAAATTTAATGGGGCAGCCTATCTTCTAAATTTTATGGTAGCTTATATCATTAAAATCTAGGAGTTCTAAACATGTTTAAATTAAGCTTTTAATGTCTACCCATCTCCACATTAGAAATAGAAAAACACAAAGGCCAATGGCCTAAGAGAGTAAAGAAGTATATTAACAGTGGGACACATGAACCCTTTGTTGTCTGACATTAAGCTGACATGCTTCTTATAGGACAAAATCAGATGCAGATAGAGGTCTCCAAATGACTAGAGAACGTCCAGAGACCACAGGGAATAGTTCAAAAAGAACTGAGTGAGTCAGTGGCAAGTACTACTTCAGATAGAACTGAAATGATAATGACCTGGCAACACACGTATGCCTTTGGAGTTAGAGCAAACAAATCTTAGTAAACAGAGGCACTACGAGGTATGAATTTATCTGGTATTTTTAAGACCCTATAGATTGGCAAGACAATGTTTTTGAAAGAAGTGATTATTTTTCTTGAATAATAAGAATGTGTGGCCCTCTCTGCATTTCCTGGTGTGTGTGTGAGCACACGCATGTGCACTTTCATATGCATATATCTTCATGAAAGAGTTTTATATTTGAAATGTATGGACCTTTGAGGTACTTTAGTATGGAGGGTGCAAGAGATGATTTTTGTCTTCTCATTTCCTTTCTTTCACATAACAGTTATATAAAAAAAAGGATTCCCTATTAAATCAGAGCTCATTAAAAAGAACATTCTTCTAATTTGTAGGGATGCATCCCAAATATGAAACAGATGCTATGGTTTAACAGATGTTTGAATGCTGGTATCATAATTTTAAAGGGGTAAAATGACTGCAATAAGCCTATTCCAATTATAGCAAATCAGCTTATACTCAGACTTAGTTTCTTATAACATCCGAGTAAAAATATATGCTTTTGATAAAACAGGGTCGCTAAAAAATAGTTTACCAAGAAAATCCTCTCACATTATTATTTGCACTACATGAATATGATGCCATAATGCTAATAGACTGTGTTTTAGAATAACATTCTAAATCCTACCCAGTTTCTAATTAAACATAAATATATGCACAATGGATTAATCAGCATCTCCAAATAATCACCAATAGAAATATGCTTCCTCAATTTTTTATACCATGTATATTTGATATTCATTTTTCTTAAACTGCATATAATATTTAATTATTTTGGGTGCCTCTTCAAATAAGTATAACAGGATACAGAGGAAGATTTTTCCTCTTGCCCAGAATTGGTGCTACTGTCTGAACTATGAAAGAACAGCTTTAAATTTATGCATTTCAAAAGGAAATCTACCAGGAAGCCATCTTCAATTTGGGCCAGATCCTTCTCTTGGGATTTCTAAAGAGATGGTCCAATCCAGCTACTATCCCATGTACCCCTCCAGGGGTTCTCTCATTCCCATCCCAGCCCGTAAGTTGTCAGTGCGCAGGTGGCTATCAAAAACTATCCAGTCATCTGGAATATTTTGATTTTCCTCCCTGTCCTGAAGAGAGAAGAAAGGAATTGCTTTTCACTCTTCATCCCTGCTCCCTGTCAAACAAAGTGAAGGCAGCTCTAAGAGAAAATTTGTTCCCAATTGGGGTGTATCTGTAAGAGGTGTCTTCTCATTCTTTGGTGAGAAGCTAGAAGTGTTTTAGACATAGACTTATTGCTGTGCCCTTCACCTATCTGACCAGGTGAAGAAAAGAGCTGGAGGAAGTTGGCAGCAAGGAGAGGTTTGGAATACCCTGCTGTACTCTCTGTTTGGGCATTGTAAAAATGCATGAGTTTCCACAGGTCATGTGACCAAATAGAAAATAGTTCAGTGTGATCAGGCAAGAGGCCGTGGGACAGTCATGGGGGGGAGGGGTTGCAGAGAGCAGGCCTGGGGCAGCCTCTCTCATTAGGAAATACACACTTAGAGACAGCTTCGCTCAGGACACTGAAGAGCTCCCACAGGTAGGAATGATGTTCAGTCAGTTTCCATCAGTACAGCTGTCCTGGTACTAACATTACCAAGCACTTCCCATCGTCAATAAAAGGACCCAAACCCCCTAGCACCCTTGCTGCAATTTCCCCAGCATCCCTGGGCTCCCCTGATCCTTCCAGCAACTGGAGGACACTGCGAGGGGTCTGCAGGACCTGTTCCAGGCCCTGGACCACATCCCTTCTGATCAGTTTGCATCCCTGCCTCTTAAATAATTTGTATATCATCCCTGCCCTTGGCATCCCCTGACAAGGTCATTCAGTCTTTTGTAGTGTTAGCAGGAACAGATAGAAAAAGACAGGAATAACCATGGGCAGTGAGTTTTGCCTCCACTATTGCTTCTCCTGTTTTTTACAGAAGCTTTAGAACTCGTGAAGGGAAGGGCCAGCAACCAGCCCAGGAACTAACTTCTCCCCCTACCCCACCTCTATTCCTACAAGCTGACACAAGGGGAGAGCTGAATAGTAGACCTCCCAAAAGTATAGGGGCTGTTGCTTGCAAGAAGTGTCTTCTTGGTGAGAAGCAAGAAATATTTTAGGCATGTTCTTATTGCTGTGTCCTACACCCACGTGAGCCGGCAAAAAGAAAATTGGAGGAAGCTGTCAACAGACACAAAGAGACTTGGGTTGGCCTGCACTCTTGGTTTTGGCATTGTTTTATTTCTTTGGACCCCGTAGCCGGGAGATGCCCTGGGGAAGGCCCTGCTTCAGGCATTTGATTGGCATTTTAAGCTGGGTGGATTTTTAATAGCTGAGAGGGACCTGACAATTCTGGGATCTGTTCCAGGTATTTTTCAGGAATCCACTCCAGCTAAGAACGGAGTTGGTATAGTGCTGCTGAGGTCAGGGGATTGAGAAAAAAAATACAGTCCTCTATGTGTGAACCTCCATGAGGTTCGTACTGTTCAGTTAATCAGTTGTTTAATTGGTGCAGGTACTATAATGTGTTTCCTTTCATTTTGAAATTAATTAGGTCAGATCATACAAAGAGTTGCAAAGTATCTCCCTGGAGATGATTGTGTATTATAGCTGCTATATAGTTGGAGGACACACAGACACATCTTTCCCTGTATATTTTAGGAAAGAAAATTCTACACTTAAAAGATCTCTGGTATCAAAATTGCCTAGTATAATAAAATGCACAGTTGATTCATTTATTCCAATAAGCAGTAATTATTAAGGGTCCATTCCATGTCCATAACCGTGAGGCTGCTGAAGTTACCTGCATATGGATGTACAAATACTGTTTCTTGTGATAGGGTAAGCTGTGAACCTGCTTGTGAACCTCCTAAGGTCAGTGGTATGAGCACACTCTGCCTCCAGGTGCGGTTTTGGTGTTGGAGACTTGCCATGAGACGCCAAAGCATATGCCTAAAAATATTATTCTTTGGTTTTACTTTTCTTTTTCTGAAATAATTTTATGTGTTCTTTAAAATAGAGTCTAAATTTTAATAGCAGAAAATCAGTTGTATTACCTAACTTAAGATAATAATGACTTTAATTCTCTGCTATGTGGTAGGCACTTTCCTAAGTATTTTATATGTGCTCATTGAATTTTCACACACATCCTCTGAGATAGGTATTATCACCGTTCCTCTTGTATACATTAGGAAAGAAGGGCAGAGAGGTTTTGTGACTTGCCTAAGGTCATGTGCACAGGAAGTTGGAGCCTCAGTAGAAACCCAGGCAATCTGTCTCCACACCCAGGCTCTTCCACACTGGGCTGTTCTGTCTCCTTGTTTAGATGAATGTAAAAGACTCTGCAAGTTGCTTGTTATAGGACTTTGCGTATTATAGAAGGCTCTATGGAAGACAGCTTACTCCTACACATATATGTGTATGGCTGAATAAGATGACAGATTTTTCAAGACTGCTGTCAAAGAAATGGAGCTGATATTTCCTTTTTAAAAAGTGTCTGTACTTTTGAAACTGCCAAGATACATCTTACACCCTTAAATAAGTAAGTGCCTGTTTGTGAATATACTTTGGAAGATATTGAGAGGAAATTATGGAGTAGGACTCCTGTTCTCCAAGAACTTCTTCTCCAGTTGCAGAGAGATAAGATACAAAAAGTTAAGGGATGAGAAATAAGTGTGCAAATGGTTTCACAGGGAACCATGCAGTGAAATGACAAGGCTCTACTTGTGACGAATGATATACAAAGTGAATTTGTGAAGACAAGAAAGGGAGAATTAATACTAGCAGGAGTGCCATGAGGACCCAGCACAGAGAGCACGAAGAAGGTTCTTGATGAAAGACTTGTTTAGAAACTGGGGTTGAAACTAGCAGCCTCTGGGCCACATTTAACTTGCAGAGATGCTTTTTCAGGGGCACCCAATTTGTTGACCTGTATTATACTCTACATTTCAATTAGCGGCTAATATTTTAAAAGTGGAGATTTCAAATAAATGTCTGACTTCTCATGAAAATGTAGAGAATCTAGAGACACTGATCCAACCTTCCCACATGAGAACGATTGGTCAGAGCCGATAGTGCCTTCCCCCTTAAAGACACCATCACTGTGCTCTCCTTTCCCTCTGGAGCCCTGGCTCTGAGGCCAGCAGCCCCTGCCAGCATCCACCTACCCTCGTGCACCTCCCCCTTTTATACCCGCACACAGTGCAGATTGTGACCTGCATAATCAAATGGAGAGATGAGAGAGATACAGCAAAGGGATAAAGGGGTAGAGGCAGGAGGCATGAGGTAGGCGGATGATGAGATCAGACGGGCAGGAGTAGTGGGCTGTGCTAGGAGACTTGTGGAAGGTGGAGTGTGGCTGCAGTCAGAACTGGGAGAGTGTTTAGTGTAAAGCAGAGAAACTTGTGCTTGAAGACCATGAGGAGCAAGTAAAGATTTAGGGCAGGGGCACACAGTGGGAAAGCACACTCCCTTGGCAGCTATGTGTAGAGTGGAGTGGAAAACTTCTGGGGACATCTAGGTGTGAGACGATAAGAGCCAGGATTGGGGAGGGGTGGTTTGGCAGTGGGAATGGGCTGTAGAAACAGACACCAGGGATGCTACAGAGGATTTAGTTGGATTCCATGATTGGGTCCATGTGAAAGGTAAAGCGAAAGGGGAGCTGGAGATGGCCCCAGCTCTGAACCTGAATGCACCGGGGAAGAATGGAAGATCGGAGCCCTACTTCAGGAAGCCCGGATGTTTGTGAACAAAGAGGAAGCCCCACCAGCAGAAAAGAAGAGATGAAAGATGCCGAGGGGTGGGGAAAACTGAAGAAATCCAATACTGAAAGAGTCAAAAAGAGAGGGGTTTGTTAAGGTAAATGGTCGACTTTGGAAAGCCAGAGGCCCATATTCTCTGAGCACAAAAGGAAGAAAGGTAGAGAACAGTCACCACAGGGTTGCTGAATTTGGTCTGTGATACCCATTTTCTGAGTTCTACTTCTTTACTTCAGTTTATGAAACTAGTAATGTGTTATTAAGATGAAGGAAGGGTGCTGGATTTCTCCACATATACTCCTACTTCTCATGTATGAAAAAGCAAGATTGCAGATCTGGTGCTTCCAAGGGAACTGGAAACATTATTTAACCCTATTTATTAAAAAAAGATGATGACATTTTCAGACACCTTGACTGCCTAGTTTTCCTTACATTCTAACTTGTAAAAAACACTTATAATTAAAACCAAATAGGTAAAGACAAATTTATTCTGGTGTCTATAAAAATTAAGTCCTAGGAAGGATGTTGGCTTATTTTAAGAAAAGCTGAATTATGATACAATTATAGAGATTACATACCACATTGAAAACTGTAGGAAATGCCATCCCTCCAATCACATTAGCATTCCCGACTACCAGGTATGGGTGGTGTTTGACCAAGGTGACTCCATTTCAGTTTTCTGTGTGTCCTCACATACTATTGACGCGCAGTATCCCCACCACCTCCTCATAGCCCCCTGAAACCTGGAATCTCGGCACACAGCTCTCAGCTCAGCCCCTCCTACGCTACTGTCATATAACTGAATCCCAATACCTATGATATATTTGAGGGGGTCTCTTTTTTTTAAGTGGTGTATTTCTTTCCATAGCTTTTTAGGCAGAGTTGTGAGTCATTTTTAGAAAACTCCCATCCTAAACTTTTCATTTCATTCCCAATTGCATCAACTTATTTTTGGAGGAACTGAAATAATAGGAATTCTCCTAATGACTTCCTTTAACACTTCTGGGGGAGACTTTAATAGATGGCCTATGGAACAAAGGCCACCCCACCCCATCTAGAGTCTTCAGAATGGGTATAATTTCTGAAGAAATAGTAAAGAGAAATATTTAAGCCACCTTTTCACCTGGTCGTGTTTCTGCAAACCAAATAGAAAACTACTTAATATGCTCAGATTTCAGTGTTGAGAGATGCTTAGACCACTGTTCTGTGACCAGTTATCTTTTATAATAAAGAAAATTGAATTTTCTTAGCAGCAGTGCTATTCTTTATTCTCTGAGACCATCAGCCAGTGTATGTTTATGGCAATAACATTCTGATTTTATTTAATTATGGGAGAAGTGCACATCTTGGAAAACACTGCTAAATGCCATCCTAGGGTTATGTCTACACTGTTTTGGCAGATAATAAGCCAGTACAAAATGATTGTAAACATACCTTGGCTGCAAAACATTTATTTTGTACTAAAAGGCAAAGATTTTGAAATTGAAACTTCTTGATTGGTGTCAGTGGCTCTGTTTTCACGCTGCCTTGTTTTTAATCGAGCTGGATCTTTTACAATAGACAATGAAAGACAAAAGGTAATTAAGAGTGTAATAGTATGGTACATTTTGGAGCAACTTACCCATTCCTTTGTACCAGTTAAAGAACATCTATTTCTGTGGTATTATTCTTATCTAGTACACATGATTAATTATTTTTTGCTGGTCATTTCACTGTCTTTTATAGCAGAACACATTAAAGAAATGAATCAATATTTAACATTTGTAGAAAGGAACACATTTTAAAATGTCTTTTGATTCGAAGAGGTAAAAACTTGTCACAACTCAGATTTATTATGTCTCTGTAGTCCCCCATAGCAACCCCGAGCCTATGGCACAATCTTACCTGAACTGAAAATGGCAATCTTCTTGAACCCAGGAACATAAAAAATAATCCCTCCACTGCACATTTTATCTCACCTCTTCAATATTCCTACTGAAATTTTTCTTTGTAATAATTTTGAAGAGGGTGATTTTTATATGTCTGTCCAATATGTGCATCCTTTAGAATCTCCAGTTTCAACATACTCATTTTCATTTTTCTTTTGGGGGTAAGTTACATTTCTTCCAGCTCATCACTGACAGGCCATTCTGACTACACAAAACAGTGAGAAACTTCAGTGAGGTTTCAGTTATCAAAGTAAAACTACAATATTAGTGATTAATTCTCACTGGTGCTCTTGGGAAGCATAAGTAAGGACAGTGTGAATGCTGGTCTAGGCCAAGCAATAGCGTGGTCCTAATTAGCATTGTTTTTTATAGACATGTAAGGTAACTTTCTTGGTATGAATCAGATTGCATTTTAGACTCAGAATTAATGAACCATTCAATTCAACACAATTATCTACGAAATGCCTTCTTTTTGAAAGGTACTAGGAGATATTCTTGGAGGAGAGTACAGAGGTGAACAGGATCCATTTTGTGCCCCCTGAGTTACAGTTATAAAAAATATGGTGCCTGAGGGAATAGACCGTAGATATCAAATATTTATGCCAGGCATTTGATTTAAAACATTAGCATTCTGACTTCTTGGAATACAGCCATGGGAATTCGATCTAGAAGGTGTCCTGCAGACATTTTACATCCTCACTCTTCAAGGAGTTTATTGTTCAATTTAAAATAATAATAAAAGAATAAATTGTCATTTACTAAGGCATATTCTATTTCAAGGCTTGATTAACAACCAACCCTCTATTAAGGGCAACTTGACTAATTAATAACAGACATTAATTCTGTGCGTCCCACAGTGCAGTTTTATTCACCTGAGTTCACACTGATTTATGCTTCTCTGTGTCCACTGTGTGCTTATCTGTATGCATGTCCATGCATGTGAACAGAATGTAGTTTGTATGCAGTTTCGTAAGCCCCACTAAAGTTAGTTGATAAATGCACTCAAGTAGATGAAAGTAGATGTTTGTACCCAGTAGTAGAACTGAGCTTAACTATATGTTTAATGAGACTAACTTCTTGAAAGGTAACTGATTTAAGATCTCCTGCATCTAATTTTGTTGTTTATGTTTTTTTCCCCAATTACAGAATCGTTCAACCGTAGAATGAAAAAATCAAAGCAAAGTACTTAGTGTACCAGGGCCGTGACGTGCCACCAATGATATCCATAAGACTGATTCTACTACTGTCAGAAGCTAAGATTTATTCTATATGGCACAAGGCTACAGAGGGATGGTTGTCAGAATACATTTATTCTTGCTGTGAACTAGGCACTATTTTAAGTGCTGTACATGTCCAACTCATTGAACCTCACAGTATTCCTAAGAGAAATACTATTAACATCCGTGTTTTATAGATGGGGAAACTAAGGCACAGAAACGTTTATAGAAAATTAGCAAATCAGAGGCAGAGCCAGTCTCAGTCCTAGACAGTCTGGCTCCAGCATCCCTCCCTTTTGGAATAGCTTCTCGATATAGAATTTGCTCACATCTAAGAGTGATGGCATCTTCTAAGAGTTACTACATCCATAGCTGTTCCCAAGCTGTTTATGTGGAAATATAGACTGTTAATTCCTAGAGGCTTTTGAGAATTCTAATAAAATGTTTGATCTCACAGAAAAGAAGGTAAAAACTGGGTGCTCTCCCAGAGTCTGTTTGCCCTGGAAGACAGTTCATTTCCCTGGTGGCTGTAGACTGCCTTTTCTGGGTGCCTATGTCCCCTTATACCCAGCTGGGTCCAGCCAGTGGGAGACTCCGGTGGGAAAATATGGAATGGGGGGAAGAGAATGGCCAGGATGTGCAGGGAAGGGGTGAGGAGGGGTGGGGGCAAAGCAAAGGTAACATCTCTTCTACGTGTTGAGCTCCTCCAGTTAGGCCCACCATGGTTCTGTCTTCCTCTGGAGGCCTTCCCCCATTTATTCCTGTTGTTGCTAATCTCTGGATTGCCTCACCAACCTCCTATTTGGGTGTCTCAGTTCTTTATTACCTGGGTAACCAACCTGTTCCCTGCATTAAATTCCTCCTGCTGGATATGCTTTAAGTTGTTTCTGTTTGCCTAGTTAGACTCTGACTGGAATACAAGCCATTTTCATTTTATATTTAGGATGGTTATAAAATTGGCCGAGAATGCTGTTGGCATACTGTGTCCAGATTTTAGCAAGACTTTTGACAGATAATCTTACCATGTCCTTGTGAACAAAACAGGGGTAATTTAGATTGGATTATAAAACATTCTTAGATTGCTGAAGTTTATTAATGTTCAGATCAACCTGATGAAAGGGCTCTAAAAGTCTGCCAGAAGGCTCTGTCCTTAGCCATGTTCTAGTCAACTTACCACAGATTTGGATGAAGACATAAAATGCAACTTAATCAAATGTGTCCATAACAGAGCTGGAAGGTAATGTAATTCAGAGTTGGAAAGGATAAACTTTATAAGGAAAAACGGAAAATCTCACAACTATATACAAGAAATAAATTATAAAAACATAGAATGGGAGAGACCAAGCTTCCCAGCTAATTAGGTGGGTAAAGAAATCCAAGATTGTTATTGACCACAAGCCCAATACAAGCCAGAAGTATGACTTGGTTTTTGTTTTGTTTTGTTTTGTTTTTAAAGTGGCTGGGGGGAGATCCATCTTTGGGCCCCATTAGAAGATAAGTATGTTCCTATCATCTGACAAGTATGCAGTTCTACTTCTCATGTAGAGCATTATGGGAAAGCTAGGAACTTACTCTAAGGAAGATATTGCTAAATCCATGTTCCCTGACCATTGTAAAGCTTTATGTGTAAAGTGTTGTGTCTGCACACATTTATTCACTTTTGTATCACAGCAACCCAGTGGAGCATGTCCTGTTACCCCGTTTCTCAGCCTTTATTTCCTCATATGGATTCAAGTCAAAGTTACATAGCCCACAGTGCTCTAGCCTTAGGCAAGCACTGTGGTACCTCCTCCTGAACCCAACTTACTTCCCAAAAGCCCAGTTCTTGGTTCAGGACACCGTACTGCATTTAGGTAAGAGGGGCCCAACTTTTGAAAGGTTGGAAAGCCTTACATGTTAAGGGAACTGGGACATTATACCAGGAGAAGAGACTTACATCTGTCTCCTAAGATTTGAGAGTCTGTCATATGAGAGAAAGCAGAATTCTTTATGTGACTTCAGAGAACAACTAGTATGATGGAGTGGTAGTTTTTTCCTCAAATTTTAAATATTTCAGAGAGAACCACCCTCTAATACGGTCAGTGTCTTTGTGCAGAAAGTTGGATAATTAAGTCTCAAGAATATTGTAGTAAAGTGAATTTCTACATGGGGAAGAATGTTAAATTAGATTACCTAATATGACACCCAGCTCTGAGTCTGATTTGTGTTTATTTGGGTTTTTGGTTAGTGAGATTTATGATTTGTAGTTTTTGACTCGGAGTTATTTGTTTTATTTTTATAGTTTCACTTCTAGCAATATAATTGTTTTTCTTATAATTTAGGATTAACATACTCTATTTGTGGGAGAAAAAAACTTTTAAGAGCCCGAAACAAGGAAGTAAAGCATGACTAGTGCCTGGTGTAATTACCTCCACAAGAAATATTATGCTATTTCCTGGAATATGTCCCCAGAGTGAATGTCTGCATTTGTTCCATTTCATTCCTAGCTGTGGAATCCTATCAGGGGTGATGAGGAGAATCATTTTGAAATATATTGAAGCAGAGAATGGAGTTTGCAAAGTATTATTAGGTTTGCTCAGATGAACCTATGCAAATACAAACTGTTGGCATGCCACTATAAAACCCAGTGCCTCTATGGGACATGGCTCCTGCAGGGACTTATTAAAGGTCGCCAGAGTGACAGTGGCTGAAAAACCGTAAAATTTACCTTGAGGATGCCTTTCCAGTCTTCTTTCCAGAACTAGTATTGTCTCTGCCCCCATGTAAGATAGTTCTTCATGAAGGGCTAGGATAATCGAGAAAGGAAAATAAAAATCATTTCAAAATCAATGAAAAAACAGCACATTGTCCAACGAGAATAAAATATGCAGGGAGAATTAAATGTGTCAGTGTGTCAGAATTAAAATAACATTTTTGCTTTGAACTTACTTCTGGTAAGTTTTCGCTAAAGGGGAGTTCTCAGTCTTCGTAACTACTTGCTAAGGTCTAAAAGTTAACTTACGTGATTTCCCAAAAAAGATAGTTCCATTGTGAATCCATACTATTTCAGATCTTCCCTGTAAAAAAATCTGAAGATTGTCATGTTCATTTTTTTTTAACGTGCGTGATCTGCCTCCTCTCACCCTTCTGCAATTTCTTCTCAGGCTTATCAATTATAATTCTCACAGAAAGATTTGAGATGCGTTGAAAATACTAAGGGGAAAAATGAAGTAAAAGAGGATCTCCTATTTAACTGAATGGCTTATCTATTTAAAAAATGAGTTTTAGGGGCGCCTCGGTGACTGTCAGTTTGGCGTCTGACTCTTTTGGCTCAGATCTGATCCCAGGGTTGTGGGGTCAAGCCTCATGTCAAGCTCCACACTGAGCATGGAGCCTGCTTAAGATTCTCAGTCCCTCTGTCTCTCCCTCTCTCTCCCCCTCTCTCTTTGCCCCTTTCCCCTGCTCGCACTCTCTCTCTCTCTCAAATTTAATTTAAAACAATTTTTTAAATGAGTTTTATATACATTAACATTTCTGACAATTTTCCATTTGACACAATGGTAAAATTTTTTTAAAGAATCAGTTTCCTAACTCTTATGCTTGATTTGGGGGCTCAGCAAAACCCAGTACTCTTTTTCCTCTAAGCTGCTAATACAAAATTGGTAAAATGAATAATGGGAAGAACTCCTGTTCTGCCCTTGGCCTGATCAGCATCGTCAGCCTCATGATGAATCCTCAGAGGCAGAGAGGGGAACTTATTGATCTTTGTATTCTTTTGTTTTTTGGTTACATAAATCAAGGCATTTATTATAGGCCGGCAGTGTTTCAGATGGTGGAGCTTCCGCTGCTGGTCTTTCATCTCCTTCAGGCATCTGGAGGTAGACCTTCCTGTGGTGGCAGAAGGGGTGCTGTAGGTCCAGGCACATCAACTGCCGTTTTCATGCCTGAACCACAGTGCCAGATCTCCACAGCTCCTCTTTTCATCTTGATTTTGCCACAGAAGGAGCAAGTGTACTCAGCATGCTGGCTAATTTCAATGTTCTTTACCATTTTCCTGAGAGAAGCAACAATAACAGGTCCCATATTGACCGATCATTCCAGCCTTCTTGATGCATTTAACCATGTCCTCCCAAACTAAGTCTGAGCCCAGAGAATGGTCTTTGTATCTTTAGGGTCCTCCCATGGGGCCTGGCGCTTGGGAGCATTTCAGGGAATGTTTATGAATGAAAGTCCATGTATTGAAAATGAATTTTACAAAAGCTGCAATTTCCCCTTTCAGAAAATAGCTTTAGATTGAATTTTCGAGGTACCTGGGAACTGGAGAGGAAGATGGCAAGTGTTTCCTATAAGGTCCTATGTGTGAAATTTGGGGAGTTTTAAAACATAACCAGATTGCTGCCAGATGTGTTTTAGTATTCAGAATTTTTCAGATTTTAGAAAAATGATATAGTATATGCATCTTATGCTATGCAGTTAATTCCCACAGGGCATAATGCAAATGCATGAAGATGCTGCTAGCGAAAGCATATGAATAGTCATGTTAAATGTGAATTAAGATGTTAAGTAATTTCACATTAGTTCTGGTCAGAATTTTTAGGCGTGTAAGTTCAGATTAGATCAAGTCTGCTATCAAATGAGTTTAAAACAAAAAACACCATCACTTAGTTTTCACCACTTTTATGATCTTCAGGTTATCTGTCAGCATCTGAGGCCTGTAACGTTTTTGTTTTTGTTTTTGTTTTCATTAACCAGAATCCTCTGTAGTTATTTAATGAATCATCTTCTCATTTCTAACTTCAACTGGGTAGGTACAAAATGTTGCTCTTTTTCTCGTTTCCCCAAGAAAAAAGAAAAGGTAAACATCTAAACATTTGGGGGATTATTTAGTCAGTATTGGCATCAGTATATCATCTCACTTAAACCTCACAGAATCCTCTGAGACAATCATTCTTGCCATCCTTTTTATTTTACAAAGACAGCTGAGGAGTGAACAGTTGAAATGTCTCATTTTAGGCCACAGAGTTAGCAAGTAGCAAAACTAAGACTCAAGCTCAGGTCTTTCAACTCTAGAACCCATCTTCTTTCTACCAAATCATGTTTTCATAGAAAAAGCTTCGGATGAAGCTGGAAAATGAGAATTTGAGTACATGCTTATCTAAAATGTAATGAATATATTATAATGCCTACAGCCTTTTTAAAATTTGAGTTATTGAAATTAGTTTGGCAGAAGTGGGCTGATTATTGTAAAGTTTGCTTTGATTACTTTAAAGAGGGATAGACTTTTAAAGTTTAAGCTAATTTCAAGTGTATTTCAAAAAAATTATTATTTTGTCATTCTCCCATTTTTGTTTGAACCGTTTAGATGTGTCTGGCATCAGAGGGGGTTAAAATGGAGGAATCAAAGCTAATGAAGGCAAAAGAATCAGATGGTGGAAGAATTAAAGAATTGGAGAAGGGAAAGGAACAAAGAGAAATAAAAATGGAGAAAACAGATGAAGCCAGGTCACAGAAGGAAGCAGAATTTGAAAAATCAGCTAAGGAAAATGTAAGAGATTCTAAGGAACTAAGAAATTTTGAGGAGCTACGAATGGATGATACAATGGATATAAAAGTGGAAGATCCCAAAGAAATTAAAAAGGAAGAACTAGAAGAAGATCAAAAATGTAGTCACTTCCCTGATTTTTCTTATTCTGCCAGTAGCAAGATAATAATAAGCGATGTTCCCAGCAGAAAGGATCATATGTGCCATCCTCATGGAATTATGATCATTGAGGATCCCACAGCATTAAACAAACCAGAGAAACTAAAAAAGAAAAAGAAGAAAAGCAAAATGGATCGACATGGAAATGATAAATCCACACCCAAGAAGACTTGCAAAAAGAGGCAGTCTTCAGAGTCTGACATTGAGAGTGTTATATACACCATTGAAGCCGTTGCAAAGGGAGACTGGGGCATCGAGAAACTTGGAGAAACCCCTCGCAAGAAGGTCCGCACATCTTCAAGTGGCAAGGGAAGCATTTTGGATGCCAAGCCACCAAAGAAAAAAGTGAAATCAAGAGAGAAAAAAATGTCAAAGGAGAAATCCTCAGACACCACCAAAGAGTCAAGACCTCCAGATTTCATTAATATTTCTGCCAGCAAGAACATTTCTGGTGAGGTGCCAGAGGGTATAAAAGCAGAACCATTGACCCCCACGGAGGATGCATTACCACCGAGCCTATCTGGACAGGCCAAGCCTGAGGAAAGTGACTGTCACAGAAAAATAGAGACTTGTGGCTCCCGGAAATCTGAGAGGTCTTGCAAAGGTGCTCTTTATAAAACCCTGGTGTCTGAAGGCATGCTCACCTCTCTGCGAGCTAATGTTGACAGAGGTAAGTAACTCCCACAAAAGTGAAAAGAATATGGAAACGTAGCAAATGCCTCCTTTAGACTCATTGAGAAGAGCCACCATAAAGAACAATGTGGCATCAGAACAATATATTTGTACAGTTCTTTATGGTTTATAGACACATGTGTCATTTTACCTACATGTTTTCTAGCACCATAGAGCAGATCTTATATTCATTTTGTAGGTAGTTCTCAGGATATGTGTTCAAATAATTCAAACTTTTTTTTTTTAACCTGGTATGGGCTGGCTTCTTGTTTTGAAAGATAAGCACTACATGTTTAAAGTTCTTATGGCTTTTAAAACTGAAGGAAAGAATTTCCTGAATCAAGCAAATCTGTTGGGCAGAATGTTGATCTGTAGGCTCCAAAAGCAAATAATCTGTCTAGCCCTCTCCGTAGGTATTCAAAACTATAGTTGAAGGGAAGGCCTCTTTAAAACATAAAACCAGTTAATGTGTATACCTTTATTTCACAGAGTGTTTTATATAAATTCATCTGTTTTAAAATACAGCATCTGGCTAGGGGACTACCTCTTGCCAAGCTAAATTCCAATTTAGAGATGTCTGAGAAAATGGGTCTAACAAGCCCTGAATGAAGATCCTTGGGAGTACAGGGATATCATTCCAGTAAATCTGAGGGAAATTCACATTAATAGTGCCCACCAGCAAAGGCTTCTACACCTTAGTCTGATTCTCTAATGGGAAAGGTGATAGTAGTTAGTCTGTCTCTTGAGTCACACAGTATGCACAGTACCTGTTGAGTTGTGATAGGAAGACTTATCCCATAGCTGTATACTTTTTTTTGCATGCTGTATTATTAAGGGTGGTCCATCACGAATCGCTTAGAGGACACCAAAACTGAAATAGTTACAAATAGCATCATGCAGACGATACCTAAGGGGTCAACAATTCACTTGTGAAGCAACCTCATCCCAATATACCAAGCACATTCTGTCTCTCAAATTCCCTTAGGGAAACGAAGCTCAGGAAAAGGAAACTCCTCTGACCATGAAGGGTGTTGGAATGAAGAAAGCTGGACGTTTAATCAGAGTGGGACCAGTGGGAGCAAGAAGTTCAAGAAGACCAAGCCAAAGGAAGATTCTCTCCTTGGGTAAGTGTCTGTGAGCACAGTCAGCACACTGCATAGACACCAAATGTGGTAGGTTTTCCAAGGTAAACCTAATTCACTAACTGCTTCTTCTGGAGTATTCATTCATTCTGCACTTATTACAGTCTTAGCAAGCGAGAGCACAGAATCTCCGCATACCACAGGGTTCCTGCTGTTAACGCGGTTGTGTGAGTGACCGTGCCATCTGCATTTCAGGTATAGTACATAGTATGTAGATTTGAGATGTAGGCTTCAGTTTGAATTGAGGCCCACCATGTATTAGTGCTATGACATCGTAAATCCTTTAATATTGCCAGGACGCATTTTTCCATCTAAGGTTTACAATGGATATTATGTAAGCATGTTTAAGCGTAAACATGTCTATGTAAGCATTTTGCCATTTTGCTTGCCATATATACTTTATTTAATATTTCTAAAGGTTATGCACATGTATTTATAAAATAATAATGACAGCTCAAAAGGGTAAGGTAAATAAAATTATCCTTCGACCTCTATCTAACCATTTGTGTCGAAACCATGTTCTGTTGCTCTAAGATAAAAATGTTAGATTGACTCTGCTGCAGAGAATAGTCAGTTATTAATTATGTGTTGAAATGCAGTATCAAGCAATAGCATGTACATCGAGATAAAATCATTAAGAATTACTTCATTTTTAGTGTTATTCCAAAGACTCTTAATACCAATCTTAATATACAGGAAGGTATCTGCATATTCAGTTAAACTGTTAAAAATCCTTTGAGATTTCTTATTAGCCCAATTTGAAAAGAATATATTGAATGGAAATAAGTACATTTTTACATTTTCCATATTTTTTCATAAGTGTGTTTAAAGGTATGCAGATTTCATGGATCGGAAGTATTTGGTTTATTCATAAGTATTTGCATTTCTGTTAGTGGAACAATATGTTTTTTCCTTAGAAGTTACAATGCTTTAAAATCTGGTAATTTTAAGGCTCCAGGTCATCAGAAATGGGAGATTGGAAATTATTTATCTTGTTAAATTCCTCAAGATGATTTACTCAGATGATATTTTTTTTAATTTTATGTATTTCTTTTCTAATACTTTATAAGTCCAAAGTAGTTCAAATTAGTTTTGCTTACAAACTCAACTTATAAATAATAACATAAAAATTCTCATACTCATCATTGTCAAATGATATTTTCAAATGCAGAATTTCCTTAAAAAGTGACCACTGAGTGTCAGGACCAATGCTCTGTATCTTCTAGAACTACTAGTGCCCTGTGGGTCTGCTCACTGAGAGAGGAGCAGGTCTCGCGCAGACAGTATGGGGTCCTGGGGAAATAAAGCAGAAATTAAGACTCTCAGCAGAGAGGTCTCTGATGCTTCCATTAGAAACTGCTGAGAGCCGTGAGAGAGGTGTTTTTACCAATCTTCTTTAGGAACAAGAAAAGTGAAACAATATTTTGAAAGTCTATCTCTGAAAAGAGATTGGTGTATGGGTTGTTTTTGTTTTAATAATTTCTAAGGAAGGCACATGTATGTAACTGGGAGTGTGGTTTTCCTATAGGCTTAAATCTCTGGTCTTGAACCTCTGGTCTTTCCTGTCCCCCACCGACCCCCCACTCCCACCCCCGCCGACATACGTAGGCCTTTCAGAATTAGACTATCTGGGTCTGCTTTGTTTGGAATATACCAACACAGCGGATGAGCAGTATGAGATGCCAGTTCCTATCAGTCTTCTCTGAGATTTCTAAATAGGCATTTTAACCCCTTTTATCACAGAAAATATGCTATTTGTTGCCAAGAAAAATTCACTTAGTATTGGCAGTTCTAATCTTACAGATCTCCCCCACAAAAAAAAACATGGATGATTATTATAGTTGAAAAAAGACAAGGAAAAAAAAGTCCCAAGGGACCTTACGAGTTATAAGTCGCATTTTCATGATTTTCTTTTGATTTTTTTCAGATTATCTGAAAAAGTTATATTATAGGTAGCTTTCTGATAGTATCTGATTACTATCTGATTTTTCCATTAGTTACAAATGTTTTTTAACTGGATAGAAAAGGTGATTTTATTAATGAAGCAGTATCACCCCCACCACCCTCCCTGCTTTTTATTTTTTTAATATTTATTTATTTTTGATAGAGAGAAGGTGAAGAGGGGCAGAGAGAGGGAAACAGGATCTAAAGCAGGCTCTGTACTGTCAGCACGGAGACTGACATGGAGCTCAAACCCATGAACTGCGAGATCACAACCTGAGCCGAAATCAGCGCTTAGCTGCCTGAGCCACCCAGGCGCCCACCTTCCCTGCTTTGATAGAACTAATTAATGGCCTTTTTCCATTGACCATTCTTTGGTTATCGGACTGTCTTGTCTCTGTTCCCCAACTTGTGTATATTCCTCCAAACAGAATAGTTTTAGGTGGACACACCTCAAGTACATCCTGTAGGTAGCAGCCTAACACATTAGCTGTTAGCTTCTTGTGAGTTGACTCAAAGCTGCCCTCTCCCCAGAAGGCTTTCCATTCTCCATCCGGCACGCGCCACCATTCTGCTGCAGCTTCTCCCATCTGTTTGGGTTTCATCTTAGTTAAAAAGTCTCAGTAAGTGGAAGTCAGAAGCCAGCCAGTGATCCAGCAGGCATGCTGCCATTGCTGCGTGGGGGCCTTCGAGACCATCAGAAGCAGCCCAAGGATTTCCCAACTTTGCTGGTGCCGTTTCTGCAGTCGTTCCTGGTTTGCGTGAAAGTGGTGCTGCCTGTCTGCCAGTGTGTTCATTGAAAACTGGCTTTCCTTGTCGTTGAGTGGTTTAACGCCATCCTGGTCAACTCTCCAGAATTTGTTTTTATGATCCTCAGAATTTTTGTGTTTTCTTTGTGTGTAGAGATGTTTTAAGCAAGTACTAGTCAGTAAATATGTTTTTAAAAAATAAATCTTATAAAATCGCTGATGGTGATACCCCATCACCAATAAACTTGCCTACACACACACAAATCTTTACAATGAGAAACTTGTGTGGATGGAATATGCTTTGTGTTGAACTTAGTGGAAAATGTCCATGCCAATGGAGAGAACTTCAAAAATATTCTTATATTTTAAATAATATCTCTGCTTTTCTAAGGTAACAAACAAGGCAACCTTTCTTGTGAGTTGACTGAAAAAAACTGTGCTGGTAAATCTTTTCAAGCATTTCTGAAAAGATGTTTTTTTTGTCCTGCCACAGAGTTTATCAACAGTGCCCTAATTATCAGGGACCCTGTTTTTAAAATGGAGTATCTTAAAATAGGTCTCATATAATTGTCTGTTTAAATATTTATGTCACGTGCTGATTGATTCCATCCCCCCTCTCTTATTAGCTCAGCAAAGCTGGATGAAGAATTTGAAAAGAAATTCAACAGCCTCCCTCAATACAGTCCTGTTACATTTGACCGGAAATGTGTACCTGTCCCAAGAAAAAAGAAGAAGACTGGAAACATGGCCTCGGAACCGACTAAAACCAGCAAAGGTTAGATGTGTGCTCTACAGTGCTCTACAGATGTGTCCTCCTACGGTGTGGTCAGCATCTCAGCCCTCTTCTAAGCTTCTGCAACTCCCTTTAGATACGTAACTGGATTTAGACTGAGGCAGTGAGGCAGCTGCCATTAGAATTTTAGCTTGCTTTCCAGGGTTGTTTTGGCTCCCACCTCACTTCTCTCTCCCTTCTTTCTCTCCTTATCCTCCTCAGCCTCTCTTCTTTGACATCCCAGCCCGAGCATTTGCCCTTAAATATGTCATTTTTTTTGAAAATGTTACACATGGTCTTTGACTTTCTGCTCTTCAGAATTCTAACCTGGAGATGTTAAGCTTTTCTTGAGCAGAAACTGTTGGCCGAGCCTCACCCTTCTACTCACTCTATCTGACAAGTTGAACTCTGGGACTATGAAATTGTTCTATTTGCGTAGTAAGAAGACTCCATTCTTTACTGGCAGTATGAACCAAATGAAAATAATGCTCTGGCAATACCTTTAAATTGGTTTTATTAAGTTTAGAAAAATGCTATTTAGCATATTCGTTTTGAAGAATATCACCATCTTCCCTTGTACATAAGGGGAGCTTTTATATTATCAGCATGACTTGGGTGGATCTCAGCATTCATCAAGGGCAACACTGTAGTTCAAAGAACGGTGGTAAAGAGTGTGAAGACCACTTTTACATGTGGGGCAGGGACTGGGATTCTAAACATAGTAACCTGCTCAGGACATTTCAAGCACAATTAAGGACTGTCCTACCCAAAATGACAGCATTGCTTTTATTGAGAAACTTGTCTTCTGATTTTACTCCAGTCTAAAAACTGGTGGGAAAAATGTATCTCTAGTTTTCCATACAGATGTGAAAGACGTCATCCATTTAGTCACTTCCTGTAAGAACAGTGAATGGAGAAATGAAGAACTGGTGTGGCTGAGTTTTTGTTGCTTGTAGGATCTGATGGAAGAGTTGATGTAATTTACCCTGTACAAGTGGCTGCCTCCTGCCTGTTCCATGTCAGATCAGATACTTTCCCTTTTTGTGTGCATTTTAGATGGATGGATGGATAGATACAAGATGATACATATCTTCACATGAATCTTGCTAAATTCTAGCATTCGTGGATAATCAGCGATAAATATTAATGAGCAGATACAATTGCATGGATTTAGAGGGACGATATAAGGTCTAGGAAAAATTATGGTTTCTTTGAAGAAATTTAAATTTTCTCCCTCTAGACCTAAAACCTTCTTTGGACACCACAGTTGACACAACTGAGGACAGTCACTTTGTGATCTGTATCTCAAGATAGATCTGTATGGCTGAAGAAAATTCTTCCTTCGTGATTAAAGGTGGAGAGGAACATAAAAGTGATTTCAGAATTAGCTTGGTTTTCCTCTGTGGTCAATAAAAACAAGTCTAGTGAATAAAGAACTAAAAAAGAAATGTTGCTTCACCAAGTTTGCTCATCTGGGAAAAGAAAGTAGGGTTATATCGAGATCTTCCAAGATAAGTAGGAAAGAAATAAAATAGCCTTGTTGACAGGTAGGTAGCTGAACACTGTAATGGATTACCAATGAAATGACAATCTTTGTGCCCTAGGGATATCTAGGAATAGGCAAAGTAGTCCATGAGCCCAAAGATGCCAGGTATCATGAGCTCCCATAATTCTTGGATGTAAAGTTACTGATAAATACCTGACAAGCCAATAAAGTGGAACTTAATTGATTGATGCACAGGATGTATTCTCTTCCTCCACTCCTGGTAGTTGGAGACATTCATTTTCGAGCCCTGAAGCTGGCCAAATTATCTATCAGGGAATGTAACAATAGATTTATTTTTGTAAAGCTATAAAACCCTGAGTTAGGATCTATTTTCATGAGACCTTCTCTTGGGTCTTAGTTATCTGTTATATGTTTTTCCTCTCCCAGCTGAGATTAACAGTATTTCTTTTGATGTGAAATAGGTTTTTGGAGCTTTGGATTATACTTCATACAATATCATCTTAACGCTTCTGTTATGCCTCTCAAGCCCAAAGTCACTGGTTCTTACAGTGTATCAGTAATTACGTGGGTAGGAAGTCTTTCAAGACTTTAGATTTTGCTCTGCATTCTGACTCATGGAGCAAAATGCAGTTAAAATAAAACAGACACTAAATGATATATTCTCTATTTAGCAAACTAAAGAAATAGTATTTGTAACTAATTGTAATTTGGCATTAGCACCACCAGTGCACTGTCCCACAAGTTATTAATGAAATTATCATACCAGCTGTGCTGTAATTGCCTGATCTTTAGAGGATAGAGAAGATTGTTTTCTTAGACTCTAGACTCTTTGCATCTGTGCATAATGAATTGTTCAAAGCAAAAACTGTGTATGAAATCATTAGTTTATTAGCAAAAGAGCATGTGTCCATAGGAAACCTCATTTCTTCTTCAGCAGTTTAGTATTTTGCCTTTATTTTCTTATGTGTTTATCATTCAACATTTATTATATTTTTTTCCTGCCTTATACTGGGTATGTTTTTTAGCTACTCAAGGTTATGTAAAATATATAGAATTTTTCTGAACTGTAGTATCTAGAGGAAATGGTTATGTATGTATGCATTTATACAGTCACATATCTCAACAACATAGTATCTGCATGGGTTTATGATTCTGTTTTCCCAGTTGTCTCCTTATTTATATCTGCATTTCCAAAGACTCTCTTTCCCTTGTCCATTGTCCCCTCCGCTATCTTTGCCCTATCCCTCATGTCTGTATACTGGGTCTTGTCAGAAACTCTACAACAGAAACTCTACAACTCTACGACTCTACAAGTAGGTAACTTGGTTAAGTGTCCAACTCTTGATTTCAGCTCAGTTCATGATCTCGCAGTGAGATTGAGCCCCGAGTCAGGCTCTGCACTGACAACATGGGGCCTGCTTGTGATTCTCTCTCTCCCTCCCTCTCTGCCCCTCCCCTGCTTGTGTGTGTGTGTGTGTGCGCGCGCGTGCGTGCATGCGCACTCTCTCAAAATAAATAAACATAAACTTTAAAAAAGAAAACTAGGACAAAAAGGGTGAGCATAACTAAATGATACCTTCCTCTGACTGGGCTCAGGCTATATTATAGTAGGCAGAGCACAACGACTTAGGAAAAGATTTTCCCTTGCTTCTAAGAACAAATTACCCAGTAAGTTGTAATGCATCTAACTGGTACAGTTCAGTTCAGGCAGCCCAGGCCTATAGTGTTTTCTGGTTTATCTCCCTTAGTTACTTGTATATATTCAAATAAAAGCTTTAAATTATAAGTCTAAACTTAATTGTAACTTAAGGGATAGGTTTTGACACATTATTTTAAGTATATTGTTAATTTATGAAGCACTTTTTACAAAAGTATCAGAAGTCAGAGTGCTGTACAGAATAGTAATTTTCAGACAAAGTCGGGTCATGAAGAAAACGTTAATTGAGTTGAACTTAGAGTGTTTAAGTTATGCCCCAGCTTGACCCTTGACTTCACTTTTCCCCTGTATATCTTCAATCTTCCCACATTGTTCCTTAGCCCATTATCACACATGCTGTTGATCCTCATATTTTAAAATTGGAATTCCAAATGATTAAAGATTTTCAATTTTAAAAAATCACAATGATAATAAACGACTCAGGTTTATAAAATTAAAGGTTGAGGACAGAATCCCCCATTTGGGATTGAGCCAAACTGAGGCTACATTCAGTGTTACCGCACCTAGTGCTGATGTCAGCCAGCCCAGCCCTTCCTATCAAGAAGTTATAGCTTCCAGGTTGGGCAGAACTCTGTATTTTGCCCTGTTAACCGAGAGTCTTCATTGCCACCAGATGTTTTCAGGAACATGGGGATAGCACATTTGCAGATGTAAAAGGTATACCTAATATAATCCTGAGTTCCTTCACAAGGCATGCATGTCTGGCTCGATGAGGTAGCTTCTTCCCCTCGTTGAATCCTAACTTGACTGTGGCTGGCTCACCCAGACTTCCTCAAGTCAGCAGATCCACATGCCCAGTAGCTGGGAGCACTTAGCTGTAAATTATCACAAAGGAATTTATTGTTTCATTGTGTCTATTACAAAAATGATAGCCAATTTTAGAATAAAACTTCTGCTTTTTTTATAGCTTAGAAACATGAAACCATTGAACCTGGGCATAAGTCACCACCATTTGAGTTATGCATAACATTTGTTCCCTATGACAGTTTTTAAAAAGCAAGGTTTACTAAATCACCTTACCTGCTGACCTTAAAAATTTATTGTAACAGGCTAATACTGAACTGGCTCCTGTGTCACTACAGCTCTTTACCCCCCCAAAGTGTCCTGTGTCACTACAGCTCCTTAACCATGAACAACATTAATGTTTTGGAAAGGTTATTTATTGTTAATGTCTCTGTGGCACTGCTCTTATCCTCTCAGGCGGAGGTTTTCTGTTGTCTACCCAGCTATGAAGTTAGGTGCCAAGGAGATGGATTTTGTCAAATTACAGGCCATCCTGCCTAAAAACTTCAGTGGAGTCCTAAGCTAGTTTATATGCCAGCAAGAAGTGATTTTTGTCATAAGGAAGTAGAAGCTGATTCAAACGCTCCTTCAAGAAATTTGGTTTGGCGATGTGGGAGAGAAATGGAATCAGAACTTGAGGTGGTAGTTTAGTGAAAGACTGTTGAAGGTTTTTTTTGAGTAATCTCTTCCCCCAACATGGGGCTTAAACTCACAACCCCAAGATCAAGAGTTGCATGCTTTACCAGTGGAGCCGGCCAGCACCCCCCATTGGCAATTTTTTTGGTTTCTGAACAATGGCTTCTGAAATTCTCTTCCCCGCTTTTCACTTCCTACCTTATTTTCCTTCCATGTATGTTTCTGCATTAATATAATTAACTGAGGGGGAAAATGGTAATAAATTTCCTTATTTTTGCTGTTTATTACAAATTTTGGCTTTCTTTCCTTTAGACAAAATACCACACATATGTACGTGGTGAGCAGAAATTGTTCACTTCTTGGCTCTGAAATTGCTGCTTCCCAGTGACTGCAATTATATCTTCTGTATTACTCCCTTCAAGTTTGTCACTTTCTTTTTTATATGAAATTGTCATTTACTTAGTTTTATTTTATAGCTATAGTTTGGGGGATGGCTAGGAGCAAGGAAGTTTAAAAATAAAAGTTTACAGAAGCTCCTCTATGTACCAAATCACTCTGGATGTTCTTTTCTCATGTTAAAATTGACAACTGCTATCTTTAGTTCTATCCTTAAATTGTACTTTTTAGATTTCTCTGAGTATGGTTGGGTCTGAAAATATGTATCCTTTTCTTCTTCCCTAACTCATTCCATCCCTCCTTATGGTCCTAGGAGGTCTCAGAATTGTTCTTCTGCATTCTTCCACTTCTGTTTTTTGTGATTACCTGTGTATCATTCAGGGCACCAGGCTGAAGTTTCCTAGGTTGTAGAAAATATGTAAAGCAGTGATTGCAAATGGATTATAGAGAATACCTGTAATATTAGTGTAGTACATACACATGATATATATTTTTTATATTTGTTAAATTTATTTTCTTTCCCTTCTTGCTCACTTTTTCCCAAAAAAAAGTCAACAAGACATTTTCTATTTCTATTTCAAACCACCACCGGCTAACTCAGAAGTATTTGCTTGTGGTTATTTAAAAAGGATGGCTTGGTGTAGTCATCAGAAAATGCACAACTTTCTGTTATCAGTAACAATAGCAACAACTGTCATTTCTTGAGCTTTTACTTTGTGCCAGCCAGTGGTTTAAGAACTTTGTTCATGTAACAAGTATTATTCAGAACCAGTCATATGCTAAACACCATTCTGGCATGTAGAATATATCTGCGAATGAAAACAAAGGATTGTGCTGCCATAGTGGTTCCTTATGGCAGGGGTACCAGGTAGTAAACAAGCATAAACAAAAAACAAAGCATATAATGTGTTAGAAGGTGAGACATGCTGTGGGGGGTGGGGGGGGGAGGAAGAGTAGGTTTGATAGAACAACTAGGCGAAAGATCAACGAGGAAAGAGAAGACTTGAACAGGTAACATTAACTAGTCCTAAAAAAAAGTACAGGTATACCTCGTTTTATTGCATTTAGCAGATACTGTGTTGTGTTACAAACTGAAGGTTTGGGTCAACCCTGTGTCAAATATATTAGCATTCTAACATTTACTTACTTGATGTCTCTGTGTCACACTGGTGATCTGTGATCAGTGATTACAACTCAGATAATAGTTAACATTTTTTAGCAATAAGATACCCTTTTATTAAGATACGTGCTTTTTTGTAGACCTAATGTAATTGCACACTTAATAGACTATGGTGTAGTATAAATGCAGCTTTTATATGCATTGGAAACCAAAACATTAATTTGATTCACTTTATTGCGATGTTTGCTTTATTGCGGTGGCCTGGAACCAAGCCTGCAATATCTCCAAGCTGTGCCTCTATATAAAACACTCCACCCATCAATAGTAGAATATATATTCTTCTGCAGTGAACATGGGAACAGTCTCTAGAATGCACCATATACTAGGCCTTAAAACAAACCAATAAATTTAAAAGGATTGAAGTAATCAAATTAACGTGTTCAGACCACAGTGGAATGAAATTAAATGTCAACAGCAGGAAATATTTGGGAAACTCACGAATATGTAGCAATTAAACAATACAGTCTAAATAACTCAATAAGTCTAAATAAATAATTAATAATTCAAAGAAGAAATTCATAAGGAAATCAGAAAATACTTTGAGATGAATAAAAATGAAAAAACAACATGCCACAATTTATGGGCTACAGCTAAAGCAATGCTTTAGAGGGAAGTTTATAGCTTTAAATGTATATGCTAAGAAAGAGGAAAGATCTCAAATTAATAACCTAGCCTATCTTGAAACATTGTAAGAAAAAGAGCAAACTAAACCTAAAGAAAGTATAAGAAAGGAAATGATAAAGATGAGAGAGGACATAATAAAATTAAATAAAGAATAGAAAATCAATAGAGAGTCAATGAAACCAAAAGCTGGTTCTTTAAAAACAACAAATAGGAGAAATGTTTAGCTACACTGACCAATTAAAAAAGAGAGAAGACTAGGGGTGCCTGGGTGATTCAGTCGGTTAAGCAAGCATCTGACTTTGGCTCAGGTCATGACCTCATGGTTCGTGAGTTTGAGCCCCTCATTGGGCTCTGTGCTGACAGCTCGGAGCCTGGAGCCTGCTTCAGATTCTGTGTCTCCATTCTCTCTCCCTGCCTCTCCCCCACTCACATTCTCTGTCTCTCAAAAAATAAATAAATGTTAAAAAAATTTTTTTAAACAAAAAATAAGTATATAAAATAAAAATAAAAGAGAGAACAGCAAAGTTACTACAATCAGAAATAAAATTGGGGACATTACTACTGATCTTACAGAAATGGAATGGATTATAAAGGAATACTATGAACAATTATATATCAATAAGTTAGATAACCTACATGAAATAGACAATTCCTAGAAAGAACTCTAGCAAAACTGACTTAAGAAATAGTCTGAATAGAACAGTAATTACTAAAAAGATTGAATTTAGTAATCACAAAAATACCTGGGAGAGGAGGGAACCAACCCTAGGCTTCACTGCTGAATTCTACCAAATGTTCAAGGAAGAATTAATATCAGTTTTTCAAACCTACTCAAAAATTAGAAGAGGGAACACTTCCTAATTCATTCTATGAGGCCAGCATCACCCTAATCTCAAAACTAGACAAAGATATCACAAGAAAGAGAAACTACAAGATCCTATCTCTTAAAATAATGGACATAAAAATCCTTAACAAAATAGTAGCAAACCAAATCCAGCAACATATAATAAGAATTATATACCATTACCAAATGGGATTTTACTTGCAGAATGCAATGTTGGTTTCATATCCAAAAATCAATTAATGTAATATACTATATCAATAGAACAACAAAAAACCCATGTGATCATCTTGATAGATGTAGAAAAAAAGCATTTGACAAAATCCAACACATTTAATGAGAATACTCAACAAACTGAGAATAGAAAGTTTCTCAACCTGCTAAAGAACACCTATAAAAATCCCAAAACAGCATATTTAGTAATGAAAGACTGAATGCTTCCCCCTAAAGTAGGGAACAAGTCAAGAATGTCCATTCTCAGCACTTCTGTTCAACATCATAATTGAGGTTCTAGCCAGGGCACTTAGGCAAGAAAAAGAAAACAAAAGGCTTCTGTATTGTGGAAAGGAAGAAGTAAAACTCTTTCTGTTCACAGATGACATGATATTTTATATAGAAAACCTAAGGATTTCCCTAGAAAACTACCATAGCTTATGAATGAATGAGTTCACCAGGGTTGCAGAGTACAAGATCATTATACAAAAATCAGTTGTATTTCTATACAGTTTCAATGAACAATCTAAAAATATTGGAGAAACAATTCCATCTACAGCAACATCAAAAAGAATAAAGTACATGGGAATAAATTTAACAAAAGAAGTACAACAAATTGAAAACTACAAAATATTGTTGAAAGACAAATAATTGGAAAAACATCCCATGTTCATGGATTAGATGACTTAATATTATTAAGGTGGAAACACTCTTTCAAATTGATACACAGATTCAACCCAACCCCTGTTAGAATGTCAGTTTAATTTTGTAGATACTGATAAGAGATTCTAAAATTAATGTGGAATTGCGAGGAATTCAGAATAGCCAAAATTTTTTCAGTTTCAAAACTGGCTACAAAAACCAGTAGACAATTCAGCATGGTGCTAACATAGTTATATAGGTTAGTGGAATAGAATTGAAGGCCCAGAAACCAACCTGTACATCATTGGTCAGCAGTTTTTCAGTGACGAAGCCAAGACTGTTCAAAGGGGGAAAGGAATCGTCTTTTCAAAATGGAACTAGGAGAACTGAATAACCACATACAAATTGAATAAATTGGACTTTTTCAAAATTTTAAACTTTTATGCTTCATAGGACACTAATAAGAAAGTGAAAAGAAAATCCACAGAATGGGAGAAAATATTTGCAAATCACATATCTGATAAAGGACTTTTATCTAGAATATATAAAGAACTGTATGCATCAGTAAGAAGAAAGAAAATTCAGTTGAAAAATGGGCAAATTATCAGAATAGACATTTCTCTAAAGAAGGTATGCAAATGGCCAGTGAGCCCAGGAAAAGATGCTTGACATCATTAGTCATTAGGGAAATGCAAATCAAAACTACAGTGACAGAAATACATCCTTATGATGGTCATAATCAAAGACAGATAACAATGTGTTGGTAAGGATGTTTAAGGGCCTGGCAGTTCCTCCAAAGGTTTATAAACATAGAGTTACCATATCACCTAGCAATTCCACTGGTTAGGTATTCTATGTCCAAGAGAGATGAACACACATGTCCACACTAAAGCTTATATGTGAATATTCGTAACAGGATTATTTATAACAGCCAAAAGGTGGAAACAAGCCAAATATCTATCAACTGATGAGTGAATAAACAAAATGTAGTATAATCCACACAGTGGAGTCCTATTCAGTCTTAAAAAGGAGTGAAATGCTGATGCATGCTACGACATGGGTGAACCTTGCAAACATTATACCAAGTGAAAGAATCCAGACACA
Source organism: Acinonyx jubatus (assembly GCF_027475565.1). Lineage (NCBI taxonomy): Eukaryota > Metazoa > Chordata > Mammalia > Carnivora > Felidae > Acinonyx > Acinonyx jubatus. Next base: position 53,822,686 of record NC_069384.1, read on the forward strand.
AAAGACCATATTACATGATTCATTTATATGAGGTTACCAGAATAGGCAGATCTTTAGAGACAGAAAGTGGATTAGTGGTTGCTTAGAGGTAGAGGGAATGCTGAAATAGGGAAGGGTGATAGGTAGCTACAGGATATGGGATTGATTTTTTGAGGTAGTAAAAATGATCTAAAATTGGCAACAGTTGCAGATATGTGCAAACATAAAAGCCAGCATGTTGTATACTTTAGGCAGGAGTGTAGATAGTTTGCCTTTGGCAGGAAGGCAGCATGTGTGGGTGCAGATATTGGCAGGTGGGTAGGTGCAACAGGGGCAGCTTATAGAGTCTCCAACTTTTTAAATCCTCACATCAGCTCTTTGAGTTAGGCACTATCGTTATCCCCATTTACAGATGAGCAAACAGAAGTTATGTAAAATGATTTGAGTCCGTTTCACAAAGGAATATGCAGAGGGTATAGAAAGAAACCTGCTTTGGGGAGGTCAGTGCTGCCGTTGACATTTCCGATTGGTGATTGAAAATCTTAGTTCTGTTTTCTTTAAGAAAACAAAGATACAATCTGAGACTCCCCTCCCCGCCCTGATTTTTTTTTTTTTTTTTTTTTTTTGGTAAATATCTCTCTATCTTTAAAGCAGGTTTTCTTCCTAAAATAACCACAGAAAAGGCTAGAAAGCTATCTGATGCTAACAGGCCAATTATTGTCCTAAATTGCTGTTCTTACTATGAAAACCAGTTTCTAAGAAGAGAAGAAATGCCCCTGCCATCCTTTCCTTCATGATATTTAGATTTAGGAATCTAAATCTTTATTGAAGAGTACAACTACTGTGCTATTATGGGTTGTAGTCTGTCTCTAGTCACTAAATCTGCAGTTTCTGCTTAAGGAGTCCCAGCCCTACTAGGGGCTTCTGCCCAATATATTGCTAAGGAAAATTTCACCGGGTTTTAAATAAGCCTAAGGAAGGGTGTTGAGCTCTAGTTATGAGTAAAGAAAAATATGCAAGATGACCTTTCTTGTGACTCAGTTTGCTTCTACCATAGGTGGGAGGAGGGTGTAATTGTTGAGGAACACACAGTATTGTTTTATGAAACATTGTGAATTTAAAATATATTTATATTAATATTGTCTGTAGGTCCTTTCCAGTCTCAGAAAAAGAACTTATTCCACAAAATTGTCAGCAAATATAAGCACAAAAAGGAGAAGCCTAATGTTCCGGAAAAAGGTATTGGTGCCTTCCATCCTCCATCAAGGTTTCTTGGCCACCTCCATTGTGAACCATCTTTGAGTAACGCTTCTGTGCACCACCTTTGCCTTTTCCTCCCCTTGGCTTGCTTCAGTGTCATGGGCTCCTAATGCAGGCATATTCATTATTTCTAGACTCCACAGCTAATTGCAAAGAGAGATCTCCTTCACTTGGGTTCCTACTCAAATCCCGTAATGTCTCTATTTTCAGTGTTCCATATGAATCCTAAAATTGCTTTGTTTTCATCCGTATTTGGTGCATTTTGTAACTTAGTCTTCTTGAGCTCTTATCCACTTATTTTCTTTGACTTTTCTTGTTTTTCTCATGTTTGGCAGCCATCAAAGCAGGACCACGTTTTCCTATCTCCTGAAACCTTAAGAGTTCCCTATTCATATGAAAGTGCCACCATTTCTGTACTCCCTCTGACCCTTGAGGATTCTTATCTAGGAGGATTCCACTCCTAAGTCGTAACCCATCTTTTTCCAATCTATATTACTTCGTTTGCCAGACTCTTCCCACCCCCTTCAGTCACATAACTTATTTCCAGAGGGCACTAGAGACGCATTGCCCTCCACCATCTCTTCACTCTGAGCATCTATCTTATTGTTATGATTTTGATGGGCCCTTGAACCTCTTCAAGGCTCATCTGAAGATTTCTGCCTTCTCATAGTTCAGGACTCCTATTCTTTCACACAAAAGACAAATGTTCCCATCTGGTTCAGTACAGCCACGTGGCCTGGAAGTTAGGCTTTCTTTAGCATCGCCCTGCATGTTACTTTCGTGACTATGAGCCTACTCATCCGATGCCCATTTGCATTCTACTTGCATGGCCACTTGTGAAGCCTTTTATGTTTCTGGAATGAGGCTTAAAATGCACCTGTCTTCCATGTGTAGACATATGTGCCTCCGTGTTCCTATGTGTAACCTTTTACTTAATTTGGGTTTTATTTTCACCTCCACTCTAGCCTCTTAGTTTTGTATGTTACTATTTTTTGCTCTGCTTCCAGTAGAGAAACATCACTTTTCAGGTAAAAATATTGGCTTTTATCATTCCCTTTGAACTGATCTTCAGTCATCTTAGTTAAAGTCATAGAAATTATCCAGCAGTGTGATTTCATAAAAGGCGAATTTGTTTATTTTTAATCCATTTCCTGTATAGCCTGATTATTTTAGTTGGCAAATGTCATTTTGAAAATTAAATAGTTAAAATAAAACTCTGCTTCATTTGTGTGACAATGTGTCCTATATAAGCTCTTAAGTGTAGTCTTATTTTTATAGTGTATGTGTCTATCCTGGGAATAGAGTTTCACTTTCTTTCTCTCATTGTTTTTAGGAAGTGGGGATAAATGGTCAAACAAGCAACTCTTCTTGGATGCCATTCACCCTACAGAAGGTAAAAGAAGCAATACCCTTTGTATCATTTCGGGTAGTCTGTTTTGGAAAGGTTTAAAAAGGCATAATTTATATAGGCTCAGCCAACAGCACTATACCTGAGGGCTCATAATTGTGTTGTTTTAAATTTTCAAATCAACTGACAGATTTTTGACCCTGTTAAGGGTCAGGCAGTGTGTCCTGTGGAGCTTAATTTGTCAAGGGGGGCACTTAAAACTTTGAACCACATTCACCAGAAATTAGAGTTTCCCATAATTAAATATATTCAATATTGCATTCATGTTGCAGGCAGGTGCTTACAGGAGTCAGAATAGAGCCAGCATAGGGTTTTCCTGGTTGGCTGGACGTGGGCATGTCAGCAGCGTTCCTGTCCTGAACTTTGCCCAGCCCACCTCTCAGTACCCCTAAATATGTTCTAATGAATGCTCCAGAGGCTTATGGATAGCCAAGGAAAGTTCCATGTTGATTAACATAACGTTACAGTTCCTAGGTGCAGATTTTACTTCAAAATTTCCCACAGCCCTATTTACTTGTGATGTGTACCTAATTTCTGTTAAATATTGAACCCTCTGGTGAGTACTCATTTCTGTGATGTGTAGGTAGCTGCCCTCTTCTTCCCATTGATTCCTCTTTTTTTTTTTTTTTTTTTCCATTGTAGCCATTTTTAAGGAGCTGAACATTTTGGTAGCGCTTAATCAGGAGTCGCTTCATTTAAAACCTAGAAGCAATCTTAAAGCTTGTTAAGTCCAACCTCTTTGATTTACTTATGACCAGAAAGGGGAACTTAATGAAGAAGTCCACATCTCTTGATTCCCAGATACACTCTCATTTGTATCCTGAAAGAGAGAAGAAAATTAAAATGCACATTTGGCCTAAGTCATTTATCAAAAACACTCATATGTTAAAGATATTTCTCAAAAATATTCAAACTTGGGTTTATGACAAACATGAAATTGTTTGTATTCGGTAGGCACAGCTCACATGAGCCAGATGTCTGCTTTTATGTCCTTGCACTTTTACAAAAACTGCCAGCAGTGTATCTGTTCTCTGACCTGTTACCTCACATTCACCACCTCTCCAGAGTATTGTTTGTGCTCTTAGCTGGCACAGTCAAATGTGAATTGTTGTGCTGGTCTCAGCATTAAATGCTAACATCCAAAATGTGATATATATTAGCTCTTGTGTATTTTAAAGACATATTCTGCTCACACTTGGTAAATGTAAGGCACTGAGGAATAGTCAAAGAAGTCTAAGAGGCACTTAAGACCATATTACTCTTTACTTGGAATGACACTGTTCTAAATGTTTTCTTTTTTAAAGAATGAAACCGTGTCTCATGTAGAACATGGTGTCATAGCACGTGCATTGTGGTAGAAAGAATGAATCAGGTTGGAATCAGGAGACCTGGGTGTTAGTCTTAGATCTGCCACTACTGAGCAGTTTTCAGCGGGACAAATTGTGTTTAACCTCACTAGGTTCACTCTCCGTATGGGTACCAAGTGTGTGTGTGATGCGTGTGTTTAGGGCTGGGGTGAATGATGAGAGGTAGTAATACATCAACCTCAGATGTCTTTTCCCCACTCCTCCTTGCATTATTACCATGGTATGAAGTGGGTTGATGAAAGTTACCTTATTCTGCAGCCCTAATTCTGCCCTATAGGGGGCAGAAAAGTAAATCAATTTCAGTCTTCTAGGCAGTCCCAAGGGTTTAGTGGGAATAGAGCTATTATTGGTGCTATTATATTTATCATTAATGTATATGAATACATCATAAACTTGGAAGAACATGCACTGAAAATTGCTTGGCATGGAGTGCATATTCATTTTATGTGGCCAGGAAAAAAGGAATCCGTTTGTGTATCAGAAATTACCAGTAATTTAAAGTGACCTTTTTTGGCTATTTATTTTCATACCTTCCCCTGTATTTCCTTGTTCAGGTGGTGACTGTGTACTTTGTGAATTATCTAGGCCCTTTACTTCATCCTCTTTCACCTATGGTCATACCATTGCTTGTTAAAACTTTACCTTGGGAGAGTACAAATACATAAGGACGGAAGATGAAACTGTTAATTGGGAGAATTTTAATACATGTTGGCCATCCTAGTTAGAGGTTAGACAGGAGTTGTTCGTAGCTGATGCCTATACTAGTTCATTCAACTGAGGGCACGCAGCTGTGAGCTGTTCCAGACTTTGGTTCAGAGGGGATGACTTAAAGTTTACTATGCTTTCTTGGCATCATGCTGAGTATAACTTTTTTCCCAAAATTCATTTTTCCCCAAAATATCAGAAATCTTTAGGTGCTTAGAAATCATACCTGCCGTTTAAATGCTAAGCCTATAATCTGTTTTAAGCATTTTCCCCTATGCTTTTAAAATTCAAAATCACCAAGCCATTTCTTGAAACTTTTGCAGATCATAAAAAAAGATTGCCTATCAGCCTAGAATTAAAGGTTAACTTTTCAGATAAACCAGGGTGACTTGTATCTGCCACTGTGTTTATCTTTCTACCAAGTTACGGTGTCCAGTGCTCATGCTTAAGCTGGAGGTTTCTAACTGTCATAATAATGATGATGATAATTAATACTTAATATTACTTTATAGTTTCCTGAGGGCTTTCACAATAGTTTTTCTAAAACTAATCTTGGCAGGAGACCCAGTGAATTCAGGAGGGCTTATTAGCCCCAAATACGTGATAAAGAAATGAAGCCTGACCAACATAAGCGGGAAAGGAAGAAACCAGCACTCTTTCCACTAAAGTACATTGGCGGCTTACAGTTTGGGATTTTCAGGCATACCTGAGCCCCTCATTTGGCTCAGATGATGCTATTATAAATGGCATCCTAAAAGGAAAAAAATAAAACAACTCAAACCTTAGACTAAAAATCTCAAGATTAGTTCCCTTTGCAGTATATGAGTACGATTACAGGGGAGAAAAAGTATTTAGAGTTAAATTTTCAAACATGATCCACAACACTCAGACAAACCTTGATCTCTTTTCTCAAGTTCAAAAGAGTTGCTATGTAACTCCAGCAAGGTCTCCTGGGATCTTAGATAAGGCTCATTCATTTGATTCTTTTTTCTGTGTTCCATTCAGCATCTGACTACATTTTCAACTCAAGGGAGGCCAACCAAAGGCAGTGAGATTCCAGATTTGGCTATAATAATTTCAATGCAAGTTTGATCCCCCTCGTTGGAATGTGAATTCATGACTCTGGAGCACTCTGGTGGTTCAGTACAAGCACAGTGCTGCTATCTCAAAAAATTTACCCCACATTTTGGGAGCAGAGTTTGGAAAACAAGACAGTCTCTTATTGCCACATTCCTCATGTTGCTCCAGGAGTGAGCTCACATTATCTCTCTCAGATGATACGCTCCAAGTGTGTTAATGATTATCGTGGAGTGTAAAAACTAGCCCTGTGGACTTGTTTTGCAGTGCTTGGGTAGGTTTGTGTGTTCAATTACAAGCCGAAAGAGAAATGACTAATTTGTTTTTAGAGGACAAAAGCCTTTCTTTTCTCACATTTCCATTAGTCTGGCGGAAAGGACAAAAAAGGAACTGGCTTGCTGTTCCTTGGTGCTCAGCTTCAGGCTGTTTTTGTCTCTGAGCTTTTTCCATTTCCTGTCTCTCACCACCAGGCCTTCCTTTGCTTTGCTAACATTGCTGGGCTCAGATGTACTGTCGTGTCTCTCACAACCACTTCTTTGACTTAGCCTTACCTGCCTTCCCCAATTCTTCTTCTTAGGATAGGGTTCTTTCTGAGTGCTGACCCTGAAGGGTATCAGTGGTCCTGGCCTCCAGACAGCACAGGATGTTTTGCAGATAGGTAGCTCCTGGGTCAAAGCCTGGGGCAGACTCACCCTTATTCCCTTTTCCAAATTCTAACAAGATCTCATCACGTACCTCTTCAAATGTGGATGATCTGCAGGCCCCATGATTGCTTCCTGATCTGGCATTAAGTTTAGAGGAGACAATATCTAGAAAGGTGACATTGCCTCCTTTTTGGGGATTTTTGAGAATCTTCGGTGTATTCTCACATTTTGCCTCTTCCAGTTGGCCTGCAACCTGATTCACTCCTTTTCTGTGTCCTAGTATACCAACCTCTGGGACTTTGATTGTTCGTGTCTCTTGGCCAGTCTCCCTTCAATGCCCCCGGCATCTTGTCTGCTGGTTTCTGAGCTTCCCCTCGTCCCAGTCTGCTTTTAGGCCTTACTCTACCTCCCTTTTGCAATCCCTTTGCAGCCATCCCCTTGGTTTCTTACTGTGTTTTTATCAATTCATCTGGAATATATAGGAAATGGAGCAACTACTGAAAAGAAATGAAACCGTTTGAAGGTTTACCACAAGCAAGAGAACTAACTGTCCTTATCAAGGGTGTACTTATCCCTCACCTTAAGATTCTGGAGCTGGCTGGAGGCTGCCTAGGCCCCTGATTCTGGGTAGCACATGAAAAGAAATTTGGGGCTGATGGATCCTTTAGAGCTCATCTAGACCAACCTCCATCTGTACATGAAGAAACTGAGACCCATGGTTCTGCAGTTAATAAATTAAAAAATCAAGAGTAGAATCCAGGTCTTTGTGTAGAAATTAGCTCATCTTCTCCTAAACCACTTGGTCTTTTCTTTGACCTCCTGGGTTCCTTCTTTCTGTAAGCAGTTCTTCTGATGTAATTCACCCTTCATCTTTGTAACCCTGCTACATCCTTATTTCCACAAGTTCTAGATTTTCCTAGGAAGGAGAAGAGGGAAGAGGTTAGTGCTTTTTCTGGAAGGGCCGTCTATAATGTTGTGATCATACTGGAGGGGTGATTAACATTCCCCCCTCTAACTAGAAGGGACAACTGATGGATCTGGGTAAGAAACTAGATAAAGTTTGAAGCTTGTGAATATCTAATAGAGGCTATTTATGCTCATTGTAAACTCAGATTGTAGCTTCTTTATACCTATAGGAGGCTTTGAATTTCAAGGCTAATGAAGAGTCATGGAATATTTCTTCCTTGGAGCATTCTAACCAAATTATCTTTTATTTTGCTGGCAGCTTTTATTGAAGTTTAAACTAAAAAAAAAAAAAAAATCTTAAGATACATAACAGCACTGGCCTATGGTAAGCTAAATATCAAAGTATAAATACACCAAGACTGTTTCCTGGGTACAGATCTATAATGTAAAAGGAGCCTTTTTCCTAATTTTTGATTACTTGCTTGAAAAGATATTTGGGAGCAATGCCAAGTAGTTTCTTTTTAATAACTATTATCTTAAGCCAGTTCCCCACATAGCCATCTATTATGCTATATTGAGGTAAGGCCAAGCCACAAATCATGGTATGATTTCTGCCTTATATCCTTTCTTTTGATGTAATTGTAATGATTTCCCACTTGTTTTGGAGTGGGAAACCTGGAATCAATCTCTTGAGGGCAAAGATCTTACAAATTCATAGCCCTCCTTTCTCCAGGATGTACCTAACCTCATTAAAGACCTAGATGAAAATTGTTAAGTGAAGCCTATGCAAGTGTTTATGCCAGCATGTGCATTTTTTCACATCCTGAATCATTCTCATTCTGCTCTCCTCCTCTTCTTTTAGCTTTCTTTCCCTCCTGTGCCCTACATACTGTTGTATTTCCAAGGCCTACCTCCAGATCCACCTGCTGACCAGCACCTTCAGTTTTCTCCTCCAGTTCAGTTTGCACCAAGCATGTCATGTCAGACCTTGACTTCCAGAGCCACACTCCCCTCTCTGTCAGAAACTGTTTCTGTGCCTGTCTTAAGAGATTGGATGGCTTTAAAATGGAAAGATGCCTCCCTTCCCTGCTTAAAAGCCCTTAGACCACTGGAATTTAAAAAAAGTAAAGAAAGTTCCAATCGCTAAACTGGACTACATGTATATCTTCTTAAAAGCTGTACTCCTATCTACATTTACTTGTCTTTTATTTTATTTAATTTTTTTAGTTTATTTATTTATTTTGAGAGAGACAGACCACACAAGTGAAGGAAAGTCAGAGAGGGAGACAGAGAATCCCAAGCAGGCTCCGTGCCACTAGTGCAGAGTCTGACACAGGGCTTGAACTCACAAAACCAAGGGTCGGACACTTAACTGACTGAGCCACCCAGGCGCCCCTACTTGTCTCACTGTTAAACTGGGAGCAAGGAGAATGAACTCCTGGAGAAATGAGGATATAAGAAGGGATACAGGCACCCCCAGCCTGGCTGAGATGGGAGCAAGTGTGCTTCTCACTCTTGACGCAGTGACGCTTAGGTACAAGAGTGTGCTGCTGAGTGACTTACTGGGATTACAGTTAGAATCTGGAGAAGCTATAGTAAACCTTCCCAGGAGCCCTGCTGCCCTGTGGTACTTCGTTAAGTTATCTCACTGAGCACTTTCCCTGCTTCTAGAATTCAGTGACAGAGTGTTTCATTACATGCTAGCATCACCAGTGTCTGTCACGTCCTTCCTGAGCATTCTATACAGGTAAAAGAAGGTCAGGCCTCACAGTTTCTTTTCTGATCAGTCCAGCCCGGTGATGGAAAGCAAATGTCCCAATGATAACTGTGAATTTAAGAAGCACATATCTGGGGAGCCCAAGTGGCTCAGTCAGTTAAGCGTCTGACTCTTGATTTTGGCTCAGGTCATGATCTCATGGTTTGTGAGATCGAGCCCCGTGTCAGGCTTTGCGCTGACAGTGCGGATCCTGCTTGGGATTCTCTCCCCACTCCTCCCCCACGTTCTCTCCCTCAAAATAAATAAATAAACTTAAAAATAAAAAAGAAGCACATATTTAATTAATCTCAGTGTCCTCAGAAGAAGAGAAACTTGTTTATCATCTTCTCCAGACTAGGTGGCCAAGGGAATCTCAAATAGGGACCCTGACCACATGTAGAAATTACAGTCTGTTGGGACACAATTCACTCAGATTCACATATGCTCTCTTTCCCACCAACCTGCGAGATCTAAACTCTTAGAAAATGTTGTTCTGATGGCCTCTTGGTTCAGTATTCTGTTAAAAGAGAGAGAGAGCATCTTAATCCTGTGTACTTAATTTATCAAAGCAAACATAAATAAGTATTTTGGTTGAAAATCACGGGCAGTGTTTTATTTCTTTTTCTCATCAGTACTTTGAAAACTCTTAGGTTCTCCATTCAGATAGCTCGGACATTGAGAAATGTTTCTTTCCAAGAGCAATGTTGATGTCTTGTGTTTTTGTGTGTAATCATATATGATCTGTCTGTCCTATTTCAGCCATATTTTCAGAAGACAAAAACACCACAGAGCCTGCTCATAAGGTTAAAAATGCCCTATCCATTCCCAACACTCCAGAGCCAACAACAACTCAAGAACCCTTGGTGGGCAGCCAAAAGAGAAAAGCAAGGAAAACCAAGATCACTCACCTTGTCAGGACAGCAGATGGCCGGGTGTCACCAGCAGGAGGTACTTTGGGTAAGAAGAGGGAGCCTTAAATGAGAGATAACCAGAGCAAGCCGGTGACTGTCATGGCCCCATTGGCCAGCAAATGACGATAAGCCAAGTATGGGTCCTCATTGGAAAAGGGGTCTGTTCTGTGGGTTTGGTCATAGTAACATTTTCTTTCTCTGGATCTCCTTGAGAGCTAGTTTTCCACAGACTCCCAGATGTACAAAATGTGCACATTTTAAAATCACAGCTCTTTTTCCAAAAGCATTCTTAGAAAAGAAAGGTAATTTTTAGGACTGTGTGTTTCTCCTTCTCTTTCTCAGCATGCACAAAAATAGTCTTCATTAAGTAAATTCCCAGAGATCCTAGACTTTTAAAAATACTAGCTGAATCAGTGTTTTGTCCTGGTTCATTGTTTAAGTCACTACAAACCATATTATCAAATATTTCAACCAATGGATTAAGCAACCTTAGAAAGCATCCAGTCCTTCCTCTAAAGCTGACTCAGACCACTGAGGGAGCCTGAGAATGCTCCTGGATTTCTTGAGTTCTCTGGGCTAATCTTGAACTAGATCTGAACTTACTGTGAGTTTCTCCATGTTCAGTCATGGCCTGTGGTCTATTGCTGTTTCTCATGGCCTCCATGGCAGCAGAATTGCCAGAGGGACCCAAGTTAAGGAATGGAGTCAGAGAGTGACACTGAGCAGTCCCCTCAGATCTTGGGGTGTCATTAGTGATCTTAGCTGTTATTGCCTTTTTTCTGCCGTTCAGCACCCCCAGCATCTCATTCCATCAGCTTTGAGTTATCCCTCCCCCTTCCCTAATCCAGTTTCCAGAAAAAGGACACAGGTCCATAATGAATTCTGTAAATAGAAAAAGAACGTTTAGAGCAAAGGAAAAACAAGAGTGAAAGACAAACCAAGAAACAGACTCTTAACTATTAGAGAACAGACTCATGGTTACCAGAGGGAGGTGGGTGGGGGGATGGATGAAACAGGTGATGGGGAGTAAAGAGTACAGTTATCGTGATGAAAAACTAATAAAATGTCTAAAAAAATGTTTAAATGAGTATTTTTTGAGAGGGATATTTTAAAATACCTGATTAAGGTTAATGTAATTGCAAATAAAGATTCATTGCTGGAATAGAATAGGAGGACAATTAGTGAGTTTTGTGCACATTTTCTTGTGTGTAGCATATGCAGATTGTTAGGGCAGTAAAGCACATTAAATACCCCCATTTATATAAGAGATGAAGATCAGAGACGTAAGGTTTGGTTTTTGAATACAGTGGACTACTTAGGTAGAAGATAAGGACTAGAATCTATTTTTCCTGATATTTAGTCCGGCAGGCCTGTTGCCCCTTCCCTTTCCACTCTGGGTTGTGTTCAGTGATTTTGATTTTTTTTTTTAATGTTTGTTTATTTTTGAGAGAGAGAGACAGAGAGCAAGTGGGAAAGAGGCCGAGAGAGAGGAAGACACAGAATCTGAAGCAGGCTCCAGGCTCTGAGCTGTCAGCACAGAGCCTAATATGGGGCTCGAACCCACAAACCCCTGAGCTGAAGTCGGATGCTTAATTGACTGAGCCACCCAGGTGCCCCTGTGATTTTGATTTTATAAGTTGTTATAGCCTCATTTTCACTTACAGAAAGAGTGGAAGAATGTAGAAAATATTACCTTCATGTAGAAAAGCACATAGTACTGTCATGTCCTAGTATAGGACATTTATGTTCTTTATCAGTTGCTTTCTATTTTTAAAATGTTTTAAAAACCATGATAAAGATTCCTCCTCCTTTATAATGGCCATGTAATCTAGAAAGTGTACTCCTTCCCTGCAGGTAGATTTTCATAGCATTTAGCACCTCTTTGTAAATACCAGGGGGCCCTTTGTCTTCTTTCCAGTAGGTCTTCAGAACACAAATAACAACTTGGGATCTCACTGGGATTAGTTCAGTGCTGGTGATCCTAAGTGTTGGTGTAACAGCGTACCGAGTGTACAAGTTGCCATTGCAGGGCATCCTACGGCTTCATCAGAAACGTTTGCGCACTTGGGTTTTAGGGGCTTTGTACAGCATCCACAGGCCCCTTTGCAGAAGTCCCATCGGTTTTATTTTGGCCAAAGCCCCTTTTTCCCTCTCACTCTGAGACTGACCTGTTCTTTGACCTTGAATAAAACTCAGCTTCTCTTCCACCTAGCTTCAGGGCATAGCACTGTCCATAGTTGCCACTGAGCTTAATAAAAGAGTTTTGTTACCGTGGGAGCAGAAAATCCTTGATAAAAGCCTTGGTATTCGATGGATGACAAAAGTGAACAAAGAATATTAGCTCATTTCACATGGTCTGCACAGAGTTTTCTCTGTGTCCCTCCTCTGGAGAGAACATGGTGATCCTCCTGTGATCAATTTCCCTGTCGTTACAGATGACAAACCAAAGGAACAACTGCAGAGGAGTCTCCCTAAAGTGACCGAGTCCGGCTGCGGTGACGACTGCTCACACAACACTGAGGCCGCGGAGACGCGGAGCAGCACTCCGGAGATGCCAGCTGTGTCTGCGTTCTTCAGTCTCGCCGCGCTGGCTGAAGTGGCCGCCATGGAGAACGTACACAGGTGAGTGGTGTGCTCCCCCAGGATATGGGGAGTCCCGTTCATCCTCACTCCTGGGCACGGAAGAGGGATGGAGAGAGCAATGTGGAAGCCGAATCACTCTCTCTGATGTGATTTGTGGCCTTTTTCACAATGCTTTGGGGTTCACGAGACTTGGTTCAAGAGCAAGTTATGTGACATGTTCCAAAAGCATATGTCCTAATTAGCAGTGTGGGAAAATATAAGATAATATAGTCAGCCAGGTATTGCATTTTAAATATACTATCCTGTGGCTAAACTTCATTTCCATAAAAACCTGAAAGAGCAGAGAAGCAATATTCTCTAATCATTAAGTTGGAGCTTCGAGGTCAGGCTTCAGAGCTGGGTTTGAGCCCTACATCCTTCACCTGTAAATTGCAAGGTCTTGAGCAAGATCGATCATTCACCTCTCTATCCTTCAGTTTTGCTTCTATAAAATGGGTGTAAGTGACACTCATTTCATAGAGATGTTATGTGGAATGAACTAATGTCCCAGTGCTGGTACATGGTAAATGCCCTGGTTAACGATGGTGTTGGCAGCAGTCGTGATGGGAGTGGAAAAAAACTGTGGTCAGGAAAAAGCGTCTTGGCATCTGACTCATGGATGGCAGAAGGTCTGGATTTTTCTTTAACTGTCAGTTTGCTACAAAGTCATTTCTCTCGGTCTCGGTTTTCTCATCTTCCATGGAGCATAATGATAGCCCCAAAGAATCACAGAGCTGTAAGGATCACGTGAGATCATAAATCTGAAAGGCTTTTGAACTCAGTAAAGCCTCACAGAAAGTATATTAAAGTTCTACGTGTATAATTGGGACTCTACTATTTAATGGATCCTTTGGGAAAGCAAAAATAGCCATTTGTAAATTTGGGTATTTCGTACTTTTATTCAAAGTGGATTACCTACAGGTGAGCTACTTTCCCAGACTTCGTCTTCAGTACAAAAGTTTTAAATCTAGCACAACTTCCATACCCTCCTGTTGGGCTGCACTGTCCCTTTCCACATCCAGGTTCAGGAGGCCCTTTACCTGTCATGTTACAGTTCTAGTGCTTCCTCACAGATAGCCTCTAGATAGTTCCAAGAAGTCAAATTCCTTTTCCTGTGTGTACTGTAAGTGCCTAACGGCAAGAGAATGCTGACAGACCATGTTAAAATCTGCTCAAATCTCTGAAGGAGATCATGCACAGATATCTCCACTCATACAGAGGACAGACTCCTACACGTGTGAGAAGAATGAAATGCATGCCCGCATGTTACTAAGTGTCCCCATAAATTTCAGATAAAAGGCAATGTAAAAATTCGGAGAGGATCATAATGCAGGGCTCAGCAAGGTCTACCACACAGTCACCCGGTGCTGCCTCCAGCATCCCCTTCCAGACACAACTGTGGTCACACCCTGGCTCTGTTAACCAACCTTCCGTGACTTCCAGTTTGCAACAGCAGAAAGCCTCACCAAACCTTCCCACTCTCCTCTCTGCCCTGCAATCACGTGGGATCAGTCGCTGCCACCTGGATAAGCCGGGTTCTTGCCTGTGTGCCTCCCCGTTTCCGCGAACTCCTGGTTCTCCTTCCGTCGCTAGTCCTGTTTTCTGCTCTGTGTCTCCCTCCTGAAGTCCCTGCATACTTTCTATACATGCTCTCTGAGACCAGCTGCCACACTGGGCTGTAATTATTCCTTGATATGTCTGTCTCTTGAATTTTGAAAGCAGAGCGCTGGTTTTAATCCTCACATCCCCAGCTTCCTTAGTTCCTGCTACATCAATGGATGAATGAAAAAATGAATGGGTGAATGAATAGATGAGATGTTCTTAAAGTATGACCACCTACGTTCACTAGCAAGCATAGAAAAAAGATTCTTTTTTTTAAATCTCCCATTAGACAGAACAATATTGCATACTAGAATCTTACTATCAATCTCATAAATGGTTAGTGTTCTTAATATCTACAAAAACAGATCCCCCTTAAGGGCCCTTACCTGTTAAAGCAGAACCTCCAGACTGCCATCTACCTGCAGGCTTAATGTACTTTTACCTGGGTTGTACACCCATTGACTATTGTTTTCGCATCACCTAGGTTCATAATTTTGAGGGTGATGAGCAGAGTTGGGGTGGAAACATATTACCTGCATTCTTGCCAGGAGAAATCATAATGTTAGGTTCAGAAACCTGACATAGAAAGGCAGTTTTGCAAAATGCAGGAAATAGGAAGTTGGAACAAACCTTCGTTGAGAGCCTGTTTGTTTACTAGGACTTCCATAAGGGGAAAGCTCATTAAACTGAGTCCTAAAATGAGCCCTGCCGGGTGGGTCTTTCTGATCCCTTTTTAACGAAACTGCAGACCATTAACTTGCCAAGAACCCACATCTAAACTGAGTTAAGATTTGAACTAAGGTCTTTGAACTCCGGTGTCTTTGCCTTTGCTCAGACATGCTGCTTAAGCAATCATCTGTCATGTCCTAGAAAGTCACGAAGAGTCTCACCAACCCTTACGCTGGGAACGGCAGCATCCGTTATTTGTAGCCATTCTGGGCTCCCCCCTCCTTTGCTTTTGTTTTCTAATTAAACTGGGCTTTCACCCTAGTTGCTCTCTGTCCCTGTTGCTCTTTTTTTTATACTGTACTTTTCATCTTTCACTTTTTTTTTCTTCTTCTGTTTCCTTTTTTCAATACTTAATTAAAATTCTTTTAGCTTTTGTAATATTGTTACATATTCAGTCGTAAAGGTAAAAAAATGGCATTTTAATTTCATCTTTCTTGAACAAAGAGTTGAACATGTTGAACAGTTGGTGCTTACAGCATCCCCACATGACTGAACAGATTAATCCAGAGGTTTGATTATAGCACATGTTTTGTTTTTCTGAAATCCTAGTATCTGAGGCTAAGTGATTATTGGATTCTGAAATCCCCAAATGTTGTAATTTATCTACATTATTTTTGTGTGTGTGCATCAAGAGAAAGAAACTTGGATTTAGTTGTAAAAAAGGTACAATTTGAATTTCTAAAAAGCTGCTTTTGTTCCGTGTCATCTGAAGAAGATACGATGTGGAAAGGGTCAGGCCACTGGAAGCCTTGCTGCTGCATCACAGATTTTCAGCCCAGCGCTGTGCAACACAGACCACTGTAGGCCAGAGCAGTGAGCGCACCTTGTCCAGTCTTTGGTAGGCCTGTTGGGGAATGTCAGGGAGGTGCCCAAACCTGTCTTTTTAGAATGAGAAGCTCTATGGAAATTAACCAAGAATTTGAAGGGTTCTCTTACAACTGCGAAGTAAATTTTTTCCTACTCATTAAACAAAAGCAGAATAAAAAATCGGCTAAGTTTGGTGTAGTTCAATCCAAATGATGGTTATTTATATGAATTTTCTTGTCTTGTCTAGAGTTCTGTCTCTGCACGTGTTGATTTTACCCAAATTGTGCGGGTTTTCTCACACTTTAAAGACGAGTCACTGCCTGCCTTCTTCCCTTGCACTCCTGCTCTCCATGTGCCTGTGAGACTTTTCTTTAGTTAGGAGGGTTTCAGTGTTTTCATTCATTTGTGTTAGGGTCACAGGCCTCTGGTCTCCAGCCATTGCTTTAATTACACTTAAGTTTTAATATTACAGGCACCTGGGCAGCTCACTTGGTTAAGCGTCCCACTGTTGGTTTCAGCTCCGGTCATGATCTCACAAGCCGTGAGTTTGAGCTCCACATGAGAGGCCCTGTGCTGACAGCATGGAGCCTGCTTGGAATTCTCAGTCTCCCTCTGTCTCTGCCCCTCCCCCCCCCCCCAAATAAATAAACACTTAAATAAATAAATTGCGTTTATTATTATATGTCTTAGGAAATAATCCTGGAGGTTATCAATTAGTAGAGGAGAATTTTCCCCTTGGGCAGCTTGAGGAAAGGAATGGGTCCTGTTTTAATATCAGTGGATCAAGAGACTATTGTCTTAGAACCACTGCCCTTGACTAAAAGTTTTCCACTTCTTAGGGAGTTGCCCCAAATCTGTTGGTGCTTCAGATTTCATCTCTGCAAAATGGAGATGGTTGTTTGGGACACAGTGTGTTGTTGAGTCATGTGAGGTGAACTGAGATAAGAAGTTTTTCAAAAAACAATAAAAGCAGCAGCTAACAGTTTAAATAGCATCAGTAACAAGTCAACATTAGCTGTTAAACAAGATATTGGAAAGCTCTTATTGGTTACTCATCATCCTCTCCTGTGTCGGATAACATACTCTAAGTGGGTGATTTCTTTTGTTCTTCCTCTTGTTTTGCAGAGGTCAGAGGTCCACTCCGCTCACCCATGATGGACAGCCAAAAGAAATGCCACAGGCTCCTGTACTTATTTCCTGCGCTGACCAGTGAAGCGCCCTTTAATTGTAAAACATTGTGCTTTACCTACTACCCTAGCCTTGTCTTTACGGAGGGATGCTAGTGAGTCCATGTGGTGGAAAATATAGACTGCAAACAAGTGCTTGTTGCCCTACACGGCCCAGATTCACTTGAAGCAGGAGTTAGCATCCTGGGCCCGTTTGTTCTTTTGGAACCCAGAGTCTTTGAGGGTGAGGTTATCTGTCTGATAATGAGCAGAAACAGAATGATCCTGGAGCTTTGCTTTCTATTGAAGGCTTTTGACGGTAATAGGTGGTAACTTGGTAAAAGGCTGCCTTTACTGTAGCTCATCCAGCGTCTCTTTTACCAACCGGAGAGTGTGAAACTAGTTTCGTATATTACCTAGTTATTCTTTCAAAACAAAAACAAAAAACAAAAAAACAAAAACTGACGCACTGCACTAGTTATTATTAGATATTCTTAGTCTTTTTTGTACATGGAGATTTAAGTTCTAAGATGGTTTATATAATAGGTTATACCTACATTTATATTGTAGAATAATATTAAAAAGCCTGTTCCAGAGACCCCCAAGCAGCACGGGCAGGCACATGTACCATTGTTAGCGGTGTATGCTCGGCCTCGTGGTCCATATATTCTGCACTTTTATATTTGCCACCAGAGTGGTAGTTTGCTGGTGAAAAGGGAGAGAGAGAGAGAGAGAGAGAGAGAGAGAGAGAGAAAGAAAGAATTACAATTCTTACAAGCTGAGTTTTTTTCTTAGCCTTGAGTGACTAAGAAGAATTTGCTTGGGGCAAATTGTGGCAAATATTTTCCCAGACAGGGGAAGAGTCCTACAGATTACAGATTACTGATGTTTTCATGCCTTGAGGATTCTTTTATTTTTACACAGGGGTCTATGTGACCAATGGATCGTTCATACAAACAAAAAAAGAAAAATATTATTCAGAAGTGACCTTAGTATTACTTCACTATCCTAAACACATTGAAGACACTCACTTCATGTGGACTTTGAGCTACAGACCTTTTACATCCATCCCAGACAGACTGGACGGGTAGCAATTGCTATGCACAGCCTAATTGGCACTGCAGGTGTTTAGAGCCATTTTGAGTTGATGTTGTCAAGGAGGTGTTGAATGAATAAATGCCGAGGGAGGGATGCCTGACCAGAGTGGGATTCTTAGTCACAGATCCACCTGCAAGTTTGTTTCCTTTTTGTTTTGTTGCTTTCGGACATAAAACCAACCATACATATGCCAGTGCCAAGTGGATTACCTGGCTTATCTGAACATTCGACATACCCACTTAACCACCTGACATTCACAGTGTCTTGTTTCCTAGCAACACATGCAAAGTGATAAATCAAAATTAGTCGGAGGCTACCGAGTTTACAGGGTATTTGTTCCATAGCACAAAGTAGATCCCCACTCTTGCATCACAGCACAAACTACCAAATTTTAATTATTGGATTCCAGCAATAATTTTTATTGGTTTTCAAACTGGCGGAATTTTGATAGCGTTAGTTCGAGTTTGAAGCTTTTGAATTAGATCTCTAAATGATGACAGTTTACAAGGTTTTATCTAGCTTTCTTATTTATACTTGACTGAATTGTAATGATGATTTTTTTTTTCTAATCGTAATCTGACCTAATAGCCATACAAAAAACGACTCTATTAGTACTGACTAGATTTAGCTTTTCATAGTTGTAGATATTACTTCAGTTTCGGTGCTGGAAAATATGTACAACATACTAACAATTGAAAAGAATATAGGGATTTGTTTGGGTTGTTTTTTTCTTCAAAGCAGGTAAAGAGGACAGCAGAGCATTGGAATGGTGTCCTCAAAAATGCATAAACATTGTGGGCGTGGAGGAAGAAGGATTTAGAAAGCTAGTTAGTCCGAGGTTAAAGCTTAACCCCATTCACGTAGAAATAAATCAGGTGAGCAGCCCCAGATTTTAGCATAATATTTTTACTATGATGCTGTTTTATTAATATTTTCTAAATTTCAAAACACAAAGTGAATGTTTGAAAATTGCTGGGTCCCAATGTTGGTGGCTGTTGGAGTCTTTGGACCACTTGCTAGCAGTGATTTAAAAATTATAATTAGCTAAAAATCCAAAAACAAAACAAAATGAAACAAAACAAAAACCAACAACAGAAATTGTTTGGTGCAGAACATGCACCTTGACAATGGTACTAACTTGTTATTCTCTAGAACACGTTAGAATAGATCTATTTTTGCCAGAGCACCGTCCTTCAATCCTCCAATTACATTTCACTAGATTTCCTTAAGAGATTGCTGTATATTCATGGGACCTTTTTTAAAAAGAAGCAAAACAAAAGATTACTTTTTTCTATGTGATTAATATCTTACTTGATCTGCTTTTCCTAAACCTCAGTGGCTTTTCCCTTAGGCAGGGGTGGGGTGGGAGGGCAACCTACTGGATATGACTGTTTTCAGATACTTAAAAAAACAAAAAACACACACAAAAAAAAACTTTTTGTAGAAATGCTTAATTTTTAAGCGGTTAGGCACTGAGAGTAGCAGAAATCCTGCAAAGCTTTATAGTCCTTTAGACACTCGCCTTGTTGTTTCTCTGAGTGAAGTCTTGATTTCAATACTAGTGCTTTTCTCATGCCCTGAATCCACTGATAAGGGGTGTTGGCATTTTCAGGTAACAATATTTGTTAGCACAGATATTCCCAACCAACATGTAGTGCCCCCCCCCATCTACCATTTTCATTTCATTTATCTTATTCTTTTATATTTTGGAAAATCATATTGCTATGGTGTGTACCTTAATCTGCCAGCAAACACCATTGACACTAACATTTGTCCCACAAGCATCCTCAAGAGAAGAAGTTCTTGCACCTTATGTATATCTCAAGCAAACCAAAATACGATGCCTGCTTTGTTTTATTCTAAATTGTTGTATCATATCTTTCTGAAAAACCATTCTGAATCTAGTTGAAATTATCGATATTTATGCTTTTAACCTTAATTTCTGGATTCAAACCTGTATATAAATCTTTTGAAAAAAATTGTCCTAGCCCTTCTCTGTGATGCCGAAGTGGATGATTTAGTCTCAGATGGAGACGCAGTACTGTTCCAGTTTTCTTTAGCCTTTTATTTATTTAGTTGTTCTGGGTATTTTCCTATGTAATTTTGAAGTGTGTAGAGTATATTATAGTAACTGAAGCTGCAGCTGTAAGAAGCTGAGTGAAAGAAAAAAAAATACTGTAAGACATCCTTTTTAAGTTTTTATTTGTTTGGATAACTGTAAGGAGATCAGGAGAAGGAAACAACGTCCCACAGCCACATTGACGATACAGGTTCTTATCCCCAGATTAGGTTAGTTCCCAGATTTTAGATCAAACTGTAATTCATCAAAGCCCTTTTATAAGGATGAATCATACTGTTGTAATTCTGACAGTCTTTTTCCCACAAATACCAGAACTATGTTTGTTTAATTCTGTCAGAAGAGCTTTCTACCAATGCCATCTCAAAGCCATGCTGAAATCATTCCCATATTATCACTGATTCTGGTTCCTGCGATGGAACACTCCGAACAAAAAGGCGCATCTGAACTGGTCCGGTTATTTATATTCCAACATGTTTATTCCTTGTCACTTTCTTAGCAAGTCAGATGCTACTCCGCCTAAGTCATTTCATAAAATTTTGTTTGCACTCTGCAGTCTTTGGCTCATCGTATGGAAAAGTTTGCACCTATGTAAAATCTCAAGCAAATTATAAATTGATCCAGAACCAGGAGTAAGCTGGAAGCTGACACGTTTTGTTTATACAGTGTGGGAGGGAGGGAGGGTATCGAATAGCTCTGTTCCAAGTTTGGCGTTTGGCATTAATGTGAAGCAGTGGGACCATGCTGCCTGCTAAACTACTGTATGAATCCCAAGCGTTCTGGAGACCAGCAGCTGGAGCTGGAGGCCGGCACCCACCCAGCAGAGGAGAAGAGCCACCGTGGCCTCGCTGGGGAGAAGGCAGGAAGTCCCGCCAGGCCTGGAATCAGCATTTGCAAAGGGAAAGTCGGGGTGTCCGTGATGCTGTTGAGGAGACTCACCTTTGATTGCACTGCTCCATAGAGCCCTCACATAAGGCCAATTCTAATGGGCTACCTCGGCTTTAAAAGTTAATTTCAGTAAGTCCTGTTTCAAAGGTCTGTCTTTTTTTTTTTTTTTTTTTTGCTTCTACCTTCAGTGCCACTGTTTCCCACTGCAGTGTTTTGACTTCCCAAACCACCTTCTCCAGAGAGAACAATGTATTGCTGAAAATGGGCAGCAGAAGCAAATGTCATTATTACATTTGACCTATAAAGTATTCAGAGTGACTGCTAGGTGGAAATGAAAATTTAGCTCTCCCCACATAGGACCTTGTTTTGCACCTTATAAAGAGTGTACTAATTGTTAATTAGATGTTGCTTTTATTTATACAAGCATTCCCAAAGAGTTAGATTTGGATTTTGTTCTTACTTGAGTTTTGGGGGTTTTTAAAACTCATCTTATTTAGATTAACTAACATCATACTCACGTTAAGAAACAAGTTGTTCAGTTTATCTTACCAGATATGTCTGGTGAAGTATTCAGGGTTTGATGGACTGCTTTGCTTTAGTTTGGAAGTGATAGCTAAGTTTATTATACTCCATATTAAGTCACCTTGTCCTTTTCACTGGGGACATTATTTTCTTTCTATTTCGGATCAAAGAAGTGACAACAAAAATAGTGAACAACAAGACAAATATATTTGATTCCCCCGATATAGCTCCATCTGTGCTATGCTTTCCTTAAAAAACGTAAGTACACATTTTCTTCACACACAAAAAATACAAGTTTCGTCTCCTGGCCAAATTTTATTTGCGATGGTAGGATTTATACTAATAAGTTGAAGGAGGAAACCGTCTACTAAGTTCTCTGGCCACTGTTATCTTGTTGCAGTCAGTGGTCAAAATTGATCCTGCCCTCAATTGGTTTTTGTGCACAGAACTAGTTGTCATGAAAATTACTACTCCTTCCAAAGATTGCCCGGTCACTTGGGCCATAACTGGTTACTGAGTAACAAGGACCTAATTCAATGCCTCCGAACCCTCCCACCTGCACCGCAGTCATACCTCACAGGCTCTAACGTGAATCAAGGGCACGTGTGTTTCACCAACTAACACTGCTGGTCCTTGGCAGTTGCCGGGGGCCGGCCCATGTCCCTGGACGCCTCAGGTTAGCGCCTGGGCTCTCAGAACAGCAGAACTGGGGGTGGGGCAGGTCTGTGACCTGGAGCTCGGCACACGCTCAGCAACATTCTTCGCGTTTCATTAGCACTAAACAAGTCTCTTGCTCTCAGGAATTTGTCCAAAAAAGAATAAAAACCACCTGAGACTCCATTGTTCCAGATTATGAACTTTTCTCATAGGTTTGAATTGCTTACTTACATGTCCTAAATTAACCATGGCTTCATTTGACCACCAGGTCTTAAGTCTGTTGACAGTTTCAGCATGACTGAATTGCTCATTTTTTTGCTTTCAGAAATTGGCTTGGTTCTCTTTAGAGTTGGTGTAAACATGCCATGTAATAAATGATTTCCACTTAATGGTACAACAGAATTATTGCTTTCTTAGATGTATGTGTAGTAAGTCAATATACACATTTATATAATTTCTTTCTTCAAAATCTTATACTTAATTTGATATTTCTAAAAATTGCACATGTAAGTCATGTGTATAACATGCTAAAGTACTTTAACTGTGATCTTAAAACTGAATAAAAATATTTAATAAAAATTTGAAATATTTTAAAGATATTATTCAAATATCTTTCTTTACATTCACACCCCTGTCTGTAGAGTAAGTGCCTTCAGTATACCCTGTCTACTAAAAACAGTAGGGAAAACACTTTAACAAAAGATACTTCAGCTCTTTCAGAATGCAAATCATGACCTCCCCCAAACTGTTTCCTGATAGTCCCAGTGTTTGAGTGGCTTGGGCTACTTCTCCCTAATGGGGAGAGGAGAAATCAGCCTGACAGAAGAAAGATCTGCTTCATTCTGCCACTTAGGAGCAGGGCCTCCCTGGGAAAAGCATGACCTTGAACATACCAACTCTCCCTGAACTGTAATAAAACTATGGAGGTGATAACCCGTAACCTAAAGTATAAATTCAGACCTCAGTCTTGCTGGATGCGATGTCCTGAACCTTAGAACTTTGGCTATGTTGTTTTAATCCTTCAGAAGAGCACACAGAGATAGTATATAAATACAGAGTATAATGATACCACAGGCTTTGTTCAGACAGAGTTGGCTTCAAAGTCTGGTTCCACTTATCCATTTATCATTGGGCTTTTCGACCTCCTTGAACCCCACTTCAATTACAAAATGATGGTGGTGATAATGCCTCCTCACACTTCTGCTCGGATGAAAAAAAATACTTATGAAGTTAAGGCCTGTAACAGAAATGTTCATCAAATGGGAATTGTTGATTTTATGATTTTTTATTCTGACTCAAAAGTTGATATGTTTATGTATATTTGAAAGAGACCCTAAGTATAGCTAGCTTCCTGTTTAAACTTGTAAGGGCCTGCTGCATCAGGAGTAAGCTATAGCAGGAAATACAATACGGTGGAAAACTCAATATGTTAAATTCACATTAGGCAACTCACGCTTGTGTATGTAGCACTATGGGATTTTTTCCATAAAATTAGTCTGCCTGATGAATTACATGTCCAGTACTCCAGGACACTTTTTTTTTTTTTTTTAATTACTAGGAATGAAATGTGTTGTAGTGATGATGGAAGCTCCATACCAAAGAATATAAATTCTATTAGAAAAAAAGATTACGGGTTAGACGTGTGTGGTTTTATGGTTCTATATGTATTACACAGATCTGTCCTTTGGGGTAGAACATAGTCTCTTGCAAGGAAACAAAACAGCACTAAGTGAGCTAAAAGTAATACCACTGACTCCATTCCATACAACTGAAAGAACATAAAATCGTTAATTGTAATTTTTCAGCAAACTTTTCACCTTTTGAAACTATGGAAAATTTCAAACATGCAAAGGTAAGAGGCTAGCAGAGTGAATTCCATAGACCCATCACCCACCCAGCTTCAACAAATACTAATATTTTCCCAATTCTTGTTTCATTTGTATTTTACCCATTTTTCCTTCATTTTATCTCCCAACCCTAGCTATGCATATCCAAGAAGTGTGATTTCATGTATAAATACTTCATATACAGCCTTTAAAAACAAATATTTTGATATGCACAAATTTTCTTTTTTTAATGTATCGCCTCCTCACGCTTCCAAAAATATGTTTGTTTCCTGCCCAAAGCAAAAGGAATCCGTGAGCCACAGGAAGAGTCGTGCTGGAGGGAAGATAATTTGGAATTCGGTTATGCTGTTCCCGCTGAGTATCTCTAGATTTACCTTTCTTGACCCAGTGTTCTGAAGAGAGCTTCATCGGAGAGACCCTTTTCTTGGCATGTCTTTATTTGTTTATTTTCAGCCTTGCTTTTTATGACCTTTCCCTTTTTTCCAGACAGTGTCTAAAAAGTCCCAAGGGCTAAAACTTTTATAATTTTATATAAAACTTTAACAAACTTGTATGTCCTCTACACTTTTCCCTCCACTGCTGTTCCCACTCGGGTTTTTCTCTCTCAGACTTACAAGAGTGAAATCTGTGGAGGGGAACAGTGGAGACAAAATTTTAGATGAGCTCTGGAAAGCGGGTTGCCAAAAGGTTGAAAAAACCTGGAACCCTGAGTCAACAGGCCAGAAATTAAAAGCGTAAAATGAAGTCGCTCCTGGAAGAGAGAAAATGGTAACTCCTACTTTACGGCTCAACCCACTTGGAGATCCCTCACCCTAGGGAATTTTGTAAAAGGTCATTTTGTCTCAAGGTTGTGTATTGAAGAAGTCAGAAAAGAAAAATGTGAAGATTGAAAGTTTCTTGAGAATGATGGAGGGTGAAAGGGGAAAAGGGAAAGTTCAGACAAACAGGTCTTTCAAGTTCGATGTCTGAAAGTCAAAATGGTTTTAAAGCCAGCATGAAAATATTTCCAAGAAATGTACTCAAGTATCAGTGATTACATTTTCCTGGTCTGTACTACTATTGGGCTGTGGAGCTTATGAAAGGCACCTTGAATACATATGATTCATATCTTCCAGAACCAAGCATGAAAGTACTGAAAAGATATACAAACAGTGGAAATATACTCGGTAGATGCAGAAATAGGCAATGATTTGCCATCTAATTTGAAGCATGTATTTGAAGTATAATAGGAAAGCAGTATGATACAATTTTAAATTATTTTTCCTCCAAGATATTTATTCTATAATTCTTGAAATGAGAAATTCAGATGATGTTTTATAATTTTAAATTTTCATTTCTCCCATACTATCTCTTAAGCATTTATACATTTATAAGTATACTAGAAATAAAAGAGCAATATTCTGCACAGTCCTAGAAGAGCTAAACCCTTTTTGTAAATAGAATATGAGGTATTTAACACACTGATGCTAGCCTCACCTTCATTAAAACTGTTATTGTATATCAATCAAAATCAAGACTGTATTGTTAGAATAAAATTGCTTAAAAACCCTGCTCTGTTCCACTTCTCTGTTCAAAGCCCATGAAAATTATTTCACCTCACTTGCTTTGGCTCCAGGAGAGTTCTTTGTGATCCACACCTCACGTCCATTCAATAGTTTACGTCATGCTCCTGTAACAATCTAATCATTCAGCAGAACTGCAGTGGATGACTGCTATTGGATACCTGCTAAGTACCAACAAGACAGTCTTCTGGGGTGTATAGTCTAGTGGGGGGGGGGGCGTGTGCTCTGGTGGGGGCTAGAGATATGCATCTTTAATTGAAATGCAATATGGATGAGGTTGGGCATGAGAATCAAAGGCTGTCAGGAAGAAGCTACATATAAACTCATGAGAAACATAATATGCATTTTGAAGGCTTTAAGGGGAGAAAATGGGAATGTGTTACTGTTCTACTTCAAAATTTTTATTTTTTTAAAGTCCTTTTTCATAGAAGAGATCTTGGCACAAGAGCTGCTAAGACAAGGCCACAGATCTCTGAGAATGACAAAAGTGAGACAAGTGTTTGGGGGAGATCCATGATGCTGTGCACTTCCTTTTGGTGTGTTGAGGCATGGGGCATCCCAGCTATGTTGACTCCAGGGCTGATGTGCAGTTAGCACATCAGCTCAGCCTTGACACAGCCTAGGAATATTTGAAATGGTAAGGTCAAGCAGCAGCATGATTTAAGCGTTTGGCCTTAAGAGTCAGAGGTAATTTTGATAGCCAGAGAGTGTGATTCTCTGACTTCTTTTCCTTCTCCCTTTGGCTGTATCCTTTCCTCAACCTTAGTCCCAACTCTTGCATGTTACTGAAGTGCAGTCTTTACAATTGTTGCACTTGTCTTCAGCGATAGCACACCTCCCTGCTTTTGCACCCTGTGCACACAAAAGCTGTATCTGATGGCCCTTTCTTCTCTACTGGGGATATTTGTAAGATCTTCATGGCGGGGTGAATGACTCAAGAACCCCTTTGCTCCAAGAGGATTCCTGGAACAAGATGGGACCGTTGTGAAGGATTTGGGTCTGAATTTGGGTCTGAACTGTACATGTGAGACTTTATTTGCTAATCCTCGACCATTGAAAAGGACTTCACTCCAGGAAGTACCTATTATCTAGTAGGACAGCAGGATTACTTCCCCTTTGGTAGTATGGAAGGTGGTGTATCTACTTTTTACATTAAATGTTCATCTCAGTATGGCCAAATCATACTGCCTCCAGCTTTTTAGGGATTGATAGTTAAAGGAATTCTTTTAGCTCCAAAAACATCTGCTTTAAAAAGCAGGATGATCTCCCTCAGGTTTGCAGACTGCACTGTAACTCATGCATGAATTCAGAAAGGTTTTAGAAATTTAAAGAGTTTAATTTGGAGTTCATCAGGCATCTGTCTGTGGCCCCCCAAAGACCATCAGTGAGATCTGTGTTGCCAAAAGGCTTCATTGGTCTTCCTTTCCCCACTTCCCAAACATCTAACTTTCCATGAGTGGGTTGCCCATGTAGCAACATTTCTTAGGGACCTAGTTGTGCTGAGGACCCAGCTGAGGCAGCAGGAGCAATGACAGTCTTCACCTCCACAAGTCCACCTGACAGGGCACCTGGAATTGGAAGGCAAATGCAGAGCATGGACTGTCAAGCATGCCACAGTCCTCTGTAGGACACTGTTCAAACTAGAATCAGACTAACATCTTTTATATATGAACATTTATCCATGTGAATTCCTTTTTTTGGGTTCCTCTTTCACTCCTACCCACACATCCAATATTCCATATGCCTTCTTTTAAGAAACAAATGGTTTTCTGGTCCGGGTGCGCACTTTTCTCTTCCGAGTTGCCTTTGGGTGACATTCTAGCCTGCCGCCACCACCTGCTCCTCAGCCAAAGATCTATTTTAGGTAGAATCTGTCCCAGTGTTTCAGCCTACTGCAGAGAGCAGCATCAGTAATTGGTAGGACAAATGAACAGAGTCATAAATTAGCCGATGAATACTATTTCCTGGGGCAGAGCAGGCTTTCGCGAGCAGTCAAAGACAAGGCACAGCCAACCAAGTGGCAAGACTGCACAGCAGGTGGGACCCTGGAAGACACCCCAGTCATGGAGCAGGGAACCGTTCATTTTTCCCTGACGGTTCTCCTTCCCCTGCTGAAGAGCACTGGCTGAGGGGACAATCTTCCGGGTCTTAGAACAGAGATGAGATTTCTGAGATTAAATTGCTACAGATGAGCAACGCTGTTCACACCTCCCGGTCACACTTTTATTTTTCCTCCCAGTCAACTTTATGTTAGGGTTAAAACTTTTTAACTTGAACGTTAACCTTATAATAGCTTAAGCCCTTACCATACACACACACATAGTTATCAGTTTGAAAATCAGGCAGAAGAGTGATCCATTTCATGTGTCAGGGAGCAAGAACGTCCTGTCCCCTCTCTGGCCGGACTAAGAACCAATTTGACACGAGACAGATTAACAGGAGAAAATCAAATTTAAGAGTGTACCTACGGGGATCCACACGGAGACGGAATTCCAAAGATAGGCAAACCAAGGTATAGATGTCATCCAGAACTAAGGAGAAGCGGGGAGGGGGCTGGCACTTTGGAGGAAAAGAAAGCAATTCACAGGAAGATGAAAAAGAGTAAACGTTTGATAAACACGTTTGCTGGCAATTCAGAAACGATGAACATAGAAGACTTGGATCAGTCAGGCCCTGCCAGGTTCCTCCCTGTCTACCACACCTAGTTCTCATCCTAATGTAAGGATCTATGGTGACAGTTCTCTTCCTGGAGCAGGTCTTCTATCTTAATTCTTTGTAGGCATTTAAAGTAGAGATCAAGAGCTTTTCCGAAATCTGTTCGGTGTTGACTGCTTTTTAACTCAACGTCATCTTCATGCCACAGTGGCCCATCTTGTGGCAGCCTGCCCTCTCCCCCCAACACATGTAAATAAGACCTACCTGTGGTCCCAGGACACAAAATAAAACCTAACAAATGGGCACTTCTATCCTCTACCTGTTTTTAAAAATAAAGCTAGTCTTTAATAGCACTTACATGGCACTTACACCCAACATGTTTAAATAGAATTATATGTGCTTCAAATTCACTACAGTCTGAGCCACATTTTCCAGTTTTAAAGGTACAATTTTTCCCAATTGCCCATGAGCTGCCTGTTTCACTGAGCGATCTGCAACAACATTGTATAAACCTAATTATGTTCATTTCTGTGGGGCCATTTGTTCCTTGACATCCACACCAGGTAAGTGTAACTCAGTTTATAAATCATCAGTTTATAAATCTTCTCCTCTAACCTCCTTGCACTTCTTTAACCTGAGTTGAAGGACCTACTTCTCACTTACTGTCAGAGGCAGAATGTCTGGCTCCTTCCCAGATCAATAGATGCACCATCGCCTCACGACAAGGCCTCCAGGGAGCCGCAGAGAGGACAGAGCTACCAGACGCCTGAGTTCATTTGCACTTTCCACTTGGCTATGATTATCAGCCAGAGAATATTCTCCTGAGATGGATGAGATCGGGTCTATTTCAAATGACTTCGAAAGGACAATGCTGTCATCGCATACTTGAGGAAATTGCCGGCTGTACAGAGGAAGAGAAGTGACTTTCTGAAATGTGATAGTGAAGCATGACTGTAAAATGAAAAGCAATTTAAATGTATTACTGGACAAAAACCATTAGCCCAATGAACATAAATAACCTTACTGAGGAAGGGCACCTGTTTCCAAATAACTTCTTAGTTTCAGAGGAATTTCTCTCTTACTGGAAGGCCCTTGAGTGTCATTAAAGGTGTTTGCAACTGAAACATGCTATCAAGGAGTCAGATTTTTCCACTTGTGTAAACAACTCCATTGAAATTACTGTGACTTTTTTTTTTTTTTTTTTTCCAGGCAGGGAAGCCAGTAACAACTGGTCTAACTAGAACCAGGCAATTTCGCTTTCTGAAAGAAGGGTTGTCAACTCCTGATGATTCCTCTCGGATTATCCTCACAGATGCTGCCAAATTCCTGTTGACATCACCCACACCATTAGCCACTCCATTAAATTCTTTGTATGGTTAATGCTGTCTTTATTTAAACCGATTCAGCAAGAACTAGAAGAGGCTTTAAATCTCAAAGCTCAGAAAAGATGCAAAACGCAGAGATGCCGATGCCGCCTTAGGCTGGACCTGTGAATCCAGGTAGGTAGACGTTTGCATGTGGGTCCCCATACCTGGATGATGTCATTGGAGTTATCCACAATGCAGAGTTATCGTCATGATTTCATAACTACCCTAGCAGTACACTGAGAGTTTATGCAGTTTCCTAACATGCCCCTAAATCTCACGGTGTGGTACCCTCCTCCCAGGAAATTGAGACTGTAGAGTAAGACTTGGGCGGAGGGGGAGGGGAATTGTTGGCAACTCTAGCAAATGTGTTCACCACTGAGCCAAAATGCAATACATCAGTTCACAAAAAGAGAGGGTTCACTTTTTTGTTCTAGTATTGTTTATTGCTGTTTACTTGTTTGCCAAAAGAGGAGAGGGGGTTTCTAGGACCATCATCTTGGAATCTCTGTCTCAAAATAGTTGCTCCCCAAGGGGACCCGGACTACAGGCACCCCAAGATGGAGACTGATAACTGGAGGAGAGAGGTCCCCCACATGAGGAAAGTGGGGTGAGGACTGCCAGGTGCAAGGCCTCTGAAAACCAGGTCCTCTTGAATATAAATCTTCAGCCCGGCACAAACAGAAAACAGACATCCCCACTGGAGCCAAGTTGCCAGGAGGGGGACCCATTCTATACAGTTCTGTGCACTCACTAGTACTGTGCCAGCACACGACAGGCAACCAGAAAACCCCGTCTCTAATGTGAGCACCACAACATCTACTTCCATTTTATGGATGCAATGAGATACTACATTTGAACAAATTTTGTGAACTTTAAAATGCTACCTACCCACCTACCTACCTACCTACCTACATACATACATACATACATCAAATACTATATACAAATGTAATGGTTAAAAAAAAAATGGAATTCTTTAAGAGAATAAAAGACAAGCCATAGGCTGAGGGAAAATATTCTCAAATACATATCTAATAAAGGATGTGTATCCAAACTATACAAAGAATTCTTAAAACTTAAGAAAAAAACCAGTTAAGACAAAAGACCTGAACAGACACCTCACAAGAGAAGATGTACAGATGGCAAAAAAGCATATGAAAAGATGCTCAGCATCCTATGTCATTAGGGACTGGCAAATCAATAAAACAACATACCCCTATATTCCAATTAGAGTGGCCCAAATCCCAAATAGCAACACCACCAAATACTGGCAAACATGTGGAACAGCTGGAACCCTCATTCACTGCTGGTGGGAATGCAAAATGGTGCAGCCACTTTGGGACAGTTTGGCATTTTCTTACAAAGCTAAACAGAGGCTGACCATAAAATCCAACGATTGTCCCCCTAGGTATTTACCCAAATGAGTGCAAAACTTATGCCCATACAAAAAGCTGCACGTGAATGTTTATAGAAGTAAATAAATAAATGCTGCAAACTGGAAGCAGACAAGATGCCCCTCAATAGGATGGAGGGATAAACAGATGAATACAATGGAATATATTATTCAGTGCTAAAAAAAGAAGAAAGAAGAAGAAGAAGAAGAAGAAGAAGAAGAAGAAGAAGAAGAAGAAGAAGAAGAATTGTCAAGCCAGAAAAAGACATGGAGGAAATTTAAATGCACATTGGTAAGTGAAAGAAGCCTATTGGAAAAATCTACAGGTTGTATGATTCGAACTAATGGTGTTCTGGAGTAGGCAAGACTATGGAGAATGTGAAAGGATGTGTGGTTGGAGAAGAGGTAAGTAGATGAAGCATGGCTCATTTTTGGGTGGTGAAAGCATTCTGTATGATACTGTCATGGGTGATATATGACATTATGCATTTGTCAAAACCTATAGAATATATACCACAAAAGTGAGCTTTCATGCAAAGGATGAACTTCAGTGAATAATGATATGTCAGTATTGGATCACCATTGTAACATGCATACCACTCTAACGGCAAAATGTTGATAATAGAGGAGCCTGTGGGGTGGAGGGCTGAGAGAGTGAGGGGTTATGTGTGTATTCTCTGGATTTTCTGTTCCATTTTTCCTATAAACCTAAGACCAGTATAAACAATAAAGTCTCTGGGGCATCTGGCTGGCTTAGTCAGTTGAGTGTCTGACTCTTGGTTTCTGCTCGGGTCATGATCCCAGGGTCATGGGATCAAGCCCCCTGTCGGGCTCTGGGCTGAGCATGGAACTTCCTTGAGATTCTCTCTTTCTCTGCCTCTGCCCCTCTCCCCTGCTTACACACTCTGTTTCTAAAAAATTAAAATTAAAAAAAAATCTATTAATTCAACAAAAAGTTAGAAAGTATCCTCCATGTGTCTCCTTCACAAATATCACAAAAGAGGAGTTTAGTGGCTGAAAAGCCATGTTGATTTCCTCATTGACATTTTTCTGTTTAATGAATAGGTAAACTATGTGAAAAAAGAATTTTTTTTTCCTACCATTTTCCTCCTTTGGGATTCAATAAAGTCTGAGGGGTTTTTTTCCCCAGTTTTGGACAGGAAAAATAAATTATTAATAAACTTTTCCTTGTCCTGAATTGGCCCAATACAAAAAAGATTGGGAAATACTGCATCTAAACGAAAATAAAAAGAAAGTTCTCTTGTGGGGAAGGATAGGTGTCCCGTTTTACACAGGTGCTCCAGCTTGGGTCCAGATATAAAAGTTTCACAAGTATAATCATCAGCAAGTCCTGATACCTCTCAAAGGGAAGGTGGTTGTCCTGTTCTGTTTGACTAAACCACTTTCATATTTTAGATTTGGAGAAATGACTCACAAACTTTGCCACTATTCTGACACCCATTTCATAGCAGGTTTGGAAACAATACAACATTTATTAGGGCCTAGAAAAAAATCTGAGAGGTATGAATCTATTTTGAGAGGTGATAGACCTTCACTCTCTCATGAATTTATTTATCCGTCTGCTCAGCACATATTTACTCAGCCTCCTGAAAACGGGGGCTTGAGCTTTGTATGGGAGATGGAAGGAAAGGCCTCGTTTCCACCTCAACAAAGTCACAATCTGTTGGGAGCTTGTAAGACAAGAAACTTGAGAATTATAATATGAAATAATGTTATATTTTAGTGCCTGAGAAGCACAGTGAAGGAAGCCAGGAAAGGGGATTTATCCCAGAAGAGGGGATTTATTAAGCATATAATCAGGGCAAACCATCTGAACTCTGCGTCTGATCCATGCAGTCAGCAACCATACTGCAGAGAGACCTGTCTTTCACTGAGGAGAGGGGAATAGCCTCTGCTTTTTTGTGTGCGTTTTTTTGTTTTGGTTTGGTTTGGGTTTTTTGCAAGTAGCAGACATCTCTCTGACATAAAGAGAGAGAGGGCATGGCTGGACTTCCAAGAGGGCACAGACATTACAAAATCTGATAATTTCACCCTATTTCTTCTTCACAATATTTGGACTTTTTACAATGTTTCAGCTGGCAATGCTAAAATCTCCATTATTTTTCTTTAATTGGATTTTCATAATAAAAGTATGATCTTCAGTACTACTAAATTAGAAATCGTAATCATTTTTTAAGTTTTGGTAAGAAAAGTATTGACCCTTTGGCCTGTTGCCATTCCCATGCTGCTCTTCTGTATTGTCTGCCCAGGGCCGTCTGGACTGGACTGCGTCTGCCGCGTTCCAGTGATGTGGGGCAGAAGCTCTCACCCAGGAGATTCGAGACCTGTTTGCATTACAGATTGGCCCTCATTTGACTCTCTGGGTTACCCAGGAAAAAAGCCTGGGATATTCTTTTTTTTTTTTTTTTCAACGTTTATTTATTTTTTTGGGGACAGAGAGAGACAGAGCATGAACGGGGGAGGGGCAGAGAGAGAGGGAGACACAGAATCGGAAACAGGCTCCAGGCTCTGAGCCATCAGGCCAGAGCCTGACGCGGGGCTCGAACTCACGGACCGCGAGATCGTGACCTGGCTGAAGTCGGACGCTTAACCGACTGCGCCACCCAGGCGCCCCAAGCCAGGGATATTCTTAAGGCATCCACAAATTTGGGGCACTTAAAGTAACATTTAAGGAAAAACGTAGTAAAAAAGAAAAAACCAAAAAACTAATTTGACATTTGCTGTTGTATTAGTTAAGTCCCCGGAGGAGAGAGATTGCACAATGGAATTGGGCAATTTGAGTTTTGTAAGGAAACTACTCACCAACGTGTAGGGAAACACAAAAGAGTGCAGGGTCCATGGGCTGATAACAGAGGGCCCTGTAATTTTCCTCCTTCCCAGGCCTGAGGAGGCCGGGTCCTGGAAAGGTAACTTGCACTTGAAGACACATGGAGAGGGCAGGTGATGGACACTGTCAGGCATGGTGACAACAGCTTTACTCTCCTTCCTCCCTCTGGTCTCCTGCTCTGTTCCCCATTAGCCAAACCCATCTGGTGCCTGGAGCAAGAAACCTTGCGGGAAAAGTCAGTTCATGTAGCCTCCCAGGACACCAGAGCAGGATGGAGAAAGGTGAGGGAGTGGAATAGGCCAGCAAACAAAAGATACCTGGCATGGGATACTAGGTATTCACTGATGGCACCAAATCTTGACTTACTTTATTTTATTTTATTTTTTAAATTATTTTCCTTCATTTTTATTTAAGAGAGAGAGAGAGACTGTGAGCATGGGAGAGCAGCAGGGAAAGTGAGAGAGAGAGAGAGAGAGAGAGAAAGAATCTTAAGAAGGCCCCATGCTCAGTACAGAGCCTGACATGGGGCTCGATCCCATGATCCTGGGATCATGACCTGAGCCGAAATCAAGAGTCAGACACTCAACCGACTGAACCACCAGGCATCCCTAGAGTCTTGACTTATTTTACATCATAGTACATTATTTTGAAATACATGCTGGGGGAGAAACCCTAATTTTTCTTCATGCTCCAGGCACCTGAAAGTCTCAGTTGGGCCTCCCTGTTCGGTGTGTCTGGCCTGAAGAGGAAGAGTGTTAGAACTTGGTACTTTTCAGTCAGCTCCAGCCCAAAATATCAAAGGCTCCTGAGGAGGGACCATATGTCTTGCTCAGCTGAGTGCACTGGGCTCTGACCTTGAGAGGAGCTGGGCTGTCAGCCTGAAGGGCAGGGCAGAGCCATAGCCTGCTGGTCAGGCCACACACATGCCCTGTGACTGTGTTCTGCATCTGTCTGGTGATGGTGGCACACCGCAGGCCTGTCAGAGGCAGAGAGAGGCATACTTCGGGAGGCCAGCTGTCCTGCTGGAGGGGGAAATTAAAAACACACAGAGTCAACACACACTGAGTTTAGAAAAAAATTGGGGTCAGCGCATGGCACCCCAATGGATTTTTCCAGGAGAAAATGTTTGTGGTTATTTAATAAAGTTGATATCTCTCACTAGCTCACAGCAGGGAAGAGCACAGAGCACCTTCATCTGTACTGGGTACCAAAACAGAACGTTTGTATTTAAATATTTGAGTTAAACATATCTTGTGTTTGTCGAGCATTAATGCTGTTGACATTGTTCCACAGCCACACTCTTCAGGGAGTTGAAATCTGTCTTCAATATTAGTCAACAGACCTTAGAAAACATTTGAATAGGAATCAGGACTGTGCACGCATCTCCAAGGGGACCTTGAATTGGGGAAGGGAGATGAACTCCAGCATCAGGGAAGGCAAGGATCGGAGACACACGTGCTGGCTGCCATTTTTGCTCCCGTGAATCTCACCTTGGAGGACGCGCATCATCCTGCACGGAGCCTCCACTTGCACGGCAAGATGCGTCTCTTCTCTGGAGTGAAGCATTCTGGTTCCCTCCCGGACCAGCATCTACCTTGAATTCCTAGAAAACTCATTTCTAGCCTGTTGACACTGGCCTCACACACTTGACTCCACTTCCCTCTGCTTAACCTGGCCTCTAAATTCAGAATCTATGTCCTAATGTCTTGGGAGGGAAGGTAATTCACCAGTGGGGAGCTGAGCCATTGAGCAGGTGGCCGAGGTGCTTGTGCTGATACCCTCCTCTGCATAGGTAGTGTCCCTGTTTCACTCCTCCTTCCCCTGGCTTGTACCACGGGGACCCTCCGTGACAGCCGAGGTCCAAGGCTGAGAGGGCTCAAGGAAGGGGCCAGGAGGAACTCCTCACCATCTTTTCTATTCTGACCATGTAGCCCTCTGGGCCGATTGTGTTTTAAGAGCGTAATGTCAAGAGTGCTTAACTTAATGGGCCTCACGTGGGTTAAAAAGGATATTAGAGCACCAAGTGAGACCTGTAAATTTTCCTCCGTGACTTGGGCCTGACCAGGGGCAGCTGGTTTGAAGGAGAGACTAGCAAGATGCCATCTGGTCTATGCAGAGGCTCAGAGTGACATAGCACGATGGTAAGGGAGGGATAGAGGGTCTAGTGTCCTAGGGACAGACTCAGCTAGAGCCAGAGATGAGATGAGAATGGTTAACTCTTCCCACCCTGCCTTTTCCTGCTCTCCCCAGGCTTCTTTCCTTCCTTCTCTCCAATGCCTCCCCAACCCAAGTCTGGGCCTGGAGGAGGAGTGTCTGTTCTCCAGGACACTATGTTCTATGCAGGGGAGGGGAGAGGAGAGGGAAGAATCCACCCTTCATTGCAGTTTGGGACCTGGGACCAGTGGGGAGCTGTCACATCCCTTTGAGAATATGTGTCAGGCAGCTCTAGCCCAGCACCCAGGTCAAATGGATGAGACAGATGGCAATGTGGTGCTGGACTTAGGGTTAATTGGGAGATGATGTGTCACTGTCACGTATCAGGGCCTAGAGACATGATCTGGGCCCTCATCTTCTAACTCTACTCCCCAAAGAGAGATATGCATGCTAGAGAAGCAGCCCTAGCCCACCCAGCTCCCTTTCTTTAACACCCTACAAGGGACCCAACCCTTGGTTTCCCAGCCTTGGAAGCCCCCAGGGACCAAGTAGCCGATTCTCACCCCCTTGAGCTATTTCTTCTGGAGGAGCACCCACTTCTACAAACACTGCCGCTGTTCCCAAAGCCACTAATAACCTAAACCCCCACATCTGGGGGTGTGACCGCACAGCTTATTGCCCTTGACCCTCAGCAGCGTTCCGTCGGTTGACTGCTCTGCCTTCACAGACTTCTCCTGTTTGACATTCTTCTCAGCCTCCTGGCCACCTGCTTCTACCTGGCTGGCTAAGCCCATCCTGTCACCTTCACTAGTTCCACTAGGTTATTGAGGCCCTTTGGTCATGAGTTCCTTCCACCAAATCAGTGCCCAAGGCTGCTGCATAACAATCTCCTTCCTTGATTAGAGCATCTTA
Organism: Acinonyx jubatus; assembly: GCF_027475565.1. Classification (NCBI taxonomy): domain Eukaryota; kingdom Metazoa; phylum Chordata; class Mammalia; order Carnivora; family Felidae; genus Acinonyx; species Acinonyx jubatus. The sequence goes on from NC_069384.1 coordinate 53,859,605, forward strand.
ATTATGCTCTAGGAATTTGCTTAAACGGATTAATCATTCTGGAGGACAAATATAGAAGCTGTGCTTGCTGAGGGCTCTGCTCTGAATATCCCCTAGGAAACTCTGATTACACCTGCCCACTGGGCCTCTGCCAGGGCTTTGGGTGCATCAGGGACCTAGACACTGGTGGAAAGCTGTGTGCCACTCCTGCATGCCTCTCTTTGCTCCTGCGGCCAGCAAAGCAGGCTCTAAAGGGGGGTTAATGCCTGGTTGTGAAATTGAGGTTGGGGATTGGAGGTGGGGGCGGGGCGTCCTGGTGCTCTCTCCCCTCTAGGGTACAGTCTGTACCCTGAGGAGTGGAACTGGGGACTCTTTCTCAATGAAATTAAAGTCTTGGTCAGTGTACTTACTTGTGGCAACCTGGGCCCACAGTGGTTCTCATTAAAATCCCTCGCTTTTAAAAACTACTGACATTGGCACCTCACCGCAGACCAACTTAATCATAATTGCCAGGATCCAGCATCTTTATTTTGAGAACTCGATTGGAAGAGCATACCAAGTGGTTCCCACATACAGCCAGGCAAAGAACCACAGCAAAATTTGGTTTTGTTTCTGTGCATGTAAATACGGGAGGGAGCCGGTCCAGAGCCTTTGATCTTGAGAGCAATTCTGAAACTAATGGAAAGTAATGTATGATCTATCCAAAGTGGGTTTTCACAAACCCTTGAAGCTGGGGCAGCAGTGTTTCACGGTGGTTAAAAGCCAGGGTTTTGGATCAGACTATATGGATCTGAGCGCCGTTCTATCATTTCCTAGCTCTGTGACCTTGGATAAACTACTTAACCTCTCTGAGCCTCAGTCTTCTGATAAAGATTGTACCAACTTCATAGGGCTGTATAGGGAGGTGGGTAAAATTATACAAGCAAAGAGCTTAGAGCGGTGCCTGGCATATAGTAAGCTCTCAGTAAAAAATAGCTATCATTATTTTCCTCCTTATTCTCCTCAACATCACCATTTGGTTCAAGGATAGAAGAGCATGTTCATAAGAAGCCAGGTCAGCAGACTTTTCCTAGTGTGTTTTCAGGGTTCTCTAGAGAAATGGAACCAATAGGATGTGTGCATAGAAAGAGAGAGGGAAGGGGCGCCTGGGTGGCTCAGTTGGTTGGGCATCCAACTTTGGCTCAGGTCACGATCTCACGGTTTGTGGGTTCGAGCCCCGTGATGGGCTCTGTGCTGACAGCTCAGAGCCTGGAGCCTGCTTCAGATTCTCTGTCTCCCTCTCTCTCTGCCCCACCCCGGCTCGTGCTCTGTCCCTCTCTCTTTCTCTCAAAAATAAACAAATTAAAAAAAAATTTTTTTTTTAGACGACAGAGGGAGGGAAGGAGAGAGAGAGAGAGAGCAAGAGAGAAATTTATTACAGGAATTGGCTTATATGGTTATGGAAGCTGAGAAGTCCCACAGTCTGCCCTCTGTAAGCTGGGGAACCAGGAAAGCAGGTGGTATAATTCAGTCTGAGTCGGAAGCCCTGAGGCAGGAGCTCCCCTGTCTGAGGGCAAGAGAAGATGGATCTGCCAGCTCAAGCAAAGAGAACGAATTCGTCTTTCCTCTGCCTTTTTGTTTTATTCAAGCCTTCCTTGCTTTGGTGTTAAGGATCTTCTTCACTCGGTCCACTGATTCAAATGTTGAACTTTCCTGGAAACGCCCTCACAGACACACCCGGAAATGATGTTTTAGCAGCTATCTGGGCATCCCTTCGCTTCATCAACATGGCACGGGTACAGTTAAGCACCGCACATCTTCAACATGCTTATCCGGAAACAACTCGATGACGCTTCCTTTGCCAGTATTCTCCTCGTGTAAGGAATAACCAGGAATTGAAATGTGGTCTTTTCAGGGGTTTATAGCCACAGGAAGAGCCAGATTACTCTATTGTTTGAAGATTGTCTTTTGGAAATTTTTTAATTGTTTGGAAGAGAACCAAAAATAAACAAATAAGGCTAATCTACTCAAAAGAGTGAATTACAAAAACAAATGTAAATAGAGCCTTCATTAAAAAAAACCTGTGTTTTTCAGGTCATCGCAGTCCTGGTTGAACTATGCTGTACCTTTAAATCTTAGTATATAAGAAACTGCTAATATCCGTAGTTTTACAGGCTAGCAGGGCAGGAGAACTTGGAGGTGCTGAAGAAGGCACCAAGTTCTGTGTGGGGTCAGAGTGAGATAAATGAGCAGAATCGTGCATCCATGAACCATGCCAAGGAGTATGCAATTGAGTCTGGAGGCCAAGAGATTCATTTTATTGTGTAGAAAGAGTAGTGTGGAAGGAGTTTATAGACAGACCTGGAGGGGGAAAAAAATCCGAAGCAGAGAAACTGATCAGGAGCATGTTTAATCAAGGAAGTAGAAAAATGCAAAATATTTAGGCATTTGTTAGTATTCTGTTTGAAGAATATAAGTGATCCAAGTTTATAACTAAGACATATCTTTGGCACCAGCAACTATATGGAATGTAAGACCATACTTTTTTTAAAAAAAGATTTACATTGCTACACTAAGATAATTTTCTTTTTCTAATGTTGCTTCTATAGGAAATTAAATGTAAAATAAGGATATTTGACTTTTCATTTCACATTAATAAATATTTTTTGGGCATCTCAGTGTGTATGATACTATGGGAAATATTAGACCAAATTAAAGATATGATCTCTGTCATTAAAAAAAAATCACATTTAAGGGTGCCTGGGTGGCTCAGTCGGTTAAGCATCCAACACTTGGTTTGGGCTCAGGTCATGATACCACAGTTTGTGAGTTCAAGCCCTGCTTCAGGCTCTGTGCTGACAGCTCAGAGCCTGCTTGGGATTCTCTCTCTCTCTCTCTCTCTCTGCTCCTCTCTTCCTCGTGCTCTCTAAAAGATCATAAAAGACTCGAAGGTGGCATCATGGAGAGGTGGAAAAAGGACAGAACTTGGTATAAAATGATCTGGGTGGAGCCCACCAGTGACTAGCATTCTGAGTTCTGAGCTCATTCGTGGTTTTCAGTCTTAACTTCCTCTTCCATATATTGGAGCTAAAATATGTGAAGGGTTAGTGTATTTGTGGAGGGATTAGACATGGTCCACGTGACCAGCGCCAGAAGCAAGATAGATATGGGCAATAGAAAGATAGAGAAAGAACCGATATGGAAAAGAAATTTTCTAGCCTTCAAAACAAAAATAGGAAGCACTCTCGGTGTCAGGAGGGGTGGGTTTCGTGTCTCTAGAAGTGTGTAGAGAGGACAGAGCAGAAATGATTCAAGCATCAGAGGATATCTTTTCCAGACACGAAGTGGAATTAAAAATGGCACTAAATGAAGTCTCATCAACATGCAATGAGAGTACAAGGCAGGAGGCGGCCTTCTGGTTGAAGACTAATGAGAAGGTTTCAATTTAGGAGGTTTTTACTGCAGTGAGCTGACTTTGAATCTAATACCTTTTTTGTCTTACTCTTTTCTGAGATAAATCTATTTTAACTAATTCTTAAAATATATTGTACTGGGTGCAAATATAAGGCCTCCTTTATTTCTGAAGGAAGTGAATTCAATGAAAAGCTATTTAACCCTAACGTGTCTGCCAAAGGCTTAACTATTCAACTATCAACTATTGAATCAACTATCAATATATTGATAGATGTATTTAACTGATCCATAGGGAGAATTAAATACGTCTTTTATTTGTTAAGGCATCTAACTGACAAGAATTTAATTTAATAAGGGGAATTAATTGTAGGCAATGTAAGCTATAAAACTGACTCAAATCAGTATTTTTCCACATGCCTATCATCAACCTCTTAAAGAGCCACTCCTCAAGAGTTTTGAAATAATTATTGAGAATGTTTTATTGTATTTCATCCGAATGCTTGATGAAGTGGAAGCATTTATTTGTTTTGTAATAATTATGTATTTATCAAAATGTCTTTCCAGATACTCACTTAAAATATTTATTTCAATGAAATTTATTAGGTAAAAGTTCCTATAAAATATTATGTACCTGAAATCCCCAATTCAACACTCTGGTCCAAAATACTCTCTCCAGGCAAGGCTTTAATACATCTGACTTTGCAGTTCGGTCCTGAATCCTGCTCAGTCATCCTTATCACCTTCACCTTCGTCCTGACCATGAGGAGCAGGTCTGTGTGACAGGGCCATGGGTAATGTCCCATCCAGGGAAATGGCCTTGTCTACTCCAGTCACTAAGCATGACTTCAGCAAGCTACACTGACTGGTTTTCTCCACAGAGGTGCATTTGGGGTGTAGGAGGCAGCTCCCCTAAAAATAGGAGTTTGATGAGTTTTTCTGTTCAAGCAGTTTCTTCACCCTGCTTTTTTTTTTTTTTTTTTTGACTCTGAAGTCATATTAGCACTACTATCCCAGTGATTCTCAGCGCTGCATGCATGTTTTAATCTGGGGAAGATTTTGAAAAATACGAATGTTGGTACCTAAAGCAGGTGGTTCTTGAACTTCAGCATCAGAACTACCTGGAGAGTTTACGAAACACAGATGGCTCACCCTTCAGAGTTCTGATTCAGTAGGTCTGGAGTAGGCCTGAGAATTTGCATTTCTAACAAGTTCCTAGGTGATGCTGAAGTTCTCCATTCAGGGACCACACGTTGAGAACCAAGATCTAAAGATTTGGAATTAATTAGTCTTTGATGGGACCTGGGCACTTACCATTTTAAAAGCTCTTCTGGTGAGTCTAATGGACGATTAGAGTGGAGAGTTATTAAATCTGGTAGAGTTCTTTCTTAGAAACATTTACTTTTAAATGTTCATATCAAGGTTAAGTGTGATGTGGAAAATCTTAATGCTAAATAGCAAGGTAGCATAACACCAACAGCCAAATGTTGAGTGTGACCTAATTTAAGTGCTCTTACTTACGCTCTTACTTATTATGCCAACAGTAGCTTAGCTGTTACACACATAGTACTTGCAAGGCTATGCATTTCTTCCTAAATGAATTCTTCCTGTCTTACTTAAAAAAGACAACAACAAGCTCACGGAATTGCATTCCCAAATATTTTTCAATTCGTTCTACTCCGACGTCACTAAGCTCCTTATGAGAAGCTAACAAAGTGTTGAACAAACATGGGAAACTAAACAAACAAATGTTATTGCCAGCAACCTGGGAGCACCATCAAACACTTTAGATGGAGCAGGCTCATTTGAAATTAATGCCATCACTAAAGAGCCTATAAAATCTTGATTTAGAATTAAATCTTACATTATCATGTATCACACTGGATCAGTACAGACACAATAAGCAAAAATGATTTGGGAAAACATGCTTATCTGTATTGATAAGTCACTGAAACAGAGTATTGGGTAGATGTCTTTAAAGGCCCAAGGGTGTGTTTCTCTACATACATGTCCTGGGAACCACACATCAGCACTTGCTTTGTGTGTAACAAAGCTCTCTCCTGGAAATTATCTCCTGGAAATTAACACCAACATTTGGCTGTTGGTGTTATGCTACCTTGCTATTTAGCATAAGATTTTCCACATCACACTTAACCTTGATATGAACATTTAAAAGTAAATGTTTCTAAGAAATTAACCAGAAACCTGAAACATCATATTTGGCATGCAGTTTTGCCTGTCAGGGATCATTGGGACTCTGGTGTGACTACTTTGTAATTTCCTACAATAGGTATGTACTCCAAATGGAATTCTTTTTTTTTTTTTTTAATTTTTTTTTTCTTTAACGTTTTATTTATTTTTGAGGCAGAGAGAGAGAGAGCATGAACGGGGGAGGGGCAGAGAGAGAGGGAGACACAGAATCGGAAGCAGGCTCCAGGCTCCGAGCCATCAGCCCAGAGCCCCATGCGGGGCTCGAACTCACGGACCGCGAGATCGTGACCTGAGCCGAAGTCGGCCGCTTAACCGACTGAGCCACCCAGGCGCCCCCAAATGGAATTCTTTAAGATCAATTTGATTAAAAATATGGGACATCTAGCTGGCTCAGCTGGAAGAGCATGAGACTCTTGATCTCTGATCGTGAGTTCAAGCCTCACGCTGGGTGTAGAGATCACTTAAATAAAAACAAAACTAAAAAAAAAAATTCATAACTTTAAAAAATACATGGATAAAGGGAAGTTTCGAATATGAAAATAGTGTTTGAATTTTAAGCATGTTTTTGAAACACAAAAACCTAAAGTGAGTAAATAGGTTCCTTGTGAAAGCTACTTGCCGTTAGAGAAAGGTTCCTTCAGATGGAACATAACAGCTAATGCTTGCACGGCACTTTACAGTTTTCAAAGCATTTCTACATGTAGTACTCTTTATATATATATATATATAAAACTTTACATATATATATAGGCTTTATATATATAACTTTTATATATATAGGCTTTATATATATAAAACTTTATATATATATATTATATATATTATATATATATATATATATATATATATATATATATATATAACTTTTTACAAAAACTATCCTGAAAAAGGGACATAGAATATAATTTTCCTTCTTTTGTTCAATGATATTTATCCACGATCTATGTGAGTTTGTTACCGGCTGAAGCGGAGGTGGAGGGAAAGCGTTAAGGTGGGTGGGGATTAGTGGGCGTGGGATGGGGGTGGATAAAGGATAGAGTTGACCCTGGGTAAGGTATGGGTGGAAGCCCACCGACCCGGGTGAGGCTATCCAAGGACATTCAGGTCCAGTGCGAGGCTGCAGACGACCGGGGCCAAGTGAGTGCAGAACCAGGGCTAATCGGGGCACTATCATTCACCAGAAAGGAGTCCAGAGTCAGATGGATGAAAGCGGACTCTTGAGAGAGTTTCAAGATCAAGGACAACGTAGCCAGAGGTGGGTCAAGATTAAAAAAAGAAAGAAAGAAAAAGAAAAAAAGACCAAATAAAGTAAAATGAAACAGGAGGACCCAGTGGAGCGGTAAGAGCCCGGGCACAAGGTCACCAGAGCACAGGAGCAGGAGAGCGCAAGGTCACAAGGGTGCAGGGGCACGCAGCTGTGCACTACGGCCCCGCCCACCTATGCTCAGCATCTTCCAGCGCGGGGAGGAATCAACACCGCCTTTTGCGCCTGAAACTTTTCCATAGGCTCTTGTCTCCACTTCAGGAGGGAGACCGTGCCTTGGGTAACAGTTTCGTTTTAGTAGAAATCTATTACATGCTTTCATATATTTTATCGCAATCATAGACCACCATCTCAGATTATCTGAATATGCTTAAGTCATATCTTCTGATAAAATTAGGAAATCTTGTTGTTTCTCGTGGTTTTTATGTAGTAGAGAGATGGAACCAGGTTAATCTGTATCCTTTCCTATTGTCATAGAAAATAAGAAAGAGCCCACACAATTCTGAAAGCACATTCTTAATCCTCTTCATTACCAAACTAGAAAGGGTATCAATTCCCTTCTTCCTACACATACAATAATGAGTCCCAGGCGTGAGCCCTTATCGCCCTCATTCCTCTGCACTAAAGAAGCTTACCCAGCTCCATCCTGGCCACGTGACCCAGCTCCCTGTTCCATCGCGGGGAAAAAGTATGATGCTGCTTCCTATTTGCAAGACCTATTCCTTTCACTTTCTGACTCACATTTGTTATCTCTCTTTTCACAGGAGCTGATTCAACAAACACATAGTCAGTTATACCTTCCCCTTCATCTCATGCAGTAGCAGAAGCGGAGACGGATGAACGTGGCATTTAAACCTGGGCACTGAAATGCCTTTGCATGAGGTTTAAAGAGCCCACTAGGTATTCCTGTACCAGCATCCTTGTGACAGCTACATCTTGGTAATTGAGTAGTCATTGCTTCTTGAATGGATAGGCTGGCTCTGTCCTTGCAGCCATGCTCCCATTGTGCTTAGTGATGCTTAGAGGAATGTGCCCAGAGGTTCTGAAAGCAGCAAGGCCAAATGCTGACATCAGTTTTGTACACTGATCTAACCCTGTTGCTGCTTACAACACTGAGAACCTGAACCGGACCTCTCCCGCAGAGCAAGTTTTGGGAAAGGGCGTGGCTGCCAGTTGAGGTTGGTGGAGGCTGGGGAAGTAGGGAGGGCAGTTAGGGCATGGGGTAGAGGTCCCGGGGCTTAAGCATGCCCCAGCCATACAAGAGGCAAAGAGGGCCTAAGACTGCAGGAGAAGCAATCTGACAAGTGAGCTGTGCCCACCAGTGGGAAGCAAGGCAGGCCCTCCAAAGGCATAAAAGTGTGACAGGGCTGGCCTCATTGGCTGACAGCTCGTGCAGGTGCACAGGGACCTTAGCTTGGCTCTGTTCTCACGGTCTTGAAACTGAGTAATTTTTTTAATGAGGCAGCTTAAGTAAGATTGAGGACTGCTGACACTCAAATGTTTTGGGCTGCCTAAGAGTGATGTCCAAGTTGGCAAGTGATACACTTGTGCTCTAAAAGTAAAACAGAAATGGAAAGTAATTGCACTAAATTGTTCTCACCCCAGAAAATTGGTGGCGGCTTCCAAAGTTTCACAAAAGCAACTACTGATTGGACTTGCCTGTGGGGCTTGATTTAAGAACCTACTGGTGACGTCATCCTGCAATAGTTTAGGATTGTCATAAAACTAGCTTTTTTCAATGCACTTGTTGTTGTCTGCAAATGCTCTGTGCTCCTGAGGCCCTGTACCCATGGCCACAAATCCTTTTAGGGGCTGCCTGACCCTGGAGTGTGCCTTGGACCTACGGGGACAGGGCTGGTCCTTTGGAACTAACGCAGAATGTTCTGAAATGAAACAGCCTTTTCCCTTCTGATCTGAGTGTCTCCAGTCTTTCCTCATCTTTGGATTTCCCCCAGCCTCCCTCCCCCTGATATGCATGATGAACAAACTTGAATGGCTGTAGCTGTAACCTCCATAAGAAATGACTTGATAATCTATAAGCAAACCTGATAAATGTGGAGGCATTGAGCACAGAATAGTCACGTTGATATCTGATGGACCAGAATGACATATTTGGGGAAATAGCTAAACCAAGAAAGGCCTTCAATACGGGCAGACCTGCTGCTCTGTCCATGATTGTCACTTTTCCTGGTTTCAAGTTAGATAGATACAACTTTCTCCCTGTCAGTCCCACCCCCAGAGTAGGTGAGGAGGTCAAAGGTCAAGCAACCACTGGGTTTATCATTTAGGCAGGATGCAAGTTTCCCTTAAGGAGGAGGTTATTTCTCATGTTTGATCTTTGCCTTCCCTACAGTATAATGGTTAAGTCCAAGGTCTCTGAAGTCAGCATCCCAGCTCTAGTTGTGTCACCTTCAGCAAATCATTTAACTTCTCTGGCCTCAGTTTCCCTAACTGAAAAATTAACTCCTGCCTCATTGGTGAGGATTAAATGCATTGGTCATCTTGGTCGGTTTGGGCTATTATAACAAAAATATCATAAATTATGGGTGGCTTGAACAGCAAGCATTTATGTGTCACAGCTCTGGAGGCTGAAGTCCAAGATGAAGGTGCAGGAAGATTCCGTGTCTGGTGAGAGCTGTCTTCCTGGTCCATAGATGACTGTCTTCTTGTTGTAACTTCATGTGGCAGAAGGGACAAGAAAACTCTCTGGGGCCTCTCATAAGGGCCCTCATCTCAGTCACCTCCCAAAGGCCCCACCTCTTAATATTATCACACTGGGGTTTAGGTTTCAGTGTATGAAATGTAGAGGGACACAAACATGGAGTCTAGCACTAATACATATACAAAGTGAAGGTTGGTGTGTCTTAAGAATTCAGTGCACATTGGGGCACCTGGATGGCTCATTTGGTTACGGGTCTGACTTTGGCTCAGGTCATGATCTTGTGGGTCACAAGTTTGAGCCCCTGTTGGGCTTTGTGCTGACAACTCAGGGCCTGGAGCCTGCTTCCGATTCTGTGTCTCCCTCTCTCTCTCTACTCCTCTCCTGCTTGTATTCCCCTCACTCCTCTTTCTCTCTCTCTCAAAATAAAAAATAAATAAATAATAAATAAATAAATAAATAAATAAATCAGTACACATTGGGGCCCCTGGGTGGCTCAGTCAGTTAAGTGCCTGACTCTTCTTGAATTTGGCTTATGGCATGATCTCACGGTGTGTGAGTTCAAGCCCCGCATTGGGCTCTGCACTGACAATGTAGAGTTTGCGTGAGATCCTCTCTCTCTCTCTCCCTCTTTCTCTCTCTCAAAATAAATAAACTTACAAAAAAGCATTCAGTCCATGTGGACTACTGTCCTTCTGTTATTCTTAGCACCAAGTTTGTCAGCTCATTTCTTGATGGGGAAATCAATTCCTTTTCTCATTTATCTCCTTCCTGTTTGGACTTCCCACTCCAAGGCAAGGCAGCGGGCTGAGTTATACGGCAATTCTCAATTATTAATCCATTATTTAATCAATCAGTAAAGGTCTCACAGTTTATACAAAGGCATAGCATGAACATTTTTCATGCAGGAAGCAGACTGAAGGTCAACTGACCTCTGAAGCCCTGGCCTACTGATTATGTCTGGCTGAGCCTCCTGCCTATTAGGCAAAGGCTGTTCAATGCAGGGACCAAATATAGCATGTGAGAAGCAAAAAGAGATGGACAGTTACTATGGAGTGCATTGCTTATGATGTTCATTTAGGGTTCCCTAGAGTCACATCAAGCCTAAGGCTCACTGGAAAGAATGAGAACCAAATCAAATCCATATCACAGTGGAATATCTCTTTCCAATACACCTTATAACCAGGCATAACTCCAAGTCATGTAATCTGCAAAACAGAGATAATTACACCTGCCTGCTCCGTGTCGCATAGAGACAGTTTGAGGATTAATTAAATAATGACTGCCAAGAACACTGAACTCCTTTGAGATAAATGCTCTACAAATGCAATCTTAGATTATTATTCAGAACTCCATTCTGTAAATATCAAGACAGACCTTTAGCTTATGAGAGCAGACCACATCTGCACTGCTGGAGCTCCACCAGAGTGCAGGAAACCTGTCTGGAAAATTCCTGACCACCACACTGACAATTGTTAGACAGCTGCTGGCTTAGATAGTCATATACAACCTGACAGATGCTTTCTTAACTGTTATCAGAGTCTTGCACCAGGCCCTTGCTTTTGGAGTTATAGCTTCAATAGTAACATTGCTCCTTTCAGAAGAAAATCTCTTCCATGGTTATGACCTCATTCAGCTGATTCCACTTCACGGGATTTTATCTTTCTCACTACAGAGTTCGCCCTGGATACGGAACTTTCAGTGCTAAAATCGGGATAGTTCTGGGGAACACTGAGCTGGTTGGTCACCCTAACACATGCTGTTAAATACTAATGATCCTACTGCACTTTGTGACGTTGGGGAATTTACTTCTGAGTCTTGGGAAATTGTTCTATAAAATATGAAGTTTGGAACTGAAAATAATAAGAAATTATTTTGTACAAGGTACAGTTCTAAGTATTTTATGCTTAATACCATAACTCCTACAGGAAGACATTATCATTTCATCCATCTAACAGACAAGACACATGGAAATAAAACAATTTGCTTAAGGTTACACAGCTGGTAAATGGGCAGGATTGGGGTTCCAACCCGAGTGATGAGGTACCAGGCCTCTTCCTGAGCACTAAGTGATACTCCCTCTCTAAGGACCTTCCAAAATGCAGAATTAATGATTTTCCTAAAAAAAAGAAGCCATTTTTTCTTTATGTCTATCTTGATAGCTCAAACTAAGGGTACAAATACTCGGGGATATTTTCTCTATTTCTCTAATTAAAAACTACAAATCAGCTTAGGACTCCTTATGTCAGGTGGTCAGCAAATCTACTACCTCCCTTTTGAGTGGTCCCCTCTCACTGAATTATCCCAGGCTGCGAGCTACCCAGGACACAGGAGGACTCAGCCCGTCTAATTGTAGAGCACTCTGGAAGCCTTCTGCCACCTTTACTGCCATTGCTTTTTGCCATTGCCCATTGGCTCCACTGAGAGCTGGCCCCACAGGCTGACCCATCACAGCAGCTGAGCCATCACTGGCTTGGCCTTTGCTTTCTGAGATGGACCGGACCTTCTCAGTGCCAGGGATGGCCAGACATGACATTTCTTATTTGACTTGCTGGGGCCACAGCTCTCCATGCACTGGGTCAGAATCATGTCAGGCATCTGCCCCTGTGCATAAAGACCTTTCTCCCTTTACCTCCTCAAGACTCATGTATCTTGGAGTCAAGTTGCTTTTCCTTTTTCAAACTTAAACAAAAAAGGTGCAGTTGACAACTCTTTTCCACTACAGTTGTTATCTGCCCATAGTCCTAAGGGCAGTGGGCTTAACTCCACAACAACAAAATACTGGGCTGGGTGGGGGACAACGGACATTTATTTTCTCACAGTTCTGAAGGTCTGAGATTGAGATGCCAGCATGGTTGGGTTCTTGTGAGGGCTCTCTTCTTGGCTTGCAGATGGCCGCCTTCTCACTGTGTCCTCACACGGTGAAGAGAAAGTTTCGGTGGCTCCTCTTTTTATCAAAGCACTAATCCCACCATGCAGCTCCACCATCTTGACCTTATTTAAACTTCATTACCTTCCAAAGGCTCCATCTCCAAATGTCACCACATTGGAGATTAGGGCTTCAACATATGAATTGGGGAGGGGTGTAAGAGGTCACAATTCAGTGCATAGCAACAACTAACTTCTAGGGGCTCTGAACTCCACCCCCTCCCATAGGGGATAACTTGGGCAACTTAAAGGTGATTTATTCCCCTATGGTGCCCTCGTCAGAGTGACTTGCTGAGCACTCCCATTTTTGCAGAAAAAGAGAAAAACCAGCTTAAACCTCTACCTGTGAAAATAGCACCAAAATGATGACCTAAGTTACTAGTTCAGGGCTCAGTGACTCAAGGATTGGATGGTAGTTCCAAGTGGCCTTAGCATAGACCCATGTTCCTACCCTTGATTTTGAATTCAGACTTAAGGTTAAAGTGGCTCAATCAAAACAAAGTATTATTTCTTCCATTCTAGAATTAGTCATCATCATTAACTAGATGCCAACTTCCATTTACACCACGTTCAGTGCTTCTGTTTATGCAGAAGCGCTGGCACCAATCACAGAGCCCCAAACACATACCATGTGACGTGGAGAAGGATGTGATTGGGTTGGCAAGATAGGAAGATTAGGCCTCCAATTACGTGAAAGCTGACAGATTAGAGGTGTTCCATACATCAAAAATTCCACTGGTGCTTCTGGCATCTGCCTTATTTTTTGTTTGTTTTCATTGTCATGCCCCATCCACCCCACCACTCAAGCTTCAATTTCATGGGGAAAAAACAAAAACAAAAACAAAAACAATACATTTAAAGCTTAAAGTGTTCTTTTGGTGCCGTCACACCTCCCTGAAAATACCATTAATACTCTGCTTTTTTAGAAGGGTGAAAAAAACAGGTCAATTATGACATCCTAGGCCAGAAATGCTAACCTATCCCTGCTGCTTTTTTAGTTGAGTGTCTTTGTCTGAGGGGTATTGCAAGAATTAAATAAAATAGTGTACATAAAGCACTTAGCATGGCATCACGCACAATGAATGTTTATTGATTTTATTATTTTCTTTCTCCTGGGGGACAAAGTTGTTATTTTCTTTTTTGTATGACTTAAGAACAGACAGATAAATGAACATATGTTGAATGAAGATTATCTAGACCAGTGGTTCTCAGAATTTTGGATTTCAAGGTCCATTGAAACTTTAAAAAAGAAATTAGGATTGATATAGGGCTACTTCTTATTTTTCTAAGCTAAGGCATGGGAAAATTAATTTCCAGCTACTAGCAACAATATGGTGTTGAAAACAAAGAAATTGTATTACAGATATAATCTATAATTAAAGTGGAATAAATGTGACTTATGGAAAAACATGAAATATTGCTTATATTTTTCTCATTTTGCTGAGAATGGTGTTAGCCTGATGGTCTGGCCTGGGGACCAACATTTAGAAATCACTAATCCAGCCCAAACTTTTGCCTCGGTAAACCATCTGAGCCAAGTGGTTGTCTCTCCTAATTTTAGGGATGAAGATTTCACAGTCCTCCTGGCAGCTTGTTTGAAAGTTTAATCATGCTCAAGTTATATCTGAGCTGCCAGAGGATTGAATCAAATCAGTGAAGAAAAGCCGCCTGACCTGCCTGCCTTCTGGGGGGACTCTGCCTTCAGGGGTGTTCACATTTATAAGAAAATATCCTCGTGGTCATTAAGAGTTGAAGACAAGCCCCACAACAAGACCTCAAATTATGAAAATAAGTAACATATGACTCTCACCACAGGCTTTTTGACCATATTCTTCCTCTTCTCTCTAGGGACACACAAGTATTCTGGAAGTACTGGAATCAGTATAAGTCATCCCTCCTTCAAGTCGGGAGGTCTTCAATCAGAGTGAAGATGAAACAAAAGCCAGCTTACTGCTGTGACCTGGTGTACCTCTACCTGAGAACCGACCAGCCATTTGAGCCACCAGATATGTTCTACTTTTCATCCAAATTTCTAGGCCTCAAAAAACCCTTTGCATAGTTACCGAAGTTGTAAGAAAGTGAAATCGGAATAGTCCCACTTGAGATTTGTAATAATTAGTGCAAGAATCTGAAGTCCGTTGCTATTCAGAAATGTGCGGTAACCTTGGAGGGCCTAACATTCTGTTTGGGGCAAGGTCAAGACAAATAAGATTGGTTTTATTTGTTATGTAGGTTCATTCATGCTACAAGTAAGCTTCACATAGTGCTGACTTTTCTTTATCCTTTAAAAAATTTTTAAAAAATATTTATTTATTTTTGAGAGAGAGAGAGAGAGAGTGAGCATGAATGGGGGAGGGGCAGAGAGAGAGGGACACACAGAATCCGAAGCAGGCCGTCAACACAGAGCCCAATGCGAGGCCCAAACCCACGAACCGCGAGATCATGACCTGAACCGAAGTTGGACACTTAACTGACTGAGACACCCAGGCGCCCTTTCTTTATCCTTTTCAAATAAAGTTACAATACCGAGTATCCACCATTTTGTGTTTCTTTTGAGTATACGCGAGTATACGCGAGAGCTAGTTACCCATGTACTTCATTGTGTGCATCCAGTTGGTGTCTACATCTGATGGCAGAATGATTAGAAGATTACGCAGAACACAAGTTTAATTTGAAATAAACGTAGGAGCCAATCAAGAGATTTGTTTGCTTCAAAACTCTTCCTAGTATAACAAATGCATATTTTGAAATGAAGGTTGGGATAAGGCTTTTCTACATTTTGTGTATTTTTATCATGTTTTACAGGAGTCCAGTCTTCACTCCTTACCTAAGGTGACATCTGTTCTGGACCCTCAAATCAGCATAAGTGATCTAACAGCTGAACAGAATATTTGAAATTTTGATTATCCTTGAAAATTCAAGATGTGGGCCACCTTATCTGAATGTGAGCAGAAAATGAATTTGTAAAATATCAAACTGTCGTCTCAATGTTCAGGGTACTCATTTATATATTTTTGGTTTTTTAAAACCACCTTAGTTTGAATCAAATAAGTTTTTATACATACAGACAGACTCATACACATTCATGCTGTGCACCAGAGAATTGACAAAAACACACTTCCCTTTGTTGCTAAATGTTACCGTTACATTAAACATTTTTCTAGTTCCAAATAGATAAAGGTTTATATTTTTGAGGAAGGTGCTCCCAAGAATCAGACAGACAGCTGAAAGCAGAAAATATGTCAAAGTTCCTCAATACACACACCATTTTGAATGAAAGCATCAGTCCTCAGAGAGGGAGCGTGCTTTGGGGAAGGCAGAGGTGAGTTGTTCGGTAGGGGAATGCTCTTCATGCAGGTGAACTTTTGCAACACATTTTGAAAACTAAAATTATGCAGTAAATGCAGATTGCCTGTATGATATGTGGGTATTTTAAGTAATGGCCTAATTTTACCCTTTTGTCCTCCTTTCTAAAAAAATAAACATTAAACACAAAACAACAGAGAAGGGTCCAATGAGACAAGAATTCACGCAATAGGACTCTTGCCGAAAGGAAGATATATCACTGTTAAAATA
This sequence comes from Acinonyx jubatus, assembly GCF_027475565.1. Classification (NCBI taxonomy): domain Eukaryota; kingdom Metazoa; phylum Chordata; class Mammalia; order Carnivora; family Felidae; genus Acinonyx; species Acinonyx jubatus. The sequence continues at coordinate 53,875,612 of NC_069384.1, forward strand.
GAAATAGAATTGGCTCTAGTGGGCTTTCACAAGCCAGTGCCCCTGCTTTTAGCAAATTCAAGAAACCAGGACATTACTAGGTCCATATACTATCAACGGATTATCTTTTGAATACAAAACACACCCTAGACTGCATGAAGGACACTAAAGCAAGCCACAGAGACACCGAGCACGGAGAATAGTAGTAGTGTTTAAACGAAGCCTTTATTGGGTGGATTGGAAAGAGAGACCATGTGGGGATAACACTTTCCGGGAAACGTTTAAATTATAATCCTCAAAGGTACAGCTATCCATGTGTGTATGGACCATGTCTCCATAACGCTGCCAGCCTTTGCTGATGTATTACAGCATTAGTGCTATTTATAATCAACAGAATTACTAACGCTGTAATCATGCAAGTTTGGTGATAGTAATTATGACAGAATAAATTGCAGTCAGAATGCCTTGCTTCAGTATTGATGTTGATGACAAACAGCCAAGGAAGGGTTCCCCCCGCCCCCCGCCACCTTTTGCTTTTAAGGGAAGCCTTCCAAGAGGGCAGAACCTGCAAATGTTTGCCAAGAGAAAGATCTTATATACCATTTAAAAATAGACTTCCTGAAGAACTGGGATTTTTGAAATGCAGATGGGGAAGAAAGGATGAGCGGAGTATACATTAGAATCTGGTATGTGATGTCCTACTTGCCTTCCAAAGTCAAATAAAACTCTCCTTTGTCCAACAAAGTGAAAAATAAATAGAATAGACTTCCCGAAAGGTGTCAGAAAGGTATTTGCCTCTTTAAATGATTTATGAATAGTTCACTTATTTTTAAAAATAATCACATATGTGTTTATATAAATTATATATGCAAACATGTGCTCACCAGTCCCCCTCGTGGAAAGGCTGTGGCTTATCCAAGTTTGGCTCTGACAGTCTTTCCTTGGTCCCCTCTCCAGTGAGAGCAGGACCGCTGCCCCACCAGTGCCATGGACAGCCTTCCTTTGGTACTGCTGTAAGGAGTTCCTTACGTGTTCCTTACATCGATGCTGGGTGAAAAATAAAATCCGGAGACTTTACTACCTATAATTAAGAGCTTCACTGTTACTAGTGATATAAATGGAGTTGTTTGAGAAACAGACATTTTATCTGGTCGTTGGTTTTATTTCCTCGTGGCTTAAATTATGGGTGAATGTTTTTCTTATTTCTTACTTTCCCTGTAAGTAGTCTGTTCAGCAGAAAAATTACTACTCATTCTTAATAACTACCAAGCAATAAAGTGAGGTGTCTATTTGGGAGATGGTGGGTGTGCATTCCAATTATTCTGTTGGTCACGATTTTAGGATAGCAAAAGGCAGGGATTTCCAGAGCTTCTGAGAGGGTGGCTTAAAAGACTACAGGAAGTTAGTGTCAGTGCTCCGCTACTTGATGAAGGAGTGGGCTTCATGATATCTCTGGGATTGAACAGGCACAGGCAAATAAAATAAAATCAATCCCCTTACAGTTAGGAACTCTGTTAAACAGGGCACTGGCTTGAGCTTGTTTAAAAAAGTCTATGCCCTTTGAGTCAGCAATGTGTGTTCTAGGAATTTATCCTAAGGAAATAATTAGATCAATGGCGGAGATGTACATTCAAGGACATCCTGTACATCATTGTTTATCAGGGTCCCTATTTGGGTTCACAGTCTGAAGGAGGACTTGCCCAGATACAGGTAGTTTATTTCCAAGATAATCCCAAGAAGCAGGAGGGAGAGAGAGGAGAAAGGAAAGCAAATATAATGAAGTGGATGCTTTTGGCTACAGGGGCTCAACCCCGTGTCCTCAGGCGCATTCCTCAGAAGGGCAGGAGGAGGGAACAATTATTCACCAGGTCTGTCCTGTTCTGTCTACCAGTGGTTGAAAGTTGCCTGGGGGCTGGGCGACAACTCCCTCACCCCCCACCATCTCTTACATCAGCCGCCTTTAGCACTGGAAAAACTCCTGTGTGGCTTGCCCCCAGGGCACTGGTACCAGGTGGGTCTGAGATCCTCTGACACACTTTATTGCAGTTGTGATTGAAACCACAGGGAGGACAAGGAATGGGAGTCTGGGAACGACAAGGCATTACCACAGCTCAGTGCGCAAGCACCCAAAGTGTCTCCCAGGTGGAGACTGCTTCAACAAATTGTTATAGATCCATAAAATGAAATATTTTGCAGTCACCAATAACTCTGATGTCTGTACTTATTTACTGACATAAAGAGGCATCTGCCAACACCAAAAAAAAGCAAGTTACAAAGCACTATATCCACTATACATTTATTTTTATTAAAAAAAAAACAAACTATAAGTATCAGGGCGCCTGGGTGGCTCAGTTGGTTGGGCATCCAACTTCAGCTCAGGTCATGATCTCACGGTTCGTGGGTTCGAGCCCAGCATCGGGTTTTTTGCTGACAGCGCAGAGCCTGGAGCTTCCTTCGGATTCTGTGTGTGCCTTGCTCTCTGCCCCTGCCCTGCTCACGCTCTGTCTCTGTCTCTCTCTCTCTCTCTCAAAAATAAATAAACATTAAAAATACTATAAATAAAGAGATACTCCCCAGGTTATAGGATGTACGACAGACACAAAGTTATGCAAATTGTTCCATAAAGTATCTGATTTCATTTCAGAGATGTGGACAATTCCAAGTCTAGTATGCAGCAGAGTAGCCAGTGCAAGGGCTGGCATGGGAGGGGCGGGTCAGAGCCCACAGCAGCTTCCCCACCTGTCCCCCTGGCTCCATCTGTTACCCGCTGGCATCTCCATGTGTCAGCCACACACCATTCCACGTTGTTTGCGTCATCCTCCTCCACTGCGTACTCACTGCCGCTGCAAAATGCTGATAAGGCAGAGGCTAGCAGTCTATTTGAAGGCATAAAAGGGAAAATACAACATCCATAGTACAAAGTTTGTGGCTAGTCACGGGTGGTTCAATAGTTTTAAAGATCTTGTCTCTCCTTTTAAAAATCATTTTAAAAGGGAATGGTTTAGACTGTTAGCGCTGATACAAAAGCGGTAGAAGGAAATCTAAAGCATTTCAATGTATATGAAATGTGATTTACTCAAGACCTTTGAAAACTAGAAGATTGCATAAATTGGTAGAAGGCTACATTCCTTAGGAAAAATGGTTTTCTCTGCATGGTCGAGTCTCAAATTATAGTCCTTTGTTGGTTTTTTTTCTCATACATCTCCAAAAATTGTGTTCGTTGAGTAACAAAGCATGATGAAGATGAACGGGATGGGGGAGAAAGATTAAGCATCTTCTTTGTCACTTAAAGTTTTTGTGGGAAATGGCCATGAATTCCAGAATATCTGTATAGGAATCTGTTGGGAGGAACAGGCTGAAGCTGTGTTTCACAGCACTCTAGATAAGATCAAGACAGTATCAGTTCCAACTATCTGTATGTCAAAAATGAGGGAGAGTAACTTACAGGGATTATGGCCACTTTCCCCTCCCCCACTTCTACCTGTCCTTGACATCTCCTCTAGCCACCTTAGAGGCTGACCTCCAAGTCACAAGAGTCTGGGTGGGGATCTCATCTATCCTCATTACTGGACAAAAGCAGATTTCTGGCTTCACAGAAGAGACTGGATTGTGACAAGAAGCAGACTTCTTTTTTTGATGTTTATTTATTTTGAGAAAGAAAGAGAGAGAGAGAGAGAACCTGTACATGAGCAGGAGAGGGTCAGAGAGAGAGGGAGAGAAAGAATCCCAAGCAGGCTCTGTGCTGTCAGAGCAGAGCCTGACACAGGGCTCAATCCCTTGAGCCATGAGATCATTACTTGAGCCAAAATCAAGAGTCAGAAGCTTAACCAACTGAGCCACCAAGGTGCCCTGAAGCAGATTTTCTAAAAAGCCTTTCTCTGCTCCCTCCAACGGCACTGGTCAGGGTGGTCTAGCTAGTGATTCCCCAAATGTAAATAATTCTTGTTCTTTTTTTTTTTTTAAGTTTGTTTATTTATTTATTTATTTAGAGAAAGAGAAAGAGAGTATATTCACAAGGGATGGGCAGAGAGAGAGGGAGAGAGAGAATCCCAAGCAGGCTCCACACTGTTAGCACAGAGCCCAACTTGGGACTCAAACCCATGAACTGTGAGATCATGACCTGAGCCAAAGTTGGATGTTCAACTGACTGAGCCACCCAGGCACCCCTGTAACTCTTATTTTTCTATGTGAAACAATGTCAACTGTATCTTACTGATCTAAGGTAAACCTGTTGATTGAGGGCCCTCATTCAAGAACCACCTTTTTTGGTTATTTTATTGAGCTTGGTAGTACCTTGTTTTCTTAAAATAAAAACATAATTATTTCCTAGTTATTTTCACATGATGCTATTTTTAAAGTGCAGTATGTTTTTAAAATATGTGTGTGCCCTGGCTAAATGCAACTATAATGAATTCTGTAAATAGAAGTTAATAAATATTTAGAGTTTTCAGTACATAAAAATGGCTGGTGGGCACTGAGGAAAGGGACATTCTGTGAATTTTATACATTTCAGGAGAAGACATGGTTCAGTTGTCCTCCCTTCCTTCACAGCAATGATTTTCAGGCTTAGATTTCCAACACCCCTGGTGTCACTAATTATCCCAAGGGAGGCCACAGAATTGCCATTGCCTTGTGTTCAGTTCATCGCATTCATTGATTTAATAGGTCCACCTGGAAATTTTTCAAAGACAGTAATTTAAAATGCAGCCTGACAGGTTAGCAGGAGTGGTGGGACTGGACGGGGCCTAGGAGGCAGGGGTGGGGCAGAGGAGGTGAACACTTGCTCATCAGCCAAGGGCATCACCCCCACAGTGACCTGAACATGGGAGAGCATAGGACAGGTGCTTCTTTCTTCCTGCTACCGTCCAGCCCCAGGGCTGGGCTCAGATGTGGAAGAGAGGCAGGAAAGTCACATGACAAAATGATGTTGCCTCCAGAGAATCTAATCTAATAAGGTTTGAAAGAAGCCATGCTATAGACCCTGTGTTACTTTCTCCTATCCTCACAATCTGAGATTGTCCTCCCTTCCCTCCTTCCTTCCTTCCTTTCTTCCTCCCTTCCCTCCTTCCTTCCTTCCTTTCTTCCTTCCTTTCTTCCTTCCTTCCTTCCTTCTTTCCTTCCTTCCTTCCTTCCTTCCTTCCCTTTTTGGTAGACTATCTCAAACTAATCCAGATATATTTCTACAAATCCATTATTATTGTTGGTAGCAGTGGTGGGATGTTAACTTTTATAAAATATTTGAAGTTTTATACTTCATATTAACTGGCATTTCCACCACTCTGTCAGTATTTTCCACTGCTATCTCCATCCCTCCAGGTATGCAGGTGATTTTGTGCTCATTACCTCAAAGGAGAATGTGACTCAGTGGAGAGCCAGGGAGGGAAGGGCAGCAGGCTAAACCCAAGGCCTTGGGCAATGATGGAATGAGGAAAAGCAAAATCTTTGGGAAAGAGAATATTATAAAGAATTATAAGGGAGGAAGTCTTCTCTGGCACCTGGGGGTGGTTTCCCTGGATCCTGTAAAGAGACCAGAAAGCAGAAGGCAGAGGTTGCCTTCCTGTTAGTAAGTAAGAGCCTGAGAGGCATCTTAGAACGAGGTGACAGATGAGAATAGGTGATCAGGGGGCCCCTGGGTGGCTCAGTCAGTTAAGCAGCTGGCTCTTGATTTCAGCTCGGGTCATGATCTCAGAGTTCGTGACACTGAGCCTCACATCGGTCTCCGGACTGACATCATGGAGCCCGCGTGGGATTCTCTCTCTCCCTCTCTTTCTCTGCACACCCCTTTGCACTTTCTTTCTCTCAAAATAAATAAACATTAAAAAGAGAGAGAATAGCTGATCCAGCCCAGAGACAGGAAAACCCTAGAGAAGGACTCCAGAGTAAAAGGAAAGAGGGTCATCACACTGCCTCACAGGAAAATTCCCACATCTCCAACTAGGGGGCAGACACAGTGGGGAGAGTCGTGGGATCTAAAGGTGCCCATGGGACAGAAAGAATATGTCACTGGCGACCCGCGTGGGTCAACCACTGAGGACAAAAGGGTTCCCCAGCAATACATCTGTGTGGAGACTCTTAAAGCCAGGTGCCATATACTGTCACCATACCCACACCTTGGTCCTCTGTGAGCCCCCTGAATTTACGCTCGCCTTTGGAGGAAGGAGACACAAGAGCGACTGAGATCGGCTTTCTAGACTTGAAGCAGACATTACATTTAGTGGTAGAAAATAAGTTTGGTTTTAGTATATCTGATTTATGAACAAGGCTCATGTCACCTATGGTGTTACTCATCCTTCGTCTGTTGTGTCGATGGTAGAATGATTACATGTATGGTTGTAGATTTTACCATTTCAAAGAATTTCTATGAACTGATTAAACGTGTGACCTTCCTCCAACGTGTGTGAAAGGACATTATGCTCGTATCACCGAGGAGGATGCTGGAAACAAGGTGAATGAGGCAAAGGAACTTGTTCAGCCTCACCCAGCTGCCCTTCACTTCTTTCAGCCCATCCTACCATCATCCTTTTCCACCAGCACTACGGTACCCCTGCCCTATGATAGCCATGAAAAGCGTCATGTCTTTTTAGCATGCTTTTTTTTTTCTTTACAATTTTTTAAAACAAATTAAATTGTGTATTTAAAAGAAAATCAAAACAATGGGATAGGGACTTGCTTTGCTTTCAAAATCTGTCCTACCTAACCCCATTATTCTTAAATATTATCAAATTGGAGTGTACTCCAATTTTTGAGTGCAAAGACCACCTCTCATTAACCTTTGCTGTGTTTTGCTTGGGGTCAAATCAGGGAGTCACCCCCTGATTGGTTCATCCATTATGGAGCTGTCAGGGTAACATCAGCTGACAATACCCAGAGGGCTAGGGCTGGGAAGATTTTGGAGATCACCTGCTCAACACCCACTGCATATGTAGTGAGAAATGTAGTGAATGTTCAAGGTCACGCAGTCAGAAAGAGACACATCGAGTAGTAATAAAGCCTGGTCCCCTGATTCTTTGTACGCTGCATTGACCGCTTGAACAAAAATAAATGTGAACTTTGATGAATTTAACAATGTCCCCTAAACTCCATTTATTAAAAAAAAAAAGCCCTCAACACCCCCCTCCAAATTTTTAGTACATAATGTTCTCTTTACTTGAGATGCTTTAAAATTTCTTCTGCAGAGAAAAGTAAGTCACAATAAATTTCTCATATTGAAAATGTCAAGTTCCTATTTGTTAAATGATGATGTCAGTGACTATAAAATATGAATTTCTGGTTGGATATAAACTCTACAAAGACTTGGATTCCAATATCTGTAGAGATACGAGTGATAACTAGGAAGTTGCTTTCCGTGAGTTGTTTTGAAATAGTTGCTATGACTGTCATTGTTTACAGCAAGGCTGTATATGTGCATGTCTGAAAGAGAGATTGCGACTGCTGATATTTGTACTCATATTTGTCACTGTCACACAACTCCAGAGCGGATATTGCCAAAGGGTCTCATTCTCATGCAAGAGACTGTGGCTGACAATAGAAAGGACAAGGCACCAATATTTGTGGAGTATCTAATATGTCTAAGGGCTATGCTAGGAGGATTGGTACTTCTATTTCTGTAGGCGACTGGCTGGCCTGTAGTGGCTTGAACATGCTATGACTAATTCACGTGTCATTTACTGATACATCCATTCAACAAATAATCTACAAGGATGCTCTGGGCTCCTAGGTATTGTTCTAGGTGCTGGGGATACAGCAGTGAACAAACCAGACAACTTTGTGTATTCTCAGAGCTTACATTCCAGCGGCAGGAGCAGGGTGGGGGGAGAGACAATAAAAAGTGAGCAAATAAATGAACAAGCTAATGACTTTCTTTCTATGCTGTGCTAAGCACTTAATTGTACCATATCATTTAATTATCAGAACAAGCCATGTGGGTACTACTATCCATTTAATGCTACAAACGAGTAAAATGAAGTACAAAGGGGGTAAATAACTCTTCCCAAGCTCTCACAGCCTAGGAGTGACAGAGATGAAATACCCAGGAAATCTCATCCCAGGGCTCATGCTCTTAACCATTACACTCTACAACCTAAAAACCACCTCTGAAATGCTAGAACTTATCTCACAGGTAGGGGAAACAGCTGACATACTTAGCGAAATTTCAGTAGGCACTCATAGGATGGACAACACATCTAGAATAGGGGTGCCTGGAAAGGTTTTCCAGAGAAGTTGAGGACTGACCTGGGTCTTGAAGAATAAATGGGAAAAACCATGGAAAAGCACTGCCAGCCAAGAGGGCAACTTTACTTTATGCCCTGGCTATGGAGTGTGGGGTGGCCATGAGACAGGAGGCCTGAAAAGCAATCAAGGGCTGCATTCAGAAGGGTTTTAGGTGCTACCACAAGGAGCAGTTTGGACTTTTCTTGTAAAGGTAAAGGGAACCAGTGACTGATTTGAAGAAAAAGGATAATAGGATCCCATCTGTATTTTAAATGGTTCCCTTTGGGCTCCTTGTCTACTAGGGACTTGGTAAGAGCTGAACCCCTTTCTCTCCTATCCCCTAACCCTAACTTCCAGGGACAACGTGGGCCGGGTCTGTAATACTCACCCAGCACATCCTGCCACCACTAAAACATGCTGTTATTGATACAAAGAAACAGATTTTGAACTGGAATGCAAGCTGGCTAGAAGATCTCGTGGCCAGAAAATATTCTGGATCATGGGTCTTCTCTTTTTCTTCTCCTGCCTTTACCCTACCTAATGTAAACCTTGAAACCAACAAGCCAAAAGTTTAATTTCATAGGATCCTCTCAGCACTCATCATCAATCTTAGAGCCTGAGGATTTAGCGAAGCCGGGAAAGAAGAGCAGCTGGGGAGGAACCCAAGATGTTTTCCTAGCTTCTCCTTAGTTAAGACTGATTTGGCAGTGTGGAGAAATCTTGAGCTTTGAAGTCGGATACTACTGGATTCAAACTCCTCCTATGAAGACACAAACTGCAAGGTAGCATAATGACTTTTTTTTTTTTTTTTTTTTTTAAAATAAACAAGGGGGCTTAAACTCTTTATTCACTCTTTGTTTTCTATGCGTGAATGGACCCGGGAAGGATACACGGAAACCAATACCAAGTGGCATGGGGGCTGGGAGAGTAAGAACTGAGAAGATGGGGAGTGAAGGAGAGAGAATTTTTCATCTTCATGTGTATATATCTTTAGATCTTTGAATCAAGGGACTAAATTACCCATTGGAAGATAGCTCATCTCTAAAAGGGGTATCAACACAACCACGTGTTAGATGGTGGTGAGAACTGAGATAAAGCATGAGAAATAGTAGGATACTGAAACAAGATAAAAGAGACCTAGTCTTTGACCTTCAAGAGGTCCATGTAGCTCATTATGTTTGGATTTAATGATGAGGTAAGCCTAGGAATGCACTTCCTCTTGGAGCAATGCAGAAGGCACAAAACAGTACCAGGGGAAAGCTATGGATTTGACCAGGAAACTGCCATTACACATAACACAGGAAAATGGCAGTTTTGTCTCCCAGAATGATCTGTGAGCAGCCACCTCTTTTACTTTGCATGGTCACAAATGGATTTGTGAACTGGAGAAGTATCTCATTGTTTCCACATGGGAAAAATGTGGACACTTTCATCTAAAAAAATCTGCCGAAGTGGCCAGAAGTACAGTGCATGATTTCCTTCCAATGCCAGACTTTCTGGTTAAAAGCCTATTTGAGAAATATGTGGTTGAATGGCAAGTGCAAAAATCAGAAAAATGACATCTCAGTGATTGAAGGCAATAGTTGTGAAATTATTCGAATTCTTTGTAAAAGATGATTAACAGCCACAGTGATTCATGGGTTTGAGTGTGACTTAACATTTGCTTCTAGTTTCCTTTTAGCAAATATTTATGGAGAGAGAGTCCCCACGTACCTAACACCGTTTCAGATGGTGAGTCACCTTCCCAAGAAATACTGCATAGAATCCAGTCCCTGTCCTCCACACGTTTGTAATTTTTTTTCCTCCTTTTGGCAAAAATATACCAAGCATCATGTAAATGATGTAAGAATGTAAATTATTACTTACATGTAATAAAACACCAGGGCAGGAAGAAAGCCATGTTGGATGGAGTTGTCATGGAAAGGGGGATCCTTAGATGACTTTGGAAGGATTAGGCGTCTCGGCTGTGAGAAGACAACAAAATGAATTATTTTCAGTAATAACATAATCTCCATTTCTTCATGGTGAGACAGACTCAAATGTTAGTTGTACTTTGTGCCAGAAAAATTAAGCAGCGGCTATAAAACCATGCAAACATGAGGACAGCTAATCTTCCTGCTTAACCATTTGTTCCTTAAGTCACTGTTTATATAATGAACTGTTATGAGAAAACTGGGGGCAGTAGCTGGCTTCTGAAGACAGAAAGTAAACTCTCTGAGGTGTGAAAATTACATCTCCTGCAGCTTTGGACCTTGGAATTGGGTGGGCCTGGACAACAGGAGCACCCCGCTAGGGGTTGATAGGAGCTTATCGTGACCTCCCTTGGAAGAGCCTGGAAAAGTAATTAAAAGTGAGGGAAGTTAGTTTGAATATTCACCATTATGTAGATTATGAATTTGGCAAAGATTCTTAAACAATTGTGACTTTTCTTTTTTAATTGTTATTTTAAAGTTTATATACTTTTGAGAGAGAGAGAGAGAAAGACAGGGAGACAGAGCGTGAGCAGGGGATGGGCAGAAAGAACGGGAGACACAGAATCTGAAGCAGTCTCCAGGCTCCAAGCTGTCAGCACAGAGCTCCACGGGCTGGCTCAAACTCACAAGCCAGAGATCATGACCTGAGCCGAAGTCGTACGCTCAATGGACTGAGCCACCCAAACGCCCCTGTGACCTTTCTGAGAATAATTTCTTTTGAATAAAAAAAAGGATACACACACTGTTATACACACATATGTACACATATGTATATTCAAATTATTTCATAATTTACAAAACAGTAATCCATTGGTAAAGGCTGGTCCTCCGATATCCTGAAGCAACAAATCATAGCACAGTGGAAACTTTGCCCCTCCCCGCCTTCCTCAGGTTGTGGGCACCCGCAGGTTCCCATGCGGGGGCCTTGGCAGTCCTGAGCACTGGAGGGAATGAGAAACACAAGGCAGGATAGTAGTGCCGAGCAGTGAATAGTCGAATCGTCATCTTTGGTAAAGTGCACCGCCCTCTCCATACGAGACAGGCTGTCTTTAAGCCTGTATGCCAAGGGCGATTCCCTCGAAATAGGCCAGTGGTCACCATTGTGGCTCCAATAAAATTAATGAAATGACTAATTAGATGCAGAATATTATGCTATTGTTACAGTCCCCTAAGGAGTAAAAACGTGACAGTCTTTGCTTGGGAAGCTTATGGCCTAGAGGAAATACAAACAGACCCCAATTTCCTTTTTCCTCACTCGAGTGAATATATCTCACACCCTTCTGTCAAATCAGAAAGGCTCTGTCAGGGAGAATAAGCTCCTTTTCATACGTACGCAGAAAGAAACCTGAGGAGTGAGAGCAGTGAGCACAACAGAGTCACCGTCTCCAACGGCGGGTAAAGGTCCATGACACGAATCAGCTCCAGACAAGGGAACGTCCAGTCCTCTCTCCCCTCGTCCTGAAGCCAAAGCACGGGCTGTCCACCTGAACACTGAAAAAAGTCATCTTCAAAAGACAGAAAATTAATGGTTGCAAACCCTTTAAAAAGAGATTTTATTTTATTTACTTAAATGAATATTCCATTATGAAATCTTGGTACCTCCCACCTGGTGACATAAAGCTGAACGCTGGGTACCTGAAGGGAGAGGCTCTGGGCACTGGAGGAGAAGAGCCGTATCTTAAGGATAGAAATGTCAACCGTAATGCTCTTCTCGAAGGGCAATCCTCTAGTTTCAATAAGAATAGAGCAACATGGTGTTTGTATGTGAAGACGGGCCGGTTGTGAATGAGAGAATCAGAACATTTCTGAGAATAAACACTGATGGTACTTCCCAGGGTGGTTTTCCCTAGGTTGTTTTTCAGTGAAAATTCAGAGGTATTTGTTTTAAGAATCTGTTCACTGTTTTCTGTGGGTGCCCTCCTTCCTTGACCTGCTGTCTGGGAGATACTCCTGCGCCTTCCTTTTCTCTCATATTCCCGAGACTGACACCAAATGTGTGGGGTTTCTCCCACACCTACCAATTCTCTGACACCAGCTGAGTGCCCTACAGTTCAAGTCAGTGCTGACACTATCTACCTGCAGTTAGCGTGGATCTCACAGGTGAAGGGCTGACCCACAAGGCTGCCTCCACTTCAGACATGAACCCTAAATCCCACATTGTCAGCTGTATTTCTGACCAACTGGCTAAAAATGGAGGTTCCCACAATCTTCTCCTTGGATTTGATAATTTGCTAGAAGAGTTCACAGAACTCGGGAAAACACTTTCCTACATTTACTTTTATTACAAACATATAATAAAAGATATAGATGAACAACCAGAAAAAGAAATACGTAATGTGGGGGTGTGGAAGGGTCCCAAGTGCAAGAGCTTCTGTCCCCATGCTGTTGGGGTAGACCACCCTCCCAGCACATGAATATATCCAGCAACCCAGAAGTTCTCAGGGCTCCGTACTTTCAGGACTTTTGTGAAGACTTCATCATATAGGCATAATCAATCTTAACTCAATCTCTAGCTTCCTTCCCTTTCTGGAGAAGAGTGGTGGAGTTGAAAATTTCAAGCTTCAACCATGATTTGGTGTTTCTGGTGACCAGACCCCATCCAGAGGCCCACCAGGAATCACCTCATTGGAACAAAGGAATTCCAAGAGAGTTAGGAGTTCTGTGTCAGGAGCTGAGGTCAAAGACCAAATATTAGCAGGAATCAGAGGCAGAGACCAATATATATATTTCTTATTGTTTCACACCTACTATGTCAGTTTCCCGAGGTTAGAGGCCAACAGCATATGGCCTATTCAGGGATTGGCACTGAATTCGTGTACATGAAAGAAGGAATGTGTTAGGGCAAGGCAAATCCTCACACATCCTGTCATTTTGCTTTAAGATTAGGTAAGATTGGGTGATCACCTGGTGTCACATGGAAAAACCTACCAGAGAGCCAAAGATCCTCAGAGTCAGTTTCCAGAACTTGTATTGTCTTCTAGGTCTCTTTGACCTGGTCCCCTCCCACCTGGAGTGTGATTTGCATTTGTGCTATTTGATGCTTGGATTTCAGCTTCTGCTTTGATTCATGACCCACCTTCCCCCAGCGCTATGCAGTTTTCTCTTTTCCCAAAGTCCCTTGATTAGGTAAGGTCAGCCCTTATTGTCTGCTTTTGTGTCTCAGGCACACACGTGGCTCCTTCTCAATTATCTACTCTGAAAATCTTCAATTTTGTAACTCTAAGGAAAAATTCAATAACTGGGGTGACGAGCCTGTTGTAGACTTTTTAGCACCTCCCAGATACCAGCGACAGGAGCGGGACAGCTTGCATGTGGCTTTCACCTTTGGGTTCCTGGCAGCAGTATTTTACACGAAACTGGGTACTCTGGTTGGTGTTAACTTTTTGGGTTCCGGTGTAGAAAGAAAGCAGAAAACAGAACAATATGTACACCAAGAAAAGTATTTTGAAAAAATACTTGAAAACATCTGGGTTCTGTGATAAGGTATGTGATACAAATTGTTTGATTAGCATAAAGGCTGAATATGACCAAAAATATGTAAGGCTACCTAACATCTGGCTGTTAATGGAACTTAAAGATCCTTTTGATAAAAAAACAGTCCTTAGTGTCCTGTCATTGCATCTGAAAATTCACATTTTCATATCCAGAAGGCCTCTGTTCCAATGCAACCATTTTTCTGGGTATTACACATACACATTAATCACCATTAATGTATTAGATGAGGTAAGTGACACTGTGTCCTAGATGAACAGGCTCTGGAAAAGTCAAACATAGACAAGGAGTGTTTTTTTTTTTAATTTTTAAAATTTTATTTTAGAAAGAGAGCAAGTGGGGGAGAGGGGCAGAAGGGGGGGGGGAGAAAGAGAGAGAGAGAGAGAGAGAGAGAGAGAGAATTCCAAGCAGCCTTCCTGCTTAACATGGAGCCTAATGAGGGGCTCAATCCCACAACCCCCGGGATCATGACCTGAGTGGGTACCAAGAGTCAGGCACTCAACTAACTGAGCCACTCACGTGCCCCTAGACAAGGAAGGCTTTAAACACAGAAGGAGTGGAGAAGATTTTAGAGTTGTGCTGTTGAGGGTGATAGCTACTAGCTATGTGTGGCTGCTTAAACTTAAATTCCAATTTAACTTAATTAAAATAAAGTCAACAATTCAGTTCCTCAGTATACTAGCCACATTTCAAGTGCTAAGTAGTCACATGTGGTTACCATATTGGACCGTGCAGATGTAGAACATTTCTGTTATTACTGAATGTTTTATTAGACAGCTCTGGTCTAGAGTAGTGGGGACTTAGTGGAGGGGGTATGTCTAAATATACTGTTTTTATGTTGTGCTTAGAATCCAGAAAACAATAAAGAAAGTACTGGGAAAGAGGTGGAGAAGTATAAAAGCATAAAATGTAGAGGTAGAGTATTGGCAAAGACTCCAATAGAGAAATGAGATCATACAACATGGAGCTGGCAGGGAAACCAAAGACAAATATTGCTTACTTTGCAATTTTGCCAGGAGTCTCTTATGTATTCTACTAGGGAAAGGCAGAATTTTCCAGCAACTCACCCCTGGGTTCAAATTCCAGCTCCGCTAAACACTAGTGGGGTGGCTGTAGGTAAGTTATTAAATTCTTCTTAATCTTCCCTCATCTGTAAAATAGAAATTAGAATTCCTACTCTGCACGATCATCAAGAAAATTAAAGGCGTAGGGCTTCTGGGTGGCCCAGTTGGTTAAGCGTCTGACTTGAGCTCAGGTCATGATCTCACAGCTCTTGAGTTTGAGCCCCATGTTGGGCTCTGTGCTGACAGTTCAGAGCCTGGAGGTTCTTCAGATTCTGTGTCTCCCTCTCTCTCTGTCCCTCCCCCACTTGTGCTCTGTCTCTCAAAAACAAATAAACGTTAAAAAAAAATTTTTTTAAGAAAATTAAAGGTGAGATACATGGATCTAGTCCATCGTTGGTGCTTGATAAATTGGAGCTATTACATCCTAGAGCCCATTAGCTTGCCTTGGACCACTGGCCATGACTCACACATCTTTGTGTCTGTCTCAGTGCCCAATACACAGTGGGCATTCCATAAATAGTTGGTGAGTTTAATGAACTGGAGTACTTCCTATCTCTCTCTTTTATACTTTTGCTTTCACTATGAAGAAAGATCCTGTGAAGGCAAGATGCTGTGCAGACTTTGATGTTATTGGTATTGCAAGAGGAATTAATATGAAATAGGACTAGAATACAACAATACCTTAGTAGCTAATCCTTTTAAGTTAATGGAATTGAAATATTATAATTCATGAAATAGCACTTAAATGGTACTGCTTGGACAGTTACTGCCTGTTATTTATATTTGTTGAATTTTTAAAATTGCACCCTTCACAGAATCTCTTGAGGGCACAAGTACAAAGAATTAATGCATTAATTATCATAAATGAATCATTACACAACAACAGTAATTAACAGCTTAAGCTAATATATTTTTAAAAATCTGTTTCAACAGTAGTCTCAATGTCCCTCTACTGGAAAAGTTGGCTCCAGTAGGGGTTGATTGATGGAAATAGAATCAGGTGAACTCATCTCGTCCATTCCACTGACTTCACATTTAAACCAATGTGGACAGATGATCCCTCATTCTGAAGCTTTTTATAAGACATCTTATAATCTCTTATAGGCCTGCACTTGTTGTAATATTTTTTATAATAGATATCTACGAAGACTATTTATTAATCCATTCCTAAGCACTAATATGCAGCATCTGGGTCTCCACTTCCTAATCTATCATATGAAACATTTGAATCTTTCAGATGAGAAGTTTTTCACCTTGGCTTCAGGAAGGCCAGAACCACACAGGGTCTTGGAGGACAGAAAGCAGGATAGAATGTGTGAACAGCCATTAGTCTGGATTTCCCATTTCCAGCCCCAACACTGCCTTCCCAACCTTTATTAAGCCAGCACAGCCCAAATTTATGTACTTAATTAGTTTGCTTTAATTGGGTTTGAAGAAAAGGCTCAACAATTTAAAAATAATTATTTTAAAAATCACCTAATTAGATAATTCTAAATTTTCTGTTCACTTAAGTCCTGTAGTTCTCAACTCTCAATGCCAGATTCTACCCCACATATTCTGATTTAATGTATTTGCTGGGGACCCTGACATTTAAAAAAAAATGCCCCAGAGGACTTTAGCTTGCAGCCAGAGCTGAGAACCACTTTCTAGTTCAACTGCATTGATCTCTTTTTCAGTAGAAGTGAGTAGGGGCTATGTCTCATTTTTTTTTCCTTGCCAGAGAATAGAGTTTTGCCCAGGAGAATTAATGTTTATGGAGGCTATTTTATTCTTTTTTCCCATAGTCTTAACATAAATCAACATTCCCACCTTGACACTCAGAAAGAATAACTGCTATGAACTCTCAAACCATTTCATTTCACCATTTAACTCTACTGATTTATATCCATTATCAAGAAAAGATATGTTTCATTCCATTAAGATGGTCTATTTTGTAAATCTGTAAGTGCTCATATATAAATGTTAGAGGCTGCTTAAACAGTGTTAGAGTGTATTTTGCCTTACATGTGTAAATTTTTATGCCAAAATTGAACCTATTATTGTGCCTTGCACACAGTAGGTTCACACTGAATGATTGATGTCTCAATAGGAACCCAGACATTATTCTATTTAACTATCACAACATGTGTAAACATCCATAGTACTACTAGATACCATGTGCTCAGAGTTGGGTGTTTGCCATCACCACTGGACCAAGATCAAGTTAATAAGATCAGTATTCCAGGGCCCTTTTCTTACCACGTTTTAGTTAAGTGGCTACAGATTTGGTAAGCAGAAGCCAGGTGAATAAGAGAACCTGGTACAATCTTCTGTTCTGAGCATGAGACAGATAGCATTGGAATGCGTGACTCAGTCAGAGAGAATAGAATCTCCTTCCTTCCCTCCTTTCTTCTTTCCCTCCTTCTCTTCTTCCCTCCTTCCCTTCTTCCTTCCCTCCTTCTGTCCTAGGATGTTGGCTCTTGACTCAGATTTGTTTTTTCCATCTCTCATTTCTCCTTTGCCATAACTCAAGATTCCAGTTTATGATCTCTCCTCTAGAGAAAGGATTTTGCAAATCTTGTCTCCTTCTTGGTGATATAGTTTGTTCCTTTTAATATATAGCTCAGACCTGGGAACATATCGCAGTTAAATCTCCACAACTACTTTGCAGAGCTATGGGATACCTAAGTGATTGATCCTTAGGACTTAAGTTGCCTCAGTGCCTTAAGGTCTTATGGTGGTGGGGGTAGGTGGGGAGATGCATGTGAAGAATTAAAGGATTCTGTCAAATATTCTAGTTTCTTGAGTTAAGTCACTGGGAGAAAGAGTTGAGGGGCATGACTCTGCAACTTGCAAGGAGGAAACTTACTATGTTGGAACACAGAGCCCAGTATCTTAGTATTTTAATGGAGCACTTTATTTTTTTATTTTTTTAAGTTTTATTTATTTATTTTGAAAGAGAGAGAGAGAGTGCACAAGCACGAGTTGGGGAGGGGCAGAGAGAGAGGGAGACAGAGAATCTCAAGCAGGCTCTACACTCAGCCCAAAACCTGATGTGGGGCTAGAACCCACAAACCGTGAGTTATGACCTGAGCTGAAATCAAGAGTCAGACACTCAACTGACTGAGCCACCAATGTTCCCCTGGAGCACTTTATTTTTAATTATTTTTAAACATTTCCTTTTTCTTGAGTGAAGAATGCTAAAACCTTCATTTCTAGGCTTCAAGTTAAAGTCCCTTAACAAGCACAGTGGGTAGGGGGTTCCTGGTCCCTCACAAGGAGTTGCTCATCCAACAGTCTTCTGAAACTGAATCAGCAAGTGGTAGCTGTGGAGAACAAGCTAGGGTCACCCATACAAGAGGTTGATTAATTCAAGTACAAATGAAACAAAAGAGTCAGCAATTTGCTACAAGTTCCTAAGATGTTTATACTAAAGAATGCCTTTTCCTTTTAGAAAGGCTTAGCTGGTTGGCTTTAAAGAAATCTTGTAAACCTCAAGTCCTTAGGTGTATATTTCTATGTAAACATGGGGAAATAGTTAGTGATAAGAAGAAAAGCAATTTCTTAGTCAATGTTTAAAGTAAATTTCCCGCAACAATTTACTGATCTAATAGGCTTTTATTCAGTGGTTCATGAATTGGGCGGTATCCAATCTAGCTAATAGAGAGAAGCTCCAATAAGCTGTACAGGGCAAGAGACTTTTGTAACCAAAGTGAGTAGGAGCAAGGAAGTTATACTGGGCATTTGTTTTTTGGTTAAGGTAGGTTAAATTTTCTTATATGCAGCAAAGGGAAGTCTTGGAAATGGGTCAGGTAACTTGTGCCAAGCAGGCAAGTGGTGATTGCTTGACATAGGCATTCCTCTTCTGGGAAAGCCTACCACAGAAACTTACTTAAGTTTTGGTTTGCTGACCTGGTGTTTAACATGCATGACTCCATTTTGAGCCTCACCGGTTACTTTAACAGTAAGGAAAGAAGAACTTTTGGTTATGGTATTATATATATCCCTTATGGGCTTGAAAGGAAGTAAAACATGCCACCCCAAAATATGCCTCTTTGGCATAAGGATTATTTTGAGCAATAGACACAGAGAAGCTTAGAAAGCAAAGCAGAAGTCATCCTTTTGTAAAGAAAATATATATTTATAAAGGAAACTTCTACTTGTAAGGGTGTCTCCCTTTGTACCAGGAAGAAGGGGCTGAGCTAGATCACCAGAAACTCATATCAGTGGAGAAGTCACAGGCTTAAATATTCATAATGATCTTACCCTTCGTTTCTGTGCTTTGCCTGGTAACCTCCCATAACTGGCCTCCCCTTCCTCCAACATCTTCCTTTTGGTCTTTTAGCTAAAGATGCTATTTAATGTGGTGGCTTGGGCCATCTCAGAGAGTTGCTCAGTTTTCCTGGGTATCTCTCATGTATGTTTTTCTCTTGTTATTTGTCTCTTATTATAGGGGGTCTCAGGCTAGCAGGGTAGAGGGAAAATATTTTTTTCTCCCCTGCAGGCTCACAGTGTCAACCTTTCAAACTGACTAAACCCTTAAAGAAGTCAACTCTCCTTTAAGCCTGTGACAGTATGAAGTTCCCAGTCCTTCTTTCCAGTGTCTACTGCAAACAGAACATCTTGTTAGTGCCTCTCACTTCATTGCACCTTTCAAGACAGACTGACTAGAAACAAAGTGTGCAAGACTACAGGGAGACCGTATTTTCTGACCAGTGACTCTCTTACCTTCCTGCGCAAAGGAATTTCCTGGAACTAGCAGGTAAGTTGTGTTAAAGTATGTGGTCTCGATTCTCAGGCAGAAAACTGTGGATTTTTTTCCACTATGAACTGAAATGAGTCAGAGGCCTTGCAGGACTTTTTACCCCTCGTTTGAGAGACCCAATAGGCTCCTTTGTATGCTTGCTTTTCCCTGGGACCTTGGGGGCTTTGTCTGCTTCCCTTTCCTGTTAAGTTACCCTGTCTTTTTTAACGAGGCTGGTTCTGAGTAATCATTTCAGCATCAGGTGGCCTTCACCACCCTTGGGAAGCTCCCCAGATTCCTGCTCCCCATTCCTATTGTCCATTTCAAAGCCTCTGCCCTGGGGCCTCCATGCTACCCCAGAATCATCTCCTTGAATATCTGTCTCTCCCCTCAAGCTTATGAGCTCCAGGAGGGTGAAAACTGTCTTAACCCCAGTTTTCTTTTCTGCTCCTTAGCACGTGACATGCAAAACAACACAATTGTTTTATGTAAACTTTTTCGTTAAGCATCACACGACACAGAAAATGACACGAATCACACGTGGACAGCTCGGCTAATTTTCTGATAGTGAACAGTGAACACACCCATGTAACCAGCACCAGATCAAATAACAGGACGTTTCCAGGACCCCAGAAATGCTTCCTGTGTGCTCCTCCATCGCTGCCACTCCCCGAAAGCTGGCAGCTTTGCCAACTTCTAACCTCACACATTAGTTTTGCCTATTTTTAAACTTTATATAAATGTAATAATACGGTTTGTATTCTTTTTTTAAAAAAAATTTTAAACTTCATTTATTTTGAGAGACAGAGAGAGCGGAGGAGAGCAAAGAGAGAGGGAGAGAATCTCAGGCAGGCTCTGTGCTGTCAGCCCAGAGCTTGATGCGAGGCTCGAACTCATGAACTGTGAGATCATGACCTGAACTGAAACCTAGAGTTGGATGCTTAACTGACTGAGCCACCCAGGCACCCCCAGTTTGTATTCTTTTGTGTTTGTGTCTTTCATAAAACAGTATGTTTGGAAGATTCACCCAAGTATTTTTTCTATAGATCTGTAGTTAGTTTGTTCTCCTGGTTTGATAGAATTCCACTGTATAAATATATCACTGTTTATCCAATTCACCATTGCTGGGGATGTAGGTCTCCAATCTGGGGCTATTATGAGTACCATTGCCATGAACATTCTTACACATGTGTTTTGGTGCACATGTACTTGCATTTCTAAGTGTTAAAAAGAAAACCACAGGCCCAAGATGGAGTCATTTATGTCAAGGTCCCATGTCACCAAGATTTGATACCTAACCTAACTGCGGTTTCAAACTCCTCAGGAATGTACCCTCTAACCAGCCAAACTGAAATTTAGCTTATCCCCGAGACACCCCTTCCTTCTTAGGGAGGGCAACCTCACCTAAATAATGTATTCCTTGCAAACAAATCCCCCCCCTTTTTAAAGTCCCTCTCTCTGTCTTTAAAACACTTTCCTTTTCAGCAGTTCAGCCCAGCTCCCTATACTTACTAGGTGGGATGCTGCCTGATTCGTGCATTATTTAAGAAAGCTCATTAGATCTTCAAATTCACTTGGCTGAATTTTGTTTTTTAACATCAGAAGAATATCGATGAATCATTGGTTTTGCATATTTTCCACCTCTCATAGAAATCATCAAACAGTTTTCCAAAGTGGTTGTACCAATTTTCACTTCCAGCAGTAGTGTGCGCAAGTTCAACCAACATGTTTTGAATACTTTAATCATCGAGACAAGGAACTAAAGTGTTTCTTCCCTAAGTGTGGCTCCTAAGGGGGACACAGTGTCTCCACCTGCCCTGGGGGGGGGGGGGGAAGTCTTCTGTTCCTTTCTTTTTAATGTTCTTCTTCTATTTGTTAATGAGTGATTTGCAGTACGGCTAAATGGGAATGTAGATAAATCTACCTGTGAGAAAATCCCTAGGTCATTTAAATAAAGCTATAATGTGGATGCTTCCTTTCTCGTCTTTATATTGTAACTGCTGATAACTGTTCTGGGAACAATTAGCTTTGCTAGAATATCAGGCTGTGAATAATTCTACAAGTCTATTTAACTTCAGACACGTGTGAATAATAGGTGTCTTCCTTTGCGGGACTACTTTCAGACTCTCCTCTTGCTGTACACACATTCTAATCAAAGGTCATCGTGAAGATAAACGGTGGAATTACCAGTTACCATGTGCTGTGTGAGTGCACCGGTGCCAGCTGGCCCTCGGTGATGGGGCTCTGTTCTGAGCCTGGCGGCCACATTACACTAACTGGTCTGAGCATCCACGGAGCTCAGCAGGTGAGACAAATTGAGTTACAGGGAAAAAGGAAGTGTTGGTAAGATGTGTGGTAATTTCAGGAATGAGCACTTTTCTGAGAATTGCTACTGAACAGGCTTCTTTGTCTGAAAGTCTGTAATTTGCTGGAGGGCAGCTTACTCTTGAGCTTAGAATCAACAGAGGATTGGCCTTCTCAGTGTAGCAAAGTTTCACTTACAGGGTCTGTCTCCTCCGTGTTGTGCCTCCGGGGAACTGAGGCAGCAGTCTCTGTGCAGGCCCTGTGTCGGGCCTTCCCAAGCAGCCGTTGCCACTGCTCTGCTAAGAGTTGCCTCAGACCTGATGAAAACCTGGGTTAGCCCCGCCTCAAGCCACCAGATGTCTGCGGCACCTGTTCACACTTTATGGGAAAACCTGGTAAAATGGGATTGGCAAAGTCTCAGTGGCTTAAAGATTAGAGAAAATGTAGTGGCCACGCGCAAAGATTTTAAATCTTTGGGATTTCTGCCGTGCTCTAAACGTGGGCCTGACAAAGCAGGGGATGGGGAACGGTGTGATGTGCTTTTGCCTATGGACATCAATACTGTAAAACACTACTCCATTTCTTAACTGTGGTCTCTAGTACAAATAGTTCATGTAAGTGGTGAGATGCCAGTTGAATTAAACAGGCCAGAGAGTTTCACTGACTGTTTGTTTGTTTAAAAAAATTTTTTTTCGTATTTATTTGTTTTTGAGAGACAGAGACAGAGTGTGAGCAGGGTAGGGGCAGAGAGAGAGAATCCAAAGCAGGCTCCAGGCTCCAAGAAGTCAGAATGGAGCCTGATGAGGGGCATGAACTCACGAACCCGTGAGATCATGACCTGAGGTGAGGTCGGTCGCTTAAACGACTGAGCCACCCAGGGGCCCCTCACTGTCTTTATTTATTATTTTAAAAATGTTTATTTATTTATTTTGAGAGAGAGAGAGAGAACTTGAGTGGGAGAAGGTGCAGAGAGAGAGGAAGAGAATCCCAAGCAGGCTCCATACGGCCAACAGTCAAGAGTCAGATGCTTAACTGACTGAGCCACCCAGGCACCCCTCAATCTTTAAATTGGATCTTTATGGATTAATGAAATTCAACTCAACCAATACTTATTAGAAACACGTTGTGGAAGAGACAAATACAAAAGTACTGCCTCCATCAAACTTTTTTTTTTTTAAGTTTATTTATTTGAGAGAGAGTGAGTGCAGGAGGGGCAGAGAGAGAGAGAGAGAAAGAGAGAATCCCAAGCAGCCTCTGCATTCTCAGCGCAGACCATGAGATGAGCAGAAATCAAAAATCAGATGCTTA
Source organism: Acinonyx jubatus (assembly GCF_027475565.1). NCBI lineage: Eukaryota > Metazoa > Chordata > Mammalia > Carnivora > Felidae > Acinonyx > Acinonyx jubatus. The sequence continues at coordinate 53,898,666 of NC_069384.1, forward strand.
ACTGACTGAACCACCCAGACTCCCCTCCATCAAACTTTTAATCTCATGCTATGTTGACATAAAAGAGGTACCCATGATCCCTATTGAGTCTGTACCTGTCTTCTCTGGAAATTAAGCTTTCTCTACCTCGTGGGAAGACCAGTCAAGAAGACTTTGGGACCCATAGTCATAGACCCATGGATTAAGACTTCCAGAATGATGGGGTTCAGGACATGCTACACTTAAATATGACACCTTGACATATTGAGTACCTCAAGCTGAAGGAGTTGGAGAAAAAAGAAGTAGGAAGGTCAGTCTGACCCACCCCACCCACCCTTGTTCCCTGCAAGCAGGAGATAAAACTCCCATGTGAAAGGTGCCCTCCCTGTAGGAGGAAGAAGTAAGACATTCCTATCACCACAGACAGGGAATTTGGGGCCAGTAATTTGTACAAATAAACCTCATAAAACGAATCCTTATTTTCCTAGTTACTTCTTCACCAAGTATTGCTCCTAGCCCATACCCCTTTGTCTTACCAATTCTTTGTCTTTATTTATTTTATTGTTTCTTTGTCTAATAGGTGTAAAAGCTTCCTGCTCTGATCACTTCTTTGAATCTTCATTCTCTTGTGAAGCCTCTCATGTACATGTAAAAATTCAGTAATATTTGTATGCTTTTCTCCTGCTAATCTGTCTTATATCAATTTAATCCTTAGGCCCAAAGAAGGTAGGGAAGAATTTTTTTCTCCCCTACAGATCAGTTAAAAAAACAAAAAACAAAAAAAAAAACCCAGTGAATTCTAAATCTTTTTGCGGCCTAAACCAAAGCAACGCTAGCCATTTATATATATATGTCACTAATATATTAATAAAGAGAATTAAGAAATAATGTACTAAATAGATATATTTAAGTTATTTTGTACTGTTTTGTATTGATAGGTTTTTAATTTCTATATTCATGTGGGCAGGAGATTTCCTAGGCTGGGGTAGATCATTATTACTTACTTATTGGTTCCCCTCTGTCCTCTCTTTCCCCTTGGAGTGATGGGATGAGAATATTCTACACATATGAAAGTCTGTACTGTGGTGAGGAACCTCCCACCACCCCTAAATATGAATCTGGGAGCTATCCCGAAGCTGGTGTGCTGGACAGACAATGTGGACAGACATACAGAGATAAAGAAACATGCTAGGGGCCTAGAGAAGTTCCAAACTCCAGCTATCTGAGTTTTTCCGGCCTGACATGTGAGGAGCAAACATTCAGAATTTTCTAGTAGCAGCCATCATGTGACTACAATTGCAGGAGACACCCTAAATGAAAACCACCTGACTGAGTCCAGTCAACCTCCCAAACCAAGTGGGTTAATAATAAAATGATTTCAGGGCACCTAGGTGGTGCCGTCCCTTAAGCATCTGACTCTTGGTTTCTGCTCAGGTCATGATCTCGAGTTTTGTGGGATCGAATCCCGAGTCAGGCTCTGCACATACAGCGTGGAGCCTGCTTGGGATTCTCTCTCTCCCTCTCTCTCTTTGCCCCTCCCCTGCTCACTCTCTCTCTGTCACTCTCAAAATAAATAAATAAACTTAAAAAAAATGAAATGATTGCTGTTATTTTATACCACCAAGCTTTGGGGTGGCTTGTTATGGGCAATAAATAACTAAAACATTCTTTGATTGCTAAACTAACAAAAGCAATTCAAAACAGGATGAGATCACCTGCAGGAGTAGTAACATTAGATAATAGCTCTTCAGTGTGGGGCAGAGGTGAGTTGGGAACACCAATTCAATAAGGGCAAATCTCAGGGGGAAAAACAGGTATGACTGTAACCAAGAATGCTTGCTTCTGTCAGGGATAATGTACCAGAGCTAAAGCAAGGCTAAAGAGTGGGGAGCATGGAATCCATAGAAAAGAGAGTTGCCAAAAAGAGTTTACTGGTTTTTACCCTGCACTCTCCAATAAACAAAGGCAATGATTTTGGTGAATTATGAAAATGGAAATGGTTGATGAGGCTTTTACAATGATCTGGATTGTATATCCTATAGGACTAACTACTCACCCTCACATGGATCCCCCCTACCCATGCAGGAAGCTGACTTGTATCAGGCTTCCCTTTAAATCAGCCCACAAGGAGAAACTGTCATGACACGGCAAGTGGTAGTCATCATTCTGTGGGTGAGTGATGCTGCCTTTACACATCAATGCCTTATGAGATTAGTTAATGTCAATCAGTCTTCTATAACCTTGTCAATGCCCAGTGAATGGATAAAAACTGACTTCCTAGATGTGCAAATTTGACAAATGGAAAAGGATCTGATAACTCCTCAGAGGTCTGGTCACCCTGGCCTCGCTCAGAGTTGGCATTACACATAGCACTTTGTCAAGGTCCAGCTCATATTTGATCAACAAAGCTGCTATTTGTAATGATCATTATTGTTTAGCAACATTCCACCTAAGACCTTTTACTTTATTGAGTTAAAATATTTTCACTATAGAAACAATGCAAATTCTGGACTATTAAATACACCAAATCCTAATCTATGTTCTACAGTAAATAAAACTGTCCCCAATTTATTAATTTTTCCAGACTATGGTCAACTTAGACACTAATACTGACAACATTAATAATAATTATGGTAACAACAACTAACAGTAAGTGTCTATTAGTGCCAGGCACATTGTTCAAGAAGTTTAAAAAAAATTTTTTTAATCAATGTTTAATGGTATCATTAGCGATTTTAAAAATCAGGTTATTGAGGTACAAGTTACATATAGTAAAATTCACCCTTTTATGTATACAGTTCTGTGAATGTTGACAAATGTATACAATCATGTCTCCACCACCCCACCAAAATAGAGAATATTTTCATCCCTTCAAAAAGTTCGCTTGAGCCCCTTTGTGGTCAAACGCCTACCCCCACTTCTAGAACCTGGTAACCACTGAATTGTTTTTGGCTCTTACAGTTTGCCATTCCCAGAATGGCTTGCCTTCTTTCACTTAGCATAATACTTTTAAGTTTCACTTATGTCACTTCAGTTGTTTGCTCCTTTTTATTGCTGAATAGTATTCTGCAGTAGAGATACACCATATTTTGTTTAGCCATTCAGCAGTTGATACTAGGTTCATTTCCAGTTTGGGCAATCTTGAATAAAGCTGCTATATTTATTTTTTTTTAATGTTTATTTATTTATTTTCAGAGAAGGAGAGAGAGAGAGGCAGAAAAAGAATCCCAAATGCTGTCAGGGTAGAGCCCGGCACAGGGTTTAATCCCACAAACCATGAGATCATGACCTGAGCCGAAATCAAGAGAAAGATGCTTACCCGACTGAGCCACTCAGGCATGCCTGTATAATGCTGCTTTAAAAACCCATTCGTGTATAGGTTTTGGGAGTAGCATATGTCTTTATTTCTCTTGGGTAAATATCTAGGATTGGGATTACTGGGTGGTATGACAGGAGTCTTAAATATAGCATGTCATTTAATCCTTACCAGCTGTCATTTGTGGAAAGCGTTATTGTTAGCTCCTCTGTAGACATGAAAGCTAAGGCTTATAGAGGTTATGTAATTGCCTAAAATTACATGGCCAGTGGGGAGAAACCTAGGCTTATTTGACTGCAGAGACCTAAGTCTTAACTACTACTTCTTCTGTAGCTACTCCTAAATGATTCCCAGCTAACAGCTAACCACTCTGGAAATTAAAGTATGCAGTGTGACCTCATCACCCCTGTGATGAAGTGTGACAAAGACTTGATTTCAGGTGGAACAATGGAAGGGTGAGAAAGAAGACTATGAAAAGTATTCATAGAATTGATTTGGGGGGAATTAGCATGAATCACAAAGTGACAAATATATGAACATGACAACAAGAGTCGATTCAAAATTCAATTTAAAGATGAGTCATGATCTTTACCTTTTTATCAGTTCAAAGAGTACAGGATGGCAGCAGGCTCCAGCATTGAAATAGAGCTCTGATCGATGTTTTCTCATAAGCCTGCTGTTAACGCCTACTAAATATCACGTTAGCGCTAAAGCAAGCATAAACAGTATATATCCCCGTGGCACATACTTACATTTGTGAATTTCTAATGTTCTTTTGTCAACATAATAATAGTAGTAAATTTGGTATATAAATAATTAACATCTTTAAAAGTTGCATCTTATATTCAAATGCATATGTATTGCTTGGATTCCAAAATGATATTCATAATATGAACAAGGGAGAAATTGTAGTGAAGATTAACCTCTAAAAATGTATTGTGGAGATTTTGGAGCTCTTCTGTAGAATTGGAAATAATGGGAAATTGACAGTGAAATATAAAAGTAGATCATGAATAGTTAATACCCAATTCTTCTGTGATGATGGTATTAAAATAACAACTAAGTAGTCACCACAGTGACAATTTAAGACGAATTTGTCTTCCCCAGTGCCTAGCACAAGATCTCACATTTATTATGAGCTGAATAAACATTTGCTGAGTTGAATTTAATCTTTCAGAGATGAATGTTTATAGAAATGGTGGCGAGTACCCTGTGAAAGTCTATGGGTTCAGCATTATTAAAGGCAATATATTTTTGTCTCACTAACATAACAAAAAGGAAATACAAATGTTATCATTAATATGGTAACCAGCTTCCCAAAGAAGTCCAGAGTAAATTGTTGACAGTTGTGACTGACACTTGGCTTGTCTGAGACATTTGAGCACTGGTGTATTCTTTTCTCATAGAAGGTAGGTACTCAGGAAAACGCCCAAAATCCTTCTGAGGATCATACATGAGACTGCTGCAGAACACAAACAAATGCAAAGAATCTAGTATCTAGAATCTTCCACCTTATGAGGCAGAGCTCACTTCCAGTTCTAGAGATTGAAATTGATAGACGGGAACACTTCCGCCTACCACTTCCTTTGCATCCAGGGCTCTGCAGCCACTGGCCCTTGGTTGATTGGGAACCCAATGACTTGAAGAAAGAACCCTACAGAATCCGCTCCATTTTTTATTACGGGGTGGGATGACATTTATGCTCCAGTGTCTGTGCCCATTGTTGGTAACAGTGGTGTCCTCATGTGACTAATTCTGTGGTGGAATGTTAGGTAGTATTCAAGGATGCTTACCCTTTCAATTTGGAATTAAAAACCTAACTGGTATGTGACTTTTTATAAAACAGCTGCAAACAGCTAAAAAATATAAAATATTCTTGAGGAATAAGTAAATGTAGTCATGTTATTAACTCAAGAGGAAAAGAAAAAAAAGGTGAATAATGGCCTAGGGCTCAAAATCAGTGGGAATAAGAAAAAAAACACAGGAAGAGTTTGTTAATAGTGCAAAAGGCTCATTTGCCCAGTAGTTGTAAAATAAGGACCCTGCCTAGGTGCTGATCATAGAAGTATTTTGTGCAGCCAGCCTTCATCGTGGGCTTATGTTAGGTCAGTTGCATGATCCAGTGGACTACAGTAAGAGTCAACTCCAAAAGTTTACTGGTCTGGGTAATGTGAATTGTTTCTTCTTCCTAGGAGAAACATTTAAAAAAGCATCACAGGAAAATCTAGTGGTTGCCCCTCCATCATTCATTCTCTCTGTCCTCTGGGACCCAGAGCTTCCTCTCCTTGAAGGCCAGTTGGAATTGATCTCCTAACAGCTCTAGGGATGGCATCTCCTCATGTGGTTGGGATAAGATTATGATTCAAATGGTGCCAAAGAGACAAAAAGGAGATGTTTGATGGGTCGCATCAGGAGAAGAAAGCTATTCTTTCCTTCATGAATGCTAAGAAGAAAGATTCTCCTTTCTTCCATTGTTTGTGAATGAGGAAGCAGTTAGCTCCAGGTGATGCTTGTGGCCATGGTGCTATCACGGAGAGTGACAGCCTTAGGGCTAATCTGCCACTGAGGAAGGAAGGCAGAGAGACAGAAAGTGGACCTTGTGATGTTATTAAACTGCTGAACCATTCAGGTCCTCTGGTCAGTAGACATGGAGAGGAGTTCCTAGTGCCCAAGACTTATTGGCTTAGTACCGGAGGAAAGTAAAAGTGGAGCAAGCGAATTGGGCAGTGAAAACCTGTAGCCCTGTGATTCAGGTCTGACACCTATGAAAGCAGGGGTGGGGAGCCAGGATTGGGCAGGGGAACCTACACCCGGATGTAGATTTTACAAAGTCTTGGTCAACCCAACAAGGAGCCTTAGAGCAAGGATTACTTGTTGGTGGCTTCCCACATGGAGCAGAAATGCCCAAGCCCTCTCTCCCTTGCTGTGCTTGCTACTGGGGCTGCCCTGAAAGAGTATGGTCCCAGCTCAAGATCTTGCAGGACCCTGCTTGTGGGTGGCTATCCGCACTCCTCACATTTAGGCAGCTGCTTTTTTCTGGAAAGGAGAGCTGACTGGTGTACTTCTGTCTTTGGACTCCGTAAATTACTTGAACCATTAAATCCCTTTCTTCTTGTTGTTATTGCTATCATTCTTATTATTAAAACACTTTGACTTCAGCTTTCTGTTACTTGTGATCAAAGGAATTCCAACTAGTATGTGAGGTAGTATATTTACATTTAAAAACATTTTCAGCTCAGTTCAGCACACACTTAAGGAGCAAGCTCCTTTGTTTATATTATCTATCATCTTCAAAAACAAATAAATGAACAAACTCTGCACATACCACATGCACTGACATGTAGTTGGTGCATAATAAACTGTTATAATTACATAATTACAATTATATTGCTCTTCAGTGTTTAATAATGGTAACTGAGTTTTTAGTTGCAAAAGGTGTTTTTGCACAAAAATATTTATAGTTCCTTATGTTTGTGTTAATATGCAGCTTATACAAGTCATAAATTTTGTTTTCCAGTTTTATAAGCCTTTACTTTCACAAATCTTGTGACTATATTTGCAAATCTAATATTGTATTATAATTGTAAGCACTTTACTTCTTATTTAACTAATGCTATATTAGCTTATAAATTTGATGGTTTAAATCTTTCAAATATTAACACTATTTAGAAACTTTATTAGTTAGGTGTTCTTAGACTATCATTGCCAATTGGGTAAAGGAGTTCTCTTGAGTATATCAAATACCTAATAAGGCAAAGTTATAAATTTAATGTGCAAGATATTTGTAATCTTTATAAAACTCTCCAAAATTTAATAAATTAGTTTATTAATTTAATAACAGATTATCTTATCCATTTCAAAAAGTTCAAGACAGATAAAGAATATACAAAGGAACACAAAAATTATAACACAGCTTACACAAAAAGATCAACTCTATTTAAATTTATGCCTTCCTGGACTTGCATCCTGGACTTATCTAGCCAGAGGGAGTAGATTATCGTTAGGAGCCTACTGTGTGTGACAGAGAAAGACAAATCCTATATGATCTGACTTACATGTGGAATTTACAAAAAAGACAAAAGAAGTCAATGCATAAAAACATGGAAACAGTAGAATGGTGATTGCCAAGGGCTGGGAGGAAGGGAGAAATGGGCAGAGATGCTGGTCAAAGGGTAGAAGCCTTGAGTTCTAAGATGGATAGGTTCTGGGAATTAATGTACCGCATGTTGACTATGATCAATAGTACTGTATTGCATACTTAAAATTTATTGAGAGAGTAGATCTTAAGGGTTCTCACATACACAAAAAAATAACTAGATGGGGGGATGCATGTGTTAATTAACCTGATTGTGGTAATCATTTCTCAAAGTATACATATTTCAAATCATGTTGTATACTTTAAATATATAAAGTTTCATTTCTCAATAAGTCAATGACGCTGGAAAAAAGGAGGTGGGGGAGGGAGAGAGTCTGCTGTGTTGTATACTTAGAAATGTAGGCCCCTGAGAAGGTTATTGGTCCAGGTCAGGGTAGAGGATGTGGCCTGAGATCAGTATCCAGATAACTGCTTCCGGTGGCATCTGTACTACGACCTGAGCCTCAGAGTCCCTCTGAGTCCCTTACAATCTGGTTTTAGTGGCTTTATCCTTGGCAGACTCCAAGCTTACAGTTTTCAGCTGGGGTGACATTTAGTTTTATATCCAACATATCATATATGGTCTCTTGTTTGTCTTTCAAGTTTCATCCTGACCCACATTTTCAACTTTTTTGCTATTTAATTTCCATGGGCAAGATTCTAAATCCCCTACCTAAATTGCAACTTACCTCTTTGCTGTCTCATTAGAGATAACGAATTCAGCACCCTCTTTATAGTTTACCTTTTTGTTTATTTCAGCTCTCTCTCTCTTCCAATGTAATTTGTTGAGAAAAAAAAAATCTTCTCTCCCCTAAGGAGTTATCTTTCTATTGGAGACAGCTAAGACATGTACATAAATCACCTACAAAAAAGGGCAAAAACAAAGATTACTGTTAAAGAATTACAAGCAAATTTTTATGAAGTCACTGTGGTTAACAGAATTCCAAGATGGTCCCCATGAGCTTTTCTCCCGATGTTATTCATGTTGTTATGTTATCTTACATGGCAAGAAAGATTTTCCAGATGTAACTAAAGTTACTAATCGGTTGATCTTGAGGTTATCCAAGAGGGCCAACCTAATCACATGAGCCCTATAAAAGCAGGGAGTTTTCTCTGGCTGCTGGCAGAAGGGGAATCAGGGACCTTGGAAGCCAAAGGAATGAACAGCGAAGGAAGCTGTTGTTGAGATGAAGACACCCTCAGAGCAAGGACCTGAGAGTGACCTCTAAGAAGTTGAGAGTGTCCCTATGTGACAGCCACCAATGAAGGAGAAACCTCAGCCCTATAACCAGCAAAAACTGAATTCTGCCAACTGTCTGAGTTTGGAAGTCATTCTTCCCCAGAAGATCCAAATAAAGGGCCAAGTTGGACTGACCCCTTGATTTCAGCCCTGTGAGAATGTAAGCAGACAGTTCAATGGAGCCTGCCCAGACTTGTGACCCAGAGGACTATGGGCTAGGAAATGGTTGTTGCTTTAAGTCACTGTGTTTGTGGTAATGGGTGTGCAGCTCTAGAAAATAAACATAATCACATAGATAAAATTTCTACTCAAGCCCAAAGGTTCAGTTTATGAAACTTTTAGTTAATACATACATAGATTATATACATATATATATATGTGTGTGTGTGTGTGTGTGTGTGTGTGTGTGTATCTTCTCTCCCCCTTTATATACATGAAGTAAATATGAAGGCATCTTTAAGGTAGGGGTATCTCAAAATAAAAAATCTAATGTTTTATGGGTTTTCCTGTTGGAACTAGGAAATGAGACAAAGCCTAGGAAGGTTTAAGTCTTGCTCGAGTCAGAGAGAGTTTAGGAAAATGGGTAAAAATGTTTAATTGGAAAAATTTCAAAGGCCCACAGAGTTTTGCTCTATTGGCTTTGCCAGAAATGTCTGTGCCACTTTCTTTACGGCATAAATCATCAAAAGGAGCTGTCTTCTAGGATGGATGACACACTTTGGCATTTATCAGTGAGAAACATTTTAGTGTATAATATTTATCCAATTGGCAAGTTACCTAGCAAGACTCTTGAGGATGGAGTTCAGGGCAGGTAAATGCCGGCAGGGGAGGACAGGGAGAGACAAGATCAGGACACGGGGTGCTTCCTGGGAGACAGGTACAGGTGGGGTCTACACTGAGGAGCCCTGGAGCCTTGGAACCATGCAGAGGGAGGACACACAACAGCAAAGGGAAGGAAAGGTACAAGAAACGTGATGCAGGAGGATGTGTGAGTACACTGGCCTTTTGTCCAGAGCTTGCCCGCACCCAAAGAAACATGAGCACACACCCTGTCTGCCCTTTATTTTCCCCATGAAAGCCCGTGTACAAAGGAAAGGAAAGAAAGTTCTAAAACACCCACTCTTACATTGTACATATTTCTCACCCTTATCCTTTCTGAGTAGTAATGACCTGCTTCTGCAACATCCTTAACTCATATAGCTCTTTAACTTTTTCAAAGCACAGGCTGTACAAAGATCTTTCATTTCCTGACTGGACATGAGGATGAAGTTTATAGTCTTTTTATTGCTATTATTTTGACATTTTTATATACTTGTTCCCACATAGCATAGAACACGTTACCCCCTATAATTTCTTTTATATACTACTTGACTTAAAGATTGTTTCAAACCTTCTTGCTTCTAAATCATTTTTATTTTTAGGCAGTCAGAACAAGGGTGAGGTGGTTTTTAAAAAGTACCAGAGTGTTCGAGTTGAAGGTATTGTTTTTTATTCCTTTCTTAGGTTCACCTACCTAAAATGATACTGATGGTTTTTAAAGAAATGAGACAAAAGATATTTTGAGTTTTATCTTATTCAAGTCCAATTGTTATTATAAAATGAGTATACTTAAAAATATATATATTTAAATATTCATTAGGCCTTCTAGATTAGCTTAGCAGATAATATAATTTTGAGGTACTTTCCTAAGAGCTTGTTTTTGCATTAGCTAATTTTTTTTCCCTAGGGTTTAGATTGGATGGTGTGTCTAATGATCTCATCACTGGTATTTTTGTAAGTGATAACTACAATTAATACCTGTGAAATGTCCTTAGTGCACCAAGAGTTTTATAGAATCTATAACATGGCAAATTTCTACTCACAATCTTATTCAAGTACATATTATTCTATACCCTATCATTTTAAATGGTGAGAAAGAGACTTAATTTTGCAAAATATTTTATTCCCAACTTTTTACCATAGTCCCCCACTAAGGTTTTACTTCATAATTTTTTAAAATTAAAGGTCTCATCAATCTTTATTTAAATATAGTTTTTGCTATAAAAACCCTAACTCAGAGTAACAATCATAAACATGTACTTTTCATAACAGGAGTCTAAGTTCTTCATAGACCTGATTTCTCAGGTTCACAGTCCTTGGCCTCAGGGGCTCAGATGGTGCAAAGGAGAAAGGAATGTAAAGTAACCTTAGACCTGTATTCATTATGCTGTCAAAGATTATGTACACACTTTTTTTTATATAGAAATAGCTATATTGAATGACTATATAACAAATTTCATGAATGGGAAAAACCAAGTTCTCTAAGAATGTGAGAAAGGCGGTTTAGATGAGGGGGACAAAGTAGAGTCATTGCCATAAGACAGATCGTGGGGCTTATCCCACCTCTGACCCTTATGAAAGAGAACTTGGACATATTATTACTTAACTTTTGTGGATGTTGGTTTCCTCATCTGTAACAACAACAGCAGCAGCAGCTACAATAATCACTATTATGTATATAAGGAAGTTAAGAATTAAAACTCCTGATATCTACAAACTGATCAACAAATATTGTTTTATTTGTTATTAATTTGTTGTCTGTAACGTCTCCAAAAAGAAAACTAATACTAAACTTTCTTATAAAAAGATTCTGAGGCCAAAGCACATGTATTACTCTACTTAGGCTGCCATGACAAAGTATTGTAGACTGCGCAGTTTAAACGATAAAAAATTATTTTCTCACAGTTCTGGAAGCCGGAAGTCAGAAATCAGGGTGCCATCATGGCCGACTTCCGGTGAAGTGTCTCTGGCTTATTGATGTCTGCCTTCTCTCTGTATCTTCACGTGCTGGGGAGAGAGAGAGCAAGCTCTCTGGTGTCTGTTCTAAAAGGGGCACTAATCCCATTGGACCAAAGCCCCACTCTCATGAACTCCTCTAACTCTGATTACCTCCCAAAAGCCCCAGCTTGAAATGGTATCATATTTGAGATTGGGGATTCAGTATATACATTTGTGGGGGGGCGGGAAATATAAACATTTAGTCCCTAACAACAAGTTTTGATACTGATATCAAGTAATAAGACAATGTGAATGGAGAGAAAGGAGCATGTTTGGAAGTTCTTCCAGATGAAATTTTGTTATAACTTATTGATTAGCCATGATACATTGATATTTTCTTTTTTTTAATTTAAGTTTATTTATTTATTTTGAGAGAGAAAGAGAGAGAAAGCATGCAAGCAGGGGAGAGGAGGAACAGAGGGGGAGAGAGAGAGAGATAGAAAATCCCAAGCAGGCTCCATGCACAGCATGGAGCCCAACTCGAGGCTTGATCCCACGACCCTGGGATCATGACCTGAGCCAAAACCAAGAGTCAGAAGCGTAACCAACCGAGCCACCCAGGTGGCCCCACTGACATTTTCTAAACCAAAAATTAAAACACAATTTCTGATTCATGGCATATTTTTGAAATAGGAATGACTTGGGTTGCTAATAATAGATAACCCACTTGATAATATCTTCATCAATGAAGGCATTTGGTTCTTTTACGTATCATCGAGTTCAAGGTAGGTAGTTCCAGGTGTAATCCCATGACTCAGTGACATCACTAGAGACTCAGGTTCTTTCCATCCTTTCCCTTGACTATTCTCAGTGGAATTGCTTTTATCCTCAAGTTTCCCCCTCAAGATCACATGACTTCCACTACAGTGGGGACATAAGGTTCCAACACCAGCATTTTAAGCAAGAAGGAATGGGCAGAAGCAAAAGCTTTTGCATCTTTTATCCCGTTGGGAATAAAAGCTTTTCCAAAAGCCTCTTTTTGGCTCATTAGCTGGATCTGGGTCACATGCTTGCTCACTCCTAGCTGAAAGAGAATATGAGAAAGCAAATCGTCTCACTTTTTCAGCCCCTATGGTGGAAGGTGGATGAGGAAAAATGAGGGCTGAGAATAACTGTCACATTAGTCAAGTAATAATGTTAACCACTGTATGAGAACAAGACAGAAATCAAGATGCTTTTGGAAACTGCTGGACGTCTGATCTACCACGGTAGAAATGGGGACTAAAGCAGAGGAATTGCTGAGATGCCTGGAGTTTGGGGCATTATGGTGGCAGTATTTACAGAAATTGTAATGTTGTGGAGGGAATTGGGCCAGGAGTTTTAAATACTGTTTTTTCTTCCAGGACTGTTCTAGAAATAGAAAGATGATGATGTCTTTGATATAATTGAGAACCTTTTGTAGAACCAGGGCTGGAGAATGTCCCTGGGAGCATCTCTTCTAGTCTGGAGTCCTTTACTACTCTCTTGCCTTTAGGGAGGAACAGGTCTTCCTGTATGTTCATAGTAATTACCACTACAAGACATTCTGGAATTTTCTCTTAGAAAAATTACCCAGTAAAAAACCACAATGATAGTTATATATTACATTATATAGCATCTCAAAAGAGCTCAGAACCACATTTTTATTCATTTTCTGACCATCATTAGAGAAGAAATGTGATTGTAGAAATCTCTTTTACTAAACATTAGGAGAGGAAAAAAAATCTCCCGTTCAGAGCTATGTTACTGCATAGTTGTGATTCAAGAAATTATAGGTCAGTTTCCTGGGACTAATGACATCTGTGGAACAGAGTAAGCACGTTGAAGAGAACAATGAGATATTTGATTTGCGGTTTTTGTGTGCCCTGACATTTTTGCTTCCTGTTGCTTCTAATAATACTACACATGAGGTTATTTAGCTCTTTGAAGTTGTAAGTCAAGAAGCACTGTACTAACATTAGCTTAATAGCTATGAGAGCCTTGAATTGAGAGGCTGTTTTATATAAGTGGAAGCTGTGGATCCTTCTCCTTCTTAATTCAAGGCAGCTCACATTGTCTAAGTGAAGTTTGAGTGACAGGAAGGAATGGTGTTGTGAGATCATGGTCCTCTTTCTATCTCTGCCCCGAAATTGGTGCTGTTCTGTGATGCCTGGAAGTGACTGTTCATTGCTGGACACAATTGTCTTGTGTGTGGGCCTTTGTGACTTTCCCAGTCAAAACACATTACATGATATCAGCACACAAGCAGCACCGCCTGATTGTTCCTGACCTCTAGGAAGGCATTACTCCAGTGTGAAATGTGATCAACTAGACTCGTACTGCATTTTTAGAAAGTTCGAGATGAACTGATGCAGGCCTCACAGACATCACAGGAACAATCAGCCTGACACGTCAGGAGAGGTTCTTTCAGATTTTCACCATGGCTCCTGAAACTAGTCAGGGAAGGCAAGAAGCCATAAATTCTCATCTGAAAGTGTGAGCATATAATTCTTTTATAACCTTTGGGAACAGCCAGGTGGGTTCTCCTTTACCATTTGTATTATTCTGTACATAGCCACAGAACAGGGTCATGACTCCTATTTCTTTAAAAAAAATTTTTTTTTAATAACGTCTTTATTTATTTTTGAGGGAGAGAGAGTCAGAGCACGAGCTGGTGTGGGGCAGAGAGAGAGGGAGACACAGAATCCAAAGCAGGCTTTGGGCTCTGAGCTGTCAGCACAGAGCCCAATCAGGGCTGGAACCCACAAACTGTGAGATCATGCCCTGAACCAAAGTCAGACGCTTAACTGACAGAGGCACCCAGGCGCCCCATGACTCCTACTTCTAACGCAGTGGTTCTCACACTTCACTGTACATGAGAATCCTGGAAGGCTTATCAAAACACAGATTTCCAGGTCCATTCCCAGAGTTTTGCTTCAGGAGGTCTAGAGTGGGGGTTGAGAATTTTCATCTGTAATGAGTTCCAGGTGATGCTGCTGCTGCTGCTGGTCCAGGGGCCACACTTCGAGAACCATTTCGGAAGGAAATGATTTGAAGTTCTGGTTCTACCCATATCACATTTTTTGGTTGAGTTACTAAAATTTAACATGGTCTGAACTGCTTTTTCAGATGACAGCGGGTCTAAATTATTCAAACACTTTAATTGTGAGTCAGCACTGGGAAAAGGGCACTGGCAATGGCATTGGCTGTGCTAAAACGTAAAGGTTCCATTTGTGCCCTGTGTGAAATCCAGCCACGCCGAGGCAAAATGGCTCGGTTCGGGAGAGGCTGCGGGTGTGCGACACGCACGTGGACCTAGGTAGGCGATGGCAGCAGTGCCACGAAGAAGCCCTCCTCAGCTCTCGATAAGAAAACGCATTTCCTCTGCTCAGCGGCAGGGTTTTTCATACATCTTTGGATGGAGTTTGTAGGAGAAATGACGGGCTCCTAAGGAGGTGTTGCTGCCTTTGAGCTCTCAGCGGTACAGCAAATTATATCTTTCCACAGGTTAGATCGACTTGATTTGAGGGGGTTTGCACTTCCACGTGAAGCATGGTTCCTTCCTGGGGCACAGAAACTGCTCCGCACACCTACCACTGTTTTTTTGTTGTTTTGTTTTTTTTTATAACAGGGGATTGATTTGTCAGTGAGTGTGCGTGTGTGTGTGTTTAAGAAAACCTCCAACACCTTAATTGCAGGTTTCTTAATAACACTGTATGAAAACACCCAGAGCTTATAAGCATTTATATAATCTGGGTCCTTAGAGAATCTCTTACACAGCTTTTTGATCTTTGAGGTTTTTTTTTTTTTTTTTCTCCTCGTTTACTTTGCTTAACTTAGACAAAATTCATTTTCCATCTGGGCCACAAGTTTCCTGTTAAAGTGTCTGAAAATTTCTGGCTGGGAAGAGCATGATGAGACTCTAGGTTTTCAACTATTCTGATTTTCTGTGATATGCACCTTTCCTTTTCATGTCTGTAGCTGTCTGTGGAGAGGGCACACTTAGTCTCTGAAAATGAAAAGAACTCCACTTGATGCCGCGGAGATGAAAATGAGAGGTTTATCATTAGAAGTCAGTGAGTGATCAACTCGAAAACCTCAATGAACAGGGCGTAATTAATCCTCCCCTAGTTCTGTGCTTCATATCGTAGTTCCTCTCCCAGAGGGCCACTGTGGTGGGGTCTGAAGGAGGGTGTGGGTGTCCGCCATTACATCAAACTCAGAGGACCATGGATGTCTCCTCCGAGCAAGAATCATTTTCCTTAATAACCACGTAGGATTCTATCATCATCAGGCAGAGTGACTGACACAGAATAGGGGCTCCTAGGTGACTTAGGAATGAAGAAGTGAATATCATTCATAAATACAGTTAAGCCCTTCCTGAATGTAGGAATACATTCACATTATTATACCTCATCGGTTAATTTTGTTCCATGAATTTACTTTCTGCCTTGGAAAATATTCTTTTTTTTTCTTTTTCCTTAATGTTATCTTTTCCAGGGGATTTCAGAGAGGAAGGAGAGCCTATTTCTAATATTCTGGGAGTTGTTCAGAACAAAAAACCCAATGCATATATTAATTATATTTTGCTGTGTAAAAAATTAGCCCCAAAGTTTATCAGCTTAAAACAACAAACATTTATTACCTCACAGAGTTTCTGAGGAATGGCTTTGGCTCAGGATTTCTCACCAAGTTTCAGTCAAAGTATTCTAGGGTTGCAGTCATCTGAAGGCTTGACTGGAGCTGGGGAATCTGCTTCCAAGATGGCTCGTTGCATGGCTGTTGGCAAGATTCTTAAGCTACATACCACGTGGGCTTCTCTGTAAGTAACTGGAATGTCCTCATATGGCAGCTAGCTTCCCCAGAGCAAATATCCAAGAGAGCACAAGCAAATGAGGAAAAGCCACAGTGTCTTTCATAATCTAAAATGCTGGATTCTACTGCTACCTCCACCTGGTTTTATTCCTTAGAAGTGAGTCAGAAAGTCCAAGTCATATTCAGGGAGAGGAGAATTAGGCTCTGTCTCCTAAAGTGGGAGTAGCAAAGAATTTATGTATATATGTTAAAACCACTGCAATGAACAATAGAATTAAGGGATAGAAGTATTTTTAGCACATTTAGTGCCCGGCAAAACTAAACAGCAGATGTATAGGACCTCATTACTTTCTGCAGACACTGAAGGTGTCCTACTGGGGGGGGGGGGGGTGACGTGATATTTTGAAGTCGGAGGGGGCTTCTTGGCCCACACATGTTGCTCAGGTGTGTTAAAGCATATCTAGGCTACACATGTAGTCAATGTTTGAATTCCTTCTACCAGCCTCTGCCTGGACCAGGGAAAGGAAACTTTCTGCTTCCTGGGGAAGCTCAGTATATTTGAAGAGAACTTTAATGAAGTACATTCATTTGTTTTATCTTCATTCATTCAGCCTTCACAGAGCACCTACAATGTGTCAAACAACCCTAAAGTCTTTGGTATACAAAGCTGAATAAGACGTAATATCTATCTAAGAGAAAGTAAAATCCAGTGGAAGAGAAAGTCATGTAAAAAAATAACTGACCAACTGGCATGAGAGCGTTTTTGTATGTATTTGATATAGAAGGAGCTGGACCATAACCGCAGAGGGAGGTAGTAACTTTGGTGGTGGCTAGGGTGAAAGAGGGTGGGAGAAGGATGAAGAAAATTTGACAATATAAGTGATCTTTGAGTTGAGTCTTGGAAGATGAGGAAAAGTGCACTAGGGAAAGGAAGGGTAAGGAGACTTCAGATAAAGCAAATGTACAGAGGCAGAAAGCCATGTGGATGGATTCATCCAAGAATCACCAAGTACTGTTTTCTGGGTAGAGCAACCGTGGAGGAATGAAACATGGGGCTTGGAAGGTGTTCTGTGGCCAGTGGTTAAAGGTCTTGTACATTATGCTATGGAGTTTGAACCCTGTTATCAGTAGTGTTCAGAGTGGGTAAGTCTACCCTAGAGAGTGATCTACTGCACTGAGGGAAAAAGAATGTTATGGACTGAATGTGTCCCCCCAAAATTCATATGTTGAAACCCTACCCCAGTGTGATTATATTAGGAGGTGGGGCCCTTGGGAGGTAACAAGGGTAAGATGAGGTCATGAGGTAAAGCCCTCATGAATGGATTTAGTGCCTTTATAAGAGTAACGAGAGAGCTTGCTTCTGCTCTCTTTCTGCCATGTGAGGATGCAATGGGAAATCAGCAGTTAGCAACCTGGAATAGGGTCCTCACCAAGAGCCTGAATGTACTCCCTGATCTCAGACCCCAAAGTTAAAAGAAATAAGCATTTGAGAGGCCCCTGGGTGGCTCAGTTGGTTAAGCATCTGACTTCAGCTCAGGTTATGATCTCGCAGTCCATGAGTTCGAGCCCCGCATCAGGCTCTGTGCTGACAGCTCAGAGCCTGGAGCCTGCTTCGGATTCTGGGTCTCTCCTTTCTTCTCTCTGCCCCTCCCCCTCTCGTGCTCTGTCTTCTCTCTCTCTCTCTCTCTCTCTCTCTCTCTCTCTCTTTCTCAAAAATAAATAAACATTAAGAAATAAGCATTTGTTATTTAAGCCATCCAGCCTATGGTACTTTGTTACAACATCTAAGGCAGATTAAGACAAAAGCATTAGGACTTCTACTGATGCTTATTTATCTCAACAAAGAAGAAAGAAATTAAGCCTTGCTAATATGTACTGTATGACCAGAGACACTGGTATATTAGGCAAAAGCTTTTTTCATATAGTACAGATATTTCTGATATAAAATGAACAGAAGTCCATGCCTGAGTCTTTACAGACATGATGGCTCTGAGATTCCAACTTTGAGTAAGGAAATGGCAGTACTACTCACTGCACACATTGTGCAGTGTGCACTCACCACAGAGACATCCAGCAGAAGGGACCGTCTTCCCTGAGTACCACTGTCTGATCTGGTGTAGGTCTGAACCAGTCTAGGGAAGGGTGCCTTTTGGCAATTCCCCCAAATCCCAATACGTGTCAGTAAGGGCGCTGGCAGTGGTTCCATTCATTGGGACAGAGATCGAGGAGGAGTCCGTTACAGATGCGGGGAGAACCTTGAGTTTAATTTTAGGCATATTGTCTTTATTTAGAAGGGACAGTCAACTGGAATATCCAGTGGAAACTGAAAGTATGGATCTAGAGCTCAGGGTAGAGAGGATGAAGAGAGCAGAGAATGTTGGAAATGATTAGAGAATAGGCTGTAACTGCAGTCTTGGCACGGTTCAGATCATGGGTAGCCTAGGATGCAAGCCTAAGGATATCCTTGAGGTAAGGATAACCTAATTGAAGGGGCAAATGGAGGAGAGGAGTTAGAGGAACAAGAAATAATCAGAGAGACAGAAAGAAAGCCAGGGAGGGGGCATCCCAGGAGCTGTGGGAGGAGAGAATTTCAAGAAGGGAATGGCCAAAGGAAAAAGATCAAGTAAATGAGAAGAAAAATTTTTCTATTGGATTTGGAGTTAGGAAATTGTTAATTCCTTTATTTTTTTTTATGTTTATTTATTTATTTATTTATTTAAAAAAAATTTTTTTTAACGTTTATTTTTGAGACAGAGAGAGCATGAACGGGGGAGGGGCAGAGAGAGAGGGAGACACAGAATCGGAAGCAGGCTCCAGGCTCTGAGCCATCAGTCCAGAGCCCGACGCGGGGCTCGAACTCACGGACCGGGAGATCGTGACCTGAGCTGAAGTCGGACGCTTAACCGACTGAGCCACCCAGGCGCCCCAAATGTTTATTTATTTTTGAGACAGAGAGAAACAGAGCATGAACGGGGGAGGGTCAGAGGGAGGGAGACAGAATCTGAAACAGGCTTCAGGCTCTGAGCTGTCAGCACAGAGCCCGACGCGGGGCTCGAACTGATGGACCGCGAGATCATGACCTGAGCCGAAGTCGGACGCTTAACCGACTGAGCCACCCAGGCGCCCCACAGAAATTGTTAATTCCTTTAAAAGAAGGCACATCTCTGGAGTAACGAGTGCAGATACTTCATTGAATGACTGAAAAGTGAAATAGAGGTGGAAAAAACCAAAACTGGGAATGTGAAATACATACATTATTAAGAAGTTTGACAAGAAAGGAAGGCAGGAGATTAAGTCCATATGAACCCTTTAATACTCCTTGGGGTTTCTTTGACTGAGAATCCATCCTCTTAGCCCCATGTTCAAGATGTAGATCTATTCTCACGTGTGAAGAGAACTTCTTCCTTCCGCCAGATCCTCCCTCCTCGCTGGCTTCTCTACATTTCTTCATGTCCAAAATGGAAGCAGTTTTTCCGACATGTTTTGTGCAAAGGTTGAAGAATATTTTCCATTTTGTTTCCGATTCTCATTCTAATAACCAACAGAACTTATTTTCCTTTTTGACTTTGGCAACACATTGGACTCACGTCCTTAGGATGCTTTATAATGCAACTTCCTCCCTTTCCAGGGTTTTGCATACATATACTTTGCACATAAAAGACACCGAATATTCATTATATGGACAGATCATGTGAAAGTCTATAATTTCATAGGTAATTTTTGTTCTCTCTTTTTTCTTAAAGGTCTTTCCTCTGGAGTTACCCATCCTGAAGCTCAAATGTCACATTTTGGCCCTTAAGGAGGCAGTTGTTTACCATTAAACTACTTAAAAACCTTTGTCTTTATTTCCTTGAAGGTAATCTGTCTTATGCTCTCCCTCTTCCTGAGCACTTATAAAATATGTTAAATAGCACTTTTTCCTGGAGACTCTGCTAATTAAGTTTCTTTATCCAGAGTATTGTTTGCCCCTAACCCTGATTTCTGCCTCAGAATCTGTATTTCTTGCAAAACATTCTCCTTAATGGGTCCCCACTCCAACTCCGGCTGTGTTGTTTTAAATGATCTTTCAAATAAAATTTTGTTGAAGTTTTTTTAAAATAAGGAAATAAAGCAAGATCCCTATCATCTCATATTTTCACGCCTAATACCTTGAAGCAGTCTGGTGGCTCTATCAGCAATAATTTCCTCTGATGGAAACTGTGTTGCTTTATTTGGGATATGTACTTAAATGTTCAGTTAATCTACAGTTTGTGGTATATTTTTGCTCAGTTTTCTGAGGTCCATCTGCCAGGGACCTCATCGACAATGGCAAGATGCCTGCTTTGATCAATATGTATACATTCCAGCTATAAATTATCTCAAAATGCTTGGGTGGGTGTCCATGATTTATTTATTTCCGTTTGCCAATTAGGTCTGGGGAGTCATGCTAATAGACTCACCAGAAAGGAACAGAAAGCAACCTTGGAGGAAAAGAGCTGAACCAAAACGGAAAAACCTTCCTGCTCTCTAAATTTAGAAGAAATCCATTACCATTTTTGTTTTACCTCAATTAACTTTATCCCTCTGAATTTCTCTGGTCTCCAAAGAAATCTTATAGTATGGAGACTTCCTCTGTCAGTCTTGACTTTCAAAGTTCTTGTGAAATGTATAGTCCACGTGATCAAGGAATCTGAGTATATTGGTAGTTCATTATTATAATGGTGCTTGTGGGCGTCAGGAACTATAATGCCTGTGTTTAATGGTATTTGTGGCTTGCCTCTGGCTTTCAATTACCAGCAAAGTGTAGTGGCTGGATTGAAAGCGTGATTGCAGCAGCCCATTTTAAGAGGTGTCCTACTGGCTCCTTGATGATAATTTGACCTACAGCTTGTGTGTGTGTGTGTGTGTGTGTGTGTGTGTGTGGTGCACTGTCATTTCCTCACTCTTTCTAAGCAGTAAGAGGAAACTTCCCGAGGAATTGAACAATTCAGATAATAAATTTCTTCAGTATTGGCCTTGCTTAGTCACCTGAAAATTCTTGATGAAACCGCCCTCGATAATCCTGAATCCACCCCTTATGCAAGAGACACCCAAGACGTGGAGAACGTGCTAAGCTTGCATGTGGCCATGCCTGCAGAAGGCTATGACAGAGTTGTCTTGTCTCAGGAGGGCTTTATTGTTAACAGGGCTTAGCCTCTGTCAGGAGCTGCAGATGACTTACCCATTTTGTATTCATTTGTCTATGGTGAATAAGGCAGCAGCTGTTACCTTTTTACACTCTTTAAAAAAAAAGAAGCCCTGCACAGCTTGGACAACAAAGCAAGGTTGCCCCCACCACTGATGGTGGAAATATTGATGTCGCTCTACACAGAGTTGGCTGTGAGCACAGTAGACACAGGACCTCGGATGCCCGCTGCTGTGCGGAGGCCAGATGAACAACTTGTGCAAAAATGCATGCAAATACGCAAACCTCAGTCCTCACACCTTCTGTTTTTGAGTGGAGCAGTGGAAAGCTGATGGCTTTTGTTTTCATTATTTTATTTCTGTTTAGAATGGAAATTAATTAAAATGTCTGCCGGTTATTAAGAGTTCATATGTTCCAAAGAACCTTTTTTTAAGGTTTTATATGCACTTTTCTCACTGTAAAATCATCATA
This sequence comes from Acinonyx jubatus, assembly GCF_027475565.1. Taxonomy (NCBI): domain Eukaryota; kingdom Metazoa; phylum Chordata; class Mammalia; order Carnivora; family Felidae; genus Acinonyx; species Acinonyx jubatus. Next base: position 53,920,561 of record NC_069384.1, read on the forward strand.
TAATCATTATAGAAAAATTATAAAGCAGGAATAGGCAAGATAAAACAACATAAATATCTAATACTTACATTGTCTTTACTATATGCTAGGCACTGTTATAAATGATTTTATATGTTTGCTCATTTAACTCTCAAAGCAAACTTCTCTGGTCGGTTTTTACTTAGCCCCCCCTACAGGAAACTGAGGCACAGAGAGGTTAAGCAACTTTCCCTGTGTCCAAAAACAGCCTGGCTTTAAAATCTCTGCTCTTTGCCACACCGTGTATTTCTCTCTGTAACTGCCGAAACACTACCCCTCACCCCTTTTACTATTAATATAAAAAATGAATATATGATTCACTAATATATCATATACTTTCAGGGCGCCTGTGTGGCTCAGTTGGTTAAGTGTCCAACTCTAGATTTTGGCTCAGGTCATGATCTCATGGTTGGTGAGATTAAGCCTCAAGTTGGGCTCTGCACTGACAGTGTGGAGCCTACTTGGAATCCTCTCTCTCCTTCTCTCTCTGCCCCTCCCCTGCTCATGCTCTATCTCTCTCTCTCAAAATAAATAAACGTAAAAAAATATATCTTCTGGGGCACCTGAGTGGTTCAGTCCGTTAAGTGTCTGACTCTGGATTTCAGCTCAGGTCATGATCTCACAGTTTGTGAGTTGGAGCCCTCGTTGGGCTCTGTGCTAGCGAAGCAGAGCCTGCTTGGGACTCTCTCTCTCTGCCCCTACCCTACTCACACTGTCTCTGCCTCTGTCACATAAATAAATAAAATAAAGGGGCACCTGGGTGGCTCAGTCAGTTGAGCGTCTGACTCTTGGTTTTGGCTTGGGTGATGGTCTTGCAGTTTATGAGTTCGAGCCCCACATTGGGCTCTGTGCTGACAGTGCAGAGCCTGCTTGGGATTCTCTCTCTCCCTCTCTCTCTGCCCCTCCCCTGCTCACTCTCTCTGTCTCTCTCAAAATAAATAAGTAAAACTTAAAAAAAATTAAAAAATAAATAAAATTTTTAAAAATGTATTTTCTATGTATATCGTATTCTTTCTAATATGATTCAAATAGGAACTTTTATTTTTCCAGTCTTATGAGTTCAGAAACAAGCTTCAAGCAGCTGAGTAACTTGCCCCAGACCTCATGGCTTTGGTGGGAAAGAAAACCAACAGGGTTTTCCAGGTACGCCAGCTGTCTCCATCGCAGGACTCTTCTCTTCTCTGCACTAGCTGCTTCACTAGTTTTCTTTTCTTTCTTTCTTTCTTTCTTTCTTTCTTTCTTTCTTTCTTTCTTTCTTTTCTTTCTTTCTTTCTTTTTTTAATATAATTTATTGTCAAATTGGTTTCCATACAACACCCAGTGCTCATCCCAACAAGTGCCCTCCTCCCTGCCCATCACCTACTTTCCCCTCTTCCCCACCTCCCATCTACCCTCAGTTTGTTCTCAGTCCTTAAGAGTCTCTTATGGTTTGCCTCCCTCCCTCTCTGTAACTCCTCCCCCTCCCCCATGGTCTTCTGTTAACATTTCTCAAGATCCACATATAGGTGCTTCACTGTTTTGCAATTTTCGTTTTGTTGGAAGCACCTTATTTGCTTTTGTGTGATGGATCTCTGGGTGGGAGGTGATCAGGTGGTATAATGGGTCCTTCAATGCCCCACTCAGATCTGCCCTACCATTTGGCATACCTGTCCCCCAGATGCTGCGGGGCTGGTTTACGATCACTTCTAGCCTCCACTTCTCTAGAGAATTGCCTTTGGTCAATCAGGGTCTGCATTGAGGACAGCTGACTTGGGACAGGTAGGGAGCTGACAAATACCCTCTATTGGGCAGAATTCAGCTCCCATACGGAGGTATTATCTTTTGGAGTTCTGCAACAAGTTTCATAATTTTTACCCATACAGTTTGCCTTGAATCTCTGGACTCTTTTCCTCCAAAAAGTCCGATGACTATTTTTTCAAAATGTTTTATGAAAATGTTTTGTTAAAGTGACTCATATGGACCAGAGAAAGCCTTAAAAACCACTTAAACTCATTTAATTCAGGGTCATTTCTCGTGTTTGCATATTTCCAAGTTTTAATGCTTTTCTATTTCAAATCAATTACTTTCTATTCAGTCTTTAAGCACACATATTTCAGAGTTATAACAGAAGAATAGCTACGAATAACTACTCCGCTTCCTTCTTTAATTTTGCCGCACCCCCATCTGCCTTCCATCTCCTTTGCTGAAAAGTTCTTTGTCTCCATCACCATAATTTCACAGTTAGCTTTCTCTCGCCAGCCTGCACATCCAGCTGTTAAAGTCCTCAGTGGTGGAGCCACCTCCCTGGGCCTGCTTTTCTGATGCAACACTTCCACGCCTGCCCTGACTTTTCTCCTTTGAAGCCATATGTAGGTATGAAATCCAAAATTTCTAAGTTGATTCTTGAATAGAACTACCGTCATCATTTCATGACCTGGAAATGTTTGAGCAATCCTGCAATTTTTCACAAGTGGAGATTCTATCACCATACAATTTAATGGTGTTTGAATTTTCCTATCTTTCTCTTTTTATCTCCATCACAGCTGCCCCATCACTTACTGTTCATATTATTGCAAGAGCCTCTGAGTCGAGCTGCTCGCCTGCCTTCCCGCCCACATCAATCCATCCTCTTTAGGACTGCTAAAATAATCTTCCTAAACCTCATCATGGCACATGCATGCTCAAAAACTCTCCCCTGATTCCACTGCCTGTAGAAGACCATCTTGAAAACTCTTCAGATAAATCTGGCAAACCCCAGACATTGTAGGACTGACATAAGTATATAAATGAGATTTCTGGCTTACCTTCCTTCTTTTCACACCCTCGACTCCATGCCACAACAAGGGGCCAAGGAGACCCTTGGCCCTGTGGACACCATCCAGCCTACAATCAAATTCTGCCCATAACCCTCTGTCCTCCACCTGCAATAGTTACCCTTGGCCATTCTTGGATCTAGGGGTATCCATCAAATGCTGCTGATTAAGTTAAAATATACAGTGCAATTGGTTGAATGTCTTTTAAGTCCCTTTTCATCTATAATTTCTTCCTCCATCTCCTTTCTACTCTTTGCAATTTTGTTTTTACCAAAAAATAAAAAACTCATAGGATTTTTGTCTCACAGGTTTTCTCACAGTCTGGACCTAGCTGAATGAACCCCATGATGTCATTTAACATGCTGCTCTATCCCTTGTATTTCCTGTCATTGCTGAGAATGGAAACTCCCTCAGAGTCAGATTTTGTATTTTTGGCAAAACTACTTCTCTAGCAAACCCCCCAAATCTCAGTGGCTTACTAGGACTAACACTATTTATTCTTCCCCAGGTTTGCCGGTCAGTTCTCCTGTCCTCGAGGCTGTGCATTACGTCCAGGTTTCCTGACACATCTTTTCACCTTCTCACTCTGGCTCTCAGAATGAGGAAGCAGCCACTACCTGATGCTGATGCTCACTGTTTCCATGGTAAAGGACAGAAGCTCAAGAAGGGTGGAGCCAAATCACACATTTGCTTCTGTTTGGGGATAGCATATGTCAGGTTTGCTCACATTCCATTATTCAAAGGCAGCCTCATGGCCAAGCTCAAAGTCAGTGGAGCATTCCAGGAAATCACAACTAGCTTGGAGAAGAAATGAATAATTACAAACAAATCAATGTTCCATAGTTCGTTTTGATTTTGTTTGTTTGTTCTTTGGAGATGTTAGAGTCATTAAATCATAAGAGCTATAAAATGGTGCCATTCTAGTGCTACCATTTTTCTACTTTTATGAGCTTCTTTATTAATTGTCCCTTCCCTTTATTAACTGTTTATCTTAAGATATAATTTGTAAAGGAAAGATCAGATAAATACTTGATACTTTCTCTTAAATAGCTTATTATCAAAATAAAGCTCATTTTCTGGTATCTTTCAAAGTAACCCAGGAGCTCTTTGTAGTTGGAGGGGTATCACTGTGAACTCATGGATTTACACATATGTGATGCATTTCAGTCTAGCAAAGTTATCTTTATGGATGTTATCCTTGTTAAATGATCACATTGTTGATGGGAGCCAGTCCCTATTCCTGAAGCCCTTTGGATGTTGCCACAGTGTTCTTGCACACTTTCTTTGCTTTCTGGTGTGTGAGGTTTCAGGCTCATCTTGTTTATTTTCTGCCTTAGACCTGAAATCTGACATTCCTCCAAGAAACTCTTCTCTTTTATTGGAAAATGGTATTTAGAGTCTATAATCTTGGTGCTAGAAGTGTTCTTTGCTTCTGGGCTAGTCATTGTTTCTAGGCCTTTTCAGTGTACAGATTTTTTTTTTAAATTTAGATAAAATATCTCAATGGTTTTAGATAAAAACACATTGTGAATTCACATCAATACTTCAAATTAAACTCAGAGTTTGTGCCTAATCTCTCATATACCCCAAATCTGATCCTGATTCAAACAGCATGTAATATGACAAAACACTGAATGCAATTTGATGGTATTATTACAAATTATTTAGACGTGATAATATTACTGTAATTACATTTCTAGAAAAATCCCATGTCTTCTGGGGATACATGCATTCAGAAATATTTATAGATAAAATTTCATACTATATGGAATTTGCTTCAGGAGAGTCCAAGTGTTGGGTGGGAGGAGTGGATGAGAGAAAACTGGCCATGTGTTGTTAATTGTTGAATCTGGGTGATGGATAAATGGAAATTCATTATTCTACCTTCTCTACATTTTATATGTTTGAAATTTTTAATAATACTTTTTTTAAATTTATTTATTTTGAGTGAGAGAGAATGTGAGCATGAGTGGGGGGGGGGTGAGGGGAGAGAGAGAGAGAGAGAGAGAGAGAGAGAGAGAGAATCCCAAGCAGCCTCCACACTGTCACAGAGCCTGATGTGGGACTCAGTCTCACGACTGTGAGATCATGACCTGAGCCAGAATCAAGAGTCAGACTCTTAACTGACTGAGCCACCCAGGCACCCTATTTTAATAATACTTTTTTATTAAAAAAAATTTTTTTTTAACGTTTCACTTATTTTTGAGATAGGGAGAGACAGAGCATGAACAGGGGAGGGTCAGAGAGAGGGAGACACAGAATCTGAAACAGGCTCCAGGCTCTGAGCTGTCAGCACAGAGCCCGACGCGGGGCTCGAAATCACGGACCCGAGATCATGACCTGAGCCGAAGTCAGCGCTTAGCCAACTGAGCCACCCAGGCGCCCCAATAATCCTTTTTTTAAAAGATACACTAGAAGAATATTTAATGACATGGGACAATGTTCACATTATATAAGTCAATGGAAAGTTAGGTTTGTTACTTTTGTAAAACGAGCCCAAATTTGTAGAAGGAAAAAAAAAGCTTAAGAAATATACATGTGTATGTTCTTGAGCTGCAAGGCCTTACCATAAATGATGAATGGTCCTCTCTCTGTTATAGAGTTTCATTTTTGTCTTTGTGTTTTTCTGTATATTCTAATTTTTCAGCATGAACATTTATTACTTTCATAATCAGACAAAAAGATAAATGTTATTGACTAAGTGACTTTAAAACAATGAATACTTCACCACTTCCTGTTTGTATGCTTTTATGATAATAGCATCTCCCACTTTCAAGCTATTACCAAATGCTGTTATACTGCAGCTGCCTGGAAGCCTGTGCATTCTTGTCGCCACCTGTCATTTTCCTCTAAGTTGAATCTTCCCTGCGTCCGGCAGCCCTCATCTTTCTTCCACTGCTCAATGTCCACAGTCATGAAAGTCAGGACCTTAACTCAGAGTAGAAAAGGATACAACTTTACTTCTCCCTGCTCTATGTTTTTCCTCTGTTCCTTTTCTGGATCATTTCTTTTCTGAGACTCTATTTTTTTAGAGTAGTTTTAGAGTGGCAGGAAAATTGGGAGGGAGGTACAGAGACTTCCCATATACTGTCCCTGTACACTGTCTCCACACATGCATAGCCTCCCCATCCATTATCAACAACCCCCCCCCATCCGACCGGTACGTTTGTTACAACTGACGAACCTACATTTGACACTATACATCATAATCACTCGAAGCCCATAGTTTGTCTTAGGGTTCACTCTTGGTGTTGTATATTCTGTGAGCTTGGACAAAAGTGTAATGACACATATCCATTGTAGGGAAATGTTAAAAAGAAAAGCCCGGGCCCAAGATGGTGTCACTTAGGTGAAGTGACCAAACTGGAGCTTAATACCCTACCTAATTATAGTTCCGACCTCTCCAAGTAACGTAGTCTTAACTTCCTGCTCAGCACCAATAAGGCAGTCAGTGTAGGGGCCAAGAGCAGGCTGCTCTAAGATGGGCCACTTTGACATGAAGATTATTTTGAGTTAAAAAGCAGTTAAAACCCAGCAGATTCAGGAAAAGCTCTTTACCTCCTCTCACAACTGCCTCAAAGAATTCAGAGGACTTGCTTCAGGTAGATAGCAATCACCATGGATCTCTACATGATGAGGGATAGAGAGGAACCTGGCAAGGCCTGTTTGAGCAAAGTCCTCTATGCCCCATTGTTTCTGAGTGGCCCAGCAAACATGTTTACCAAATATTTACCCTTCCATCTTCCTGTGAATGATCTTCCTTTCCTTTGAAGCCCCAGACCCCTCCTTTTTCTCCTTTACTCTGAATGGCAAGGAAACCTCAATTGCCTGACTGCCTGTGGGCCTCAATAATCTTAGAAGCCCTGGTATGTACAATATTAAACTTGATTTTCTCCTGTTAATCTGTCTCTTGTCAATTTAATTCTTAAACCAGCTAAAAGAACCTTGAAGGGTAGAGTAAGATTTTTTTTCTCTCCAAATATGGTCATTACAGTACTGCACAGAGTATTATCACTGGATTAAAAATCCTTTGTACTTTTCCCATTCCTCCCTCTGCCCACACTCCCCTCCCCCACTGCCCTCAACCTCTGGCAAGCCCTGGTCTTTTCATGGTTTCCACAGTTTTGCCTTTTCTGGAAAGCCATATAGTTGGAATCATATGGAATGTAGCATTCTCAGATTGGTTTCTTTCACTTAGCAATTTGCCTTTAAGTTCCCTTCATGTCTTTCGATCACAAACTTATTTTTTTTAGCATTGAATAATATCCTATTGTTTGGCTTAATTTTTGTCATCTCTAGTTTTCTGTTTGATGTCTTATAATTTTCATTCATAATATTAGTAACAATACATGGCATTTATAGAGCTTTTGCTTTTTCCAGGCACTTGGCTAATTATTTGGCATACAGTAATTTATTTAGTCTTCAAAACAGCCTTAGGATTTATTAATGACTTCTAATCTTTACAAATCTGAAATATAGCAATTTCTACCCATGCTGACTAGGTGCCGCTGGGAGGCTTTATAAAACATGTCCAGCCACACTTCAAGCAGAGTTGGTCCACATTCATGTCTGTCTAGGTCCAAAGTTCAGGGTTTTCCCACTCTGCCCTGCTGCCTTCTTTTAAAAAGAAAAGAAAAAAAGGGGAAAAGCCTCTCAAATTACCCTAAAGCAGAGATCTGCAAAATCTTATATAGGATTTAAAAAGGGATTGTGTTGGGGCACCTGGGTGGCTCAGTCGGTTAAGCATCTGACTCCAGCTCAGGTCATGATCTCGAAGTCCGTGAGTTCGAGCCCCGCGTCAGGCTCTGTGCTGACAGCTCAGAGCCTGGAGCCTGCTTCAGATTCTGTGTCTCCCTCTCTCTCTGACCCTCCCCCATTCATGCTGTCTCTCCCTGTCTCAAAAATAAATAAACGTTAAAAAAAATTAAAAAAAATAAATAAATAAAAAGGGATTGTGTTGTATTTGCTTAATTATTCTGTGTCCTATGTGAACTTCACATCAGCCCTATAAACTCACTTTGTGGTCTTTGGCTTCATTGTAATAAATGTAAAATTCAGAATTTGGGGTTAAATGGTTTTCTAAGGAAGGATGCAGCGAAGCAAGCATGCTCTGTGCAGAAGAGCCAGAGTGAGTACCAAGAGGGAGGAAAGAATCAGAAAGAGAAAAGAATTACAAACCCCACAAATAAGGAAACCCTGGAGTCCTGGGGCTGTGCCCGTCTCAGGGCTTATAAAAGCAAGCAAAGGAACTGAACAAAGTATATCCGTTTCAAGGAAATGTCTGCACATCAACTTTAACATCCTGAGTAATGTCAGCTTTGGCATAGTGTTACTTAATGAAAACATGTTCTCCCAGGTTGTAAAACATCAGAAAGTCCCTAAAACATAAAGCATGCCTTTAAGAAATTAAAACCAAAACTGAACAGTCTTTCTTATGGAGGGCCCTCCGCCAAAATATTGAGTGTATCTTTGGTCTTTTCCAATTTGCCCTTTGGGGCGTCTGCCTCCATTTCCCCATCTGATGGCAGAATACTGCCATGGTCTCAGTCCTGTAGGACTATTTGTGGCCACCCCCTCTGCAGCCCCTTCCCTTGGATGGATGGAGCCTGTTGGGTGAAAGCATTTTTCTTCCCATGGCATCATACCTCTCCTTCCTTCACAGACTAATTTGGTGCCCTTGGGACCCTGCTGCCACACTGCATCGAGTGGGAATGTGACAAGCCACGGGGATTTTGTCAGCAAGTTACCTTTCCCAGGAATGTATTTGCATTTTTACAGGAGTCTTGGGGAGAAGATGCCTCAAACCAGAGGAAGGGTTTTAATCATGGAAATTTCAGACCTTGGGAGAAACTAAAAGAGGTAATGTTCTGGGGTAGATATAGCCTCATGCACTCATCAAATCACACTGTATATAAAGCATGGACAAGTGGACACCAACTCTTTAAACAGTAACACTTTTCGCACTGCTGTCTGTGGACATTTTTATTACATTGAAAGAGCTGAGAGATGGATAGGGCAGTAGGGTAAAGCGGGAAAGGAAAGAGAGGAAGAGGGTATTCACAAAAAATAGTACAACACCAGAAGTGCACAGAGAGGAAATGACTTCTAAGTAGTCGGGGCGGGGAGGGCAGAGGGAGGGCTTTTAGGTTGAATTCACCCAGGGAGTTTTTCTCTCCTCACCAAAAGCTAGGAGAGTCCACATTCCACCAAAGCAGGGAAAGTGGGAAAAGCCAATTCCAGGAAGCTATGAGCAGAAATTTTGAAGAACTTGAGAAAAGACCCTACTCCAAAGACATAAAAATTGCCCACATCTTTGCAGTAGCACAAAGAAAAAGCTGGATATAGTGGAACACAGCTGGAAAAACAAAAACAAATACAAACAAACAAAAACCTAGGCTTGAAAATTGTGAACTGTGAACAAATGCAGGTACGTTCTCTGAAATGTAACTCATCCTTTTTATAAAGACCAGACTCATTTGGCATGAATTGTGATGGAACATTGGAAAATATGGACAAGAACAGCATTGAGAGAAGGATCAGAGGACAGTGTAGAATGAGACTTCAAACTAAAGCTGGAAGCAAGTCGGACCCTGAAGGCACTTTTTGCTAATTACTTTTTCTTAGTAGTGGTATTTATTGAGTCTTTACTATGTTTACAACGTAATTCCATTTCACGACACTTAGAAGTAGGTATAATTTTTATCCAATTTTACAGATAAATCCTTTTTGACTAAGGAAGAGATGAGATAATTAAATTTGACTAGAGTCATGTAGCTAGTTAGTCACAGAGCTAGGACTCAAAACCCAGGGAGTCTTAGATCCAGGGCCGGGGCTTCACTACCGTGTGATGTTGGTACACTTCCAGTTGGAGAAATCCCACCACCATGGGCCAGCTTGGAAGCAAAGCCAATCCAAAGTTTCATAATTCTGCTTGTTCAAGTTCAACTTATATTCCATATATCAATTTATCAGCGGTGGAAAACAGAACCATATCCTAGTGTCCTAAGTCCAAAGCTTAGAAATACAAGACTGATTATGTACCCCTTCCCCTCCTCCTTAGAAATCTCTTTCCCAAAGGGACATGAACGTCTTTAGTGCTAGCCCAGCCCCTCCTGTGAGTGGTTGTACTATTCCTTCCTTGTCCCATTTCCTTTGTCCATTTACGTAAAACTTTAATGTTGCCATTCCTCCTGGGAATGCAAAATCTATCCAGTCCCTCCATTACCTCCTCCTGGGATATCCTCCCTACTCTACTTTGCTCAAGACCAATGACTCATTTCTTGAATACATTCCTATGATATTTCCCCTCTACAAAAGGGCCAGTAGCCTTTCAGGAAGCTAAATTATTAAGCAATGTTGACAAGACGCTGAAGGAGAAGGGTTTACGGTCTCCTTCAAATCTTTGGAAGGCCAGGTCCTTTCTAACAGGAAGCATCAGAGGTACACCAAAGATACAACTCTGTATTATTCATAGTTTGTTGTTCATTTAGCGAAGCACGTGGATTTCCATTTCATTGCTCTGGTTCAATAACTCTTAGTTTTCTTTTTTGTTGTTTTTGTTGAGTTTCAGGGAAAAGAGCATCTTTAGATATTACAAGGTATACAGAGAAGTAGCTGTGCCGGATTGGCCACCTTTTCCCCCACTGCTGTCCCCTCCAACCATGGTTCACAATGAAAATTCTGGTGCCCTGGGTGTGCAGGGAACATGAGCTGTAGCACCCCTTCCCTGGAGTGGTGCCTAAACAAGGCTGATTCCTAGTTAGAGAATCTGCTGCTTACTCTGTCTGGCAAAGGTAAGGCAGGACAGACCCTCCGACTCGGAGCCGCTTTCACACTTCCGCATCAGCGAGAAATTGTGACGATCAACTCAGGTGATGGTGTTCTGGCTGAGGGGACCTGCTTGTCCCTTTGAGTCTTGAAAGGGTGGAGAATCCGAGCCTGGCCTGCAGAACCAACCTCCCCAACTTGCCCGCAGGTGTGGGGACAGAAACAGCACTGTCGTCCGATTTCAAATGACACAACTGAATGATGTTTCTCTTGGCTTCCACATATAAAGGCTGGTGTCCAGGGCCAACTGCGGGCCAAACAGAGGTGAGGGAAGTCTTTCCGTCCTGAGATTCCCAGTATTCTCTTCTAATCCCATTTTACTCTTTTCCCACACCAAATCCCTCAAGCCTTCTCTTTGTTCTTTACTGTATCCATATCTTAACTCCAAAAGAATCTGAAACCTATTCACCATATAGTGAAAGTGGCTGGTAATAGAGCAAAACTCTTGGGTTTGTTGCCGTTATTATGGTTTGTTTTTGTTTTTGTTTTTGTTTTTTTTGTTTTTGTTTCTACTGAAGGCTGTGACTCTCAGGCTGGCTAAAAAAGGCAAATTCTGGGGTTGCAGATCTTCTGACTATTTGGAAATTGGATCTTTGCTGATGTGATCCAGTTGAGATAAAGTCATCATGGAGTCGGAAAAGCCCTGCCTGATGTGACTGCTCCTTCTACAAAGAGGAGAAGATATGCAGAGACACACGCAGACAGATGCGTGAAGAAACAGGGGGCGAGTGCCCTGTGACGTCGAGGCAGAGACCAGAGTGATGTGTCCACAAGACCAGGAATGCTCAGGGTTGCCCACAAACACCAGAAGCTAGAAGTCACAGGGAAGGATTCTCCTCTACAGTTTTCAGAGGGAGGGTAGTCCTGCTGACAATCTGCTTTCAGACTTCTAGTCTCCAGAACCGTGAGACGATAAATGTCTGTTGTTTTAAGCCACCCAGTTTGTGGTACTTGGTTATGGCAGCCCTAGGACACGAATACACTCTCCCCAAGCAAACTATCCCCTCCCCGCTCACATGTAGGCAGTCGCCTCCTCCACTGCTAGCCTTGCTGGTGATTCAGTCCTAGCAGTTTATCTTCATTGCTGCCTCATTCCCAGGACTGGCCTCTGGCACAGCATGGCATCCATGACCTTGGGTTCCTTCCTGACGTTCCAGAGGAAGATGAATAGGATGTGGACCTATTTGGGCACTTTGGGGATTAAACCAAGGGTCCATCAGCTGGGAAGGAAATCAGAAGAGAAGCCAAGTAAAGGTCTGACTTTAATCCGAAATTGTCTGTTTCTCTGTGAGAAAATGGCCTTTCTGCCTCTAGCAGGGCCCTGCCAGGGTGTCACATGCCTGCAAATTCTCTGTGGTCTCAGTCTTCATCACAGTGAAGTCTGCATTTCCTCTGGGATGTGTGCAATTTGTCACAGAGGTCGCTGACTTTCCGTGCAGAGGGAGACAAGGACGAGGGAGAGGAGCGGAGATTGCAGCAGGGCTCACTCTAACCTTCTCCAGGTCCAAACAAGCTATAAACATTAAAAGGGGTTCTTGTAGAAGAGAGGATCACAGTGATTATTCCAGAATGCCTGTGGTCTGTCTCATCTCACTTCACTCTCCGATACTCTGGCTCTTGAACTATGCAGCTGTACAATGTCCCGGAAAGAATAATTGTCACGGAAACTATCATTTATCAATTGCCAAACATTTTACACCTATCATTTTGTATCCTCACAGTAACTCTGCAAGGCAGACACAACCCCTATTTTACAGGTTAGGCTCAAAGAGACTATAGAATTTGCTCCAGCTCACAGAGCTGTGAGTGGCTAAAGCAGCAATCAAGGGCAGACAAGACTGGCTTTCCACTAGACGGCACCACCTGTCCAGAGAGACAAGCGCTGGACTAGCCTCTGGCCCCAGAATTCTCTGGCGGTCACTTGACCTGGAGTTAGGATAGCTACCCCGAGGCTTAGCCCTTTCTTTAAAGTGCTTGTAGCCTTCATACCATATGATTTCACTCCTATGTGGAATTTAAGAAATGAAACAGATGAACATAGGGGAAGGGAAGGAAAAATAAGACAAAAACAGAGAGGGAAGCAAACCATAAGAGACTCTTAAATCCAGAGAACAAACTGAGGGTTGCTGGAGGGGAGATGGGTGAGGGGATGGGCTAAATGGGCAATGGGTATGAAAGATGGCACTTGTTGGGATGAACACTGGGTGTTGTATGTAAGTGATGAATCACTAAATTCTCCTGAAATCATTATTATCCTATATGTTAACTAACTTGGATTTAAATAAAATCTTGGAAAAATAAATAAAGTGCTTATAGCCATTTTCTCAGGAATCTTTCTTCTTTCTTTCTTTCCTTCCTTCCTTCCTTCCTTCCTTCCTTCCTTCCTTTTAGAAATATGACATAGGGGCACCTGGGTGGCTCAGTCAGTTGAGCATCCGGCTTCGGCTTAGGTCATGATCTCATGGTTTGTGGGTTCAAGCCCCGCATCGGGCTCTGTGCTGACAGCTCAGAGCCTGGAGCCTGCTTTAGATTCTGTGTCTCCCTCTCTGCTCCTCCCCCGCTCATCCTCTGTCTCTCTCTCTCTCCTTCAAAAATAAGTAAAAACATTAAAAAAATTTTTTTAAAGAAATATATACACAGAAAAAAAAAAAAGTAAATACATTAAAACTCTCCCAGGTCAAGCAGAAACAAAAAAATTTCCCTGATCACCTCATGATCAGTTGTACCTCATTAAAACCCAACTTACATTTTGGGGTGCCTGTGTGGCTCAGTGGGTTAAGTGTCCAACTCTTGGTTTTGGCTTAGGTCATGATCTCACAGGTTCGTGAGTTCAAGCTTTGCATCGGACTCTGCGATAGCAGCAAGGAGCCTGCTTGGGATTCTCTATCTCCTCTCTCTCTGCCCCTCCCCCACTTGCACTCAAAATAAACAAAACTTGAAAAAAAAAAAAAAACAACTTGCATTTTCTTTTGGAAGCCCTTGTGTTTGGTGTCCTCTCCATATAGATTGCCCAGAGCATTTGCACACATCCACATAATGTTGTGAATGTAGGGGAGCAGAGCGTGGAAATGGTCTGAGGCCCAGACTGCATCTCGGTGCACCCCACTTCTCTAATGTTTGAGGGCCTCTAGTGAAGGAGAAAGTTTGTCTTCCTTCTGAATTTCTAAAAAATATTTGATCAACACTTTAGGCTTTTGCATATGTATTCCTAATTTGTGAGCCTGAACAGGCAATTAAGCATGTGTGAGACTTGTAAATTTTGGTTCCAGATAAAAGGGAGAAAGTTAAATCAAGGGGATTAGACAAACTGGGTTATTTAATTTTACAAGTGGTATTTAAGACTTCTCATATGAACTTTACTTTTAGAGATGGCTCTGACGGGAGGTTCTCTGTCTCCCCAGAGGCTATAACTCAGGAAAATGACCCTCTATTGTTGTGCACAATTTCGGCTAGTCATGAAATAGAGCAGTGGTCAAGAAACTTCTTGTATAAAGAGACAGAGAAATATTTCTTTAGCCTTTGCAACTGCATGTACTCAAGTCTGCCATTTGAGCGTGAAAGTAGCCATCAATAATGCACAAATGGATGAATGCCTGTGTTCTAAAAAAATCTTATTTACAAAAAAATGGTGGGTTTAGCCTGTGGGCTATAGTTTTCTGACCACTGGTACAGAGCAACCAGACGAGAAAGTTATATAAACAATGGAAGAGTTGGCTGAGATGTTCCATCATAGAAGGTTTTAAAACCAGAGTGGGTAGTCACGTGTTTGAGTTGACTTACACATGTTAATTCCTCCATTCGGCACCACTGTCCGAACTTTGCTTTAGGGAGCTCTGCATACCACACACATTACACAGTTCTTGCATATAATGTTATATATTGGTGCCTCAAGTCAAACAATCTTACATTCAGTGTTATTACAGGGCTACCAATTACAGTAAGCTTCCTTCCTCATGAATACCATTCAATCATGTAGAGAAATGTTTCTCTACATATCATGTCCTATGTCCTCGAAACAAAGATGGCATCTGTGGGAGGGACATGTGTGAAGGACATGGTAGCCACAGAGTAGGGGAGAATTTGAGCCTTGTGAGCAGTTGGGTAGGAGAAAATGCAAATGTATTAACTTGCCAAATCTTTTCTCCTAGATAGCATCTTATAGCTCTGGAAAGGAAGTGCTTGAAAAAACACAATAAGATATGTCAGATGGACACAGGAGCTAACTGAAAGAACTCCCAATAGCCAACGCTGGAGTAATTTGACCACCAAAATGTATCATATAGTATTGGGTTAAAACCCTAAGTATAAAATAAATACTGATGAGTCCATATTGGTATAAGTATATAATTGAATATGTAAATAAATAAATAAATGCAAATTTCCCAAATAGAAGTATTCTAAATAATTTATTCAGATATTTTACCTGAGGGAGGAGAGTATTTTTCCCCATCTTTCAAGGGTGGGTTGTGCATAGTGACTTCCTTCCAAAGAATACATTATGAGAAGGAGAAGAAAAGAGTACGTGTGCAGTGGACAAACATAACCTTCGCCATGTGATCAAGGTTAAGTCATGTTGATAACGTGTACTCTTGATGTGATGTGATGAGAATGGCACTTTACTTCTGTGGTCTGTTCCCCAAAACCCACAACTCAAGTCTAATCTTGTGAAAGATACCAAACTTCAAGTGGGAGACATTCTATAAAGTCATAAGCCAATATTCCCCCCAGACTGTCAAGGTCATCTAAAGCAAGCAAAGTCTGAGAAACTGAAACAGTCTAGGGGAATCTAAGGAGACATGACAACTACATTTAATGTGGTATCTTGGATAGGACAGAGGGTCGGCTGAGGAGGACATTAGGCAAAAAGAAAGGAAATCAGAATACAGGGTGAACTTTAGCTAATAATAATGTATTGATATTGGTCTATTAGTTGTAACAAATGTGCCATACTAATGTAAGGTGTTAACAATAGAGGACACTGGGTATGTGCTATTTAGGAACTCTTTGTACTGTCTTTGCAACATTTCTATAAATCGAAACACTATTATAAAATAAAATGTTTATTTAAAAAAAAATGAGCAACAGATTTGAACAGATTCTTTGCCAAATAAGACATACACGTAACTAATAAGTGCAATCTTCAACACCATTATTTATCAGGAAATGCAAATTAAAACCACAATGGGACACCACTATACATTCCCCAGAGAGGTTAAAATTATAAAGACAGACAAAAACAAGTAAGAGTTGGCAATGATGGAGGAACTGGAGTTTTTATACACTTCTGGTGGGATGAAAAATTACATAACTACTTTGGAAGATTTTGGCTGCTTTATACCATTATATGTACACTATCATATGATCCAGTCACACTCCTAGGTATTTACCTACGAAAAATTAGGATATATATCCAGACTTGTACATGGGCCCACCGGGGTGGCTCAGTCAGTTAAGCATCGGACTTCTGCTCAGGTCTGATCTCACCGTTTGCGAGTTCGAGCCTTGCATCAGACACTATGCTGACAGCTCAGAACCTGGAGCCTGCTTCGGATTCTGTGTCTCCCTCTCTCTCTGACCCTCTCCTGCTCATACTCTGTGTGTGTGTCTCTCTCAAAAATAAATAAACATTAAAAAATTTTAAAAAAGACTTGTCTATGGATGTTTATATAGCAGTATTATTTGTAATAACTCAAAACTGGAAACCAAAATATCTATCAAGTGAATGGATAGTAAGTTGTGATATATCCATGTAACAGAACACTATTTACCGGTGAAAAGAAAAAAAAACAACAACACAGTAATACCATGGATGAATCTCAGACACATTATGCTTAGCCAGGCACAAAAAAAGTACATGCCGAATTATACCACTTATATGAAATTCTAACAAATCTCAAGGAATAAAAAGCAAATCAGCCGTTGCCAAGATGAAGAATTGACTTTAAAGAGGCAAAAGAAGACTTTTTGGACATATGAAAATGTTCTACATCTTGAGTGTGCTAATTGCATGAGGGGAGGCATTTGTTAATATTTATCCAAATCTATATTTACAATGAAGCGTTTTATCTTATGTACATATACTTTAATAATTTTTTCTGAATAGAGGGAGTCCTGGCAGGAATTCTGATGGTGCTCTTCTGAGGTCCTGTAGCAATGACAAGTTGACTTCTCCTGCTCCATTACCCTTCCACCATCCTATCCCATCCATACCACAACCGTCACCACCCCAGGGAGCAAGGGAGCTACTTAATATGTCTTTGTGGATTGAGGGTTCCTGCTCTTCAGGTGACTTCAGAAGGCAGAGGCTCTGTGGAGTAATCTATGCCAGTGGGGCTCGAAGAGATTTTGTAGTGTGCCTGGAAGAGAGAGGAGGAAGGGGGCACACCTTTCTCAGTTCTCCGCGACTCTCAGAAGGCACAGGAGAAGACCACAATGCCTGATGGAAACACAAATTAGCACACAGGAGTAAAGCCTCTTGCTGGGGGTCAAGGGAACACACAGCTGTCCTCTATGAGCAAGGAGTGCTCCCTGAGGAGATTGGTGTGAGACAAAATGTGTTCTCAGGAAACCGCACGTATCATTTATACTGAGACTCCCGAGCAGCAGATGCCACAAAAATTAAGTGACATCAGATTGGGACCAGGTCATCTGCTCCCCACTCACGCTCTCAGGCAAACACAAAAAGAGGATTTCTCTTTCTTCTCTGCTATGCTCAGAGTTGGAGATAGTCGAGTAGACCGTGTTAATTCAGAGACAGGAAGCTTGGAACTATGAACAGTGACAGCTAATAATATTGAATTTTTACAGAACATTCAACCGAAAGGGCCTAAGACTTTAATAACCAGGTTAGATTATAAAAATCAACAGACTAGACTAAGGTTTAAACAAGAATAGGCAAAAAGAAAGATGTATGCTCGGGGTGTATGGGAAGATAAGTTTTGAGAACATGGCAAGCTTCATTTAAAAAATATTTGCATTGGTACACCTCAGTCCAATTGTTATATTTGTATATGAATAGTATTTTTATAATATACCATTTTGTACCTGCTATTTTCACTGGGCTATATATCAGGAACATTTGTTCCTGTGATTATATAGTCTTATACAACATAATTTTTAGTGTCTATGCTGCACTCCTTCATATAAATGTACATATTTTACTTAACTAGTAGCTTATTGTTGGACATTAAGGCTCTCCCAGTTTTCCAAGGTTATAAATAAATTTGATGAAGAATCTTGCACATGTATCTTTTCACACATCTCTAATTATTTCCACAAAACAAATTCACAGTTAAGGAATTGCTGGGACATAGAATATTCACATAGAATCTTCACATTTTAAGACTTTTAACACACTTTAGAAGGTTCATACCAATTTGTACTTCCTTTAGAATTTAACCATTTTTAAAAGCTATTTTTCTATTTATCCGTACTTCTATTCTGGCTCAATGATGATCCAAGCTGGCTAAAAGAAATGGTCATAAACCTATCTTCCTTTCATTGTTATGTCATATTTAGGATGAATTCAGTGCTAGTAAAATTAGCAACACTAGCAGCATTGGAGTTTACCCTCAGTTTAATACAAAAATGACCATGTCCACATAATGATAGTAATAGCAATGACGTTAACCTTTACTGAGAGATTATTATACAGCAGGCAGCATTTACATTACTTTACCGCTACTAATAGTCCTAAGAGGTAATAAGTACTATTATTCCTTCCATTTTAAAAAAGAGGAAATTCTGTCATAAGAAAGGTAAGTGCTTTGATCAATGCATTTTCTCTGTATTAATATGTATCAACGTAACCTGGGCTGTTTTAGTATCTCTGCACATTGTATTTCTGTTAATTTGCAACAGATTTTACAGAGTTTATTTTCTCTACAACAGATTAAACACTGACTCATGGAGAAACTTCTGCTCTGAACATGAAATACTGTGCTTTCGGTCTCGGAGCCCTCTGGGGCAACATCCTGTAGACTGTCCCTCGCGTCATCTTGAAAATGGGAGTAGATTACGGCTCTAATTCCCAAGCACAGTGTTGTGACATACTGTTCCAGTCAGTTGTGAAGTTTGCCACAGGCAATTTGTTACAAGTAAGAAAGTTCTGTGATTTGCAAACGGGGTACTTCTCAGGTAAACTGGAGGGGACGTAAGATTATCCTTGTACTAAGGTCACCCATGTTCCCACCCATTCCAATGTGCTTTCAGAGAGGGACAGAAGCAAGAGAGGAAGAGGAAGGCAGGAAATCCCCAGACCATTTTATCTGTATCCTGGGAGTGGATAGCACATGCCTATGTGGGTTTTCTGCAGGAAAAGCATTGGGAACCACAGCTCCAGACTGAAAGAATAAAAAGGGGTGGTAATTCAAGTGACTGAAGAGTGGGGAAGGTGTTTTTGTCTAAATACAACAGAAACAAGTTTTTAAACATTTTCAGTCCCAGTCTTCTTTCCTTAATTAGCATTAAGAAGCCGAATTGAATTCCCTACCAAAAACAGTCAAGACAAGTGTGCACAGCAGGGAGAGGTGGCGAAAGCACCACGTTTATGCTTGAGCATGTCAGGGGCTATCGAGTTGGCCAGGAAAAGAATAGAACCTCCTGAAAACCTTGTGGTTAAAGAAATGTTTTCTCATCAATGAACAGCTTGCCAAGGCCAGATAAGCAGCATGAAAAGCAGGGGAAAAAATGCTTCTATTTGTTTATTCAGAGAGTTGTTCTTAAAAATTCATTTGCTTATGACTTCCAGAAGGAAATTGCCATGCCTGGCTCGTATCTGGGTGGGAAAAGTCTGCTTACACACTGTTGAGTTGTCCTTTTCCTTTGCACCTTGGGTTATGAATGTTCTTGCTTGCTGGTGAGCAGTTAAGAGTCCCTGTCTCCTAATGAGGTCAAGGCCATGGACCATAAACCTAATTAGGACAGTTAACTCTTTGGATTTCATAGTTACAAACTGGATGCCTACTGCCAGACAGACATCCCTCAATTTAATGCCTCTGTTCAGGGCCAGCAAAAGCCCCACCTCTACTGGAGAAATAACTCAAAGCAGTGTCATTTCAGTGTGTATGTTGGTGGGCAAATTCCAAATAACTGTGATTTTTCAAAGAATAAACTTTTTTTTTTTTTTCCTACTGAAGGGCAGGCAGCCTGATTAAAGTATTCCCAACTCTCAAGCTCTTCCTATTGTTTACATGGCTGGCCCTCCCTGCTTTTACAGGCATTTTGCCCCAAATGACTTTTGTTGGAAATTAATATCAAAGGAGCATCTTTCCATTAGGCAACAATCTTCTGATTTTGAGGTGGTCTTTTTTTATATGGGATGAATTTTCTTTAATGCTTTTGCTTTTTTCTCTTAATAAAAGTCACATATAGGTTCAGTTGGCTAAGCGTCCAACTCTTGATTTCGGTTCAGGTCATGATCTCACGGTCTTGAGCTAGAGTGAGCCCACGTCAGGCTCTGCGCTGAGCGTGGGGACTGCTTAAGATTCTCTCCCTCTCCCTCTGCCCCTCTGTCGCTCACATGTGCATATGCATGCTCTCTCTCGCTCTTAAAAAAATCACATGCATGCAATGTAGAAATAATTAAAAATGCAGACAAGTATAAATAAAAATTAAACCTCCTTTAGTCAACATGGGAAGAATTGTTTCAAGGAGCTATGACTGAATACTAAAGGAGTGTTTAGCATTTAAGTGAATTGATTAAACTACGGATAGTTCTCTGATTAAACTCTATATTGTAGGAACGATTCATAACTATTTCCTCATGCCATTATTTTTACCCCGCTGTTTATCTGAGAAATCATTATGCCTATTTGCTCTTGCATAAATGTCAATCTGCTGAGAAATGCCATCAGATGCTTTTCTGAAAATCACAGTTTGGAATGTGGTCTTCTTTAGAAAATTACTGACATTAAATATTACTGTCCTTGTAATAGAGACTGTGATAATTCTGGAAATTAAATATTTCAGAAGGACGTTGTGTAAATATAAACAATAGTATTTACTGCTTGAAAGCATTATGCTATACACCTTAAACGTACACAGCTCTGCATGTCAATTATAGCTCAATAAAATTGGGGGAACAAGATTTATAAACACATAAATATTTGCCACCTGAAGAGATTAAAAGGAATCAGTCATCTTAATCCAACTCCTCTATTTTCTGAATGATGGAACTGAGGCTGAGAAATGATTGGTGATTTTCCCAGGGTCAAATCGGAGTGACTTAATAATTCCTCAGAGGAGACTTCAGGGCTTTTTTGGTCTACCATATTGTTCAAGAATACAATGAACGTGGTTTTCTTTGCGGTGATGAAAATGTTTTGGGTATAGACAGAGGAAGTAGTTACACAACAATTTAAATGAACTCAATGCCACTGGATTGTACACTTTAAAATGGTCAATTTTATGTTATATAAGTTTCACCATAATAAAAATATCTTTAAAAAAATAAAAGGAAATAGCGAATTTGAGCAGTGAGGACTATTTATACATAACACCTAAGATTCATAATTATTAAATACCCCCACTAATCATAACTGTGAAAATCTTTATTTCAAAATGGTGTGATAGATGGATTTAAACCATTTTCACCTTTCTTGTTTTAAATTGGTAGTAGTAACTTTAATCATATTTCTACTCCTGATAAGTCGAAGTTGTTGGTCAATTGATTGCATCTCACATTTCCACACACAATAGGAAAAAAACCAGACACATCCATGACTCTAAAGCAGAAGGGCTTCTTTGGCATAAGATAATGATTTTCAGTTCCGGTCCAATTCTAACATTTTCAAATAAAGGAAGACAAGAAAATAGAATGGGGAAGGAGAGGAACAGCTAGTGTTTACTTCATTAACTTAACAGAACTCTGTAGGTAAAAGGTCTGTGCATAGCAGGTGATCCATTCCTCCTTTATAATTGGGAGCCTCCCACAAAGGCGAGAGTGCATCCTACCAGCACTCTGAAGGAAGGAAATAATCTATCCATCTCTTCTGACACAGGGAAGAATGATCTGTTGCCAGGAGCTGGTATTTCAGGCAGCACTGCCTGGCCAGATGCCAAACTCTGAGGTGGGAAGTTGGGGTTCTTGATCTGGAGAATTGCAGAATGGTAGGAAGACTCTGGGACAGGCATTTCTCATGGAATTTGGATGGAAGTGTAACAACAGTCCAGAAATCTCCTTATGAAGAGGCTTGTGTGTCTAAGAGAAAGTCTTAACTGCTGAAAGTAAGAGCCGCATAGAAAAGAATCAGAAGACCTATTTTTTTCCCCTGTTCACTTACAGATTTGCTGTGTGATCTTGGACAAGTCACTTCATCTCTGTGTCTTTAGTTTCCTAATGGGTGTTAATGTGATCTTTTCTAACTCTGATGCGCCATGATTCTCTTCATATGTGGGCCTGTGAACCGCAGGGCTGCTGACTAGCCCTGCAGATCCTTTTCCAGCCAAGAGTTGCTGCTGGTTGGTTCTTCTGGTTCCTTTGGAGCTCATGCACTCCCAGTTTTATAACAAAGCAAAAACATATATGACGCCTCCTTGTTTTCTTATTCGATTTTACTCACAATGATATTAATACTTATCTTTTTGACTGTGGAGGTAACAACAAAAAGATCATTTCCATGAGGAAGTGGCCAACCATCCAAAGCTTCCTTTTGAAGTCTCCTTTCTGTCTGGATGGACAGCAGCCTTTACTCTTCAAATAAGAAAGACTCGTTAAGCCAATAGTTGGCCCAGCTTGCTCCTCTTTTAGGGTCTGTTGGATGTGTTAAGGATGCCTCATTCAATTCGGTGCCTCAAGCCAGAAACTGGGAGAGGTGTCTGACCCCTCGCTATTCCTCAGTTCTCCTGAGGGATCCAGCCATCATGAAACTCGCAACTAGGTCATCCACTTCTCTCTGTCTTTAATATGGCAGCCCTCATCCAAGTTGCTGTCATCTCTCCCCTGAGCTACTGTACTAACTTCCTGATGGCGTCCCCATGCCCATGCCCTTGTCCTATCTCCCACCCATTCTTCCCATCACAAAGTAATCTTCCTAAAATGTAAATCAAATCACTTTACTCTCAAGCTTAAAACTCATCAAGGGGTCTTTCTTCCTTCCCATTGCACTTAAGATGATGTCTGAAATCCTCACTCGGGTTTACAAGACCCTCTGTGAGCTCTACAGAGTTCTCTCCCATTCATCACCGGCTCCTCCTCAAAGCCTTCCCTGTCTGTCTGTGGTGTGCTCATTCCCATCCTCTGCCTGGCTAATTCCTGCTCTCCACGTAGCTCCGTGCTGGAATGTCATTTCCTCAGACAGGCCTGCCTTATCTTCCCCTCCCCAAATAAATCATGTCCCTTTTACAATCATCACAAATCACAATTATGGGTTTTATTGTTCACTTATTTATGACCTCCTCTCTCAGGAGTTCCCATGAGGTGATGGACCATGTCTATATTCTTCCTTATAGTATCCCAGTGCCCACCACTATGGCCTGGCCACTGGAAGCAAATACTTGCTGAATGACTGGCCAAGTGAGGGCCCTTTACTGAAAGTCTCCTTCTTCTGGTCACTTTATTTCCAGCTTATAAGCTACTGTCAGGAACAACGCTTCAGATGAGAATTTCTTTGTACATTTTTCACTTTTTCAAGAGCTCACCCTATGAAGAGGCTTTTGGTTTGGCCTAGCTGCCTACTTGAGAATTGCCATCCTGTATTCACACATGGCCTCCTGTGCTTAGAGATGCAGAAAGTTTAAGACTTTGCCAGTAATAGGCATGTCTTCAAGGCATGTAGCATGGTGATCAAGAGCGAGGGCTCTGTGGTCACTCACTATTGAGGCCGCTCTTTTCTAGCTACTTGACTTCACCTCAATTTCTTCAACTATAGAATGGGGATAATAACAGAAGTTAACTGATTGGTTGTCTTAAGGATTTAATGAGGCAACAAATGTAA
The DNA here is from genome assembly GCF_027475565.1 of Acinonyx jubatus. Lineage (NCBI taxonomy): Eukaryota > Metazoa > Chordata > Mammalia > Carnivora > Felidae > Acinonyx > Acinonyx jubatus. The sequence goes on from NC_069384.1 coordinate 53,944,133, forward strand.
AATGGTTAGTAGAATGCCTGACACAAACATCAGCTTTTATTGATATGTTTCAGCTTCTCTTGATATGTTTCACTCAACCCCAGAAGGAATGTCCAAATGCAGAGTTCTAGGTCTGGGGAATTTCTGGGGAGCCATCTTTTCCAGTCTTCTGTCTCCCTTCTTAACCACATATAGGTTGCCCTACAATAGTTTGTGGTCCCAAAAGGTGGCAACAAAAATGTAGATAAGCTTTACTTTCCACACTCATTTGAAGTCATAAGCAGACCTGAAATTTCCAAGCTAGCAGTCAGTATAAAACTGCTGATGACCATTATTTATATACCTTGGCCAGATGAATCATGTTTGCAATAACTAATAATATTTTAAAGGCATGCCACTCTTTCCTAGAGAGTGTTGGTCCCCTGGCATTTGGTGACAGTTCAATACTGAGACCCTGGAGGTGGTCAATAGGTGACACTAACCTAAACAGAAGCCTCAGCACACCCGGTGGCAGGGTACCAAGAGGAATTTAACATTCCACTCCTACCGCCCTCCTCCGCTTCCCGGCTTCCGCAAAGTGGTTTTAAAATCAGAAGCACATCCCTAGCGCTCTGTGTAGGTGGTGACGTGGGAGGGGGTGAAATGCAACCTTTATTTTCCTAACTGCCTGTCATCCAATTCCCCGTTTCCCTCTGACTTTCATGAGTGATGAGGTCATCCCGGCGCAGAAAAATCAAACTCCTATTTTTCAGACCCAATAAAGGCCGGCATTGTGTGTCTGCGTAAACACAGGCCAGACGGGCAGGGCGGCGGGGACACGAGTGGCCCGCCCTCTGGCGGTCGCAGGAGACGATGGTGCCCCGAGCTCCACCGCCCCGAACAACGGCAGGGAGGCGGAGAGGGTGCGTGCTAAAATGTAAGTTAAAATTAGATCAATAGTCAGCTTGGCTCTCTCAATCAATGCTTCGCAGGGCGAGCGTACAACCAGCTATTTATACGCTAAACCCGGCATTATCTTCCTCTTTTAGGACGCACAGATCCATTACTGCGCGCCGTAGGGGAGAGGATGCTGCAGGGAGCTGATGCATGCCTCATTTCAGCCCCGCGGGCTCCGGGAGGCTGCATCCGGCCAGCGGGTGCACGAGATGGGGAGTGGGAACATACCTCCTGCCCCGGTGGCCCCACGGCTCTTTACAGTATTCCTTCCCTGGCCTGCCCCGCAACGACTCACTCCCATCCATTCCTTACCTCCACGGAATCCCTAGGGTTTACACGGGGAGTTGCGGGGCGGGGGATGGAGGGGGGGCGCTCACACCAAGGGACTGCATTACGCAGTCTTCGCTCAGACAGTTGTTGCTGTAAATAGCTGCACCCTCCCTCCACCCCCGTCCAAGCAGGGAAGGGAATGGGTTTACAGCAACCTGTCTGATTGCATTGTATTTCAGGCCTTGGTGAGATGGACTTGTGCTCCATCCAGCCCCTGACGCGCTAAGATAACTGGGCATTCCCAGTCCCCTTGCCCCAGTGGGTGGAAGTTATCTCCCTTACATGAAGCAATGTCCACATCTGGTGTTTGTGTTGATGTTGGGAAACTTTGCAGTTTTCAAAAGGTGCTACAGAAAAAAAGCGGGGGGTGGGGGGCGGGGAGGGCACAATCTGATATAGCACAACCACCTCAGAAACACAAGATCAAATCGTATTTCCGGGGAAAAATGTAGGCATTCTAGTCTTAGATATGTATACAGCATATTTTATATTATATATAGGTATATAGTTTTTCTTAATTGTTGCTCTTCTCTTTTTTTGCAATTCTTTAGTAAGCATGTACTACCCTTAAAAAGCCAAAGAACTTTAATAGTAGCTTACATGTACATTAGGTATATTTATAGAATTAATTTATTGTTTGACATAAAAGGATTTCGAACTAAAGATAGACACTGAGGCCTTCTTCTTTTAGAAACAACCTTTTTCCTCTTCAAATTCTTGTTGGCTTACTGCCAAAATGTATCCTGCATCTGTCCCTCTCCCCACATCTAGCTGGCTTCTAGCTTACTTACAAGTCACTATTGCTTATCCTTCACCTGGATTGCAAAAATAGCATCTCTTCTGGTCTTCCTGGATTCCCTCTCTCTTCGATGCAGCCTACCCACTCCACATAGCAACCAGATTGCTCTTTTTAAAATGGAAATCAGATCACATCTCCTTTCTTTCTTGGCTTCCTTGGCTCCCCACTGTGCTTCACTTAGATCCCCCCAGTTCTTTACACAAGAGCAAAATGTGGTATGTGGTCTGGCCCCATCCACCCTTGCTGGGCTCTCAGCTCGCTCACTTCCTCCCGTTTTGTCAGAGCACGCTTTCACATGGTGCCTTCTTTCTGAGCCTTGCGCCCACAGACTCCGGGCTCTTGTGCTTCATGCATGCTAGGGAGAATTCTCTCTCAGAAGCTCTCCTCCAAGCTGCCTCGGTGTCATACTGGCCTCAGATCAGATAACAGAAACCTTAGCTGACCACTGCTCATTCAGAACTCATTATCACGTTACCCTATTTTATTTGCAGCAGAGCAGTGAACTCAGATTGGTTTGTTTATCCTGTGGGTTATGAGATTATTCTCCCTTTTTGCACATTAGAATGTAAGCCCCATGAAAACCAGTTATTTAAAAAAATTTTCTTTTCTACTGTTTTGTTGGGTTCTAGAACAGTGCCTGGCCCACAGCTGTTATTCAATATATATTTATTGTATAGGTTACTAGGTGTAATTCCCTAATATACATATAATTATGCATATTCTGCCTTGCATCTTATAGTTATTTTTATACCTGTATGCTTCCTCCTTTCAAGTGTGAACTCCTTGAGGCAGGATCATGCTTAGTTCATTTTATTCTTCTTGGCTTTACGGAGTCTGGCACATCACAAGTGTTTAATATGTTTATTAGATTGAGTTGCAATAAGTGAACAGTTAATAAGCTGATACAATATGACTTTACCCCACATCTAGCTTTCACCAGGGAAAATGAAAATATATTTTGATATCCAAAGGGTGACATTATTGCTTTGATCCTTATAACACCACACAGGCACACACACACACGCTTTTGATATTTCAAAGAATGCTCATATCCATTATTTTATTTGATCTTAATACCAGCTCTGTGAGATAGGCCTTATGATCCACACTTTACAAATGTGGAAACCAAAGCTCAGTGGCATGAAGTGACCTGCTCAAGCTTGAGCAGCTAATATGAAGCAGAGACAGGACTAGAGCCTGTTAATTTCAAATACCTACAAATATGGTTGCATAAGAGCACACGTGCATACATGTCTGCACTTGCTGGCATTTTTTCACCTCCACCACACTCGTGGTTTGGACCAAATGGGATCATAAATACAAAGTATCTTGCATGGAATGTGGCATATGACAGGCTCCCAATAAATGACCGTTCCTTCCTCTTGCCTGCACTACGGGTTGCCATAATCTCTCCATCCCAAAAAAAGAAGAATGCGTCTATCTTCACTTTGTTCTTTTTATTACTAGACTAACTTCCCGGATTCTTCTATTGTGAAATATTCATGCATAATATTAATTGGATACTTTCGCAGATCTGAACAAGAGTAAATGAATTTTTGCTAACTGGCAACCTATTGCTCTTTCATCTTTTACTCTGAATACAAATCAATGAAAAATATTTGTGAATACCTACCAGAACACAGCTTAGCTTAAGTTACACAGTTCGGTGTCAACAAGGAAATGGCACATTAAAAATGCCAAAGCTTGTTAATCATGAACAAAAACTAAACATAGCACAGCCAGAGGGGTTAAGTAACATGTAAAATTAGTGTTACAATAGGCAAAATAAAGCAAGAGCTTATTCCGACCATTCATTCATTTATTTATTTGTTGAGTATTTTTTACGTGCCAAGAACTGTACTAAGTATACTAATTGATGAGGTCTCTACTAATATAGGTCTAGTAGAAAAGACAGACTTAAACCAAATAACCACACAACAGAGATCAATGTTGTGAGAAGGCAAAACAGGAGGAACTGATGTGGGAAATTCAGGGGAGAACCCCTTGAGGAAGGGATGGCTGAGCTCAGTTATGTTTCAAGTTCCATACCACCAATGGTTACTAAAGAAGGAAGAGGAGGAAGAAATGACCAGACAAGCAAATAATAATAATGGTCACTAAGAAAAAAAGTTCATTTTTTTTGAGAGAGAGAGAGCCTGCTCGTGCACGTGCACATGTAGGGGAGGGACAGAGAGAGCAAGAGAGAGTGAGAATCCCAGGCAGCCTCTGGGCTGTCAGCGCAGAGCCCCACGCAGGGTTCGATCTCATGAACCATGAGATCATGACCTTATCCGAAATCAAGAGTCAGACATTTAACCGACTGAGCCACCGAGGCGCCCCTAACTTTTAAATTCTTTTACTGAATAAGTATTTTTTAAGTGCCTACTATGTGCCAGGTAGATGTCTAAGTGCTACAGGGCATAGTAAGGGTCAAAGACAAAAATCCCTGCCTTCATGGGCTTATATTGTAATGGGAGAAAACATACAACAAACTAATAAAGAATTTTAATAGAAAAAAAAATTAAATGGTGATTTCTTCTAAGGAAAAACATAAACCAAGGAAGTAAGACTGGAAGTGGTGAAATAGTGAGGTACAATTTTACATAGGGTCATCCCAGACACCTTCACTGAATAATGGATTTGAGCAAGACCCAAAAATGGTAAAGGAGCAAGCCATGCTGATCTGAGGGGTGGGATGGAGATTGCAGAGGGAAGAACTCTCCAGGAGGAGGACTCTGTTGGTGCAATAGCCCTGAGAAGGTAGCGTACCTGATTAATTTGAGGGAGTGCAAGGAGACAGGTGTGTAAAGTAAGTGGCATAAACGAGGGGGTAGCTAGTAGGTGAGTTCAGAAAAGGTAATGGATCTTCGTGGACCTGGTAGGTGATTGTAAAGCTTTGGCTTTTACTCTGTGTGCAGTGGGAAGACACGAAAAGCTTTTGAGCAAGTGATTGTCATTATCTGATTTATGTTTTAATGGTCACTCCAGCTGCTGTGTAGAGAGCACTCATGTTCCAGGCAATGTGTTAAGTGTCTTAATAGATGATCTCATTTTTGTATTCACAATTCTGAGAGGTACCCATTCTATAGGTGAGAAAACCAAGGTGTAGGAGTTTAAGTACTTACTCAAGGTCACGTGGCTAATAAATGACAGTGCTGGAATTAAAAGCCAACCAGTGTGATTCCAGCACCCAAGCCATTAACCACAATATTACAGCTCCTCCCTAAGAGAAACTGGGATCATTGGTGGTGGTGATGACAGTAACAGTAATACCTATTACTAATTGAGGCTTTTCTAGCCTGTTTTGGTTTTTCTCATTAACTTTATTTCATTCCCACAAAAACCCTTTCAGATAAGTATTATTGCTCTTTTATTATAGATAAGGGAACTGAGGCTCAGAGAAGTTATGTAACTTACCTATGTTCAAACAGTTTATAATTAGATGCTAGAATTCAAACCCAGGGCACTTAATCTTCAAAGCCCTTGCCTTACTCCTCCCAGATAAATATATTAAACTTTAAAATATGTTTATTATAAAGGGCCTATAATTGAGTCTTGTGTTTTAAAAAAATCCATTTTATCTTTCCTTTTTGATTGGAGTGTTTAGTCCATGTATGTATAAAATTACTGACACAGTTCATTTAATTATTTCTACTTGTTATTTTTTCTATTTTTCCCATTTATGCTTTGTTCTTTTATGCCTTTTTTTTACCTTCTTTTGAAGTATTTATTTTCCATGTTTCTCCTCTAGTAGTTTCTTATTATACATTCTTCATTTTCTTATGTCTTTTTTCCTAGAAAATTATTGTGCCTTCCTAGCTTCCCAATATATCTTGTAGGCTAGCATTTTTACCATTTCACAAGTAACTCAAGAAACTTACAATAATAGTTTAATCTCATTTAGATCTTCTGGTTCTTTGTGACACTAGCTAACATTTGACTCCTACATTATACTCTCAATAATCTTTTCTTATTTTTCTTTTAAAAAATTGATATTAAAAAAATCTTGTACACATATTTATTCTTTATAGTGCTCCTCATTTCTTCCCATAGTTTACTATTTCCATCCAGGATTCTTTTCCTTTGGCCTGAAAATTTTCCTTTAGTAAATCTTATGGTTCTTCCAGAGCCAAACTCAGTCAAAGTTACTTTGTTGGAAATATCTTTATTTTGGGCTTAACTTTTGAAGTACATTTTCACTTGATATAATTTTATTCAGTGTTGCATTTTTCTTTCAGGTCTAATGACGTTAAAGCATTATCTTCTGGCTTCCATAGTTTCTATGTTTTTATTATTATTTTTAATGTTTATTTATTTTTGAGAGAGAGAGAGAGAGAGAGAGCAGAGGAGGGGCAGAGAGAGAGATGAAGACACAGAATCTGAAGCAGGCTTCAGGCTCTGAACTGTCAGCACAGAACCTGATGCGGGGCTTGAACTCATGAACTGGAAGATCATGACCTGAGCTGAAGTCAGACGCTAAACCTAACCGACTGAGCCACCCAGGGACCCCTCCATAGTTCCTATTGAAAAGTCAGCCATCAGTCTCTTTGTGACATTGAACGGAATGTGTCTCTTTTTCCTTTGGTTCTTTTCAGATTTTTTTCTTAGTCTTTACTTCCCAACACTTTGAATATGATGTCCCTAAATGTGGTTTTCATTGTTTTTATTCTTCTTAGTGTTCCCTGTTTCCCTTCCTTGAATTTGTGAGTGGAGTGGATATCGTTGATAAATTTCAGAAAATTCTCAGTTGTTATCTCTATAACAATTGCTCTTTTCTAGTCCCCTTCTCGCCTCCTTCTGGGACTTCAATTATACGTGTATTGGATTTTCTTTTCTTTTCTTTTTTTTTTTTACTGTGTACCATATGTCTCTTATATTTTATTCTGTTCTTTTTACTCTTTTCCCTCACTTTTGTGTTTCAACTTGGGCTACTGTTTTTAAAACATGATCTTGTCTTTGAATTAAAAAATCTGTGGTATATGTACTGTTACACTTACCCAATTAATTGTTCAATTTAAATAATATATTATTGTATTTTTTCAGTTTTAGAATACCTATTTGATTTTTTAAATTTTTTTAATGAAATTTATTGTCAAATTGGTTTCCATACAACACCCAGTGCTCATCCCAAAAGGTGCCCTCCTCAATACCCATCACCCACCCTCCCCTCCCTCCCATCCTATTTGATTTTTTTAACAATTTCAATTCTCTGTTAAAATTCTTAATCTTTTATTTCATTTCTCCTATATTTTTTCATATCAAAATCTTAATGATTTTAAAATCCTTTTCTGCTAATTACCACATTTGAATTATCTGTGGGTATGCTTCTATTATTTGATTTTTTCCTCCTGATTATCAATCACATCTTCCATTCATTTCTCATGTTAGTAATTTTGAATTGTATTATAGAAACTGGGTATCAAAAATAATCCAGAACAAAACAAAACAAAAAAATCCCAGAATGCTCAGATGAAATCCTGTACCATCAAGGACTCTTCCCTTCCTTTGGTAGGCAGACAGGTAGGGATTGAGCTGGGTGTGAGGCTGGGTTGCAGCTTTGAGTAAATCTTGGTAGATAAACCATTTGCCCTCCAGTTGGTCCCTGTTCTCGGCAAAGGGCATCTTTGGGCTTTCAATGGGGAGCCTGGAAACTCCTTGTATCCTTAACTCTAACAGTTCTGCTCTTCAGAGGTTAGGAGCCTGCAGAGATTTGGAGACTCCCATTTCACATAGGTTCAAAATCTGGTAAATGGTTTAAAGGGAAGAACTGTAATCCATTCATCAAAAACTCTTATTTCTAGTGGGATTTTGTCTCCTAGACACTGCAGATTATAAAAAAACTTATTCTCCCTTTCTGGGTTAGCCCACATAAGCTTTCCCCACCATCCTTAAGGGAATGGATCTTATATTTGGCACTTCTCTGTTTTCTAATCCATTACTTCAATCCTATACCAAATACATTACTTCAATCGCATTTCACCAATAGTCCTGCTGTGTTCCTATTTTCCCAGTAGAGGCCTGCATGGCTCAAATCCAGCCTTCAGCCTATACCCACAGTGGGCAAATGCTTCTTGGGAAGCCAGCAGCTGGTGATTATAAACTCCTTAGGAATTTCAGTCTAATTTCTCGACATCCATCACTCTTCAGTGTTTTTAATGATGTCTTCAATGTACCTATTTCTTTTTCCTTCTTGCTACAGTATTGCTGTTAGCTTATTGGGATCTTTACATTCTGTCCAAAAGTGAAAGTCCTCAGATAAATGAATGGTTAGAAATTTTGGAGGTGAGGAGGACTTTGGCATTTACGTGATACAGCAATCTCATTGGACATTTAGAAACATAGATGCTCAGAGTGGTAAAGTGATTTATTCAAGGCCCCAAACTAATGAGGCTAGAAACTAGATCTGAGGTAAATCTGGAGGCGGAGGGTTTCCTGATCCCAAGTCCAGTATTCAAGAGGAGGGAGGAGAGAAAGAGACAGGCAAAAAGACAATATAGCATGGAAAGGACTCCACCTGAAATGGAGAGCAATTTTGGAGTCTTGGCTGTAGCAGTCCAAGTGATCAGCCCTCAAAAATTCATGTTAGAAAACTTACCTGAGGTTTTATAAGTCAATCATAGAATTGAATACATACTTCTCTCTTTTTTTTTCCTCCCTTGTTTGAAAACAGAAATTAGAATCAAGTACCAATGATAAGAGCTTTTCTAGAAGAGGTTACAGATGAGGCACACAGTGTGGTAATGTGAAGGATAGGAAAGGCTGCTATCAAAAAGCTGAGAATGTTACCCTTGGCACAGGGATATTGATACTGATGGGATTTCAAGGTGTCATAGGCTCATGAATTTCTCTGCTCAATACAGTAACAGACAAAGACTGGGTTGGTGCCCTTTGAAAACACACGATGTAAATGTTTCTGTCTTTTTCTATGTAAGCAGAGTTTATCACTACCACCTTTCTTTTCTCTCTCATTGTTGAGCTAGGCAAGATTTGAAAGGCAGGGAAGAGAAAGTGAAGAATTATTGATGAGATGGAAATCTGCAACCAAGAGCACAGAGACCCGTCTCTTCCCAAGATGATACTCACCCTTCCACCAACACACCCAGCTACTGTGGTCAGCCCTCACCTTACACAAGGGCTATGAAGAATCATCCAAGGTCACAAAAAGTCAAAATCATGAGAAGGTACTTTAAAATAAATGTGATTTTTATGTCTACACCCAACATGGGGCTCAAACTCATGACCACAAGATCAAGAGTCACATGTTCTTCCAACTAAGCCAGCCAGGGACCCCTGTCCTTTTCTTGATTGCACTGTTTTATCTCTACTTAAGACTAGAAGAGGGGTTGCTAAGCAATTTAACAATGTAAACAAGGGGGTGGGGCTCAGCATCAATGGGAAGTAGTACCTTCAAACTTGTTAGAGGAACAAACTGCATTTAATGATATTATCACATTATTGTCTACATGCAAATGTGTGCTATTTGTAAATGAATCACATCTCTTCATTAAGGAAGGACATCTTATTTATCATCCTGGTAGCAATTTCTGTGACAAAGTAATCCCCATTTATTTTAAATTGTCCACTATTGATAATAGCTAACATTAAAAAAATTTTTTTTAATGTTTGTTCATTTTTGAGAGAAAGAGACAGAACACAAGCCAGGGAGGGGAAGAGAGAGAGGGAGACACAGAATCCGAAGCAGGCTCCAGGCTCTGAGCTGTCAGCACACAGCCCGATGCAGGGCTCGAACTCACAAACAGTGAGATCATGACCTGAGCCGAGGTCGGACACTTAACCCACTGAGCCACCCAGGGACCCCAATAATAGCTAACATTTTTTGAGTACTTGCTATATACAGGCCTTTTCCTAAGCAAGGAACACTTTATGCAAGCTTTTGCATTTACTCTTTACAGTAAGTTGTGTGAGGTAGGCACCACTATCGTTCTTCTTTTTAACAAGTGAGGAAACTTGAGACTTAGCAAGGATGTATAATAACGGATAGGGCTTGGTTCAGTCTGGCCCAAATGCCCACGTGCTGATGATGGTCTTTCAACGGCTCCAAACTAGTGGTGCACATCTTTCTTTTTCAGTGATGGTCAACTCGTGGCTTTGTTCCAAAACAACTCTATTCCTTCTTTCTGCTCTGCTCAGCCAGTCCCCTTGGGTACAGTCTTCTCTCTCAGTTAGTGGTGGTCAAGGTGAGTTGCCTAAAACATCAAAGAAGGAAACGAATGGTTTTTGGAAGCAAGACTGACCTGGTATCTTCTCTGCAGCAGCCCCCTTGCTGGGTTCCAGCACATCCCTTACTAATTGCATAGCTTAGGGTTATTATTCAGTGTTCCTTATCTGTAAAATTGGAATAATATCCCCAACCTTGCAAGGTTGCTGGGGAAATGAAGTACTGTATGTAAAGTGCAGACACAAGATAGTATGTGTCAAATGCAAGTTCCTGTTTCTATCTTTTATGCATCCTATGGGATGGATATCTCTCTTCAAAGTTAGCACCTTGTCTAGGAGATACTTGAGCTCCTTGTTGACATCCAGACTTTGCATGTAACTGGGAGAAGAAGTTTGTGAGATGACAATTGTGTGTCATCCTCCCTCCTTGCTCTCCCCCTCCCCCGCCCCCAACAAAGAAATCCCATGATAATGTACCCAAGAAGTACAATTCAGGATTCCTTCTCTTTAACTGGAGTCATCTGAAGTTGAACAGCCGCCTCGCCTGGAGGCCATTTTTCTTCTGCAATAAATTTGTCTTCATAACAAACCGAAGCCACTGACCTCCAGGTGGAGCTCCATGAAAGAGAGACAAAAGGAAAAAGAGAAAAAACCATGTTGGCGCCCCAGAGAAGCTGATAGCCTGAGGAAGACACAATGAAATGTAAAGATGGGGTGTGGTCCTTAATGGATTTGCAGGGAAGAGAGGGACATGTGGAACGCATTCAGCCAGTTTAATTCCACAGGAATTTGGAGAGACTGCCAAAGGGCTCAGCCAGCCCAGGGAGGGGTGCGAGAGAGAGGAGACATGGTCTAAGGAGCTGGCAGTCTCCGGGAGTGGCAGCACATGCACTGGAGGAGGAAGAGCAAAAGATCAGTTACATTCCTTGGTCAACTGTGATGCAGCTTAGGATGTGGTTTCACAGGTGAGAGAAGGACTATTGTTGTTTTTTGCATGCTGCTGTATTCCGGGCACCAAATTAGATGAGTTAAATGGATCATCTCATCTAATTTAACCCTAAAAACAAACCTTTGACATGAGCCCACTTTGATGGTGAAGAAATTGAAGTGTGAAGAGATTAAACCTGCCCAGGATCCACCAGCAAGTGAGCTAGAGGATTTCAACATACATCTGTCTGAATGCAACACCCATTCTCTCAGGAGGCCTTAGAGCTCCTTGCTAACTGTAAGATTAAGCCCTTCTAACCTTCCTATGCCTCAGTTTCCTTATGTGGTGAATGGAGATAGTCATGCTATACTAGAATTGTTTGCGAGGTAAGCTTTGCTCAAATCCTTTTCTCTGGCAATGGCCACCTCACTTTAGTTCCTGATAATGGGTTATCTTTGTATCCCAATCATACTGCAAATGTTCAGACCATGGTGGACACTGACTCAAGAGAGGGGTGGGAGTAGAGAGTGACAGTTCCCGGAACTACCTCAGTTTTGTCTCGTCTGTCCTGAAGCCTGATTGTTCAGTTTTTCTTAGATCCAGTGAGACTGTACCTTAACCTTGCAATAATCCCCAACCTTCATTCTTCCCTGTTTTTTTGTTTTTGTTTTTGTTTTGTTTTGTTTGAGCTGAATTGAGTCTGTGTTACCTGCAACTAACAGATAGATCCGTGACCAGAACGAATACTTTCCTCATGGACTTATTGTGAGGAATCCATGAGATAAGGGAAATTACAAAAAGCAAATGACTGAGACTGTAGCTTTTTATCTTAGTAAGTAAAATAGCAATTTGGCCTTTATAATTGGGTGTTAAGATTTTCAGTTTATGAAATGCTTCATTACATCAAAAGGAAGATTTGCACAAATTTCACTTCTACTCTTCCTGCCAGGAGGAATCAAAGTGGCTAATAGTCATGTCAAACTAAAGACGCACAGCTCTCAAGTTCTCTATGTTGGGGGTTGAGTGGCTCTAGGCCGGTCATCTGGTAACCACTTTAAACCAGGTTTCCACTCATTCCCAACTGTACCCTGTAGAATCGTCCAGAGGGCGTTGTAGATAGCCTGACCGAATAACAAACCACCTGACTGGCTGGCTGGTCGGCTGGTCAGCCACACTGCTGTCTTGACTCGGTTGAGGGTCCTGAGAGGAGAGTGTAGCTGAAATTCAACATGCTATCACACCAGGAGACTTCTTACCTGATGTGGTTCAATTGCCTTGACTGGTCACGTCTCTCAAAATGGCCAGACTGCATGGGCACACAAACACAGCCTGAGAATACAAGGCTACTTCTTTTAAGAAAAAAACAAATTTCACACTGGACATTTTAAGACTGGGTTATTTAGTATCACAAATGCTTTGCCTTTGGGCAGATGATTCAGTAGGTTTGAAGAGCTGGCCAGAAACAGCATATTTTCTGCTGGCAGTCTTATTTGTCACAAAGCTGCATATTGCTTTATTTTTTATGGACCTCAGGATTCCAGGTCTTCTTTTCTTTCTGGATAATTTCAAAACCTCTTGGTTAGAGGCGAAGCCATCCTAACCTGATTCTCTCTCCTGACCACCTCCACATGCACCCCACATTCTCTGCTTTCTCTGTAGATGGTCTTGCTTCATTCTCCACCCACCAGTCAGGCAGCAGAGGAAGCAATTTTTTTTTACGTAAGTTTTCCTCCATGGCTGCTTTATTACTTAACTCATACCATGTAAATCACCAGTCGGAAGGTGGCCTTTGGGTGAACCTCATTCTGAATCTCAATTGGGTGGTGCAAAGATGGTCAGTATAATTTCCTGCTGCTTTTCACGAATCTCACTTTTCTCAGCTTTTGCCCATTAAGATCGGCTATGATCCTTTAAAATAAAGTGCCTATTGTTTGTATTATTAGCGCCCCCCCCCCCTCACCTCCACAGCTCTCTGCAATAAAGCAGCAGGTCAGAGCTTTCTCTGGGAGAATTTTGGAAAAGGTTCACGGGAGGGCATCTGGTGCCATATACATACTATGATAACCTTTAATACATATGATTGCTTGGAAGAGAATCTGAATCCTGCTTTGTGGTTGGTGTCCTTTTACTGCCAATGTCTTCAGAAAAAGAAACTGCACCATAATCTGATATCAGTGGATGACATTGTAGGCACCACACAGAAATCTGTTTTTGGAGCAGCCTTCTGCACGGTGGGCGGAGGGGGTGGGGAAGTGGCACTTTCCCAGTTATCTGCTCTTTTGCTAGAATCTTGGTGGCCATAGGTCAGGTAGGGTTTACCCAGACCAGATATCTATTTACAACCATACTGGTTGGGTTAATCCAACCATTTAATGCCTACCAAGCTTGTGAATGTTAAATATATGCAAGTATAAAATAACAGTGAACCTTTATCCAGTGTTTACTGGATGCCAGACGTAAATCCTATCTCATTATCTGAGCAAACCCTGAAGTTATAATCACAGCTACAGTTTACTGAGCTCTTACTAGGTGCCCCCAATTATTCCAACTACCATCCATGCGCAAATTTACTTATTTAATCCTCCCAATAATCCTATGATGTGGGTACAGCTTTTCAACCCATTTTATAAATGAGGAAGCTGAGCTACACAGAGAGGTTAGGCAACTTGCTCAAGGTCACACAGCTGGCAAGCTGCGAAGAAGCCACACCAAGCAGTCTGATCTCAGATCCCACGTGATTAACTACAACTGCCTCTGCAAAAGATCCATGGGGAACCAGGGAAAATTTCCAGTTCCTTCTGTGACTAAGGGAATACTCACTGCTTCCGCATGGCCAGGACGCCTCTGCTTTCAGGTTCTGCAGGTTCTCACTATGTGGCGGTGCTGGTATGGCGGTGGCTTTTGCTGGGGCCTGTTACTACCTGCAGATTTTTTCCATCTCTGCCGGTGTCATTCCTCAGATTTCCCTTTGAATACAGCCTTTGTCTGTTGATTTCTACAGACATGGGCTCTTCCAGTACCTGCTGCAGTATCCCCACCTCCGACTGCCAAGACAGGCCTCTCTCTGGGATTGTTTACCTGGCACCGTGGCTCTGTCTGCTCAGACTATGCCCTCCATGCCCTGTCTGTGTGCCTCTCCTCTATTAGCATTCTCTGCCACATGAAGGCAGAATGTGAAAACAGCCACCTTTCTCTGCCTTTGTTAGGAAGAAACATGTTGATATTCGGATTTCAGCTAAAAAGGGACCGTCCCATTAAGCACCTCTAGGATACAACTAAATCTCTCTCAGTAATAATAGCTCGGGTGTGTTCTGATTAGTTTTAAGGATTTTATACCCAGTATCAAGTAGGTTACCTAAAAATAGGAGTCCTGCCTTCTACATGGAGACAAAACAGTAGAGAGGCATGGATGTGGACTTTGGACTCAAGCGCACGAGTTTGCCTTTCAGCTCCAGCATGCACCTGCTGTGTGGTGTTTGACCACTTCACGGAACCTCTCTGAGCTTTTTTCTTCCATTCAAAAAAAAAAAGAAAGAAAATGATAACACCACCTCAGAGAACTTTTTGAGGATTAATAATGATAGTAGATGTGAGGTTTCTGGCATAGACTAGACAGGCAATTGTTTTTCTTTTCTTTCATCTAATTTCCTATTCTGCCAACATTTGTCTGTGACACTTCTCTCTCTGGAACTTTTAAAAAATGAGGTATTAGGATAAGTTGACTGTCAAAGCCCCTTCTAGTTCTACGTGTCTCCTATATCAACCTGTATCAAACCTGAGTGCCTTCCCGTGTTGCCTCATGCCATCCTCTTAACAGCCCTTTGAGTTAGGTCCCATTATAATGCGCATTTTACTGTTGAGGAAACTGAGACTCTGGAAGAATGAGTAAATGGCTGGGGTTATTTAATGCATGTCAGCTAGGAAAGGAGGACTTGAACCCAGATCAGTGTGCTGAACTGCAGGGCTCAGACCCAAACCCAACAGATCCTGGGCAAATGGCTGCTCGGCGATGGCTCTCGGTACTTGGGAGCGTTCAGACCATGCATCACTTACGCTAAGCTGTGGTGGGATGGGTCCTTGGGTCCTGCCCAGCCGGTGTGTCAACAGGACATACATCCAGGAAGATGGGAATTTCATTGGAATGACGGGACAGCGCCACACAGGACACAGGCAGATAATAAGGTGTTACCGAATTGCTGACTGACGGGCCAGCCATCTAACCAACCTGGACAGATACTGAAGACGGTGAGCACTGAGACTGAATTGCCTGCTGAATGAAATCTTTGGCAAGAACATCTATGTCACTCTTTGGTGATACCATGGCGCCTTCTGTAGCAGCCCCACTCCTTTATCTAATTTCTGGCTGGGAATAAGCCATGGGTTCAGCAACCAGCTAACTAAACTTGTTAGATTTGTGTTTCCAGTAAGGGAGCCTAAGCGGTGCTCAGGGAAGTGTGAGGGCTTGGAGGGTAGGATATTTCCATGTCATCAGAGAGAAGGAAAAGCCATTCACAATAATTTGAAGCCTATCAAATGTTTAAACTAATTTGCATACACAAATACATGGATGTTGATGCCTGCTATACCCACATTTGGCTCTGTTTAAATGTTCTGTTCCTTGTTGATCTCATTCAAATAGTGGCCATATTCAACTTTTGCGAGTAACTTGCCTAAAAGACCAGGTACTGACTCCTGGCAATTGTATTGGTGTATCTTTCAGGAACCCACAGTGGCATTACAATTATCTATTGGTAGAAAGCTAATACCCGCTTTCTGGGCTTTGTTATCTTTTTTTTTTCTTCCTTCTGCAGATATATTGGGTTATAGTTTAGCAACGCTGCAGGTACACTCTCGTATGCTTAGGTGATTCTAATGTGTTATTTTCTTTAACTTACTGAATAAAAACTCACCCATCATCAGTGTTTCAGATCCCATTGAATTTTTATTTCACTTTAAAACCTTAAAAACCACCAGGAAAATTGTGCAGTAAGAACACGAGTGGCAGCCAACATCTTTCATCAAAGAAGCTCAAAATACTTCCCAAACATTAATTAAATCCCACCACATGGTAGACGAGTTGTATGCTGCATTTTTTTTCCTTAAAAAAAAAAAATCAATGCAAGCAAGTAGGTGACAGATGTGCACAGCAGAGGAAAATGAAAACTTCTTGAGGAAACAAATTTGAGTTCTCAAGTACCAAGGGTATCTACTCTCTCTTAATAAAATGATATGCTGGTCCCTGATCACATTCAACTGCTCTTCGTACATATAGAGCTGTTGATCCAATCTCTTTCTATGAGCATTATTCTCTTGGCACAGGCAGGAACATTTGCTTCTTGCTTTTGTTGCAATCAGACGTGGTAAGGGAAACCTTTACAGTTTCTAAGGTAACAAAGGAGTTGGAAACATTCCTGGTGCACCTTGTTCACTAGGAACTGAAGGATTCTAAGCCAGGTTGAGTCCCTTGCAGTTACCAGGACCTGTGGAATGAGAGTTGAGGCGTAGACCTGGCTTGGAGCTTTGAGGTCATACAAGGAACTGGGATGTAGCGAGATATAAATTCGACTTGCCACTCCCATCACCGCTCACCCTTGCAATGCTGTCACAAGGAAAGCTAAATTGCTAAGCATGAAATTGCAGAGTCTTTTCCCAGAAATCCTCTGACTCACCCAAGCAGTGGTACCACCCTTAAAGTAGATGTTGTCTACAAGTTTGGTAGCATTTTTGGTTGTCCTTGAGTCTAGTTTATTTTTTTTTTTTTGAGGTTTGTTTTATTTACTTATTTATTTATGTTTTTAAATATATGAAATTTATTGTCAAATTGGTTTCCATACAACACCCAGTGCCTTGAGTCTAGTTTAATTGCTTTAATCCTCATCTCCCTAGACATATCAACTCATGCCTCCTGGTATCTTATGGTTTCATGCCTACTGGATTCAATATCTTGGATATGTCTTCTTCCTCAATTATTAGTTTTTGCGGGGCGCGTGGGTGGCTCAGTCAGTTAAGAATCCAACTCTTGGTTTCGGCTTAGGTTGTGATCTCACGGTTCTGTGGGTTTGAGCCCTGCATCAGGCTCTCCGCTGACAGTGTGGTGCCTGCTTGGGATTCTCTCTCTTCTTCTCTCTCTGCCCCTCCCCCACTTGCACTGTCTCTGTCTCTCTCAAAATAAATTCAAAAAAAGTATTAGTTTTTGCATCTAACATATGAATGTTAGTTGTTGCTGCTATGATTATTATCATTATTACTATTAGTGTCCTTGACATGATAGTAGTTTAATCACCAATCTTAAAAAACTAGGTACCATATACAACAATATCTTTCATTTTAAAAATGCTTTTACAACTTGTACCTCCTATCTTGGATTCATTTCTTTATTTGCTCATTTATTCACTCATTCAGCTGAGAGACTTCTATGGTCTCACTGGGGATACAACAATAATTAAAATGTGGTTCCTGGTTTCAAGGAGCTGACAATGTACAGGGGAGACCAGACGTGTAAACAGATGCCAAGAAGACAAGTTCTGTGCTTGAGCTGATCCTCAAATCATCTTATTTACCGATGAGAAAAAGAGAGACAGTAAAACAACCTTCTCAAGGTCACACAGCTAGCTACTTGAAGAATAAAAGCTAAAATGCAGCTTTCTGATTATTAAGCCGTTGCATTTTGACAGTTTTGTCATTTAGCTTCCTTGAGAGCAGTGGTTCTCAAAAAGACTTGGCCTTGGTCCCCAAACACCAGCAGGTACTTGTTAGACATGCAGATTCTCAGACCCCGCCCCAAACTACTGAATCTGAAATTCCAGAAGTGGGGCCCAGAAACTGGTATTTCAGTGTGCACTCCAGGTGACTCTGATGCACTAAAGTCTGAGAACCCCTGCTCTGTATCAGTGCTCCTCAAACTTCTATGTGCATAGGACTCTTCTGGGGTCTGGTTAAAAATGTGGATTTTGATTTGGTAGGTCTGGGGAAGGATTTTTGACTCTGCTTTTCTCCTAAGCAACCTGGCTATGCTTTTGCTGCCAGTCCTTCTTGAGAAGCAAGAATATACAGAGAATTGACACCAACAGAGAGCACTGATCAAGCCCAGCTGATGAGTAATGCTGCGTGTCAAGAGTATTCAATAAAATTATTCGCTGTCATCTAGGCCATCAAGGAACTTAAACACTAGCACAGACGACGTTCAGATAAATAGACTTTCAGGGCATAAAAGCTCTCAAGTGACAACTAAGTGTGTGTATGCGCGTGTGTGCACACGTGCACGTGTGTGTGAGCATCCCTATGCAGGGATGCCCATGCATGTATACACACACAGAATGGGCAAGTGTTTAAAGAGACAATATTACACAGCAGCACCTCTCTTATTGAGAGATCATTTGAATATACAGGTATTGCAACCAAACACAGTCAAGAACCAGGAGGCCAGAAACATTTATGTGAAAATAAATACCACAAAGTCCACCATTTTTATTGATAGCTTCATCCTTTAAATCATTATTTAGAGTTGTTTAGTTTTACTTTAGACAAAATCCTAGCATAGTCACATTAAAAGCAGGTGTTAAAGAGTAAATTGGATAGGCAAGGCCAAGATATCATAGGTGGCCATTCTGTCAGTAAAACACTCCCAACTGGCAAGAGGGAGAAAATGTGTGTGTGTGTGTGTGTGTGTTTGCATGCACTTACAAACATAAACTTAGCATACTGGAACCATTGAATATAGAGGAAACACATGAGTAAACATTAACAAAGAGCATTGTATAGAAAGCAGAATGTAGTAATCACAGAAACATGCAGAAAATATTAAGATTACAAAGTGTTCAAGATATTTGGAAAGCTTGTAAAACATTTTAGACAGTTTCCCCAAAAAATGGTAGGGTTACTAGATTTAGCAAGTAAAAATATTTTATTTGGCAATACAAAAATTGGCTAAAAACAAGAGGGCTTGATAATCTCTGGGAATTTCATTGATGTGAGTTGCCAGGTTTTCTGAAATGACTGTCAAGCATTATCATAAGGGGAGATGGTGGGGGCAACTGATATTCGAGCTGTAGGAGTTGTGTGTTTGGACAAGTAAGTCCCAGGCAAGTTTACTTTGGGCCTCTCCATTGGTTAAGAAGGACATATCTGGAGGCACCTGGGTGGCTCAGTTGGTTAAGCATATGACTCAATTTCGACTCATGTCATGATCTCACAGTTTGGGGGTTTGAGCCCCGCATTGGGCTCTGTACTGACAGTGCGAAGCCTGCTTGGGATTCTCTCCCTCCCTCTCTTTCTGCTCGTCCCCCACTAACACCTCCACTCTCACACACTGTCTCTCTCAATAAGAAACATTAAAAAAAAGAAAGGCATATCTGTCAGGATTGTTCCCACCTGCAAGTAATGACGCCTGACAAAAGGTCATGTAGACAGGAAAGGAGTTTACTGTCTCATGCCAGAGCAGATCTGAGTTGGCATCCAAGACTAACATGAACCAGCAACATCATCAAGGGTCCAGATTCTTTAAATCTTACTATTTCATCATCCTTAAGATTACATAATGGCTGCTGTATTACCAGACACTAAGTCTAGGTCTTAAGCAAGAAGAAAGGGAGGGGCACCTGGGTGGCTCAGTTGGTTAAGCATCTGACTTTGACTCAGGTCATGATCTCACAGTTCAGTTCATGAGTTCGAGCCCCATGTCAGGTTCCTTGCTGACAGCTCAGAGCCTGGAGCCTGCTTCAGATTCTGTGTCTCCCTCTTTCTCTCTGCCCCTCACCTGCTCACTCTCTCTCTCTCTCTCTCTCGTAAATAAACATTAAAAAATAAAATAAAATAAAAAAGAAGGGGAAAAGAACACCAAAGTTAAAGGGCCAAAAGCACACCAGCTGAAATTGCCTCTGAAAAGTTCCTGTGAGTTGTACTCAGTGCATTCCTCTTTAATCTCCTTGGCCACAACTGGATCATAGGGCCATTCCTAACTGCTGGGAGTCTGGAAAGTTGTTTTAAATTGGACACATACACCTTCAAAAAAATTAATACATTCAAGGTTCAGTTGGTGAGAAAAAAGGGAGGAATGAATGAATATTAGGTAAGCAATTAGCAAGCATCTTTTTTTTTTTTTTTTTTTAGAGTTGACACACAATGTTATATTGGTTTCAGGGCTACAACATGGTGGTTCAACAACTCTATACAATGCTATGCTCACCGTAAGTGTAGCCACCATCTGTCACACACAACACTACTACAATACCGTTGACAGTATTCCCTGTGCTGTACCTTTCATCTCTGGGACTTATTCATTCAGAAAGTGGAAACCTGTCTCCCACTTTCTTTCACTCATTTTTCCCAACCCCCCAAACCCTTCCCCTCTGGCATCCATCAGTTTCTTGTCTGTATTTACAGGTCTGTTCTATTTTTTGTTTGTTTGTTTGTTTGTTTGTTTTATATATGTCACATGTAAGTAGAATCACATGGCATTTGTCTTTCTTTGTTCAACTTATTTCACTTAGCATAATACCCTCTAGTTTCATCCATTTCATTGCAAATGGTAAGATCTCATCTTTTTTTGGCTAAATATATTCGTATTATTGGTTGAATTGTCCAATTCCAAGATCTGGAACATGTCATTTTGCCTGATTCTCTGTACCCCAGACTCTTGGAAAACAAGCTTAGCGCTGTGTGACAAGTTTCACATATTTATTTGACACTTAGTTATTAGTAGACCGTGTTGCTTCTCAGTCTAGTTTAATTTGAGAGACATGGAAGGAAGGCAAGGTCTCTGGGCAATTGATAATCTATTACAGGGTGCACCTTGTGATATGACATTATTTTAACCACCGTTACAAGCAAGATGGGAGCATCTTTGTGGTTTTCATAGCATCCTCTGCTTAGACTAGTGAAATCTGTAATACTGTACATAACAAATGACTAGGTTGCATTAAGAAAATATTGAGACATTGGGGAAAGCTTCACAAAATAACATTTGAACCAGACTTTAAAGGATGGGTAAGATTTCACCAACTGATACAGACACAGAGACGCTTCAGGACACCGCATTGTTAGAGAACTGTTAAATTACCTTGAAAAGATGTATCTTGCTATGTCAAGAAGATTGAGTCACCTATCTTGTAAAGAAAATTTTGCAAGAAAAAGTAGATTTCTCAAATGCTACAAAGGCTTTCTGCTTTAATTCCGATTCAATTATCCAGAAAATAGCATTCCGAGTCCTTTGAAATAATCAACCTTTTACCCAAATCCTAAAGCATCTTTCTTGTCATGCTGTGTTTTGTGAACATTTCCTTCCTTTCTCTCCTGCAGATATTATGTGTAGCCCAATCTTGTTCATGTCTTGACAGGTAAAAAGGTGGCAGTCTCTTATTTCACCTCCGTCTAAGCAACAGAGTTAGGAATTGTTCCTCTGGCTTGATATTTGTATTTTGAGGGGAAAGAAAACAAAAGGAATGAAGAACAAAATCGGGAAACGAGGTTAAGAACATGTCGCTCCAGACCCTGGGAGCAGTCAAATCAAGCTGCCAGCTGCAACAAGAATCTCTCTAATAAGGAAATTAGAGCATGATCATTTCTGGCTATGTGACTCTGATTCTAAATAGGTTTTACAAATAGATTGTGATTGAACTTGGAAACATAAACAAATTGGCTTTGCGGAATAAAGGCTGAACTACATTTTGGTTAGAGAATTAAAATGCTTTTATGGGAGGTACTCTGGGAAAACGGACAGCTATTTTAATGACAGCATATGCATTTCTGAAACATACCGGCTTTGCTGGCTTCTCTGTAGAGAATCAGGTCTGATAAACTCAAAAGAAAGTTTCCCAACAGAGTCCCTGGGAGGACAGCTGATAAAGGCAGGGAATGGGCAGTGTGTGTTTGAAATTCCCCATTCAGATGCTGAGAGGAGAGGTGCCATTTAAAAATAATAGATTTTAAAATATCAGTGGCTTAAAAAATTCTAGTAAGCTATCTCCCTTGGACATTTCTTTTGTCTCTTGGAGGGTTGGGGATAGACGTTCTTTAAGCTCTATTAATACATTTTCTCTTATAAATATTCATGCAGTGTTCCAGGGGCCTCCCCCATTGCCTCAGTGTGGGCTCTCCACCCTAGCAAGAGTGATGCCGGAGGAGATGCTAAATTTCTAACAAGGCCCCAGGTCAGCCTCAGACAACCCAGAGCCATTTGAAAGCACCAAAGACTTTTCAGTTGAGATAAAGGGTTATAAATGTCTGTGTGTCCAGGCTTATATTCCACATGAGAGGATTAGTTTTCACTTTCTGTAAACTCTTCCAGTCGTTGGAAGTAGTGATGATTTTGTGTGTTTTGTGCTTCACACAGGGAGAAAACAGATCTGCTGGTTGGAAAGACGCTTTTTTATTTCCTTTTTTCTCAATCCACTGATTACTCACTAAGGCCTGATCCATTATTGAGCGCAAGTCAGCAAAATCTCTCTGATAGCAATAGGTTTGTACATTTAGAAACATAAAGTGTTCGACCTGGGATCCCAAGGTCATTGGCTTGCTGGGTAGGAATTTAGATTCAGGTCATGCAGAGTACTTTCCATTATTCAAAGTGCTTACGCTATGGAAATTTTTCCAATGATCTAACCCTAGATCCTTTTGTGCTGTTCTCCCTACATCAGGGCATGTTACTAGGAAGTGGATGAAGTTTAGAGCTGCGTTTACTCATTCCCCCTTATTGGGATATGGATCTCTCACACCGCCAGGGCCTGACTGGTTAATTTTGCCCACAAAATGCTTTCCAGGCCCAAGTGGTGAGCATACAGAGCTTATGTCTGTGGTCCCACTTTTATACTTGTGCACGTTTTTTCTTAATTAAAAAAAATTTTTTTTAACATTTATTTATTTTTGAGAGACAGAGAGAGAGCATGAGCAGGGGAGGGCAGAGAGAGAGGGAGACACAGAATCCGCAGCAGGTTGCAGGCTCTGAGCTGTCAGCACAAAGCCCGAAGCAGGGCTCGAACCCACAAACCACGAGATCATGACCTGAGCTGAAGTCAGACGCTTAATCAACTGAGACACCCAGGTGCTCCTACACTTGTACACGTTTTAAATTGTGGAGGGTAATAAAATATTTTACTAAAAGAAGCTTATCTTGTCTTTCATTTTTATTTCAGAGATACTTTATTTTCATTTATGATTCAGCTTTAAATGGTATCTGGGCCCACTCTTTCAGTTCTCTGCTGCTGCTTTTTCTGTCAAGCAGGTAGAAATTTATAAATGAATTACCAGGTGAGCTCCTTATTTAAGTGGAACTCACATTAATTCATTGTGAAAATAAAATGTCTGCTCTCCTTAACTCACCCACTCAGTTTATTTTCTTGACAGTGTGTTTTCCTTAACCAGCACAGCACAGCAGAAAACACATCAAACTGGGTATCCTGTGACCTACACTGTAGACACAGCTCTTCACAAATGGGTAAACCTGACAAATCATACATAAAAGGATGGGGTTATGCTAGGTGCTCTGGAGGGTGAGCTTCTCAGACTTTACCATGTATATTAGTCTGGGTTTTCCAGAGAAACAGCACCAGTAAGAGAAAGAAATATAAATATAAATAATATACAATATATACATAGATCTATATCTATCTATCTATCCATCTGAGAGTTATTTTAAGGAATTGACTTGTGTAATTATGGAGGTTTGGCAAGTCCAAAATCTGCAGGGTGGGCTGGCAGATTGGAGACCCATGGAAGAGTTGCAGTTTGAGTCCAAAGATGGTCTGCTGGTAGAACTCCTTATTCCTAGGGGAAAATCAGTCTTTTTTCTATTAAGGCCTCCAAGTGATTGGACAAGTCCCATTCACATTATGAAGCATAATCTGCTTTACTCAAAGTTTATGTATTTAAATGTTAATCTCATCTAAAAAATTTGTGTAGAGAAACATCTAAAATACTGTTTGACCAGATATCTGGACACTGTGGCCTAACCAAGTTGAGACACAAAATTAACCATCACACCATACATAAGAATCACCTGAGATACTTGTTAAACATAGATTCCTGGGCTCCATCCTTAGAGATTCTGATTCTTTTTTTTTTTTTTTTAATTTTTTTAATGTTTATTTTTGAGAGAGAGACAGAGAGAGAGAGAGAGGAGAGTATGAGTGGGACAGGGGCAGAGAGGGAGAGGGAGACACAGAATCTGACACAGGTTCCAGGCTCTGACCTGTCAGCACAGAGGCCCGATGCGGGTCTCAAACTCACCAACCGGGAGATCATGACCTGAGCGGAAGTCGGAGGCTTAACCAACTGAGCCACCCAGGCGCCCCAGAGATTTTGAGTCTAATTGCAATTCTAATAAGCTTCCAGGTGATGCTGATGCGGCTATTTTAGGAATTACTTTCTGAGTGGTATTGGTCTTGGTATGCTATCGTATGATCATGGGCCAGACTCTTCTGCAGATGGGGACACTGAAGCCCGGAGTTATAAATGGGCTTGTCCAAACGCTCTTATATAGTTAGATATTCTACCCCAAATTTTAGCCCAGGGCTCATTCTTCTTAACATACTTATCATACAAATGAACTTTCTTAGGATGAAATCTAGCTTTGTAATTGAGGTTTCCTCAAAACCAGTGAACTAATGGGATTTTTCATAGAACTTGGCAACCTGATTCTAAAATTCATGTGGAAGAGAAAAGGCCAGGATTAGTCAAGGCACGTTTGAAAAAGAATAAGGAGGAAAGACCCACACAACTATATCCGCAGGTGTTCTATAGAACTATAGCAATTAAAGCAGCATAGTATTGACAAATAGACCATTGGGACAAACCAAGAACCCATTGCCAGACCACGTATATTTGAGATGTTCATGACTGAGGTAGCATTATGAGGAAAAGATAAGCTATCAATAAATACTGCCAGAAAAGGGCCATCTATGTAAGGAGAAAATATACTTACTACTCATAAAAAATTAAAAATACAAATGGATAATAGAAAAAAATATTTTTAATACATATAACCATCAAAGGATTTTACACACACATACACACACATGCACACTTACAAATGAATATGAAAAAGAAACAATTCAATAGAAACATAAGCACAGATTATGAAGTCACTTCATTGAAAAGGACAGTCAAATGTGTATAATTGTATGAAAATATTCATGCTATGAGACATAGAAATCAGTATAATCACTTTAGAGGGCAATGTGGCAATGTCTAGGAAGGTAGAAGGTGTACATTCCTCATAGTCCAGGAAATTCTTTGTACTTACAAAGATAGCTTTTGCAGAGTTGTTCCAGCAAAAAATTGGAGATAATAGCTCAGTAAAGAAATAGTTCAACAAATTGTAGGATAATTACATTTTGGAATACAAAATAGAGTAGGTCTTGATAGATCTATACAAAGTTAAAGAAAACCCAGTGTTGAGTGAAAAAAAGAGAAGTTGCAAAATGACACATAACATATGATACCACTTGAGTAAAGTCTCAAATCTCACAAAACAATGCTGTATATTGTTACAGATGCACATTGCCATAGGATATAGATCAACTTCAGGATATGATTATCTTTGGGGTGTAGAAGGTGGGCAAAGGGAGAGACTAGAGGATGAGAAGAGGGATTTAGCTGTATGTTTGTTTTTTTTTTAAATCTCAAGGTGACATGACAAAAGAGTAAAACGTTTATGTTAAACTGTGTTAAATTTGGGTAGTGGGTATCTGAGTGTTTTATTATTTTTTATATGTTTGAAATTGTCCATAATGACATGTTTTTAAAGAAATAAAAACACTACTCCCACAGTTATTATTTTTAGTATACAATTGTGTTTTTTCTGAGGCCTAAAATGTATGCACTTTCTCCTTTCTATGTATTATTTTTTCTTAGGTATCCTTTTCCACTTATTATAAAATCTTTGAGTTGGAAGAAAATTTAGAGGACATTTGTTCAAATCTACCACTTAAGATGGGCACTTCTGGATTCAAACTGGTGTTCCAGGTAAAAACACTTGTTAGAGTTTTCTTATAAGCTTAATAATCTGGAAAATATGGTTTTGGTTAACTGGAAATTTTGTTTTAACTGAGTCAAGGTCCAGGGATAATGACGTTTTTTTAAAAAGTAGAATATAATAAATTACACTTAACATTAATACTATGCTGAACACATAATTTTAACTGTAATGACACAGAAGGCTGTGAAGATTTCAGGGTCATCATCATAACCATCAATTATCATTATTTTGGTAATATGTGGAAGTGCCAATTGAAAGAGATCTGATTGGCAAAATGTCAGTTAACATGGAATAAAAAGAATCCATGTAGAAAAGGGAATTGTCACTTATGGAGGTATTGTGGGGTGTGCTTTAGATATATAATTTCATTTAAATTGTTCAGCGATCCTGAAATGTAGATATCCTTACTCTTGATTTTCAAATAAAGGCATCGCAGTTCAGAGAGAGAGGTAATTTACCCTAAGTCCTGTTGGGAAAATTATCCCAAACCTGAAAATAAAGCAAAAAGATACCTGCATGACCTTCAATATCATACTGGAGCTTAATCTAATTGGAGGCCACAGAGTATTCATTCTGTAGGGGAATGTACTCTTGTGTGACTTCTTATTTACTATTGATTAGTACCAGGCTCTATGAACTTATATGAAGTTATAATTTAACTTGTGAATTTCATTTCATTTCTCTTTTCTTTTCTTTCTTTTGTCTTTTTTTTTTTTACCTTTCTTTCTTTCTTTCTTTCTTTCTTTCTTTCTTTCTTTCTTCTTTCTTTCGTAAGGTCTGTGCCAAATGTGGGGCTCGAACTCATAAGCCTCAGATCAAGGGTATGGACTCGGGCGACTGAGCCAGCCAGGTGTCCCTAACTCATGAATTTTTGTCGTGAAAATGCAACTGATTTTTGTCCAGTATAAAATGCAATTCCAAAGATCATTTCAATCTATCTGTCTTTCTATCTATAGATACAGATTTAGTCTTTCCAATTATTGAACCAGTTTTACAGTCCCACTGTTTCCTTCGTTAATAGGGCAAATGAATTTTGGCATGTGTCCTCTGTGTATTTGTACAACAGTCAAGTTTGTACCTTATTGAAAGTACTTCGGGGGCCCACAGCTAGAGGCAGAGCTTTAGAGCTAGAGTGCATGCTCTTGCTCTCACACTCTCTCTTTTTGGCCGTATGTAGTGTACTTCATTATGGAGAATCCAAGCTTGATTAAGGAACTGGTCCTCCTAAGTGGAGGCAGGGAGAATCTCATTGTTAGAAAACAATGCCAGTTTTCATTAATCTGAGAGGTAGATACAATATGGAGAAATCTCATCTCTGGACATGCATCTCCTAATAAGTAGAGGTCTTATCCCCTGGACCCATACATACAATTGCTACTTCCCCCTGCCCAGTAAATAGGATAGGATGGTGATCCACAATTTAGTCCTAATCTGTGTGACTAAGTGTCCTGTACATATACACAAAATATAGTGTTTTGTATATGTGCACAGAATGGTTGAGCTTTGTACTGTCTTGCGTTTCATAGGCTGGATTCAATAGATTGTGCTTCTGTGGGTATCGTCAATGTCCCTATCTATAATTTCTATCACAATCTCCACCCAACTGACCTTAGCTCTATACTGAATCCCTATGACCCAAGTCATTTTACAAACATAGTTCTATTCTATACACTCTAATAATATACATTCACAAACATGTACCATGAAACCCTGCTCATTCCGTATAATAAAGAAAGTGGACTGAATTAGTGAATATGGAATTGTGGACCATTTTTCAAGGACTGAAGTAGCATTATTTTCAAGTACATATATGCTGGTATTTCAGTTATGAAACTATACCCAGTATTTGCCCTTAGGGGCTTAATTAACAGGGAGATAAAAGTGGTATGTAATTAGCTTATCAACAGAAGGAAGAAATGGACATTTCTTAAGTGATTGCAAAGGTAAGCAGGTTAAACAATCTTAGTTTCCTTGTAAGCCTTTCTAGACTATCAATTGAAACAGAATAACCTTTCTTGATAAGAAAAACCAACAGAATTGTTTCAAGTCCAAAGAAAGGATGTGGACTGGGGAGGTTCCCATGCTTTTACATTTCCCCTACAGGTTACTTCATTAAAGGAGCTAATTGGCTTAGTCCACATCCATGGTAACATCTTCTTGAAGCAAAATGTGGAACAAGGTCTCCTGGCAACTGGAAACTAGTGGCCACTGCCCTTTTGCCCAGAAAAAAGGGGGCTATCGTTGAACCAGGTGGAACCCAGAGGACACAGGCAGGCAGTCAGGCCGAGCTGCTTGCTGATGCTAATTATCCTAGCCCAGTGCTTCCCTTCTGGGGAAGTAGGAGGAGAGAAATTCATGCCAAGTTCTTGCACAAGGTCAAATGTTTCTGGAGGAAGGCAGCCAGGGTTAAATTAGCAGTCAGAATGAGGTAGAAAGCTGGGTGGAGAAAAACAGGCTGGGAGAAGGGGGGAGAAGTCTGGAAATTCAAATAAAGACAGCAGTAGAAAGTAATTACTAACACATTTCCCAACTTGGAAAGCTAGCCACATCCCACACCAGGGCCAGACTCAGAGCTGTTCTGTTCCAAGAAGGTTGGAGCAGGCTCAGGCACAGGAAGGGACTGTGCAAGCCAGCTGCCTGTCCCTGGCTTTGGAGCTGTGCTCCCCGAAAAGGAAAATTCATCTTGAACGAGAAAGCAAAGGACATTGCTGCCTAAATTCTCCATTAAGATCAACACTCTCCATACATTCAATATATCTGTCCTTCCAGGACTACCCAACAGCAAAAAGTCATCAAACATCAAAACAAAGGAAACAGAAATCTTCTAGGAAAATGTAAGCCTTTGTGAACCTAAAATATTTTCCTTCTCTGCTGCTCATCAACATAACCGGAGGAAAGAAACTGTTTGTGGGAGGGACAGATCTCAGGAGAAGAGGAGGAGGTGAAGGAAAAAAAAGGAAAAGAGAAGCAATGCTCTCTGGTGTCAAGAAGAAAATCATGATTGGATTGACTGGAATGAACTGTTTTGACAGTTGATTTTTATTATTTTTTCCCCCTCCAACTTCAGAACCATGACAGACAATTGTGGAACATCAAATTCACGAGCGAATACTTCATCAGATCTGGTTGCCTCAACAACTAAAATAGCCAAAATGTTAAGACAGTCAAATAAGATTGATTATTTCTGATACAATCTGTGGGTGGTTGACCCAAGAATTCTCAGCCTAATCACACATATAAACACAGAGGCCGTCGTTTCAGCAGATGCAGAAGCAGGCAGCGGACAAGTGAAAAAACCGTCAATCACCTGGATGGATGCTCATCACTGCCGTGCCACGGAGCAGTGTGAAGAGAAACACCCAGAAAAGCCTCCGGATTGCTTCTGGGTGCTGGGTGTCATAGGAGGCAGCCAGCCTTAAAAAGCTGGGAATTCTGATCCTTCCGGTTTCTAGCAAAAAGACAGAGTCTGCTTGTAATGGAAAAACAGATTCCCTCAAATTGTTGTCTAGAGGTGCTGAATCATGCATGAATGTCAGGAGATGACGCCAACCACAGCATCATTTCATGGGGACTTTATCTGGTGTGAACCAAGAGAATTGTACTTTATGAATTTTCTTTAAGCATCCACAGATAATTGTTGTGCTGGGTCATATACCAAAAGGGAAATTAAATCTCTCTCATAATTGGATTTGGTATTTGCAGCCTTTCCTGAAGACAAGGGAAAGGAAATTCATTTCAGAATTAAAGAAAAATCTTGAATTAAAGAATTGCAATCACCGTATCAGGTGCCTGTCTGAATTTAACCCACTGCTTGCAGAGGGATGAACGCCTTAGGGTGATGGCGCAGGTACAAAAGGTTCCTGAGCGTCACACTTGTTTGTTTGTTTGGCTAAGTTTTTCCTTTTCATTGTGAGTTCTAAGAAAATTATTATTTGATAGCTTGGTGGCAATGCAGTCTGTGTTGAGAAAATAGGAATTGATTAAGAAGTGAGAGACTGTGAGAGACTGAAAATGAGTGGGGGAAAAAAGCCTACAAAGCATTTACAGTGTAATTTTCCAATACAGATTTGAGCAGATACCACATGCAGTTGGAAACAGATGCATTTTCAATGCTTTATTATTGAACGAAGAATAATTTCTGTTTCCCTCTTTTTAAAGAGAATCCAAGAAAATACAATGCTAAAATCTACATATTAGCATGGTATTCACTTGAATGCCTAATTGCTTGAAACTTGAAGGATTCTGTTTCGACTCAGAGATCCTGACATGGCTAGCATGCAGCCAGATGTTAGGGAAGAATATTTGCAAGAATCATTTATGGAAACAAAACATTAATCTGTAAAGACGTATGCTAGATTAATTAGCAAGGATGTTAACTTGATATGTGGATTTCTAATGAACCTGGGGATACATCTGAATGTATGTTTAAAACTTAATAGGGGCACCTGGCTGGCTCAGTCAATGGAGCGTGTGACTCTTGATCTTGGGGTTGTGAGTTCAAGCCCTAGGTTGGAAGTACAGATTACTTAAAAAATAAAATGTTTTAAAAAAAATAAAATAAAACATAATGTCACATCTTCTTCAATAACTTTGTATTTTATAATACTTTTTGCTTTTCTGTTTTAATTGATCTGCACCGCAATCCTTGGGGGTCAACATCTACACTGGACCATGCTGATGAATATATAGCCTTGCCTGATGATTGACTGCCCTTTTCTTCCAGCTAAAATTGTAAGGGCTGAGAGCCTGTCTTTATATAAGAGTGGTTGCTAAGTGACCCAAACAGATAATCCACTGTGAGGCCAGAAAATTATCTCATTCCTAAGAATTTGAACCAGGATCTTCCTAAAGAATAAGATAGTGGTGAGAGCCAATGTTGACATGTCTCTATGTAGAGGGAAGTTGGAGAGGCCATGATGCTCGCTCAAGTTCTAGGAAAGCAGAAACCATGAACCATTAGAAGTGATAAGGAGAGTCGAGAGACAGCAGAAGGTGAGCAGGAAGCAAGAGGGAGAAACTGAAAGGCAAAGAGTAGCCAAGTCAATAAATGCAAGAGGACCAGAGTGGGACTCCATGACCTCCACTTTCAGTTCTGGGGCAGCTGCCATTCCTACCCTTGGTTTTTTTCCTGGTAACCCTTGGTAACATGAGTGAGTCTCTATTCCTTGCATCCTATGGAGTTTGACCACAAAGAATTGCTATCCTCCATGTTGCCATTGAGGAAACTAAAGCAAAAAGAGAAAGCAAAAATCCTTTCCTGGTACAGCATAGGGAATATAGGCGATAGTACTGTAATAACACTGTATGGTGACATAGGGTGGCTACGCTTGTTAGCATAGCATAACACTAAGAGTTATTGAATCACTATGCTGTACACCTGAAGCCAACGCAGCGTTGTGTGCTGACTATACTTCAAGTTTAAAAAACCCTTTCCTGAAAAGATGGGTTGTATTATTACACATGTAGAAAGTAGTAGAGCCAACACACATGCCCAGGCTTTTCTAAAATTGATGCTAATTTCAATTTATCACACTATGGCATTTGAGAAACATGATCCCTAAATCCTCCCATTTAAGAGGTGGTATCTATGTCCCCTACCCTTGAATCTGGTGGGGGGGGGGGGTGGAGCTTGTGACAGCTCCAACCGAAGGTGAGCAGAAGTAATGAGTGATTTTTGAGACTAGCTTAGAAAGGATTTTGCAGCTTCTACTTGGCCTTCTGAGAATGCTTTTGGAACCAACAGCCATGTTTTCAGGAAGCCCAACCTAGTCCTCATAGACTGGAAATCTGCTGAGACTATATGAAGAGAGAAAGAAAAAGAGAGACAGAGAGAGAGGTCTTGCCAGGTGCCAGCTGTTCCAGCCCCCCCGCCCACCCCCCCCTGCCTTCCCTTTCACTAACCCCTCCAACAACCTCACCCCACCACCCCTCCCACCACTATTCAGAGCCTAACCATTGTTGGACTACAAGTACATGGGAGACCCAACCCTGACCCACCCAACTGAGACCTTCCTGGATTCCTGTCACACGTTAAGTATGAAAAAAATAATTACTGTTTTCAGCTAAGTTTTAAACAGAGCAATAAACATTTGGTGAGAACATTATTACCAAATGTGTACTACAGCCAGAACCTAAAGAGATCTAACCAGGCAGTGTGCTTCTCCCTGAGTGGTTGAAGGGGTAATATACAGTATTTTGTTCTTTTTACCTTGAAGAAGATGTCTTGGCGTGCTCCAAACCACTAGACAGCTGAAAATTTCATTGATGTGGTAGGTCCCTGGATCCTCATTAGCTATATCTTCCACCTTCTGCAGTTCACGTGTCTTACCAAGGCCTCCAAAATATTTGCCACTTCGTGCTTATTTGAATGGATTAACATGATGTCACCAACAAAGTAGACAAATATATGGTTCTCTGGAATACCCAAACAGGCCAGTCACCATATTATGAGAGAGGGAGAGAGTTAATATAGCCATGGGGCAAGATCATGGCTATGTCCTGTTGTTTATATTATATCCAGGTCAATGGCTGTATGCCATGTACTAAATGCCATACTAATCGGCTCCAGCAAAGATACCACATTTGGTACAGCAGCTACAGATGGCCCTACTACTTGATTGATTTGTGGCAGCCCACTGTCATACTGCAGGACACATCAGACTTTTGTAGGTACAAGACTGGTGATAAATGGGGGATAGCGTGGTAGATACCAAAAACAAAGGAACCAACGCAAACATTCTGTCAGCTCCTTATTCCAATTGTATATTCAGGGGCTGGAGAAATGACCAACAGTGTACATACCCGATGCTCTGCTGACCTGATGCTCTGTCATCACAGAGTTATTGAAATGTTTGAGTATCCCCCTTTCCCTAGCACAGGGTTCCCTAAGCAGATGATTGTAGATCCCTCAGGAGAAGGTCTGGGAGAATTGTTACTATAGTACTTGCCATGATCTTGCAGGGTCCTTTCTTCATGGGACCCAGCCAGTCTTTCAGCTGATGGGCTCTGGGTTGACACCTAGATCAGATTCAGAAACCCAGAAGGGATTGTGACGTTTTATTGGGGCACCAGCCCTTAGCCTTTTTTTCTTTTTGTTGTATACATTGAGAAGTGATTGTTGCCTGCTCATTCTGTTTTTGACCTTGGAAATGCTGTATTCCATTCACTATCTCCATAGCACTGTAGGTGTCATGTCTTCTTGCCCCAAACTTGCCACTCTTTACAGTAATTGAGCTTACTTTACTTCTGATAGTTAAGTGCCACCACCTGGACTGTATTTTTTCAGGAGTCTCCCAGCACTTGGTTGTCTGAGAGACAGTTCTGCAACAGCATCTTCCAAAATCAGTCCTGATCTATAGAGGTTAGCCACCACAAAGATTCTTAACAATGCTGGTGTCCCCAGAGAATCCCATTTTCTTTGGTAAATGGAATGTCCTCTGAAGTCTCTCACAGAACATAATAAGCTAACAGGTTTTCTGACATTGCACGATACAGCCACATTAACATGCCCA
This sequence comes from Acinonyx jubatus, assembly GCF_027475565.1. Lineage (NCBI taxonomy): Eukaryota > Metazoa > Chordata > Mammalia > Carnivora > Felidae > Acinonyx > Acinonyx jubatus. The sequence continues at coordinate 53,977,765 of NC_069384.1, forward strand.
CTCTCCCTTGGCCTTTCCATCCCTTCCTCCATCATCTGCCACAACAATGTTGGCATGTTTCCTGAGGTTCTTGCTAGGATCTTAAATCCTGCATCAAGGGCAAGTGCTTCTGTATCTAGAAACTATTTTTTTTGAGCTTATTTATTTATTTTTTAGAGACAGAGGTGGAGAGAGAGAGAGTGGGGGGGGTGGGGAGAGAGAGGGAAAGACAGAATCTGTGCTGTCAGCAGCAGAGTCTGATGTGGGGCTCAAACCCACAAACCGTGAGATCACGACCTGAGCTGAGATAGAGTCAGACGCTTAACTGACTGAGCCACCCAGGCACCCCTCTATAAACTATTCTTTATCCAACTTTATACTCCATCCTCCTTAATCAACCCCCCGGCCCCAAATTCCAGCCCATTCATTCATTGTCCCTTGCCAACAAATGGTTGGATTCTTCAGGTCCTTAGGTGTATAATCCCCTTCCTTGATTTGTAATCCCAGCACTTCCCCAAAGGGGCTACATTATGATTTGACCCTAAGTTATTCTTCTGGTGATTATAAGAGGTGGTGGAGTAGATAATAAGGGGTGTATATTGCCTTGAAAGGTAGAGTCTTCTGCATCACTTTCAAGTAAGAAAGAAAAATTAGCCTTTAATAAAAATGAATGCTCTACCTTTTCTAGGACTAGATAGTCCAGTGGAATCGGAGGGTTTAGATTCTTCCTCATCCTGAGTCTCAGGGTCCCCCTTCCTCCAAGCAGGGCCATGAGCTTAGTGTAGGAGACCTGCCAAAGTGAAATTTCAACCTCCATGTAACTCCACTACTCTTATACTTAAATCCTGGCCCTGATCCTCAGATTTTTCTGCCATCTTGCTGAATATGGGAGTCTCTTTATATCCTGCCCAGTAGGCTCTGTGGCTTTCACACTTTGCTTATATTGGTGGTTAGTTGCCTTCAGCCATTCATTGCTGTCATCTCATGCATGGATGGTTCTAGCAAATAGTCATCTGGTTTCAAAGTCCTTATAATTAGTATTTACCACAAAACTCAAATGCCAGAAATACTGTCCTTGCTGGTACAATTTACTTCCATCAGCATCCTATCCCAATTCATCACTGGTGAAAATTTTAATGATTACTACACGTATGTGATAAGGGCAATTAATGCTTCATCTCCCACCAGTTATGGAGTCATCATTGCCAGCTGGCTAAAGTCTGCTCTCTTGGGCCCCTTCTGGTACTATTCATGGCAGGTCAGGTTCCGGAGGAAACAGGTTCTGAAATTCTTAGAATTGTGTGCAAGAGGTTTATTGGGAGATTTCCCTCAGGAATAATAACCATGAGAGGTGAGGGGGGTGGGGAAGGCTAGGTCTAGGAAGAAATTGAACTGTGGTGAAATTGCAACAAAGGCCCTGACCAAGTTTTAAGAGGAGTTCTGGAACATCAAATGGTCCTTTGACGTTGTTCTGCCCTGAGGCAGGGAGGTTGTACCTTCACAAACCTTCCTCTCTTACCCCCCAACTCAAACATCTTGCCACCAACATCTTGGTGGGGGCAATTCTCTTGGGCTGTTGCCAATTCTTGGAAAGGAACTTAGCCAAGAGCTGCCCAGAATCTGGGGGAATGGCAACTCTGGCTCTGAAAGACAGATCTGGTTGGCATATCACAGCACTCATTATCCCACAAGATGACGTTAAAAACAAGACAACAGGCCCCAAATGAAGTTGCTTATGCTAAGCTCCACGTGACCAAACCAAGACTTAACTTAATTACAGTTTCAGCTCTCCCAGAAATGGAATCTTAAACCAGACAATCAAGAATTGCCTGATCAGCACTAGTTCAGTAAACTGCTTGATAGACCCCTGCCGTCTTTTAACCTTTTTTTTTTTTTTGCCTAGAATAATTTCTTTGTTCCTGCTACTTTCTGCTTAAAAAAGTCTTTCATTTTATACATCTCCATGGACTCTTTTTTTCCTGCTATATTGGATGCCGCTCAACTCATGAATTGTTGAATAAAGCCAATAAGATCTTTAAGATTTACTTAGTGAATTTTATTTTATTTTGTTTTATTTTATTTTATTTTTTAACGTTTATTTATTATTGAGAGACAGAGCACGAGCATGGGAGAGGCAGAGTGATGGGGAGACACAGAATCCGAAGCAGGCTCCAGGCTCCAAGCTGTCAGCACAGAGCCAGATGCGGGGCTCGAACTCACAAACCGTGAGATCATGACTTGAGCCGAAGTCGGATGCTTAACCGACTGAGCCACCCAGGCACGCCTTGAATTTTATTTTTTTAACAATGATAACTATTTTCCATCTCTGCATTAAGGCCTACCAAATATTCCTGATAGGCCGACTGCTTACCACACGCTAGGCATGTCAGAGCAACAGCATGGGTAGAATTAGAGAGTGAGCACTTGGCATCCTGTGATCCCAAAGCACACAGGAAGTGGTCTTCGAAAGGGCATTCTATTCCAGGCTTTCTGCAGGTTCTTTATCAGATTAGATATGTTGCACAGGTCCAGGTGGTCTGCGAAGTAAAGGAAAGGATACTTGTGACACTGTAATTTATAATAAGAAATATATATTTGGCTTTCATCCACTTTTCTTAGCACAGGGCTCCTAGAACCCATGGAATTTCCTAATGGAAGAAATCGATAAAGGTGTCTTTTGTTAATGAGGTGACTTTTGAAAAGTCCCTAAGTAACCAAAGGATGGGGGCTGGTTGCCAGGGGAACCAACCAAGTGATTAAAGGGTTGTAATTTTCAGTTTCACCCCCAGCTCCAGGGAGGAGAGTGGGGCTGAGACTGAGTTCAATCACCAAGAGCCGAAGATTTAATCAAACATATCTGTGTACTGAAGCCTCCATAAAAACCCAAAAGGACAGGATCAGAAAGCTTCCTTGTTGGTGAGCACAAGGAGATCCAGGGAGAGTGGCATGCTTGGAAAGGGTATGGAAGCTCTACATCCCTCCCCATTACCTTTCCTATGCAGCTTTCCCACCTGGCTGTTCCTGAGTGAGTACATCCTTTTTATAATGAACTGGCAATCTAGGAAGCAAAGTGTTTCTCTGAGTTCTGTGAGCTGCTCTAGCACATTAATCAAACCAGAGGAGAAGGTCATCAGAACCTCCAAGCTATAGTATGTTGTCAGAAGGAGTGACTATCCGGACTTACAACTGGCATCTGAAATGAGGGAGACAGTCTTGTAGGACTGAAGCGGGATCTGGTGCTATCTCCAGGGAGACAGTGCCAGAATGGAGTTGTTTGGTGGTGTGGAAAAAAGAACGCATATTGGAGTATCAAAGCAATAATATTTGTGCTTTTAATATCATTTGAGCCATAGTCAAAGGATAGCAGCAAGGTGTAGTGGGAAAATCTATTGCCCTTGGAACCAGAAGATACAGAAATTTGGAGTCTAGACCTGGCTTTGCCATGCATTGCTAAATACTGTGGAAAAAATCACTCAACCTCTCTGAATCTCAATTTTTTTTTTTTTTTAGCTGTATAATGAGTATAATATGACCAAGTTGTGTTATACTCATTTTACAGGTGGTTGTAAGAACCGGAGGGGCAATATTTGTAACATATAAAGTATTATTGTTTTGGTTGAAAGTTGCATCTCTTTAAGGATTGTAACAGGGCTCTAAAGTGACTTTATTTTTATTCTTCACCAGCTTTGAGTCACTAATTGGTGAATTTTTCCAAATTATATTGTATTATACCTTAAATAGGTTGATTTTTTCCACCCTATGGGACTCTGAAGATAAACCCAAAGGAAACCTTGCCAGGTATGACCTATTGACAGTCAGTCTAGGATGCTTTGCGTTGGAAACCTCCCCCTGATAGTATAGAAAGGACCAATTTCAAACAAATCATTCAAAGGAGATGGTCATTGTGCAATATAGCAACCAAAAGCAAAACCTCAGGCAATGCTCATGAAGTCTCCGACGATAGCGAAAAAGAGAGAGAGAAAAGGTAGACAGAGGGGAATGATAATGATACTTTATAGGCATATAGATTTTTCCCACCATTAATTTTCAGGCATTTGGCAAATTTTAATTGGCTAATCCCCGCATATCCCTTTGAGGGTAAGTAGGCAGCAAGTATTATCCCTGATGTTCAAATGCAGGAATAAAGGTACAACAAGCTCACGTGCCTTGCCTGAGGTCACAAACATGGTCTAGGGGATGAGGGCCAGCGACCCCACTCACAATCCACAGACCAGACTTCAAGGTCTCCCTCTACAGAATCATTTGGGTCTTTTGTAGATCTTTCTGAAGCAAATTCCTTGCCAATTTGTTTCCCCAAAGCCAGAAGACGTGTCTTTGTTCCTCTGTAGCACTTGCTTCGGATCAGAGGCAATGATACGTATTTTCAGGCGTGATGAACCTTCCTACAGTCAAGCAAAACTCAACGTGGGCAGTAAAGAAGCCTTTTGTGTGTGTGTTTAATTTCCAAGTAAGACATTGATGTTCTTTTCTGGGGCTGAACACTCTTTGAATCCAGCAGCCAGGCAGAGCCTGTGAACAAAACCCTTCCTATTCACTTCAAACTGTAGTATCTTTGCTAAACATTCTTTAGAGAATTCCCAGCTTTGTTTTGCAGATTACCAAGGTTTCTCTTCAAACTTCCCAGCTGACCCCTGTTCATCTAGTATCCTGGATGTTGCCAGGAGAGAGACTGTCCTCACCAGATTAAAGCTTTCTGTGGGATAGAAGACAATTTTGCATTAAAAAAAAAGAAAAATACTCTGACGAGAATTGCAAAAAGCCTTTAGGAATAGAAGCAGGTAGAAAATCTATGACTCAAGTTAGAATAGAATTATTTCACCTTAATGAGACTCACAAAACATTGAATATTTTAGAACCGAGTCATTATGTGGAGAAAATGAAATTTTCATGCGGATTCCATTAAGCGCTGTGGTGTTCAGGACATCCTGCCTTTGGCTTCATCAGAGTCCTGAGGCCCTTCACTTTGAGGCCCATGGCACCCATGATGCTATTACATGTCCCTAAGGAAAAAAAAACCCCGAGTTTCTTTGAATTGGAAGGTGCAGAGAAAGAAAGAGGGAGGGGATTTGGGGGTGGGGTGAGGGGAGGGGAGTGAGGAGGAGAAAAGGCAAATTGTAAAAGGACGATTTGGACCGCAACAAATTGATAATAATTCCTAAGCCTTATATTTAAGTCAAACCATGTCCAGTGTCTGGTACGAGCATGGGTATGTTGTGTTAGAAGATAAACTGAGGCATATTAAACATTTTACGATGGCATTTGAGCATATCTCTGTTTGAATGGGGCAATGCCAAAACCCCAGGTGGTCAGGGGTGTTCCGATGGGGAGCCAGGGGAAAGGCTTATATAGAAAACATGCGGAAACAAAACAAAACAAAAAAAAGGAAATAATTGACTGGCTGTAACTGAAAGCCTAGTTGCCTGTTTGTGTCTGGTCTTCCCTAGTGTTTCGATTTTGTAACCTTGAGGCATTTACAGGCTTGGATTTTTGGTTTGCTTATCTAGGCCACCGTGGCATTAGACCCTCATCAGTCTAAAGGCTCCTTGTTTAATTTAACAGGAGGGAGTCTAGAGCTCACTGAACTAGTTATCCTACCTAGTTATCTACCTAGTTATGAACTACCTAGTTATTCTGGGTTGGGGTCAAGCTCTGCTCTGCACTATTTCTGTGAACCTCAGGCAAGTTTTTTGATGTTTATGGCCTTCAGTTTCCTCACAAATCAAACAAGGGAGCTAGGGGATTTTTAAGGGTTTTTTTTTTTTTTTTTTTTTTTTCTAATGATCTCTAAATGACTAGTGGCCAAAACAACCAATTAGCTCTCCCTTCCTCTGTCCCTCCTTCCCTCTTGATCAGCTCGTGGCCTGAAATAAGGCCGGTATTCTTTGTAGTTGGGTTGCCCAGACTTGCTTCTTGCATTTTAGAGCATGCTGTTTCCTGAGCTGCCTGCCCAAAGCTGCCAAAGTCTATCTCTGGGGAAAATTGGAGAAAGAGCACTTTGGGAGAAGGAAGGAAATTGTCTTTGTTGATGGCTCACTCTCTCAAGCAGGCCCTTTACATACAAATCTCATTTGCTCTTCAACCCTGAGAGGAAAATGTTGTTAAGATCATTTTCTAGATCAGGAAACTGAAAGTCAGAAGAGATAAAGTGACTTGTTGAGATCACGCAGACCTAAGAATAGAGCCAAGGCTCTGCAACTGGTGAAGCCAAGGGCGAACTGAAAATGCAGGGCCCTTTGTTTCAAGATAGCAACAGCAGAGGGTTGGACCAAGCGTGGGTCCTTCCAAGCTCAGGCCTCTGTGACCACAGGTAGAAAATGAGTGAGGCCATCCCTGAGGAGAGCCAGAATACAAACTTGTTCTCTTGTGCACTTTGTGTCTGTATTTTCCCCATTTGCTCCATCCGATCCATTCCACCAAATCACGCTCCATGCCCCGGAGGCTGAGCTCTAGGACATGCCCCCTGGTTCTGGTTCGGTTTGGCCAAAGGGAAGCACTGGCAGGAAGCCAGAGGGCAGGGCAGTGTGAACTTCCTTCCTGTCCCGTCAGGCTACAGTTTGGCAGTGGCCCTGTTCTCCCTGATCCCTCAGTCCCACAAGGTCACATGACTCTAGCTTGGTCAGTCAGACTCTCCTGATCTCCCTGGCCACCTTGACTGCCTCCAGGATGCACACATCTCCTGAGGACATTTCTGCTGAGAGTCTGTCCCCTTCCTCCGAGGAGTCATAAAACTTTTTCTGTTAAGGGCCACATAGTAAATATTTTAGGCTTTGCAGGCCACATAGGGTCCTGTCTCATAGGCTTCTTTCTTTGTTTACTGTTTTACAACCCTTTAAAAATTTAAAACCATTTTTAGCTTGCCATGTGTGGAGTTGCGGATGTACAAAAGCAGGCTAGTAGCTTGCAGGTTCCTTGGGGACATAGTACAGAAACAATGAAGCAAAGAGCTACTTTCAGCATTGTCTCTAGTGGTATAAAGGAAGCCAGCATGCGTGCGTGCACACATGTGCTGAACAAAGGACAAATTCTGGAACCACTGAGACTTCCCCAGGCATCACTAATGCCCTGGTTCTGCAGCCCTTTCTTCTCCCTGTGAGCCACACAGCACTGTTCCCAGTGGCTGAGCACACCTGAGCTAGGATTGAGTTGCGTTTCTATTATTTGCAAATGACCAAATCCCTGCTGAGTATCTTACTAACTCACACACAGCCAGCCCCTCCCTGGGTTCCAATGGTCTCAGAGCAATCCCGTGCAGCCCAGGACCTTGTACAACTCTTGGTCAAGGACACCAAGGGTGACAACGAGCACTCCTGCTGGAAGTTTTACACAGTGGACATTTTTGGCGAGAGAACATTGGAAAATAGGAAATGATTACCGAAAATAAGGGTGAGGTCTCTTTGCGTAAACGTTTAGTGCCATAGCTCACAGCCCAGACAGCATCGTTGTTTCTAAACAGGCCCTCAGCAGTGCCACGGATGGTAACCAGAGGCCTCTGACCAGGAAGCCGGGGCTTCGGGAGCAGCAGGACTCGGTCTCTAATTTGTCGGTCCTGGTGAAGGGCTGCTGCTCTCTGGCAAGTAGGCATTGCGGGTCATACTAAAACACTGCCGTTGCAAATGACCTGGGATCCTGTGTGTACAGTGGAAAGAAACAAGCGTTTAATAGGCAGGGCCTGTGATGTTCATTGAAGGGGGGGGCGTCCACCCCAGTTTGACTCATGGCCAAGCCCCATCAGTGCCGTGTCTGACCCCCCAAAAGCAAGGTGGGAAGGGGGAAGATTCCTCTGGGGGGGTGGTCTGTAGGAAATCTTTTCTTCCTTAAAAGAAATGTTTTGGGAGAAAGGCGTATAAAAAGTCACCACAAGGTCTTATCCATGACTTAGGCTGGGCTTTTTAAAAATAATGCTCCACACTTTTCAGAAAGAAGAAAGCAAAATATCTATGAAATGGAAGTTAAACATGGTGATGGGAAAACTCAAAGTCAGATATTCTGTCCCCTTGCTCCCGTTAAGTAAGTTCCATATTTCACACGACCACAGGTCTAGTCTGGGGCTGTGGGAAAATGTTTATCACAAGGAGAATGTTAGGAGAGATTGTTCTTCTGAATAAAACGGGCTGGTTGGCCCTTTCAGGGAGGTGCAAAGTGTCGACCACAGGGCCTCTAGAACCCAACCGTGTGTGGAAATCTCCTGGGGATCTTGCTAAAGTGCAGAATCTGATTCAGCAGCTCAGGGGTGAGGCCTGGGACTCTGCCTTTCTAATAAACTCCCAGCTGACGAAGATGAAGTTCATCTGTGGACGCAGAGTGAGAAGCAGGGGACTAGCCGTGCCTTTTTGCTGGTGACATTTGGTCACTAATAAAAGTTAATAATAATAGCTAAATGTACTGAGTATCAACTGTGAGAAATAAAGTCACAGAGCTAGGAAGGAGTGTTGATAGAAACCGTCTCTAAATCTCACGCTTTTCCCGCCACTCCAGGCTGGCCCTCTGCAGAGTAGAGAGGCAAGGGGGACGCTCAGGCACTCTCAGTCCAACAGGAGAGCCCTCCAGCCCCAGGAGCCGGTAGCCCAGGTGCAGCACCGGGCGGAAACTTCCAGATGGAAGCTTGGCCGTGTTCAGTGACAGGCATCCCAGGATTTAAGAAAAAGTACATCTGGCATTTCCAGATGAACGGGCTAGTCTTTCCATTCAGCCAACCTGACTGTGCAGAAACGAAAGCAGGAAAAATCTGATTGAAAAAATGGCTGATTCTGTACAAAATACAGTAGAATGATGAGGTGCTCCTCCAGGGCAAATGTGAGATGTTTCTTTATCGCTCACCTGAATCCCTCGTGCGGCGGCACGGTATCCTCAGAAGATAGATGCTAAGAACCCGGTCTTGACTCCCGCCTTTGCTTCTCCAATTGACAGTAAAGCATGGGTTCATGAGGAACAAATCTTCCAGAGGGGAGCTGCATATTTCAAGCAGTCTGACTCTGACAAGCCTGGATTCCAGGAACTTTTGTGGAGTGGGTTTATTGTCTCAGTCTTTGTGCTGACTGGATGTGGGTGACGGTGGGCCTGCAGGATGGGTAAGAAACACAATCAGCTTTTCAGAAATGTCTACCCCTGGAAAGCTTCACAGAGGAGTTTCTCCTCTTTGGCCTCCTTTCTGAACAGTTTCTGTGGTAGAGCTTGAGGCAAAAGCAGCTCTGGGCAAAACTGGGACACAGGAGAATTTCTCACTGACATTTTCCCACCTCTTCCATCTGGTCCTTCCTTCCTACTTCCAGCCTCCTCCACTCTTCCAATGCCATCCACAGGCACAAGGTGAGTATATTTGTAGGAGAGGGAGGGAGTGGGAACACTCACTTAGGTATTACATGGATTTGTATTTATTTTCTGTATTGATGACCACTTGGCCATTTCTTTTAGTTGTCACAGAGCAAATAGAACCATGATTTATGCTTTATCATTTATATAACTGATTGCATGTACTTCTAAAATTTTTATCAGATTTCTGACGGTTGTGAATCATTTTCCCTATCTGGAAAGATGAAGGAGCAGGTTCCCCCCCTCTTCTGCCCAGCAGCAGTCATCTTGGAGTTTATAGTTCCACATTGTTTTTCAACAACAGTCTTGAAATAAAATTCTTGGCCCAAGAAGGAGCACCCCCTGCCTAGGGGGCCACGTCAGCCACCCAAAACGTAGGCAGCTTTTATGTCCTAGTAATGTCTAATCAGCCATTCCCCAAACACCAAGCCAGCTCTGGGCTCTGTACTTACTTCCTTCTCTTTATTCTGTAAACACTTCCTGCCTTCCACCTCGCAGTTCTCCAGATGGACACATCCACTTTATGAAGTATTAAATAAAGTCTGTTTGTGTTACCTAAATTGTCTTCTTCAATCATTTTTAGCATTAGTAATCGGTTATCTGATGTATTTACTGGTGAAAATTCAGGCTGTGTGGATCCCAAAGACTATAAAGCCTCTGGGGGCTTGGAAGAGTCAAGGGACAGACAAGATAACCCCAGGTCATTTGCACCTCTACTCCATCAATATAGGGCAGTGTAAGAGACCCTGAGGAAGCCAGGCAACCAAAAGTTCTGCAGTTTTTGAGATTGCCTTCTATTAAGGGAAAGATAAGTATTTGTGATAAACGCACTTACTCAACAAAAAGCTTTTACGGCAACAGTGAACAACTGGAAGTAATTATCCCCAGTTTGGGGAGTTGGTCAAAAAATTATGAAACTAGTAAATAAATCATAGAACTGTTAAACTATTAAGCCATTAAAACAATGAGTGAGATCTCTAGCATATTTGTAAATGAGGAAAAATCAGAAATGTGTAATTTGCTCCTATTGTTTTTGAAAGCTCAGAAATACTGGGTATCTATATAACATGTCTGGAGTAATACATAGACAATATTAATAATGGTAGTCACTGGTAAGGGAAGCTGGTGCCTTTAATATATACCCTTTTATGAATTCTTGCTATTATTTATCATAATATTGTTAACATTTACTGAGTATTTGCTCTGGGCCAGGCAATGTTCTAAGTGGTGTGTATTATCACATTTAACCATCCAAAACCATGTGGAGCAGATTTCATTATTTTTAGTTTACTTTTGTATAAACTGAAGCAGAGAGATGTCAAGTAACCTGCCCAAAGTCACAGAGCTAATAGGGGGGCAGAGCTGGTATGTAAGCCTCTAGAGCACTTAGAATTCATCACTGTGCAATGGTATTCTGTTATCTCCTGATGTGTTAAGCAGGAAAGCCTGGATTCAAACTCAGATAATTCTATTGACTATGCTACCTGCTCTCTTTCTTGTACCGTTTAAATTCTCACCAAGCAGATGTATTAATATTCAGATGTAAAAGATATTGACAAAAAGTGGAAGATACTCTATAGATTTAAAAATTCATTGAGAAGCTACTACAATGTTAGCTCCATGCTAGGAACACAGAAACAAACTAGCTTGGCTTGCCCTTCAGGCCTCACCATGGAATGGGAGATACCTCCAAACCCAGTACTAGAGAGGGAAGCATAAGGTACTTTGGAGGCCAGGCTCCAGATCCAGGCTGAGGAGGAGAAGGGAAGGAGGGAATCTCAGACCTATAACATCTGAGAGGAGTTCTCACAGGATGAGTAGAAAGGAAGGAGTGGTCAAATAAAGAAGCTGGTGAATGGGGGAGGCAAAGACAGGTGTAAGATAATAGACACCTCCCATTTCCAGCACAAAGTTAAGAAGTCTGAGTAGGTAGAAATCAGACTGAATAAGTGGCCAAAAAACCCAGCAATGCGTTTCAACTCAAGAGTTATTGGTCTCTGGATGAGACACTTCCTCTTTGGATAAAATTTCTTCTCCCATTCAGGATGTTTAGCATCCCTGGCCTTTGCCCACTAAATGTCGGTAACATCCTGGTCACTGAGAAACCCCAAATAACTCAAAAGGGATAATACTGCTTGATCCCAACCTCCTTTGAGAACCATGACATACAAAGTGTTATGGGCCATAGGGATTAAGACTTATCATAGGGGCACCTGGACGGCTCAGTTGGTTAAGCGTCTGACTCTGGTTTTGGCTCAGGTCAGGATCTCACAGTTCATAGGATCGAGCCCCATGTTAGACTCTGCGCTGACAACAAGGAGCCTGCTTTCAATTCTCTCTCTCCCTCTCTCTCTCTCTCTCTCTGCCTCTCTCACTCTCTCTCAAAATAAGGAAATAAACATTAAAAAGAGACTTTATCATAAATACAACAGGACACATCAAGAGGAACAACCTTTGGATTTGTGTTTTAGAAATATTTCTCTCGTTGAAGGATTCCGTATCATTTGGAGGTGTGAGAAAATTGGAGGCAGGGAAAACAATGAAGAGATTGTTGTTGCTCGAGGGCAAGTAAAAATTCTGAGGGCTTAGAAGAGGGCAGGGAGGAAGTAGGAAATAAATTAACCACCATTAAGGAGATAGTAATGTATGTGTCTAGAGGTAAAGATCAAGGAGAGAGCAGCCAACCATGTTCCCTGGGTAGATCTTGGTGACTTTGGGCAGACAGTGGAGCCATTTGCCAGAAGGAATATGGAATAAGCAGGTCTGAGAAGAAGAAGGTGATTTCATTTTGGACATGTTAGATTTGAGGTGCATTTGTCATATACAAATGGGCATGTCCAGTGGGCCAGGAGAGGAGCTGAAGTTGGAGGTACACACTTTAGAGTTATCCATTTCAGTATTTGGGCAGTATTTGGAATCATGGTATCGAATGAGCCTCTTGAATGAGAAGAAATTTTACCCAAAGAGGAAGTGTCTTATCCAGAGACCAATTGCAGAACCAATGTGATGTATACCCACGCTGCTTTCAGCAGGAAGAACCTCAGGCGAATCATGAAATTGCCAATTCTTAACTGTTTTTATGACTTTCAGGAAAAGAATTTCATATGGTTCAAACTAAGAGGAACCTCATCCTTACAACTCATGACACTGCTTTCACCCTCACCTGCAATAGGGATTTAGATAATCTTTTGCTTGGGTACAGGGAGGCATGGAAGATGTAGGTGTGCCACGGGGTGGAAGCTGGAAAGCAAAACTGCAGCTTGAAAATCTGAGGCCCTTGCCAGGTCAGACAGGAGAAAGTCAGCCCACAGTGAGGCAGGGGGGGTCATGATGAACCGCTCAACTGCACTGTCAACGAGGGATTTGTTTTGGGGGCTGAGTTCCTCCACACCTTAAAGAAAAACAAACTCCCTGTCTTCTTTTTTGGGAAGCCCAGGGAGATGGTTGTTAGCCAAAGAGCAGTGCGCAGACAAGTCAAAAGCATTTTGGTCCAAAGAAAGTGAGCAAAGAGCCAAGATTTTCAGGGCCTGGACTTCCTCTGATTGGGGTGGTCCAGCCTGTCTCTAGGCCAAGGAAAACTCAGCAAGCTAGCTACACATCGCAGCAAAAACGTGTACCCTTATACTCCAACTGTAAGACCCCATGCTTCAAGAGTCTCATTCTGTTACAGTCCTTTGAGAAAGAGGGAGTTTATCTCATGCCTTCCATTGAGCTGTCCCCTGGGCTGATGCCCTCTCAATTTATGTCTCTATTGCCATTCCTCTGACCACCATTTGTGTCACAGCCTGGAACCCCTGGACTCCAATGACCCTTAATAGAATGTTATTTCTCATAGGTGGTTGATAATAGAGGGATAAATGTGGAAAGTAGCCACACTTCCCTTTACTGCTCTTTTTTCTATTCCCCGAAAGACCAATATTTGGGGTGGTATAATTATATAAAATGTTCCTGAAAATCTATGTATAACTAAAAAGATTCTTACTGAGGGAGGGTAGTTTTATTTTACCTACATGTTTTTGTTGAGAGACAATTCTCCACAAATATCTCACATTTCTTTGGGCAAAGACATTTGCAGCCAAATTAAGAATGTTTGTATTAGGAGACATCTCAGGATACTAAAGCTTAGTGACATCTCCCTCCCTAGAGATGTTTCGAGGTAAGGAAGATAAATACTTCCCCTCCACTACCAAAAGATTAGCTTAAATTCAAGATTATAGTTAAGGTTTTTTTCTCTCCAGAGAAAGAGGACATGTAGGTTGCCAGCAGCCTTATACAAGAGCAGAGTTTTTGAACTCTGGAGGTTCAAAAACTATTGGAGGTTATCTCCAATAATGCATCCCACTACATGTGTGGGTGCCATTTGGCCCTCCCGGCATAAACTTTGGGGGATATTTCTCCAAAATGCTGCATTTGACGAGAGTAATAAATGGACTTTGTCATTGACCCAAAGATCTCATGACTTCCATCTGTGTGTTTGTCTGTTTTATATATATATATATATATATATATATATATATATATATATATGTATATATATATATGTGTGTGTATATATATATGTGTGTATATATATATATACGTATATATATGTATATGTATATACATATATATACGTATACATATGTGTGTGCATATATGTGTATATAGATACATATATAAATAAAAATATATATTGTGGTACATGTAAATAAAACTGTGGCAGTCTAACTTGTTAGCTTGCAAGCAAGATGAAACCTTCAGACCCTTCATGGATTCTGACTTACCAGTTTTATGTGTAGATTCCTCCAAGGAAATGGATTCCCTAGTTAGAAGGATCATTCTGACCTGGGATCCATCTTTCCCCCAGGAAGTCATGCAAATAGGGACTTTTAGGGTATTTCAGGTTGGATTTTGGCATCCCAAGTCCAAGGTGATTGGTGGTATCCCTACAGGTATGGATTGTCTTCTTAGTATTTAAAGGTATCAATAGGTACACACTGGATCAGATACACTACATGTTCACACCTAGATGAGGCCCTAGAACAGCCATTAATATCAGACGGAAGGTCCTGAATCTCACCGAGGAGGAGACGTGGTTTCTGAATGTCAACACTCACCCTGCAACACTAACACTCCCCTAGGAAACTTCACACTTGACATGGATTGCAGACTCAGCCACCCCTTGTTCCTCTTCCAGCCTCAGACCATACCTCAGGGCCTACAGATGTCAAAGAAGTGACCGTTCTTCAGGCGCTGTCACTTAATAGCCACCTCTCAGCTACACAAAGACTTGGCAGCATCAGCAGCTCTGAAGTTAGCCTGTGCTTATCCAGAAATGCTTTCTAATTATAAGCAGGCCTCAGCTCCCCACCTAGAACATTCTACAATTCCCAGAAACTCTCGGCACTCATTGAGGCCCAAGCAAGTGAGGGCACTGAAGGTCTATTAACTTTACAGAAAATGCACATTCGTTTATATGTTTTCCCTGTTTTGAAACAGGGAAATGTTTTCCCTACTTCCTTGAAGTTCTCCCAAATTTCAATGTTTAAAATGAAACAAAGTAGGTAATGCTTTCTAGTAGAACTTCGTTATTTCTGGTTATTTCTGCTCCCTGTCCACCCACATTGTTCCCCGTCTTGTTCCCCCACCCCCCACCTCCTCACCACATGTTTGCACATCTCCATCTAATGAAGCCAATCTGGACCATGCATGAGATGGTCAATGTGGCAGATTCTAGGCTTGCCCTTTCAGAGACAGCAAGACTATTCTAATTATCACCTCCATAATTTTCTCCAGGATGAAATTCACACGAACCTCCCAGTTATCCGCCCGGCCATTCACTCATAGAAAAGATTTTGTGTTAATCCTCTTTCTTCCGTCCAGGAAGGAAAAAAGAGCTCATCTAGTTCCTGTTGTGCAGCACCACCTGCCCATTTGTGCAGAGCCAAGTAATGATGGACTTGGAGCTGGGGGGATAAATGGGAATGGTGTTTATTTTATGAGCTGCAGAAAGTTGGCTGGGGAACCCAGCGGGAAGCTTAGCTGGAAAAAAAAAAATGATTTTCTCTTATGCTGTGTGTCTGCTGTTTAGAAAAATATGTGGCCTTATCCTTTCTTGATCCTGGGAAAGAAAAAAAGAAGGAAGACGTGTTCTCCAAATACTGGGTTTGAGGCCTGACCTTCACAGGGCCTTTCTCTGTTTTCGAGGAGGCTCTGCCCAAGCCCAAGGCCTCCTGCTCAACTGGGCAGTGGTAGAAGGAAGGATGAGCACATGGGGGTTGGGAGCCCGGGGGAAGAGGGTCCCTGGGCCAGTGTTCAGTGGCCTGGAGAGAATCCTACATTACTGGCAACTTTTTTGAATGGGAGGAAAGAGCAGCTGTCCTCAAAAATGGAGACTCTTTCCTCATGGCAATATTCTGGCATGCATTCTTGTGGAAGTCACCACAGTTACCTCAAGGAGAAGTCAGCTAACCGATTTAACCCAGAACGGCTTCAGAGGATGTCATGAAGAAAAAAAAACACACTGAAGACTCCGCTATCGGTTTTGATTGATTGGTGAGAGACAGCTCCTGTGTTGTTTTCTTGCTAAAGCAGCTTCCCTGAGTTTCATTCTGTACAAAGTCCAGGCTGACCTCGTTGTGGGAAGGGGACTCTGGTGTGCACATTCGAAGAAACGTCTCACTGCCAGTTCCTGGCTGACGAGCTCCTGGGCAGGAGCGAGGTGCAGAGAGGAAGGGGCATTAGTGAGGACACGTCCTTACTGCGGAGAACAAACAGTGCCAACAGAGTCAGGCCAGGGCCTAATGAAATTTTATTCTTAGTGTAGTCGCGACTGCGTGCCTCATTTCCCACTCTCTTTTAAAAAGTTATAAAATTTTGGTTGACATATAATTTATATACAACACGGTATTCGTTTTAGGTGAACCACGCAGTTATTTGATTTATGTATACTTTGCAAAACGATCACCACAGTAAGTGTAGTTAACATCATCGTTCACAGTCACTACCTTTTTTCTTGTGATGAGCACTTTTAAAATCTACTCTTTCAGTAACTTTTAAATATACAATATGGTATTGTTAACAACAGTCATCATGCTGTATATTACATCCCCAGGGCTTGTTTATCTTATGATTGGAAGTTTGTGCCTTTTTGACCACTTTTAACCTACTTCTTCTACCCCCCTAACCCCCACCTCTGGCAAGCACCAATCTGTATTGGTATCTATGAGTTTGTTTTTCCTCTCAATGCCACAGAAGAGGAGGCTGAGAGTGATAAGGAAGGAGAATCTGGAGGGCAAATGGTAGTTGTTTTGGACTAACAACTGTCCCTTTTGTTGCCTTAACTGCCCAGGCTGTGGGTCCTTGACCATGTTGGATAAGCTGAGGGCCACTGCTAACCCATACAGCACTTCTGTTCAAATTAGAAAATGCCCCCTTCTTCCAGGTGGCAAGGTTGGGGGAACAGAGTAAGGGCTGAACTTCAGCCTCTCTGCACCCCCTGGGATGATGCCCTTGTGTGGTGAACAGTCCATAGCGCTGGAAAGAAACCACTTCTGTGGCTGAGGAAAGGCCCATGAACTTGAATGTCTCCCTTGGGGTCAGTCTTCCTGGGAGTCCCAGCCCTCCAGCCCAGAATACAACTCCAGGACTTCAGGGTAACACAATTAGGTGACAAATGTCACAGCTCATAGTGTCTCCCCCACCCTGCCCCCATTCTTCAGTAAGAAGCCCTTTTCCCTCAGAGGCCACTGTAATTAACTCGAGAGAGAATAACCATTGTCCGAGTTAAATAAGAAGCTGCTAACAGTTTGACATAGGCAAACGTAAACCCTCTTTTCAGGGCTCACCCCATGTATATGTCCTTCCCCATGATGTAGTTGATGTAAAAAAAAAGAATAGCCACATTAGTATTCCATTCTGCCTCCACCCCATCCTCCTGAAGGAGCTGTTCTGCTCATTAAGGAATCAGACAATGACAATCCCATCGCCTGAGCCAGGGTGGGTGCAGAGCTGTGAGCTCCTTTGTCTAAATGCCACACATTGTTATAGTTTCACTCTGCACTTCAGTGTTGGCGTCATCAACCTTTCATTGGCCAGAAGGCTCTGCTATTACAACCAGAAGGAATAACAGCATTCTCCATCCCTGTCCAGTTTTGAATATAATTATTTGTCAGAATCATATTAACCTGATGTATGACAAACCCATAAAATGGATTCATTTAGGTCTCCAGGAGTCCTCCCTCATTAACTCTGATATTTATAGCCATGGCTTCCATGCTGCAGTCCCTCCTCCTGTGCAGCATAGAGCAAGGATGTCATATTTTCCTGACGCTGTTAGGGGAGTCATTTGTTTTCCAATGTTGCAAAGAGGGGCGGAATAGAGCCGGCCTCCAGTCCAGGCCCTTTTGAAGCTTGACTGACTCCCTTGCCTGTTCCTCTCTTTTTAGGCAAGAGAAAGAAAACTAAAACTAGACACATGTGTACAAATCCTATGAGATTAATAACTTTCCCAATGTATTGAGACAGAACCAATAAGACTGGAGTGCTCAAAGGGCTGGTTCTATGGTCAGACTGCCTACAATCAAAGCCTGGTTTTATCACTTACTAGCTTGGGCAAGATGCTAAATTTTCTTAGACTTTGGTTTCCTTGTGTGTAAAATGGAGGTATTAATATTTCCTAACCTCGTGGGGCTGTTGGGGGGGATTCAGTGAATTAACATATATAAAGTGCTATTTGGCACATAGCAAGTGCAAAATAAATTTACTTAAACGAATATTTATAATTGCTATTATTACCTTGGGCAGTGGCTAAATCAAGTTTCCATTCTGCAGGTATACAGTCTCACCCAGCTGGTTTTACACCATGTTCTAGGGAGCATTGAGCTTGAGCAGAGGTGCCTCAGTTTCCCCAGAGGGGCAAGTGTGTTAGCTGTGGAAAGCACAGTAGCCAAAGGCCTGTCAGAAAGGATTTCCTACGTTCTTTTGCCAGAGCCTTGACACTTTCATCATTTCATGTATTGGAATTCTGGATGTGTTTTCATTAAAGAATGAGTTCTTTATATTCCTCCAAACTCCAAAACAGGTGGAAAGATGCAGCTCTAGATACCTGTGATCTGTATAAGTTCCCCATCTAATGTAAGGAGCCCTGGGAATGCTGGTCCATATTGCTTACCCAGAGTCTTTCATGAAACTGTGGTTGTGAGGCCCTCAAAAGTTTTCTTTTACTGGGGAGCCTTGGTGGCTCAGTCGGTTAAGCGTCCAACTTCGGCTCAGGTCATGATCTCGTGGTTTGTGAGTTCGAGCCCCACGCCGGGCTCTGTGCTGACAGCTCAGAGCCTGGAGCCTGCTTCAGATTCTATGTCTCCTTCTGTCTCTGCCCCTCCCCAACTTGTGCGCCGTCTCTCAAAAAATAAATAAATGTAAAGGAAAAAAGTTTTCTTTTATTTTGTAGTTACCAAGACAGGATCCCAAAGAGTGGCATCTGGCCTGGGGAGACAGAGTCCTGCTAATCAAACTCTTCAGTCATCTGGAAATCAGAATGCTTATTTTAGAGAAACACAGACCATTCATAAGAGCAGACTATGTGGATCTCCTATCCAGGATCTTCTTGCTCCCTGCATCAAGATGTCAGGGAACCTCAGCTGGTCATCAGGAAGTTGACTAGACATTTCAGCAAAGAGAAAAGATAGCCGTGCAAGTTGTTTAATATGGCTTATAGTGAGAACTAGTTATATACCCCTTCTCTCCAAAAGGAATGGGGACCTTAGTGACCGAATGCTCTGGTCCCTAAATTCAGTGTCTCACTATTGGTTACTGTCATCAACCATAAAAAGATTTGCTTCCCTTTTCCCCCATTTCTTTAAGCTCACAAAACTTTTCCCTTCTATGACTTACTAATTTTTACGTTTTATTCAAGAAATATTTGTTGAACATCATTTACTATGTGCCAAGTGCTAGGAATATAAAAGTGAACAATACCCTAGATACCTTTACACCACTGGTTTTACTATATAGGCAAGTTTTGATATAGATCTAAAAGCCATTCTTTGTTTTTAAGGTGACTTTGGTATATCTTATCTTACCAATATTGGCCTTGGTATCAGAATGCTGCATAGCACTATCACCTGACTTTCCTGAGTGAATGTCTTGTTGCCTCAATAATATTTTAAGCTCCTAGAAGGCAGAGAACAGCTTAGTATATCTCCTGGTATCCAGGGTATGCTGTGCACATAATAGGAACTAAATATCTGTCATTTTACACGAGACACCATGTTTCTTACCAGTCATAAGGGAAAGAAGGAGGCAGTCTTACGTAGTTTTATTTCAGAGATTCCCAAACCAATGGCCCATAAGTTAAATCCAGTCAGCAAACATGTTATATTTGTTTGGTCTACACTACACTATATTTGTTTCTATGTTTTTGTTTTTTTTTTTTTTTAAATGGAGCTAACATTAAAAAAATTGATATCTCTAACACACACACACACACACACACACACACACACACACACACTGAGAATTCCAAGCTTCTCTGGATTTTCAATTTCCCTGGAAAAATTAGAAGACCTGCAACCCTTAGCCTCATACCTGCTGAGCAGAAGTGCTGGCATGAGATTGTGCTGAACCACTTCAGAGACCAAACATTTCCCGGTGGGCTGCAGTTCCTGTCGCTCTGTGTTTCATCACACTTGGCCTGCCTCACTTATATAATGGCTGAATCCTAAGGCATTTGAATCCATGACCTTTGTTTTACATGAAGCCAGTATAGTGGGAAAGGGGAGAGAAAATAGCCCACTCAGCCCGCAGAAAAATAAGAATTCTGTGCCATTCCCATGTTTCTTGGCACTCTGAAGGTGAGGACAGGCTCCCAGGCTGGACCTGCACTTGGCCGGGGACCTTCCTTACAGTCAGTCTTTGGAATGTTGGTGTTCCCTGCTGGGGAAACTACTGGAGATCCAAATGGCCTGTCTCATCTAATCCAAGCTATCTGCCTCCCAGGCTCTTCTCCAACTCACCCTGGACCTCATCTCAGCAGCTTTTTGGCTCATTGCTTGCTGACACGAACCACTCTAATCCTGCCAAGGAAATCTGCTTGCCTCGCTGTCCCTTCCCCCATGCCCATCTTATTCCTTCTCTCTGGGCATCTCTGAATGGAAAATGATACTTAAGAGGAAAGTTTAAAAATAAAAAGGGAGGAAGGAAGAAAGTAAGGGAAAGGGGAGAGAGAGAGAGAGAGAGAGAGAGAGAGAGAGAGAGAAAGCATTTAGAGAAGGCATTTTATATACTTGATACTATTTAATCTCAGGTCTCTGTCCACATAGATTTTGGTCACGTGTATGGGTGTTGTCGGTGAGCAAAATTGCCACCCCAAAATGTGTCTCTTTGTCATGTCGATTATTTTAGGCTGAGTATTTTTAAGGAATGGAAGGCTCAGGAAAGTCCCATGACCTAAAAGAATGCCTAAAAGAATGTACATGGAGGACCTGTTCCAGGAAGGGAGCTATCACCATATATAACTACAGTGTAATATGAACTAGGGGTGGTAAACAAGGAGGAACCTAGCAAGTCTGTTTGTTAAAATTCTTCCCTATGTCCCATTGTTTTTGTATAGCCAAGCAAAGTTTTTTTTAAAACCAAATATTTATTCTCTTTCATCTTCCTGCGAATCGTCTTCCTTCCTTTTGAAGTCCCAACTCCCTGCCCCCTCCTCCTTAGCTCTGGATGGCATGTAAGTCTCAAATGCCTGACTGCCTGTGGGCCTCATATTCTTATGGACCCTGCACATATGTAATTAAATTTTATTTTCTCCTGTTAATCTGTCTCTTGTCAACTTAATTCTTAGACCAGCCAAAAGAACATTGAAGGGTAGATAAAAATTTTTCCGCTCCAACAGTGGGTTTGAGTTTGTGTGTGTTGTGTATGTGGTGTGTGTATAGTTTTTCATGAGGAGAGGGAAGAAAAGGAATAGAAAAAGTAGATTTACAACTATTATTCAAACTAGAAAAGGGAAAGCAATAAGAATATGAAGCCTGGGGGGCACCTGGGTGGCTCAGTCTGTTGAACATCGGACTCTTGATTTCAGCGCGGGTCATAATCTCATGGTTGATGGGTTCAAGCCCCGCACTGGGATCTGTGCTGATTGTGCAGAGCCTGCTTGGGATTCTCTCTCCCCTCTCTCCCTGTCCCTATCCCATTCACGTGCTCTTTCTCTCTCAAAATAAATAAACTTAAAAAAAAAAAAAGAATGTGAAGCCTGGAACATTTGTTGCAGCCATTTTGCAAGGGTGGGCTGCTTTCCTGTCAACGCACCAAATGTGTGTGTGTGTGTGTGTGTGTGTGTGTGTGCATGTGTACATAGGATATATGTGCACATGCATACATACACACATGGCATTTTTTCTTCATTTTTTTAAGTGGCTATTTATTTATTTTGAGAGAGAGAGAGAGAGAGAGAGAGAGAGAGAACAAGTGGGGGAGGAGCAGAGAGAGAGAATCCAAAGCAGGTTTTGCACTGACAGGAGGGATTTACCTTGTGACACCAAGATCACAGCCTAAGCTGGTATCAAGAGTCAGATGATTAACCAACTGAGCCACCCAAGCATCCCAGCATTTTTTTTAAAGTTTACTTTTATTAATTTCGGCAGAGAGATAGAGAGGAAGCAGAGGAGGGGCAGAGAGGGGGGAGACAGAATCCCAAGCAGGCTCCACACTGTCAGCACAGAGCCTAATGTGGGGCTCAAACTACAAACCGTGAGATCATGACCTGAGCCAAAATCAAGAGTGGGGTGCTTAACTGACTAAGCCACCCAGGCATCTGCAGTATCTTTTTTTAAGATTATAAATTAATCACTTGCTTATGTAGAAACTTAAAAAGTAAAATATAAAAAAATAAAGGGAAAGTAATAAAAATCAAACAATCTTATCACTCAGAGAGAATTTTTAATCTATTTTATTATTTCTATACATAATGTATATTATTTATATAGCCAAGAGTTTATATTGTATATTAAACTCACTAGCTTGCTTTTTCCCTGTTAAAATTTTATCATAAACACATTGTTTTAATAGTTCTGTTACATCCGTAAAATGGATTTTCATAATTTACTTCACCATTCTCCAATTTTTAAGCACTAAGACTAATAGAAGCCTTTTGACTTTTATAACTAACATGATAATAAACATCTCTGTGCACTTATCTTAGCATTTAGCATTATTTCTTTAGGATGTTTCCAAAAAATGGAATTACTAGACAAAGAATAAAAGTACTTTAAAAATTCATGAGGTGTATATTGTGAAATTGCTTTCCTAAAGGTGAAACTATTTTATCTTCCCAATACTCCTATATGAATGTGGTGCTAGAAAGCTCACAGAAATGTTCAACTGGATACATCTAGCTAAGATGTCCAACACTACCTGAAGAAATTATTTTATTATATAACTTGTGAGTGTCAACAGAATATATAATTAAAGGTAGTCAAAACCACTAGATGAAAGGTTTTTGCCCAGACCACACCACAACTCAGTCTTTGTAAGAGAAATAAAAGAGTAACTCCTTGGCTTGTCCCCAGGTAGAGCTACAGGATCCTGACCCCTCGCTAATTGTCTCTTTGATCCCAGGGCGGACCTACAGCATGCCACACAAGTGACAGTGAAAGAAATAGCCTGTTGCCTGTGACTGCCTACCACACTACAGGCCAGAGGAAGAAGTCCCTAGGTCACTGCCACAGGAGTCCCCTGCAGAGCCCGTGGGACTCCATTTTCCTCGACTGCCTGCTTTGCTACAAATTCTCTCTTGATCTGCAATGTGTCATCATTGTCTTTTTTCTTTTCCATAGCAAACTTCTCTTTCTGAAGTGAAATGGAAGAAATTCCTCCCCAAGGGATACTTTAAGTTTTCACAACTGTGCTACATTGGTCCTTTAGATACTCTGCGTGTTTCCTTATTACTGTTGTTATTATCACTTGCTCTTTATCTCCCAGCCTTCTCTCCCTCATGGAACTGGTCCAGCCGGGGCTGGCTTGGCAGTCAGTCTGGCATCAGCCATTGAACTTTCATGCCTGAGTGAGCTCTGACCCCAGCTCTTCTGTTTCTCTAGGAGGGAATTTTGCCCCATCTTGTTCACTGTCTGGGCCAGATGGGAGGAGGGTGTTAAGAGGTAACCTTTGTTTTCCTTTGGCTTAAAGATGTTTAGATCCAAAGTTTAGTGGTCCCCTCAAAATGTCTAATCAATTTTCCATGCCATGAGGCTTCTTGGTCCACCATGTGAAGGACAGCTTGAAGTTTGCCCATAGGTCCACTAGGCATTCCAGAAGTTTCAGTTTATCTAGGATGTAAGCTTTTACTGGAGACTGTTATGGACCATTCAACATAAAATATACAGTGTGATTCTGATGTTAAAATCCAATCTCTTCCTCCTAAGAAATGGTAAAATATCTCTGCTCCTGTTCTTTCTTGGGGATTGCCATGCTGATTTTCTATCTTTTGCCAGCCCTCTTATATGTTCACTCAGATAGCAATCTGTTGCAAATTGGTCATTTCCTTAATCCTAGGAATTTTTATATTAATTGCAAAAAAAATCTCAATCTCCCTATCTCTGAGCTTCAACTTTCTCTGAACTTCATAGTATGTGAAAGGTTTTGAAACCTCCTCCTTCATTGGTCAGCAAAGAGCAACTTTTAAGGCTGAATACAACTTGGAAAGCATTTCCCTGCTGTTCAAAAATTATAGATCTATGATAAATTCTGAGTTAAAACATACATCATTTCCCAGGGCTACAGCCCCATTAAGATATTACTGTTTAACTGAAGTTAGTCTCAGGGAGACATGCTGTATATCCTGGTCTTCAAAGTTCCAGGTCCAGAGTAATGACAATCCAGCTGATGAGACAACTTGATGGGATGTCTCCCTTTGTGTAAAAAAAAAAAAAAAAAAAAAAATCCATCACTGAAGGTAACCCACATAAGTTTCTTGCTAAGTCAAAAAGGCCTGTATACTAAACTCAATAACTATTTTAATTTTTTTCTCATGTTATAAACATAATTCAGGTTTATTATAGGAGATTTAGAAAAAAATTATAAAAAACTCAATAGATTAATAATAATAAATACATAAATAATAATAAATTAACAATAAATAAAATAATAAAAATTACCTGTAATTTATCAGAAATACTTAATTTTTCATATACTCTTCTAGACATTATATATATATATACACATATATATATGATTACCAAACAGTAGGATGCTATATATATAATATACATATATATATACATATACATTACATACATACATACATATGTATACATGTATACATACACATGTATACATACATATACATTATATATACATATATATATAATATAGGTATTATATATATAGCATTCTACTGTTTGGTAATCCTTTCTCTTTTGCGGAATAACTAATGTCTTCCTCGGATTTGAACATCAAACCCAAAAGTGAGCATCCTTAAATTTTATCTATAGTAAATATATTTTTCCTAAAGTCAGGTGAGAACAAACCAAGAATCAATGCAATAACTTATAGCCTAAGTTTTGTATTGTTGCACTTCTTCCTTTCCTCACTTTTCTTATTTTAGTAAACAAAAGTAAAGATGAGATGACAGAGAAAAAAGAAGACAGAGGGGAAAAAAAGAGACCGGATTAAGTCATTGTGTTGTCTCTCTCTACATGAAGTCTTATTATTTTTATCAAGAAAGTTGCTTCCTCTGGGTAGCATGGAAGGTCTTATGTAGTGTTGGGGAAGAAAAAATTTCCTCCTGTTCCTCTTAGTTCTTTTGACTGGTTGAACAATTAAAATGACAGAAATTAGATTAAGAGGAGAAAAACAAATTTAATTGTGTGTCTGGTGGGGAGCTCCTTAAGAATATGAGGCCCATAGGCAGTCAGGTAATCGAGGCTTATATGCCATCCAGAGCTAAAGAAAAGAGAAGGGTCTGGAACTTCAAAGGGAAGGAGAACAATTCACAGGGATGATGAAAAAGAGTAAATTTTTGGTAAACAAATATTTGCTGGGACTTCCAGAAACAATGGGATATAGAGTAATTTTAACAAACAGACTTTTCCAGGTGCCTCCCTGTCTACTACCCCTAGTTCAGACTGTTCTATAGTTACCTATTGTGTTAGCTCCCATATTGTAGCAGGTCTTCTCTGTAAATTCTCTTAGGCAGTTAGGAGAAGGTCAACGATTCTTTCTGAGCCTTCTGTTTCTTAAATATATTCAGCCTAAAATAGTCCACATACCAAGATGACACATTTGGGAGTGGCAAATTTTGCTCTCTTGCAATAGCTATGAGTTCTTGGGCAGGCAAGAGTTTATGGTAACATAATTCTGTAATAGGAAGTGGTCCATAAGGTTGCCTCGTGTTGGAATACCATTTTTGGACTTGCAAACATTCTAATGGCTATGATTATGACATGGGAAATGATGACCAGAAGTCCCAGCCAGAGTGTGGGCCCCATCCTCTTGACCCACTGATATGACCGTTTCACTTGCCTTTTCTGTCTGTTGGAACCCAAAATTGCAGAGCTTTTTCAGTAAGTATTTATTTTAGTGTTCTTTTCTGCTATCATCTTAGGCAGTTTATAGAAGTGAACTTGTTACAGTTTTTTAGTTTATAATCATCACAATCCATATTAAGAAATATTTCCACAGCTGTATTGTATGAGATTGAGCTTACCTTTATTTTAAAGGCTAACATTTTTGGATAGTTTAAATCATGACACTCAGACAAATAAAGAATGTACATGTGTCAAAGATTTCATTTAACTCATTAATTAATGAGAAAGTAAAGAAGATGTTACTGAATCCAGAACAAATGTTTTTATAAGCAATGAGGAATACTGAAATAAATACATGAAAAATTGGTGACTATCCACAGGGCAATAATCAACTACATTCGGGTAGACAGAAATTGTCTGCATTTCTATGGATAAGAATCATTTGCATTGTTAATAGTTTTCTATACCTTTAGCAACTGTAAAATAGCTCAAAGACAATGAAAGATGGAGATGACCCCTAGACAGCATACCCACTAATCCTTTTTGCCCATTTCAAAATCCTTTACATTTCTAATTGGAGTCTGTGTCACCCTACAAGACTTGTTTCAGTCTAGCTGTGTGCCATTAAGTAACACTGGTTCAGGAAAGGAGAATATGATATCTGGTGGGGAAGCTGCCCTTATGGAAACTTTTACTGCCATTAGACCTCAATAATCGACTATTCCACGAGTGACTCCACAGAAGAAATAAAAGATGTAGGCTTCTTGGGTGAGTTCCATTAGTGGCAGCAAAATATATGAACATTCACCTGGGCTCCAGAGAACAAAGGAGACAGAAATCTGAAATTTGTCCCTTGGATCCTCTTGTCCCAACAGCCCCAGGGTTAGGGGCTCTTTTGATGGAGTGAAACTGTGAGATCAGGGAGACCTCTGAGACCGAGCCAGAGCATGACTGCAAGGGGAAATTGACCACATTCACACCATTTCAATGCACAGTTTTTACAGCCTAAACAACTTAAATACTTTAAATATTTAAATCACTCCTGCCAGCATAAGCTTCACTGGGACTGTAACATCATCCAATTTTAACCACTACATTAAAAGTATCTTCAAACAGTCCTACCAATGCTCAATTTAAATCATCTTGTGAAAATCATGGGTTTATAGGACTACTCAGCCTAATAAGTGGCCTCTGGAAACCATGGAAGGGGGAAGCACTATGAAATTTCCTGTCAGCTATAGCAAACCAGCTCTCAAGGGGATTTCCCAATCCTCCTAGTAATACCAGACCTCTTGGATGGGGGCAGAGTCCTCAAAAAGTACATTAGATATTTGTTTTGGAGACACTCTACTTACTCACTAGGAATCATCTCCTCTAGGTTAGTTCAAGTGTAGCTTGATTGAAATAAAACTCTCCCTGTATACTTTCCCTGAATGTGAGTTATGTGTCTCCAAGAAAAAGGTGGGGTAAGGAAGAAGTCTTTTATCATTCTGACACCAAGAAATACTCTTTACTAAGAAGATGCAGGCTTAACAGAAGAGTTGAGCAAGGACTTGGGTAGAGATATTGGACAGCTTCCCAGCAACCTGTGAGTCAGGCCATTCCAGAGCAGTTTCATCATTTTATTTGAAGGGAATTCCCAGAACTCTAACCACACTCAAGATTGTTATGGTTATGCAGAAAGGCACTCCAAAATCAAACACAGTCACTGTGGGACTTTCCGCCCCTCTACTTCTTGCTACCTACTAATATAATTAGGAAGTGTATGTTAGGCTACACATTTGTATGCTCTTGCATGTGGTTTGGCTCTCGAACTAATCTGAGGGCTCAATAAGCCATCTGATCATGGGCAAGTTTCCTCTTGACTCTACATATCGATGCACTTGTCTGTGCACTAGGAATAGGGTAGCCAGATTGTCTGCCAATCCTTCTGACTCTACGTATACATTTGCAATTCTCCAAATTAAGTCCTAGTTCCTTCGGAAAGCTTGTCAAGAATCCTGGGCCTGGCCAAGCCCTTGGAGGACAATGGCATTGCACTTGATCCAATTACCCAATTAAAACAAACTGTTACTTAAATAATTACATAAAACCTTGGTTTGTGAGCATAATTCATTCCAGAAACATGCATATAATCCAAAGCATTTGTATATCAAAGCCAATTTCAAGAACCATTGGCTCAGTTGTGATCATGTGTTGTTTTGCATCATGTACTACTCATATTGTAAGACATTGCTCATTTATCAAGGTAAAATTTGTTAGAAATGTTTGCTTGTCTTGTGAAACACTCTCAGAACAAGTTACTCACAATCCAAGGTTTTACTGTATTTATTTAGGGTCTGGTCTCCCTTGCTAGACATTAAAGTACAGGAGAACAGGGCCAATAGGTATCTTTCTCACTTAGCACTATTTCTGCAGCACCTAACATAGGGCCTGGCACATTCTTAGCAGCCAGTAAATATTTGTTGAACAAATGAAGAAGGACCCCAGGGACTTGAAATCTGATCTCCACAGTGGCAGTGAGGAATTGGGAAAGCTGAAGAGGGTATGACTGGGTAAGCTTTCTGAGCTGCTCTCACCTCAAACACAGGAGAAGCTTCCAGACAACTGTGATCACTGTGTGGACCTCTTCTGACAGCTGAGGCTGCAAAATCTGCAATATTCAATCCCCAGAAACCTGCCTAGCCATGACGTTGCAGCCTGGGATAGACAAAACAGTACACGAGTTGTGCTGCTTTATGCTTGAGTGGTGTCTTCCTGCAGAAATTCTGGTTGGGCCCAGGATTCAGAGGCCTGCCTCTCACCCCTCCACTCTGGCCCAGGCCTGCCAGACCAACCTTGACTCCCAGTGCTCACCCTCATCTCCCCAGGGCTGGGTATGCTCACTAAGATCCCAGTGCAACTCGGTGAGTCAGAGCCACCCCTGAGGGCACCCAGCCCAGGGGACAAGTGGTGTTTGCAGCCCTGCCCAAGTTCCCTGCACCACCAGTAAGTCCTTCCTGGCATACCAGCTGTGTCCACCAGGAGGAAAGGGCAACCTTGAGGGCTGTGGTTAGGGTTAGACCAAGTCTTGACCCAGAGGAGTAAGTTTTCAATACTTTGCACAAAGGCAGCCCTGCCAGAAGCATCCTTTCTGTTTGTTTGTTTTTTTTAGCTCTAAAGAGCTAAACGTCCTAAACACATTGGTCAGTCACTATATATTATACAAAAGTGCAGGATTTGATTTTTATGTAAAGTGTGGGACTTGCTCCATTCACTTCTGCCATTGGGTTGACAGTTGGCTGGCATGGTTAAACTCTCTTCTTCCAGGCTCAACTCAGAGGAGAGGGCAAGCCGAGAGAAGGCCTGTGAAGGCTCCTCTCCCCTCTGTGTCTTGGGACAGCATTGTGCCCAAAGGCACTGAGAAGAACTGTGACTGTACAAATATATATATATGTCATCTTATCAGCCCACAAAGCAAGATATTTTCATCTAACATCGAGTTAAACTTAATAACAGTTTAAGCTTAAAAGCCTCCCTTATGGTCTCCACAAGCATTTTGTTTCACTCTTGAAACCTGTGATCTCTACTAGAGATTGCTAAATTTAATACTCAGAATGCAGAAGAGCAGTGATTGGGTGCACACTGGAATTGGGTGGGGGCGGGATGGCAGAGAGGGAGAGCTCAGCTGTATTCTGACAGGCTCACTCTGTGTCCACAGGGTGAAAGGCTTCCCAGGACGGAACTGATTAACATGTGATTGTCCATAAACACTGTCCACACATAGATGAGGATCAAAGGCAGTGTGCACTTACGCAGAGAAATGTGAAAGTGAAGGCATTTTCTTTCTTTCTCTTACTGGATCTCTTCTTAGACTCATAATCCTAAACCTCGGGGGATGTTTGACAATGTCAGCAGCCATTTTCAAATGTCCAGCAGTTGACACACACCTCCTGGATGGGAGGAAAATGAACAAACTGTATCTGTTTTGCAAACCGCTGAACAGATGACTTGTAGTTATAATATGTACCTGAAATTTGCATTGAAAAATTTTTATTCAGAACATACAGGGGCAGGAGAACATGGGATTTTAAATCCATGTGTGTGTGCATGCACACACGGGCGCACAGACTTGAGAAAGGATGAGGGAGGGCGAAAGGACAAATGGTAGCAGTAAGTGCTTCTCTTTTTAATAATAAGCAGCAGAAATGGAGATGATTTGGTCTGGGAAGCCTTACTGTACTTCCGCGAAGTGATTTTTGTATTAACTGATTTGCATACTGCTGGGGCTCCCGGGTCCCTGTGCTGCATTCCCCCAGGCCTCTTCTTGCCTGCATTCTTCCCACGAGGAGGATGGTAATAATTAAGCTAGCAGGGAAACAGAACAAAAGACACAGCAGCAGGGGCTCAAAGTCACCTCTTCACTTTTAACTCTGTAAAGATCTGGGGACAGATCTGCCCTGTCAGCTTCTCAGGAGAAGAGTCAGACATTATTTTCTCCCTTCTAGAAAGGAAACCCATTTGAGGGATTATGAATGTTACTCTGTGTCTCAGGCTGAAGTTTAAATCTTTTCAAGCATGCAGTTATTAAGATGCCAATTTGCCTCATTTAATTACAACCTTTATTATGGTATTGAATACTTTAAATGCACTATTTATCACACCTGAAGAGACGAGCCGTTCTACCTTAATGGACCACTCTCAGTGGGCCATCTATTGATTATCTTCTCTGCTGAATTAATTCCTAGTAATCGCCTAGTGAACAGTCATTAAACCCAGCGCCTCCTGCAAGCGCACGGCTGGGGCCCGCGGCCTGCGATGGGCCTTTCAGATCACAAGCAAATTTTGCCCCCTCACCACAATTGGAGTCCACGCAGTTAATGATCAGAGGCCTTGAGAACAAGTTGGTGTCTTCACTGTAGAAAGGCTTTATTTCCAGGTGGCCAGGGCAGGACAAATCTGTTCTTCCCTGAAGAGTTTCTTCGAACTGAGCCAATGCTACTCTGTTGGGATGCCCTTGAAGGCTCCAGCTTCGAAACGCTGGTCTGTTGGAGAGTCCAGCCTCTGAGGGGGCATGCCCTGGGCGTTTCTTCTGTGGCCTGGCAGCTGCATTGCCTCTTTTCACTGCATTTGATTCAGTTGTTGAAGGAGTCCCTCATTCGTGAAGTTCACTTCAAAGAATATCTTATTGGTTCAATATTTGGATGAGGTATGCGAGGTTCAGAAAGTCTGTCCAAGCCAACAGTAGTGGGCAGGTGGTAGCTGCCTGATTTCAAGGAGATGTGGAGAAAGAAGGCAGGCCGGTAAGAGAGGCCGGAAGATGAAGTCCAGAGTTCTGCCTCTGCCTTTGCCGGGTGGAAGAAGGAGGTCCCCACAGACCCAGCATCTCCGCATCTCCCAGGTGACCTCCGCTGTCTTCTCTTTTTACAAATCCTGCTTAGGGCTCACTTACAGCACAGGTGGAACAGGCTGTCACTAGCCTTTTACAAATAAACTGTCTTCTCTAATTCAATTCCTCGGCCGTACCCAGCGGCTAGTGTGGAGGTAGATTTGCAAAGCCAAAGGGTGGGCAGTCTGGCTAGGCGCCTCCTTTCAAACTTCCAGACCAGACCCAGGTAGCATGCTCCCTTCCTTGACCTCCTCTTCCAGAACCAAGTCACAAAAGGTGGCAGAATGAGTGGAGACTCTGGTCAAAGATCAGGGATCTGTTCTGAAATTTGAGATGTTTCTAGACAAGCTGCCAGGTCATGGCTCTTGTGCCCTGTCGGGCCATACTAAGCCTAACACAAAAGCTAGTGGAGTTAGATTTGGCCAGCCTAGAATGTCCCTAAGTCAGTATTTATGACCTCCAGTCTCCCTCCTTGCCTCCTTTTCTCCCTGTGTGGTATCTAATAATAACAGCAGCAATAATGATAATTAAAATAATAATAATACCTATCATTTATTAAATGCTTATTAAGAACCAAGCACCACCTTAGAGCATTACATACATTATCTCACATAATCCTGACAATAGCCTGGTGAGTTTAGCATGATGACTTCATTACTAACAAGAGTCTCTGTTTGTTAGCTCTAAATGCATATGGTAGGCACTCAGGAGTTTTTGTAAAACATGGCCCCATGGAGATTGTTTTAGTTGCCTGGGTGGGGGAGCCTGAGAACTAATGGCTCTTAACAGTGGCTGTGTGTTGGAATCACCCAGAGAGCTTTAAAAAACATACTGATCCTTGCTCCCACCCCTACAGATTCTGATTTCATTGGCATAATGCCTGGGCTTTGGGATTTTAAAAATTTCTCCAGGTGAATTTAATGTATAGTCAAGGCTGAGATCCACTGTGCTGAGTTGAATACTTTGCCCAAGATCTTTAGAAGTTGGGATCGAGGTTGGAACTTGAACTGGCTGACCTCAATTTGCTCCTGAGGGTTACACCTCTTTCTTTCATGGACCATTCCAACACCCTGTCAGGAGCCATTCGTTATTTACGCTTCCAGATGAATGGGTCCCAGGAGCAGTTTAAACCCCCCTTTACCTGTTTGAAGAGGTGAAATCAGCATATTCCATGAGAAGCATTTTATGACCCTGGAGGTGGGTGGAAGCATTTTGGAGGTTTGGGGGAACAGGGGTCCTGCCTGCTAAGTCTCTCACCCCACATTTACGTATGACACAGAGGTCATGAATCCTGAGGCTTGGGTGTCCCATGGCAGCTAGGAGCAGAACAGAGACTCAGTGTGCCCTGAGCCCACTTTCTCCTCACCTCATTCCAGCATCATAGCTGCTCTCACTTTGCAACTTAATCCTTACTCAAGGGGTGAAAAAAAAAAAATGAATTCCAATATTGTTGCACTTTCAAAAAAGGTAAAAACACTCCAGTCTCAGTGTTTGAGCTTTTGAAATCTCCCTTGCTAGACGTGGATTTTCACAATCCCTTTGTTTCTAAAATTTGGCCCCTGGCAATGGCTACCCTGGCCAAGCCAGGGGCTATCCCAGCTAGGGGTGGGCTGCCACTCCTCTTCCAAGGTCTGAGTGGAGATGGGCAGACAGGCCTTCCCCAGCCCAAGAAATCACCATGCAATTGAAGACCTACCAACTCTCTTTCATTGGTGTTATCTCAGGCCCCAAATGCAGGCTCTCTGGTCCAGCATGGTTGCCACCATGGATTTCTGGGAGTTCCCAGGGGGTGCCCTGCATTCAGGGATGAATGAGCCCAGTCTGACATGTATTTCTGCTTTTTGGTGGCCCCCAGAAAGCCCTGTGGGACTGTGGGAAGCAGGACGCACAGCCAGTGCCACACTTTGACAGGAGGGTTCCAATTTGGTATAGCTCAAGCCAGAGGCCCTACCGAGATTTAGTGGAAACTCTTTCAGGCTTTATTCACATCTTTCTCTCTCTCTGGGACCCAGGCAGAAGTCAGGGGAGGTCCAGGCTGGGAAAGAACGTCAGAGTCAGACATTGCACTTGCCGATTCTCAAAGTACTCCCCACTTCCCCTCTCTATTGCTAAGGACTGATTATCATTGGTCTGGTAACTCATACCTCTTTACTCTTGTGGAAACTGCTCTTCTGGGAAATGCCTCAGTTCTTTGGGTAAAGTGACTCTGGCCTCCCTCCCCTGTCCTGGTGCCTTGGGTACACCAGAGACCCAGGCTCAGATTGATTGCAGCTTGGCAGTTCCGGGCCAGTCTCTAGACACACCTTTGGAATTGCCCTTTTTAGGATTGCCGGCCCATTGGTCACTGAAGCTGTGTCTTTATAACTCCAGGAAAACGAAAAGCTAGAAAGTTCACTGAAAAGAAATTAGACGAAGAAGCCTTAGTAATACCAGCTTTATTCTTCCATTTGTTCTTGACCAAAACTTCCCCCACCCCTCATTCTACTGGTCAACAAATCCTGAGGGTTCTATCTTCAAAACACATCCAGAGTCCTCACATTTCTTGCCACCTCTGTTGCTTCAACCCTGCACCCAGACACCAGCATCTCTTGTAGGAGCTCCTGACAGCTTCTTTTGTCTTCCACCTGTACTGCTCTGTGGTCTAGTCAATGCAGCAAAGTGATGCAGCTAAAGTTAAATCAGATCATGCCGTTTCTCTGCTTAAAACCATCCCTCCAAAGGCTTTCTACCTCCTATGGGGTAAAGCCAAAATACAATGGCTTCATGGTCCTATAAAATCTGTCCCCTTGGGACCTTTCCTTTCTGTACAACTTGTCTACTGTTTTCTTCTAATTCATTTCACTCTGGCCACAGGGCCTTTGCATGTGTTACTTCCTTTGTCTGGGGATGTTATTCTCCAAAATACATGCATGAGTCACTGACTGTTGAGTTTTACTCAGATATTTAATTGTTCAATTACTTTGTATTGCATTGAATTCTAAACCCAGGTATTTGATTTTAAGCCTTTGTCTGTCATCAATTAGTTAAACCTATATGTAAAGGACAGGGGAGAATTGACCAAAACCTTCACAGGCAACTTTTCCCCCACCCTTCTTTTTAAAAAAGAAGCCACCTGTCATCGAGCTATGAGATAATTACACACACATACACACTATTTTGTATTTGACCACATGTGGGCTATATATTATGGCACATGGAAGAAATCTGTCTACTTGTTAATAAGTATATCTCAAAGGAATATCTAGATGAACCCTGGACAAGTTCTGACAACCATTTATGACCACTGAGAATCCACTGAAGTGTGAGTTTCGTTTGAAAAATGACTATTAGTAATGAAAATGTCAAGTGAACTCTGACTTTCTATAACCAGAGTAGATGGATTCACATTTTTACAAAGCGTCAGCATGTAAAACAGGCTCTGATCTTTCACCAGGAAAAAAAACCTTTTCAAGGCTATGGCTGGAAGCCCATAGTAGCAGTAGCTCAGGGAGGAATTTAATGGTTTTTAAATTATAGTTTCGGTGCCTCTAAATTATTCTCAGATCCTGGATAAGGCCAGCCTGACCGCTCCAATATACTCATTTTCACAGGTTGGCTGTAACATGGAGATAAAATATTCATACACATATGTGAAGTATGCATTTCTGTGCCTTCTCAGTTTGTGACTGTCTATATAATACATGGCATATCTATGACTAAGTAGGAAGGGGCGCCTGGATGGTTCAGTTGGTTAAGTGTCAGACTCTTGATTTTGGCTCAGGTCATGACCTCATGATCGAGCCCTGTGTGGAGCCCCGTGTTGGGCTGCTTAAGATTCTCTTTCTCTCCCTCTGCTCCTCCCCCACTCTCTCTCTCTTTCTCAAAAAAAAAAAAAAAAAAAAGCAGGAGAAAACTTAGAAAATACTGATTCAGTGCCAGCTTGAATTATAGACTCCAAGTAAAGACAGTTTAAAACTCAAAACAAAGTATATTGGACCCAGCCCGCTTTTTACTCAGTAGTCGCATATTGCTGTATGTTTCTTTAATTATTTATGTCCCCTCGAAATCTACACTATGACAAGTCTTCAATAGTCAGTGCCAGAATTTGAATCTATTATGGTTTACTCTTATGTATCAGGTGAAATTAAAAACAAAACAAGACAAACAAACTAACAAACAAAATACCCAGAAAACACTTCTGTATTAGTATAGCCCAAGGCAATGAACAAACACTTGATTTTGCTCATCTTCAGGAAGTGGTACCCTACGGTTACTCAGGTATTTAATCATTCTTACGAAACCGAGCCTTCAAAAGGAAGAAAATGTAAAAGGTTTCTACATTTGTTTTATATCTTAACTATTGCATATATGATGTCCTTCTCTGATATAGCAGTCATGTTGCTGCAGGGATTTCTTTGAGAAAAAAGTCGTACTGTCCTCTTTTGGATAAACTATGTTAAATGAAAGGGCTAGCTGCTTGCCTCTGGGGAGAATAAATTTAAATTGTAGTTATTTTTCTATTCTCATCCAATGATATGTCACCTCTTCTTTTTTTCTTTATTTTTGGCTTTTCCATATCTCTTCCAAATAGGGGTAAAAATTGGGGAGGCTTGAAGTGAGCTGGGAAATCAAAGGTACTGAAAATCTGAAACTTGAAAGGAGATTCT
Source organism: Acinonyx jubatus (assembly GCF_027475565.1). Classification (NCBI taxonomy): domain Eukaryota; kingdom Metazoa; phylum Chordata; class Mammalia; order Carnivora; family Felidae; genus Acinonyx; species Acinonyx jubatus. The sequence goes on from NC_069384.1 coordinate 54,013,590, forward strand.
ACATGAAAATATGCTTTTCAGGTTCTCTCTACATCATCTCCATGTCCTTCTGTTTGCTTTTCTTTCAAATTCAGTATGCACCATGTGGTTTGCCCACTGCTAGTCATGGGAGATGTTTCAAAAATGGAGACAGGACCCCAGCCCCAAAGGACTCATCATGATGCGGTGGCATACATGTAAGTGATCATTACAACCTGGCCAATCACTGAAGACACACATACACAGAATTAAAACTCAGTTGTATTCCCATTGCATTGAAAATATTATATAGTAAAGGTAAAATGATAATTTCAACCCTCCACTTAAAATGAAAAATCTTCAATGGTTCCAGACTTTTTCCATATCAATAGTTATGTGTTTGTGTGTTGGGGGCCCCCAAGACCACCCCCAAGTTCTATGGTTTTCTAGGAGGACTCACAGGACTTAGCATTTAATCATGTTCACAAGATCTATTTACAGTGAAAAGATTTGCAGCAAGATCAACAAAGGGAGTGGGTGTACAGGACAAACTCAGAGAAGCCAGGCACAAGCTTCCCAGGGTCTCTCCCAGTGCACTCACCCAAGACATGCTTAATTCTGCCAGCAATGAATTACGATGGCACATATGAAATGCTGTCTGCAGGGGAAGCTCTTTAAAGACTCTGTGTCTGGGGTTTTTATGGGGCTAGTCACACAGGTAGCCTCTAACTGATACATACCAAAATTTCTGACTCCCGGAAGGAAAGCAAGAGTTCGTGTGCAACCACATTTGTTGTACAAGCAGTTTAGGCACAAGTGAGCCACTTCGCTCAGTTGGGAATAGCAGAACTCTCCTGAATTCTAAGTGCCCAGATACCAGCCAAAGTCCAACCTGCTAAACAGAACTTTCAGAGGATTACTATCAGGCCTGCTTTGTTAACTCTTTCCTACATAATTCATGTTTACACTCTATACAAAATGCTCCATCTGTCTATATTCTACTGTCTGTCTGTCTGCAACTTTTCTTTTGAAGACAACCCTGTTGGAGACACCTTCCTATGCCAGATCACACAGGTTGACCTACTTCTTTGTCATAGTATTCCATTTGTGAGACAGTTTCTTTTATTCCTAGATAGATTGAGATTTGGTTTGTTTGCAATTTTTGATATTACAAGTTATGATCAATGAACATCACTTTTCATATACTTTTCACATATCCATGCCTATTCTTTCTGTTACATAGGCTTGTAATTGCTGTGACGTATGTTTCTAGAAATGGTATCCTGATGTCATTTGATTTAGGAAGGAAGATCGCTGTGTTGGAATTTTGTACTAAATGAAATGTACTAAAATGAAGAGAGTTTGTTGGGAAAGAGGGCTATTAAAAAAGCCTGCTACAGTCGATCAGAGTCAGTGGCAGAGAGTTTGGAGAGGGGTGGATTTAGTTTGGATGTTGTAGATTTAGTCTGAAGGCAATATAACAGCTCCTATCTGTGGATGGCTAGTGAAGCGTGAGCCAGGAGAGGTAAGGATGACTCCTAGTTACATGATCTGAGGGACAGCAGTTAAGTGTCATGCAAGGAGAGCAATTAGGAAGTAATTATAACAACTCAGGGAAGAAATGACCGGGGTTCAAATTTCCAAATGGTCATTCATTCATAAATGTCAAGCATCTGCTAAGTATCAGCTACTCTGTTAGCTGTTAGCACTAGTGCATCTTTTTTTCTTTATTTGGCCAAGAACATTGAGATAGAAACTTGATGCAATATAGATTCAAATAAACTTGGCCATTAATTAATTTCATTGTTATTCTTTTGTGAATGGCACAAAGCTTAATAAAAGCTGTAGAGAGTAATGGTGAATCACGTCCCAGATGCTTGAATAATATGCACACACTTTAGCGTAAAAATAAAAAGAAGGGGGGAAAAGGAATTATGAAAGAAAATAAGATCTCTCTTGTGTCTAGATTTGAAGACAGACTGTCTCCCACGCGCCCATCCCAGACAAATGCCCTCAGCAAGCAGGAGCGGGCGATCTTCCTCCTCACTGCGCCCAGAGAACATTCTCTCCTGCACAGTTCTGAGTATCACTTGTGAGGGCATCAAGTGTGATGTGAAAAAGAGAGGCCAGGAAGCATTTCTTTTTATTCTTTTCACTGATTTGCTGTTCCCTTCACATCTGCCCCTCCTCCCTTGTCCATGAGCCTAAAATGCAACTTCTTATTGTCTGAAGACCAGACACATATAAATCATAATTTGAATGACAAGGGGAATTTTATTTTTATAGGGTTTTATGCATCCCTCAATAGAAATTGACGTGCTTTTATGCATTTTGTTTCACGACATGCTTGAATTTATATTGGAATCTGCTTTCTGATTAAGTTTATTTGACTAGGCAGAAAAGCCCCATCTGCATTCATTTGCACTCAGTATATGTAAGGAATGTGATCTCACACATTCTTTTAAAAATTGGTTTTCGTAGTCTCTGAAGCTCATATGGGGAGAGGGGTACACATTTCTTTCTTCCTGCATACTTAAATCTCTTTATTCTCCTTTAATTCCTGTAAAAAGTCAAGTTACATTCTTCAAAGAAGATATACGAATGGCTAATAAGCACACAAACAGATGTTCAACATCACTAATCATTAGGGAAATGCAAATCAAAAGCACAATGAGATACCACCTCACACCCAATAGGATAGCTATTATTTTTTTAAAAAAATACAGAAAATAATATGTTGGCAAGGATGTAGAGAGGTTGGAAACTTGGTGCATTACTGGTGGGAATGTAAAATGTTGCAGGTGCTGTGGAAAACAGTATGGCGGTCTTCAAAAAATTAAAGCTAGAATAACCATGTGATCCAACAAGTCTACTTTGAGGTAGAAATTTCTACTCAAAAGAATTGGAAACAGGGATTGAACAGACATCTGTACATCAATGTTCATAGTAGCATTATTTGAAATCACCAAAGGTGGAGTCAACCCAAATGTCCATTGACAAATGAGTAGATAAACAGAATGTGGTCCATACATACAACGGAATATATTCAGCCTTAACAAGGAATCAAATTCTGAAACATGCTACAACATGGATGAACCCTAGGAGACACTGTGCTACATGGCAAAGCCAGACACGAAAAAGCAAATATTGTATGATTCAACTTGTATGAGGTTCCTAGGGTAGTAAAATCCATGCAGACAGAAAGTAGAACAGTGGTAGCCAGGGCCTGAGAGAGGGGAAATGGAGAACCATTGTGCGATGGTATAGAGTTTCTGTTTGGTAAGATGTAAAATTCTAGAGATGGCTGGTGGTAATGTTTGTTATAACAATGTGAATGTATTTAATGTCACTGTGCGCTTAAAAATGGCTAAGGTGGTAGATTCTATATTAAGTATATTTTGCCACAATTTAAAAAATGAAGTAATCAAGGCTACCTGGGCAAAACTGTACTTTTCATCAGTGGTGCTTTTTCCTCATTTTGAAGGATTTTCTCTTTTTTCCATTTTTCACCCAGCTTCCTCTTTCTGTGTTGGTGCTATTTGCACTCCTCTCCCTCATCCTCATTTACCAAACTTTCTCTAATGACAGATTCTAATACAAACAATGATCCCCGAAGGTATTCAAGCCAAAATGATAGCTCCCTCTGGTATATTTTCATTTTAAGACTTAGCTCTAACTGAAAATGTTAGGTGGCACTTCCTGGGACAGGAAGCCTTCTGGGGGCCGTAACATCTCCATGCTTTGGCCCCTGTGTCCCTGCAGAAGACTGATGTTCTGGTGACACATTCAGTCAGGAAAATGGAAGTCATGGTAGGTATTTCGAGTAAAAAGGGATTTCATACAGGGAGGAAAGTTTCCAAGTGGTTGGGAGAGCAGGAGTGAAAATGAGGGTGGGAGGAGTCATGTGCTTCAGAGACCCGGCACCAGCCCTCCAGCCCCGTGGCCTCTGGGCCCACAGATCTCGCACCCTTATTGCCTGCATCAGCTGCTGCCCTGCAGGATCCCTCTGCTGCTGGAACTGCCTCTACCACTGCTCTTAGATTGTTGCCATGCATGCTGGAGCCAAAAAAAAAAAAAAAAAAAATTTCCTCTACCTGCCACCTGCTCTCATGTGAGGGCCTCCTATGGGTGGAATCTAAACTAGAACCAAGATGGCAGGGGAGTCTGAGAAATACTGTTCACAGGTTTCCGGCCCTTATGATTTGGGGAGCATCGAAATGTAGTTCCTGAGAACAGCAGGCAAGACCTGGCACAGACCTGGTGTTTTGTGAACTTAGTGCCTTCACAGGGACAGGCTGAGCCCTGCATGACGAGACAGCCTCAGGCTCCAGAAAGATCACGCCTCCCAGGTCAGATGGACCTGTCCTACAGCTCTTACCTAGATCTTGGGCAGTGATAGCAATGAACATTTGCCAAGCCCTTTCAGGAAGCCAAAGGCTTTGTGAAGTGCCTGAGACCTCACATTAACAAGCCTGTGAGGTAGGTTTTGTCCCTTCCATTCTACAGATGAAGAACCTGGAGTGGCGGTGGGGTACTGAAAATCCAGCTCTCTCCATGGGTCCTGTGTCAGCAAGCACTTCTGAAGAGACCATTCGTGATAAGGTCTCCTCCCCAATGCAACTCCCCACCAGGATCTGCACAGTGTGCTGGTCGATACCGCTGCCTCCTGGTTCTGGCAAATCATCCTAGTCCTGCACCTAAGAGGGACGTCAAAAGACTTGAAGTTGTTTCTGCTGCTGGGTAACTTTTTCCTATTCAATCTGCATTAATTTCCAATGGCTGCTGTAATAAATTACCACAGATTTGGTGACTTAGTGGAAATGGATTTTCTCACAGTTCTGGAGGCCCAAGTCTGAAATCAAGGTGGCAGCAGGGCCACTCTCCCTCCAGAGGCTCTAGGGGGAGATCCTTCCTTGCCTTTTCCAGATATGGTGGCTCCAGGCATTCCTTTGCTTAAAGTCATGTGACTCCAGTCTCTATCGCCGTCTTCAAATCGACTTCTCTTCTGTGTGTCTATTTAATCTCCTTTGGCCTCACTCTTCTAAGACTACTTGTGATGGCAGTTGGGGCCCCCCAGACAGTCCAGGTTGATCTCCTCATCTCAAGATCCTTAACTTAGTCATGTCCACGAAGACTCTTCTCCCCAAATAAGGTAATATGCATATGTTCCAGGGATTGGGATGCGGCCATATGTTTGAGGACACCATTCAGTCCACTGTATCCCTCCCAAGGGAGGAAAGAAAAGCAAAGAGATATTTTCTGCTATCTCTTCCCAGGAGCATATCTTTAGACACGGGCTTTTCTCCTTCATTCTGTAGCATCTTCCTTCTAATACCTTTCAGCCAGCACCACCAAAAAAATCACAAATCCTGACACACACACTAAACAGGTGGATATTGACAATTACAGCTTTTGGTCTTCTTTGGTTGAGCAAAGTTCACAGACTCAGGCCTTGTTTCCAGTTCAGGCCAAACAACACTGCCTTTAGCTCCATTGTCAAAAATTCCTCCATGGTTCTCACCTCAGAGAAACTACTCAAATTAGTCTCCTCCTTTCTGGTACTCTGCCCTATAAAAAACAGAAGAAAGATTTCTCCAACTAATTTATTCCTCTCTGGTTTCGTTTTCCTGGACTTTATTTCAGTAAAAACTTCTTCAGTATTCTTCAATTTTGGAGTTGTGTCACGTAAATGGGATTAACATCCAAATTTTCTGTTTCCTTCCTTCCAGATCTCCATGTCTTGCCCTGCCCCACCCCCTAACATTCACTACATTTTCACTTCTCACTGTTTTCCCAGGATGTCATTAATAAAAGCATAAAACACAGGCATTGGACGACTTGGTGATACTGTCCTGGCCCAGGAAGAAAGGAGGTGATTACCCTTCATTCCCACACAGTATTTGGGAGAGGGGCGGTCTCCACTCTCTGAAACCTCAGTGGAAAGATGATCAGCAGGCTTGGTTCTCTGCTGTCTCCACCTGGAGCAAAGGACTGGAGTCAGTTGGCTCACCTCTCCCTATGTGGGGTTGATTCCATATGAAATAAGACTTGCAGGTTCTCACAGCTTGGCTCCCAAGCTGAAGTAGGGGTTCCTTGCTCTGTTAACCATTTGGTAGATAGTCTCCTTCACTTTATACCAAGGACCTGGTCTCTTGATTCTCATACATCCTTTGAACACCATTTGAAGAGCTTCCATTTGTACAGCACTTCTAATTTTGCAGAACTTTGCACAGAGATTCTTATTTGATCCTGACAACAAGCCAGTGAAGCAGGTGGCTGGATGTTACTGCCCTCACTTTACAGATTAAGAGACTGTGGTTATGTGATTTGTACCAAGCCACCAGCCTATAAGTGGCAAAGCGGCCTGTAAGTGGGACCCCAGGTTAGGAACTGTGGTTATAAAAGTAGTTTGCTTCTGCTCCTGGCCTTTTCCTCTTATTCTTCCCCTCCCCCTTCTTTTTCCTTCTTTCTCTTTTCACCTTCTCCATGCCCTCTGACTCAGTTCCCTACTATTCATCTTCCTCTCTATTCTGATTATTTCTGCCAGTCTCCTAAACCTGAGTTTCTATACTAACTTTTTTACTAATAACTGTGTAACCTTAGATATATTTCTTAACTTCTCTGAGCCTCAATATCCTCATCTGAAAACAGGGTTAATACTGACTTCCATGCAGGGCCATCGTGAAGCTTAATAAGATTTTATACATACATACATACACACACACACGCGCGCGCGCGCGAGCACACCCACACATATCTATAGAGACAGAGAAAGACAGAGAAATTAATAATCTGGCATTTGGTTGGTAGTCAACAGACATTTCCTTTCTCTCCTTTTTCAGTAGTGTGGACACATAGCTAAGATTGTACATACATTCTTGCCCCCATTCACCTGTGTCATCCTTATCATAGAACTGTTGGATTTGATTTAACAGAAGACCCTGGCTGTGCATCTGTGACTATGAACCGTGGCCAAATGAGAAAAGCCTGATAGATGTGGCTGGGGTGATTAATAGCAGCCTGTCTCAGAGCTCTGAGAGTGGTGAGTGAGACGCATTGCCCTGGCTCTACTTCTAATTCTGTGTTGTCATGTGCGGCTGTTTGCCCAAGAGGAAGCCCTGTGTCCACAGCACGGCTTCTGGCTGCAAGCCCTGGATTTCTTGGGTCATCAAGACAGATTCTCTGAGTGGAAAAGAAAAGGATACAGAGCAGTGGTATTTACCCAGAGAAGGGTGTGAACACAGGGTGCGTGTGCGGGTGGACTTTGATCCCTGACCAATCTCATTGCTGGACACAGTAGGACCCAGAGAAGACACAACAGAGCCATGCCAGTGCTGGTTTGCCCCCATTCCCATGATGCCAGTATCTCCTGCTTTCCCAGTGAGAAATTCGTCATTAGGACAGAATGCCTAGGAATGGAAGAGCCCAGAGATATGGCTTGTTTTCAAATGTGCTATTTACTGACCTTCACCCATCTTCTGCAAATGAGATAGTGTTATTTTGCAAAGCCAGGTACTTACCTGCTTCTCTTCTGCATTTATCTAACTGCCTTAGCACAAGGAGGTTTAAACAGAAAGAATCTTGGGCTGTGTCATCATTGCCTACTAAAGTTAGGATTTTCTCCCCCCACCTACATGTCTTGAACATTGTTGTCAGGCTGGAAATAAATCTTGAGGCAGAGCATTGATTCCATTCAAGGGGAAACAACAGTGAATATGACGTATTCTTTCAAAGGCCAGTTGTCAGTTTCTTAAACGGTACTTCCAGGGCTGTGATCAGCCAGGAATCGGGAAGCGGGGGTCCTGGTCTGCTGGGCCAGTGTCCCTGATATCAGCCTCACTCTGGAGTTGGATAAAACCCACAGTTCCTATTTGAAATTGGATAGTTAGATGATGTGTCTCTTGGCTTCAACTCTGAAGGCTGGTGCCCAGAGCCAATCTTTGGCAAAAGGGAGAAGAATGAAGTTTGTTTCTCCCTCAAACTTTCCCAGCTTCCCTCTCCCTCCCCTTTTCTCCTGTTCCTCTCCAAGTTCCCAGGACTTTGTCCCTCTTGTACCCCATCCACATGTGGACTCTGAGAGGATCTGAGGCATAGTTTCTACATGTGCAAGTGGATGATATCTATCATCCAGAGCAGTGCTTCACAACTTTAAAGTGTGTACGGATCTCCCACATTATTAACATGCTGGTTCTGGTTCAGCAGCTCTGGAGTGGGCTCTGAGATTGTGAGTTTTTAACAAGCTCCTGATGATGTCCATGAAGCTGGTCTGTGGACCACACTTTGAGTAATGTGTAGGGAAAACCTGCAATCCTCCTCTTTTGTTTCTTCATTACTCTGACACCACTACCACACTGACAATGCTTCTGGGACACCAGTTGTGTGGGCTTTCCCCACACCACCAGGCAATTCTGTGACACCAGCTGGGCGTTCTATAGTTTAACTCAATTCTGACACTGTCTACCTGAAGATAGTGTCCGATCCCCCAAGGTTAAGCACTCAGTTCCATAACACTGTCCCCCCTCCCCACCTGATATGCCTCTCACAAGTAGTGGGTCCCTAGGTTAACCACAACTTCTGTCCAACTTGACTACAAACTGGAGGTTCCCATGACCTCCTCCCCTTTGGATTCAACACTTTGCTAGAACAGCTCACAGAACTCATGAAACACTTACTTATGTTTACCAGTTTATCAAAGGATATGAAAAAAGATATGGATGAACGGCCACAAGAAGAGATACATAGGGTAAGGTCTGGGAGCTTCTGGAGTGCAGAACTTCTGTCCCTGGGAATTGAAGTGCATCACACTCCTGGCATATGGATGTGTTTACCCACTTGGAAGCCCTCTGAACCCCACACTGCTGGGAATTTTTTGAGGCTTCGTTACAGAGACATGATCAGTTATTTATTCCATTTCCAGCCCTCTCCCCATTTTGAAGAACGGAGGGAGGGGGCTGAAAATTCCAAGTTTCCAATCATTACCTTGATCTTTCTAGTGGCCAGCCCCCAGCCAGGAGCCCACCCAAAGTCACCTCACTAGAACAAGAGATGATTCTCGTGCTCTTATTATTTAGGGATTTCTAAGGGTTTCAGGAGGCCTGGTCAGGAACTGGGGGCAAAGACTAGTATATATAGATATTTCTTATTATTTCACAAGGACCAAAGCCTTAAAACAGCCCTAAGGGGAGATAACAGGAATGGAAGAATTCCCTCCTTTTCCTTTCTGGTTTAGGGAAGAGTGTGTGTGTGTGTGTGTGTGTGTGTGTGTGTATTTCTCACATTTCCTCGTTATTAGGTATATCTGTGTGCTTTTTTTAGATCCTGCACAACAATTGGTTTGCTTGATCAAAATTTTAAAATTAATTGTTCAGGTCAGTTCTCATTGATTCATACCCACGATAAATATAATTTTCACCTAGAAACCTCTCAAAATACCCTGATCTCTCATTTTGGTAAAGATCAATTAAATTTAAACTAAGTTCCTTACAAATTTTGTTACCACAGTGTGTTTTCGGGGCAGGAGTTAGGAGGGAGGAATCCAGAGATGGGGCCAGTGAAGATGGCCCGGTTTATGCCTTACCCACTGTTACAAGTTAATGAATCTAGTGAACCGCCAGGGCAAATGATTTGCCTGAGAAACTGAAGAGCCTAAGGTGGGAACTCATCTTGGAAGAATCCAGCCTATAAGCCAGACCCAGAACCAACACCTTAGTTCTCAATAAATCAGATGGGTCCTCATCCCAGCCTTCTACTGACTCAATATTCAAATCACTGGCTGTGAGCAAATACAAAACGCTATTTTCCTGAATTATTCTTTAAGAGATTAGCTTTGCCTTTTAACAGAATGGAATGCATAAAGGCAGAAGTCAACCTCAGGGTCTCCCCATCTCCACTGCCCTAGCAAGGGTACTCACTGAAGCTGAGCAGGGCCTGCCCAGGCTGGCAGAAGTGCCCAGCAGAGGCAGTAACAAGGCCTGTGGGATTTAGGAACACATTGCCTAGAGCCCAAGGGGGCAACAAGGGCAGGAGGAGAGGGGAACAGAGTGCATACAACACAACGGGCACATGTAGGGAGTTGAACGATATCAGTCATGATCATTGAAAGAAACTCTCTGGAGGCTTCCAAGAATATGAAGGAAGAGGTGCTGGTGAACGGGGATTTGGCTGGGGGCCAAGGCTCTGCATTACCAATAGGAATAAAAGCTGAAGACCACTAACTGAATTTATGCAAAATCCCATATGTTTAGGCCTCTACTGTGTAATCTATAAAACCAGAACCTAGGACATGATGAGTGGTTGGGGTCTACACTCATGCTTTGGTCACAGCAGCTCTGTTCTTACCTGTTTCCTCTTCTTTCTTTTCTTTCTTTCTTTCTTTCTTTCTTTCTTTCTTTCTTTCTTTCTTCTTTTTTTCTTTTTTCCTTTCTCTCCCTCTCCCTCTTTCTTTCTTTCTTAAAATGTTTTTATTTATTTATTTTGAGAGACAGAGGGAGAGGGAGAGAGCACAAGCAGGGGAGGGACAGAGAGAGGGAGGGAGAGAATCCCAAGCAGGCTCCAAGCTGTCAGTGCAGAGCCCAACTTGAGGCTCAGACTCATGAATTGTGAGATCATGACCTGAGCTGAAATCAAGAGTCAGACACTTAACTGACTGAGCCACCCAGGTGCCCCTTGTCTGTTCTTTCTTATGGGGGCATCCATATGTGATTTTATTTGATGACAGAGTTCCTAAGCTCGAATCCCTGAGCAGGATGCTCCCTAAGGGCCCAGCCAGCACTAGGACCCTCCTGCTCTTCTTCTATGAGTAAGAAAGTAATAGTGGATGGTTTGATAAGGTTTCAGAACACACAGGGCTTCTGGGAGCCAAGACCAGGCCCGGGGAGGTTGTAGCCAGAAAGGATTCCCAGAGTCTGAGCCCTTGTTAGATTAATAGCTCTAAATGTTGACCAAGTCCAATTCCCTGTAGACACCTGAGCCATTTAGCACAGTTGTGGCAGTGTTTAGGGCCAGGGGAGGATCTTTGGGACATGAGCTGAAATCCCTGGAGAAAACGAAGGTGGGCAAAGCCCCAGACCTCACAGGCTATTTTTAACCAGGAATTAAAAAGCTCTTGCTCACATTCCTAGCTTTGCAGTGTTCACATTCAGGCCCCATCACCAGCTGGCCTCAGAAGCTCTGAATGTCCCCAGGGAAGGAGGCCATTTCCAAATTAACCAGGATCCAAATCAGAGACCTTATTCTACCACGATTGAAATGTTCCGAGTAATAGGATTTTGGATAATTTAGTTATTCATCATGAGAGAGGTATTACAGATAAATACCATACCTCATTGCTATTCCAAGCTGTCCACTAGTCATCTCCTTTAAGGAGAAAAATAGAAGAATTAACATGGTTCTGAACAGTGATCTGCTTAATAATTTCAAGGTTTTTATCTGGAGAAGATTTCAATAAACTACTTTAAAAGAAGTGGAAGCCCCAAAAAACCCCAGAAAACCCCAAAAAACCCCTGTGTGAAGGGCTTGTATAATTGCTGAAAGGTTGGTTCTCTAGGTCTAGAAATCAACGAAAAGGGTGAATGTTATGGAAAGATTTTTAAGTAGTTATTCAGAAGAAACTAAATAGAAAATCAATCAGGAAAATAAAAAATTCATAAATCCAATTGCTTCTAATTGGCTCTGAACATAGTACAGAATTCAAAATGTTTGCCTATGAACAGCTCTGTCTCTTGAAATTATGACTCTTATCATAGGAAAGAGCATTTAGGTTACTTTTTTTTTTTTCTATCAAAGAAAATTCATCAAGGGCAAAGCAATCCTGCAAATGGCTTGAGCTAAAAAACTCTTCATTATGGCTATTTATGGAGAAATTCCTACCAAAGATTTACTCAGACTAGGAAGAACACACTTTCATTTCAAGCCTTTAAACATTTATTAAACCCCTACTACGTACACACCACTAAGCTGGGCCCTGTGGGAGATAAACAAACTTAAGAGCTAGGATTCCTGAGAATTCACAATTTCAAAGGGGAAAGAGATGAATGCTTAATTTTTTTTTTTAATTTTTTTTTTCAACGTTTATTTATTTTTGGGACAGAGAGAGAGCATGAACGGGGGAGGGGCAGAGAGAGAGGGAGACACAGAATCGGAAACAGGCTCCAGGCTCTGAGCCATCAGCTCAGAGCCTGACGCGGGGCTCGAACTCCCGGACCGCGAGATCGTGACCTGGCTGAAGTCGGACGCTCAACCGACTGCGCCACCCAGGCGCCCCGATGAATGCTTAATTTAAAAAAAAATTTTTTAACGTTTATTTGGTTTTGAGAGAGAGAGAGAGAGAAACAGAGTGTGAGTGGGGGAGGGGCAGAGAGAGAAAGAGGGAGACACAGAATCTGAAACAGGCTCCAGCACAGAGCCTGATGCAGGGCTCAAACTCACAGACCGTCAGATCATGATCTGAGCCAAAGTTGGACACAACTGACGGAGCCACCCAGGCACCTAGAATGTCTAATTTTTAAAAAATGTTTATTTATTTCTTTTGAGAGAGAGAGAGAAAGATATATAGAGAGAGAAAGATATAGAGAGAGAGCAAGTGGGGGAAGAGCAGAGAGAAAGTGAGAGGAAGCAAGAGAGAGAGAGAGAGAGAGAGAGAGAGAGGATCTCAAGCAGGCTCCACCCTGTCAATACAGAGCTAGAACTCACAAAACATGAGATCATGAACCTCAGCTGCAATCAACAGTCTGAAACGAAACGGACTGAGCCACCCAGGGGCCCCGAGATGAATGCTTAATTAACTTTAGGACAAGCATTAATACAGTAAGGGTTTAATAATAGAGATATCACCACACAGTGTAGGAAGAGAGAGGGGCACAGATGGTTTCTGACGAAGGAGATCTACAAAGGTTTCTTAGAGGAGGTGAAATAAGAATTAAGAAGATACTTCACACAGAGAGAACACTCTGAACGAATGTCCAGTGCAGATGTGGACTAGGCTTGAGGAACACAGAATATTTTATAATAACTGAGAAGAACTGGTACAAGGTAAAGTCCTGAAGAGTATGATATTTATGTTTAGCACTATATTCTCTGCCTCTCCCTCTCAAACTTTGGGGGGGCAGCCATAATTTGTGTCCTGCTCTCATGTCTCTTGTTAGGACGAAAATTTCCCAATAAACATATACACTCTTAAATGTTACTGACTTAATAGGTTACCCCTCCCAAGGAGTATTTGCGCTTTAAAATAATTTTAATTTTTTATTATGTATTTATTGAAGGTATAGAAGAATTCAAGATATGGAAGTACTCTTGATTTCAACAGTAAACATACCCTTAAGAATATTCTGTTCCCCTTTTCTTTATCGTGAGCATTTTCAACATTCCAAAGCTTGCTCAGTGTTTGTTTTTAAAACAGGGGCATAAGGAAAAAAACACATTCTGTTCCAAGGTATTATCTTTCCTCTGGTAGAGTAATTTCAGGCATCTGTGTGAAGATGGTATTTTTCAGGTGGGAAGATTTACCTAAGAAAGCCCTCTGGGCCTTACTTAGCATTGTGGTATGAGCACATGTTTTAGAGACAGAAAGTCCTGCATTTCACTTCTAGCTATGCTTCTTAGAACGTCGAGCCTGAGGCAGACAGTTCTGCCAGGACTTCCATGTGTGCAAACGGGAGTGCTCTCTGGCCATTATCAAGTCCAGAGTGGGGCATAATATTCAAACCACGACAGCAAGTCACCCCTAGCACAGGTGCAGAGACAGTGAGGGGCGGATGGAGTCCCCAGAACAGGTATAGGCCACCAGGACCTCAGGACAGCTCCCATAGCCCTCTCCCACTGCCCTTGCTGACACCCACACTCTCTCTTCCCAGCCAGTGTCTCCTAGCTGGACTGGGCATCTTTCAGATTTCAGAGGAAAATTATTTCTTCCAGGGGACTTTGTCTTATCGTCCAGACCCAGTCTCTTGTCATTCATGGCAGCTTCTAATTTACTAACATTTAGTGTCTACGTTCCTTGCCTGACTGGAAGATTCATGAGACCAAGTATCAGATCACTACAGCTTACTGCCTGGCCCCTGGTAGATGGCCTCAAATATTCTTGGATTACTTAATAAAAGAAAGAGAAAAGGAAGGAAGGGAGGGAGGGAGGGAGGGAAGGAGGGAGGGAGGAAGGAAGAAAGGGAGGGAGGGAGGAAGGAAAGAAGGGAATGGCGGACCCTGTTAAAATTTACTCCATTATAATCAAATAAGCCATCTAGAGGACTGAAGAAGGGTGTGTTCAGACTGATGTGGCAGCCACTGAGGAAGAATTAGGCGTAGCTTCCATTAATATGCTATGATCTTCCTGAGAGAACAAAAGGCAACACTGGGGCCCACTCATTCTTACATATGTCAGCTTTGCTTTCAGCGCTATTCTTGCTAATGTTTAAATGCCAACATCATGACCCTGGGGCCTCGTGAACTGCACATGATAAATTCCCACGAACTGACACTCTTCTACGGCTTGGCAGAGAACTTCATAATATCTTTCACCTGCTTTGCAAACTGGACCTCTTTTACTGAGTATAGTAGATGAATATTTTAAAAGAGTCTTTCAAGAAAATATAATAGAGTATTCCATCAGAAAACATTCTGCTTCTGTTTGAAATTCAAAATATTTTATGGGGTATAGGAATGGAAGATTTGGATTATTCCTTTCATTCTTATCTTGACTTCAGATAGGATTCTGAAGAGAAGAGTTATGTTAGAGAGAAGTAAGGGTGCAGTGATAAGAGCTTAGCAACGGGATTTAGCATTCAATTCAATGCAAAGAACATCTGTTAAGTACTTATTGAGTTGAGTGTTCAAAATAATACCAAGGGTCAGACACTGCACTAATAATTAAAATGTTTCATGCAGTTATGATGTCAGGTAATAAATTGCTTCATTTAATCCTATTGGCTCTATAGTTGGTACTGTACTACTGTTATCCCAACTTTATAGATGAAGATAAAGGCACAGAGATTAAAAACAAAAACCAAACAAACCAATGAATTAAAAATAATATCCCCCGGGGACACATAAACATTAAGTGGTGAGGCCAGGAGTCCAACAGGGGAAGTTAACTCCTCAGTGTGTACTCTTAGTCACTACAGAGAGGGGCAGGGTGGGGTCTGAATGGGAAGTGTTGGTGAGAAAAGATTTTACTCTACCCTTCAAATTCTTTTGACTGGTCATGAGACAGATTAACAGGAGAAAATCAAATTTAATTGCATATGTACAGGGTCCATAAGAATATGGAAGCCCACAGGCAGTCAGGCAACTGAGGCTTATACGACATCCAGAACTAAGAAGAAGGGGGCAGGGGTCTGGAGCCTCAAAGAGAAGGAAGACAATTCATAGAAGATGAAAAAGAGTAAATGTTTCATAAACAGAAGCTTGCTAGGCCATATAGAAACAATGAAATAGACAGAGAACTTGCTAAGTTCCTCCCTGTCTACCTCCCCTAGTTCATATCATAATGTTGGTATCTATGGTGACAGATTCCTGTTGGAGCAAGTCCTCTATCTAATCTTCTAGGCAGTTAGGGGGAATGTCAAAGGTTCTTCCTGAGCCTTCTGTTTCCTTTTCTCTCTCTCTCTCTCTCTCTCCCTCTCTGTTTTTTTTTTTCTTTTTTAAATTTACATCCAGGTTAGTTAGCGTACAGTGAAACAATGATTTCAGGAGTAGATTCCTTAAGCCCCTTACCCATTTAGCCCATCCCCCCCCCACAACCCCTCTAGCAACCCTCTGTTTGTTCTCTATATTTAAGTCTCTTATGTTTTGTCCCGCTCCCTGTTTTTACATTATTTTTGTTTCCTTTCCTTTATGTTCATCTGTTTTGTATATTAAAGTCCTCATATGAGTGAAGTCATATGATATTTGTCTTTCTCTGACTGACTCATTTCACTTGGCATAATAATACCCTCCAGTTCCATCCCTGTAGTTGCAAATGGCAAGATTTCATTCTTTTTGATTGCCGAGTAATACCCCATTATATATATATATATATATATATATATATATATATATATATACCACATCTTTATCTATTCATCTGTTGATGGACATTTGGGCTGTTTCCATACTTTGGCTGAGCCTTCTGTTTCTTAAAAATAAACAGCCTAAAATAATCTGCATGCCAAGGAGACACATTTTGGGTGGCAAAGTTTGCTCCCATACAGAGGACAGAGATATTATGAGGAGACAGAATCTCAATCATTGAGAGGCTTGCAATCCATCAAAGTGTCTCACAACAAAAACCCAGATATCATCATCCTTTTAAAATGTATTTAATTTTTTTAATTTTTAAAAATATTTATTCATTTTTGAGAGAGGGAGACACAGTGTGAGTTGGAGAGGGGGAGAGAGAGAGGGAGACACAGAATCCGAAGCAGGCTCCAGGCTCTAAGTTGTCAGCACAGATCCCGATGCAGAGCTTGAACTCATGAACTGTGAGATCATGACCTGAACCGAAGTTGGATGCTTAACTGACTGAGTCACCCAGGTGTTCCCATCATCTTTCTTTAAATGTTTTTTTAATTTATTTTTGAGGGAGAGAGAGAGCACAAGAGTGTGTATGGTGGAGGGGCAGAGAGGGGGACAGAGAATCTGAAGCAGGCTCAGCACTGACAGCAGAAAGCCTGATGCAAGGCTCGAATTCACAAGTCGTGAGATCATGACCTGAGCCAAAGTCGGTCATTTAACCGACTGAGCCACCCAGGCCCCCTTCCATCATCTTTTTAATACTTCTTTGTAGTTAGAAAGTCCTCCTTCTGGAGTTGGAGAGAAGTCTATTTTGTCTGCACCTGACATCCACACAACTGCCTCTGTTTACCTGATCCTGCCATCATGCCCATGGCTGATCAGAACACAAATGCAAAGGAAGGAGACTACTTTCTAGGAAGAGAAAAGAGCCTCTGAGAAATCCCTGGTATAGAATTTTCCAGGAACTGAGAAAATAGTGGTATATAGAGAAAGACAGAGACAGACAGAGAAAGAAGAGCAAGAGGTGAGCAAGGCTGGACTGAATCATGTCTAGTCCTGTGGTCCAATACATGGCACCCTTTAAAACTTTGTTTTTTAAATATTTACTCAACATTTGTTTATAGCAGAAGCTGAGAGCTCTGCTTGGGAAAAGGGCAGAAGAAGAGGCTGTGCTCATTTGCTCCATTGTCACAATTTAGCTCTGACCCCAACCATTACATCCAACTCAGCCAAACAGAGGTTCTAGGGTAACTAGCAGCTTCCTACTTCATATCGTCCCTCTCAACTGACCCCAGGTCTCATTCTAGCCATCTTCTGTTACTTCTCCAGCACACTCCTTGGGGTGTCATCCTCTCCCCACTGCCCCAGAGGGTCACAATCTCCCTGATCAGCTCCGGTCAGGATCTTGAAATATTTTAAGATCTCCAAACACATGCCATAATCTCCAAGAGGGGATATTTCTCTGGTAACGAGTCGGTGCCTGGTTATATTTTGTTGTCTCCCACAGACAGTACTCCAAGCCTGTCCTTGTTTCTGAGATGAGGATAGATGGACTGCAGTGTCAAGTTTATAATCCCATGGGGCATTGTCCTAAGGGCATTGGGAGCATTGGAGGGTTTTATGCAGAATGAAGCGGCTTGTGTTCTAAGCAGACTACCCTGGAGGCAGAGGACAGAATCCTGCACAGGCCGTGCTTGGTGGGTCTGGAGAACTGAGGATGGAGAGGGCTGACGGGGACGACATTGGCACCTTTCAGTCTCCAGTCTGCCCAAATCCCCCACTCTCTTCCTTTTTCTTTTCTTAAAAGTAGTCATTGTTGCCATTGTGATCACCTTCATTATTATAAATTGCATGGCCCAGGATAAAATAAAAATGCAGAGTCCCTTGTTTAACAGTTATTAAGAATTTCAGGGCAAAAATTGCAAGTTGAGAGTTTTTTTGAGCCCAGTGCTGTGAGACTGCACAGGTCACACATCTGTGAAGCTGGCCTTGCTGGTAGCCACAACTTCTCTGTTCTAGTATTTTCTATGACAGGAACCCAGCTACTTACTGTTTCAACTTCTTCTTTGACTCTTTATTGACTCTACTCTATTTTTTCTGCTTAATAGTTTCTGCTTGCTGTTTTCTTTCAGTATGTCATTTGGCCTCCATCCTGCTACTGACTAATGATTTTCTCTGAATATCCTGTTTTCACACCCCACATAAGAGGGTCTGATAGGTTGGAATAGATACTATCTAGGAGAGATTGTTTTTGTTGGGAAGCGCCCCATCATAATTACACTCAAGGTCATAGGCTGACCTTGACTCAGATGTCCACTTCTGGCCAGGCTGGCAGTGACACGTGGACAGAAGGGCATCCTGTGTAGGGCAGGCACAAGTGTATAATAGATTCCTCTCCAATAAAAAAAAAATGTAGGGTTGAACCCTTGTCCGGGTTCTAGAACTATAAAGAATTATAGGAAACCATGATAGAGTCTCTCTTCCTGCACTCTCAGGGCTTATAAACTTACTGGAGGAAAAGGAGATAAAAACCTACATCACACTGTGAAAAACCTTACAGGACTGTGATAAGAAATACACCTCACTGGTTACCTGTGCCCCCATGCCCCTTGCTCTCCCAGTGGTAGTTGGGGAGTCAGATTGCCTGTATGGCATTCCTGGCCCTGCCACTTGATTGTTATGTGTCCTGGGGCATGTTCTTCTTCTTTGTGCCTCAATGTTCTCAAATTTGAAAAATTAGGACAATAAGAGTACAGTCCCAATCTCAGAGAGTTTTGTGAGATTATATGAGGTCATCTATTCCTGGTAAATAATTTGGCCTAATACTTTCTACCATAAATCTTTCTCTTCTTTGGGGTGCCTGGGTGGCTCAGTCCGTTAAGCGCCTGACTTCAGCTCAGGTCATGATCTCATGGTTCATGAGTTCAAGCCCTGCGTTGGGCTCTGTGCTAACAGCTCAGAGCCTATAGCCTGCTTCGGATTCTGTGTCTCCCTGTCTCTCTCTGCCCCTCCCCCACTCTCTCTCTTTCTCTCAAAAATAAATAAATAAATAAATAAATAAATAAACAAACATAAAAATCTCTTTCTCTTCTTTTATTTATAAATTTCTCCTCCCCTTCTCGGAAAAGCAAATCATCTCTCTCTTGGTACTGAAGGCCCATGCTCCTTTCTGATCTTATCATTTTGCTCAGAGTATTTCCACAAGAGATTTATCTTCACAGGCCAGCTTAAGTCCCAAGGCCTTTATGCAACTTTTCTTGATTATTTCAAATCACATATGGAGACTCAGAGAAGAGCTGAGTGTTGAAAGGACTTAGAACTCAGAGTGCTGCACCTCTTTACAGCTCAGGAAATTGAGGTTCTCAGAGCCCAACCTCTCTCTTTCCTAATCTACTTACATCACTCATCTCTGGCATCCATAGTCCTAGGACTTCAACGTCCACTTCCTCTGGTCCTTCTGCTTCCTGTCTTAGCCTATAGAGCACAGTTTGAGTGACTCCTCCTTATCCTTCCTCTCCCCAGAATAGGTTAATCCTACAGACTGCCTTTTTGCTGAACTGCCTGTTCTTCCCCTTGGAAGACTTCATCAAAAAGCAGTTTAGGAATTACTACTGTAGTTAGTGGTTTAATACTCCTTCACTCACTGGAATGAAAGCTTTTTTGTTTGTTTGTTTAATCAGATATTTGCTGGGTGTCTACCATGTGCACGGTGGTATGCTGTCTGTTGGAGATTTAATGGTGAACTGGACAGGTCTGGTCCTTGCCTTCATGGATTTTAGATAAAGCCATCAGATTGAAAAGTGAAAGGAGCTTCTGGAACTTTTGGGAGCTCTCATGGACTACATGTAGCTAAAGAAAATGAACAGTACTGGAAATTTTATCCCTGCTAAACGGAAGCAAAATAGTGACGTTATTTTTACAATCAAACATAAGCTAACAGAAATATCTCAAGTGATCCGAGTAGCACAACAAAGAACAATGTTTTGAAAATGAAATACTACCTTCTTTAATCTAGAATCCTCTTTCAAAGGCCAAGAATCAACATTTACTCCAGTCTTAGTTGTCTAAGCCACTCTAATCCTCTGTTTTTTCCAACTGTTTGTTTCATAAAACCAATCTAGTTCCTTGTCACACAAGTGGCATGAACCCTGAGCACCTGAGCAGTTATCTTCCTTTGCAAACTAATCTGAGAGCAAACAAAGCCCTTCACTTGAAGGTCAAGAGTTTCTTTTGTCCTTTAAATAAAGAAAGGAATCAAAATCTGGTGAAATGACACTAACTTGTAAACATCCAATCCATTTAGGGTGAGACTAGTAATTTTCTAGGCTTCAAATTGTCCACTTAGGGAAACCACCTTCCGCTAGTCTGTTTGAAAATACTCTACTTAGAGATTACAACATTCACGCCATCCTTTGAATGTTAGGTTTCAATTGCCTAATGGACATTTCTGTTTCACTGTCTCATAGGCAGTTCAATATCAACAAGTCCCAAACTGAATTATGATCCAGTCACCCTCTTTTTATTTTTACTATGTGTTAATGACACCTCTGAACTAGAAATCCAAGATTCAGTCTCTTATTCAAAAACAAATTCTACACTTTTAACCTAAATGTCTCTTGAATTTGCCTCCCAATCCCCCTTGCCATCCTGCCTTCTGCTGCTGGCTCAGGTCTTCACATCTTCATCAAGCCTTCACTGTACTTGGGCTGTGGCTTCCTAATTTTTCTCAAGCCATCACTCTCCTCTTCCTGTATCTTACATTCCCATTGCACCACAATGAACTGTCTGAACTTCCCCTCCGGTCATTTACCTGTTGCAACCCCATCAGGGATTTTGTATTATTACCACCAGTTTTTCTCAAGATGATGGGACTCTTTTGAAAGTTTTTGAGGGACAAGAAATTCTTCGTTGTGCTGGACAGTCCACTGACACCGTAAGACATTAAATGTACCTGGATGCGGGCTACTAAGTGCCAGTAGAAACCCCCTGGTCTTTGTGACAACCAAGAAATGTACTCAGACAAGCCCTGGTACCAGCCCTGTAAAAGAAAAGCCTGTACTTCTCAATGTGGTCTAGGAAGCCCTCAAAGACCCAACCCCTCAAAGACCTAGACTTCTGGCTGCTGTACTTCTACTGCACACTGGGTTCTCTTACACTGATGGCTGTGCAGTGTCACCCATGTGACATCTTCTCCAGCCTTCTTATCCAGTTAAGTCCTCATTCTTCAAGACTCAGTTAAGGGTCTCCTCCTTCCAGAGGCCTTCCATGAATATCTTCCTTTACTTTGTCTCTCTTTGTCTCTTCCTTTTGCCCCACCCCCATTCCAGCACCAACTGGACAAATGCTCCTCCTTTGAGTGCAGCCCACACCGTGCGAATACTATCCCAACACCGATCAAGTTACAATGACATTTCCATGCTTGACTGCTCCATTAATGTTTCTGTGCACAGGGTGGAGAGACAGATGAACCTTCCAGGTTCCCCTATATTTGTGTCCTAAGGCTGCTGAAACAAATTCCCAAGGACCAGTTGGCTTAAAACAAGAGACATGTATTCTTTAAGACCTCTGGAGGCTGGAAGTCTGAAACCAAGGTATCAGCAGGGCCAGACTCCTTCCAAATGCTCTAGAGGAGAATCCTCCTTGCTTCTTCCAGCTTCTCATGGCTCCAGGTGTTCCTTGGCCAGTAGTTGTATCACTCCAGTCTCTGCTTCTATCTTTACTTGGCCTTCTCCTCTTCTCTGCCTCTTCTGCTCTTCTGTCCTTTATGTGGACACTTGTCATTGGATGTAGGACCTACCTGGGTAATCTGGGATGATCTCGTTTCAAGATCCTTAACTTAATTACATATGCACAGACTCTTGTTCCAAATAAGGTCATAACCACAGATTATGGGGTTTCAGAGGTGGACATACCTTTTTCGGGGAGCCATTATTTAACCTGCTGCACCGTCCAACTGTGAGAAGTCTGTTTGGCAAATAGCCTCAGGCTGTTAGCTTTTTCAGGGACTGAGGGATCAGTTCCATTAGGAGAGCTCTGTTAGACCAGGTTACCTGATCATAGCAAAGTGGGATGGGTCACTGAGAATTAGGCCACCTTATCACCTGGCACTGATTGGAAACACCCATAACCAAATTCTTTCTTCTTTACTTTAATTTCCTTATAGAGTAGTCTCCTCCCAACACCCCATGCCCGGCAGTTTCACTTTCTGTGGTTTCAGTTACCCGTGGTCACTGCAGTCCCAAGGCAGATGATCCTCCTTCTGACGTGTCATCAGAAGGTCAATAGTAGCCTCATGCTATGTCACAGTGCTTACGTCATTCACTCCCTTCATCGCATCATGCAGGTACTTTGTCATCTCACGTCATCACAAGAAGGAAGAGTACAGTGTAACAACAATATTTTGAGAAACAACATATTGTTATAATTGTTCTATCAGTTGTTGTTAATCTCTTGCTGTGCCTAATTTATAAAATCACAGGTGTGTATGTACAAGAAAAAACAGTGTATATAGGATTTGGTACTACCTGTGGTTTCAGGCCTCCTCTGGGGGTCTTGGAACATGTCCCCTGCAGATAAGGGGGCTGCTGTACTCATACTCACCAAGTGTCTTTCAATGCAGGTATTTGTGGAGGGCCTTCTGAACCTGACACAGAATGAGACACTGAGGTTGCTACAGAAAAAGCCCCCTAGATTCCCTTGTCTTCCTGAAGCCAACCTTCCCATAGGGTAGATGGGAAGCAGGAAGAACACAGGCAGCTGGCGAGTAAGTGCCATGAGGA
Organism: Acinonyx jubatus; assembly: GCF_027475565.1. NCBI lineage: Eukaryota > Metazoa > Chordata > Mammalia > Carnivora > Felidae > Acinonyx > Acinonyx jubatus. Next base: position 54,036,314 of record NC_069384.1, read on the forward strand.
ATGGGAAAGTGGTGACTTCTGAGAGGGGGCGAGGTTGGGCTCTGCCAGCCTCAATTTCTTGAGCTGTAAAGAGGGCTGCGCTCTGAAGTCTAAGTTTTCTCAACACTCGTTTCTGCTCTGTGAGTCTCTAGATATGGGTTGAAATAATTGAGTAAAGTTTTTTTAATGTTTATTTATTTATTTTGAGAGAGAGAGAGAGAGAGAGAGAGAGAAGGTAGGGGAGGGGCAGAGAGAGAGGGGGAGAGAATCCCAAATAGGCTCCACACTTTCAGCACAGAGCCTGACATGGGGCTTGAAGTCATGAACCGTGAGGTCATGACCTGAGCCGAAACCAAGAGTTAGACACTTAACCAACTGAGCTACCCAGGTGCCCCTTGAGGAAAGTTTTATAAGGGCCTTGGGACTTAAGCTGGGATGCCAAGGGTAGGTGGGGCTTAGAGAAGAGGGAAGTGAAGGGAGGACAGCCCAGCCTGAAGGAAAGGATGGGGGCAGGAGAAGCATGGATATCTTTAGGGAGGGGGGTAGGATGTGCCTGCCCCAGAGGAGGAGACATGGCTGGGGAGTAACATCAGGGCTTCAGATGTGAGACAGCAGGCAATGAGGATGGGAAAATGGGGCCCATGTGCAAGGCCTCAAAGGCCAGTTTGCTGACAGTGAATGGCCCTTCACAGAGCCATTGAAGGAGTTTCAGAAAAGAGAGGAGTTGAGGTTATAAAAGTAGTATTTTTCTTTTTTTACACGTTCAAGACATGGTATAGGTGAGAAAATGTGAGAGACCAAACACCGGAAGCCAACTCAAGATGTTGTGGTAGTTGCCCGGGTGTATGACAGAGGAGGATTGGGAATTAAGGCAGCAGTACTATTAGAAACCCACATGAGTTGTAGGTTTAATTGCTATGAACTTTAAAGAGAGAGGAATCCTAAATGATTCCAAAGTTAAGATCCTGGGAAACGCCCAGAAGTAGGAACACTTGGGAGTCCAGATGAAAAAGACTCTGACCTTGCTTTGGGACATGCTGAGTTGTGGTAATGTCAGGACATTCAAATAGAAATGTCCGGCTGTTTGTTAGAGATGCCTCATTGCGGCCCTGTCACTGCGGCAGCACTGTCCTGTCACAGTCTGTCCTAATGGGCTGTCTCTCCATTGCTCCTGGGAAGACAGCCTCCTGTTAACTCCACAAAGGCATTCTCTGTCTTATCTTGAATGTGACCTTTCCCTCAATGTGTAATATCTTCTGGATCTTTTGGTGTGTTAGCATCCGTTTTCCAGTCTCTGGTGGCTGAAAAGAGGCAGAGGAAAGGAGGTCAGGGCAGCATCTATTTATTTGGGCAACAGGTATTTATTGAGCACCTCCTGTGTGCCAGGCATGGGCCTCTGAGAGGAGTAAAACAAACCGGGTCCACGTGGGGGTGGGGAAGACAGATGGTAAATGAGGGTGAAGAGGGCAAGAAGGAAATTGTAGGATTCTTTGAAGTAAGGCAGGGAGGCCTGGAGAGCCCCGAGGGGTTACGAGAGTTTCTAAAGGAGCAGCTTTTAAGCAAAATCTCAAAAGGTCCTCAGGAATTATTCAGGGCAGGGCTGCACAACCGCAGGGGGTGCCTTTCACATTGTACTCTGTGTAACTGAACCCCATGGAGATAAACAAGAAACTGGTGCAGGATGAGGGCTGGGCAATGTGATGGGGTAGGGGGCGGGCGGCTGGTGGTGGGATGGGACTTTTTTAGTTAGAAGAAAATCTTGGGGAATTTACTGCAGCTCAGTTCTTGCAGGGACCCTGAGCTGATCAGAGTTAAGATACTGACTCATGCTAACTAAACTCACAAGGCATTAATAAATATAAACCAGCATAGTTATTTGCTCATTTCCATGAGAAATTAGAATATATATCTGTCACGCAGACCGGAGATTGACAGCTTTGAGGTGCTGATTCATGCTAACTAAACTCCCAAGGTATTAATATATGCAAGCCAGCATGCCAGTTTGTTAATTTTCTATGAGAAACAGAGTTGATCTGGCAAGGAGACTAGAGATTGACAGCACGTCCTCTCCTTATGTGGGGGGCTCCCTGGGAAGACCAATTATCCCAGGGTTTCGTGGAGAGCCTGGGATCAGAGGAAAGAGCAGTTAGCGACACAACTTGAAGACCTAAGGGACCTCGGGCTTTATGTCTGAAGTGTCCATCTCTTGTTGGGTTTGGCTCAGTGGGTTTGTCAGGGGAGAGGGGCGAGGTAGGGGCTCAGCCTACCTTGACCTCTTTGCACCTCTCTGCTCCAAAGCTTATTAAACTTCCTGACCCTCCCACTCTTCCTTTAAATGTGTGACTGCTAACGGTAGCTTGGGATTAACCCATTTACTGCATAACTTTATAAAATCAGCCTTTCATGCGGGTTTCAGTAATTTAACTCTCTGGTACTCCCATTGTTCAAGTTCTCAGTGTCACCTTTCTGCTGTCCTCAATGCACTTTTACAAGCCAATTTGGTACCTTGGATTATTATAGTAACAGTACAGTAGTCTGTGGTTTTAGGGCAAGCTGAATGCAAATCAGCCTTTAATCAGGTGAAAAGCAGGATAACTTTGGGGTCTAGGTTAAGTCACCCCTTCATTATAAGAACTCACACCTGTTGATTTCGGCTCCACCCTCTCGTGGGTGCCTGTGCAGGCCTGGCTAAGCACTGCCCTGCCACCAGAAGCTCGGGCGTGACCTACACGGGCTCCTTCTCAGTCTGGATACTCAGCGTGAAAGGCAGAGTCATAGCCCCTCCCAGAGATGGCCATGTGACCATGTCCCTCCCACAGCCAAGGGACTGACACAATTGAGGATTTTGAGATGGGGATTTGGGGCGGTGGCTGGGGATTGCTGTGGGTTATCTGAACCCAGGGTAATCGCAAGGGGCCTTATGGGGAAGATGGGAGGCCAGAGAAGTGAGAGAAAGAGACGTATTGATGGAAGCAAGAAGTCAGAGAAAGGGAGAGGTGGCGGACTCTGCTCTGCTGGCTTTGAAGATGGAGGAAGGAGACCCCAGCCATGGAGGGTGGCAGCCTCTAGAAGCTGGAAAGGGCAAAGAAGGACTGTCCCATGGAGCCTCTAGGAGAAACACAGCCCTGCTGGCATCTTGATATTAGAATTTCTGATACACAGAACTGTAAGATAATAAACTTGTGTTCTGTGTGTGTGACACCACCGAGGTTGCGGTCATTTGTTGTAGCGGCGATGAGAAACTTATATACTCAGCTTTTCTTGTCTCCAGGACCTACCTGGCAATGTTCCTCCTGCGCTTGAAAGCCCTGAGACGGAGCAGAATATGGGACCACTTTGGCGTGTGGACTATTTTGAGCTGATGGCAATCTTAAGTCCTAACAGACTCAGAAAGAGTTGCGTTTTTCTCTCTTTCTACCTCCTCCCGCCCTCCCATCCTTCTTCCCTTCCTTCCTTCCTTTTTCTTTCTTTCTTTCTTTCTTTCTTTCTTTCTTTCTTTCTTTCTTTCTTTCTTTCTTTCACCTCTCCCTTAACTGCTTAAAAGAATTTAGATTAAGGGCTTATACCAAGAAGAGAGCTATTCCCAAAGATAACTTTTTTAAAGTTTATTTATTTGAGAGAGAGAGAAAGAAAGAGAGAAAGAGAGAGCACCAACAGGGGAGGGAGAAAGAGAGAGGGGGAGGGAGAGAATCCCAAGCAGGGGGGGTATGCACTGACAGCACAGAGCCCAATGCAGTGCTCAAGTTCATGAACTGTGAGATCATGACCTGAGCAGAAACCAAGAGTCTGGAGCTTAACCAACTGAGCCACCCAGGTGCTCCCAGAGATAATTTTTAAAAAATGTTTATTTTTGAGAGAGAGAGAGAGAGAGAGAGAGACAGGCAGAAAGAGAGAGGGAGACACAGAATCCAAAGCAGGCTCCAGGCTCTGAGCTGTCAGTGCAGAGCCTGATATGGGACTTGAACTCACAGATCATGAGATCATGACCGAGTCGAAGTCATATGCTTAACCGACTGAGCCACCCAGGTGCCCCGAGATAGCTTTTTATATCTGCATGGCATGCAAACATGTGTGTATCAAGCATTGGCTTTTCCCAGCTTTCTATGAATTGTCTTCCTCCCCTGTGAAGTCCCAAATCCCTACCCCCTTTACCTCAGCTCAAATTGTATACAAGCCTCAGCTGCCTGGCTATCCGAGAGCCTCATATCTTTGGGGTTCCCATACATATGAAATTAGCTTTTTTTTCCTCCTGTTAATCTGCCAATTTAATCACTAGACTAGCCAAAGAATCTAAAGAGAAGAAGGGTAGAAGAGAAGGGTAAAGAGAAGAAGAGTAGAGACCCTACAACAGCGTCATCACTCAGGATACATCCGAGAGTCTGTTGGTGACGGCCAAGTACCCAGTGTTTATGTAGGGTGACAGTTATGCTTCTCACAAATAGTACAGCATTAAAACCTCCATCTCGCTGCTGCCTGTTGGTAAGTGGTGGTCCCATGCCCTGGGCCCAAAATACAGTTGCGCTGTCCCTGCCTGTGCTGACTCGGCCCTCCTAGGGTGCTGATGAAGACACTGGCTTCCCCTGCAACTACTTGTTCAGATCAGCTCTATGGGGGCCTCAAGCAACATGAGAAATAGGTCCAAGATTCTCATCATGATGCAGGTTTTGTATCAAAAATGCACAATCAAGCGACTGGAACAGGAAATAATTAATCAGGACATTACAGAGCAGTTAAGTATAATTAATTCATACAAAAGAATGTGAGTGTGCAGTTTTAGCTGCCAGAGTGATTTTATTTCCCTGCAAATTTAGTTCAAGATAAACAAACATCAGAATAATCTTTTCAGGTTTTTCATGACTCATGGGTTATTTCCTTCTTTCTAGTTACTAAAAATATTATTAAACTTGTACACTAATAACACCTCTAAGTTGATCATAATCCAGAGAAAGAGCTCCTTGCTCCTAGGAAATGAGAAATTAACCCTGTAGTAGAAATTGCTTCCTGCATTTGTGTGTGTGTGTGTGTGTGTGTGTGTGTGTGTGCGTGTGTGCGTGTTAGAAGGTGGTGCTGAATAAAAGCTGGAAGGAAATTTGATTTCTGCCCAAACATCTTAAAATCTAAGCAGGATGCCTAAAAGATTTATGTTGTGAAAACACCATCTAAGAAAGTGACTTAATCTCAAGGGTAAACTTACTGATATTGTGTGGATTTTCCTTTCCTCTTATCCTTTCCCCCCCCCTGGCTGGGAGTTCTTTATAAGGAAAGAGGTGAAAAATGTAAGGCAGTGTGAGTTGGGTGCACAGCAGTGCTTCAAGTCAGTTCTCCTGTCATAGTGGGGGCATTAAAAAACCCAAAAAGACAAGACCTATAAGCAGGGTTTTATGTAGAGGTGGGAGAATTTATCATGCAGGAATATTGGAGGGAATATTTTCTCCCCTTTGTGGCTCCAGAGAGCACAGTGTGCCCTGTAGAGCTAGAACAATAGAACTGGGTCCATGTGATGGATGGTTATTGTTTAGAAGTGCAGATCTGTCACAGAAGCAATAGGAGAGGCTGGGCTCCAGATGTGCGCAGGGGCGGTGGGTTCCTCTCCCTGATAGACTCACTGCTTGGATCAACCTAATCCCAAGTGACAACCAAAGAGCTGTCTGATCACCTGAGCTTGAAATAGTAGCGTCCTGTTACGTGACAGACATAAACATGCTCTAGCTTCTGATCCAATTCGCAGTGTAATGATATTCCAGTCTCTTAAGAGTCTTAATTCTTACATTTGGAATCAGTCTAGCTCCCAAGAACTTTACTGTCACGCCCTGTGATTTCCACCTTCACTGCAGGGTTATAGTTTTTAAGATGAAAGTTATGACCCATCAGTGGGTTTTGAAATAAATTTGGTGGGCCACACCCAGCATTCTTTAAACAAAGGCATAGGATTTAAAAAATCAGAATATCTCACACAAAGCAAGGGTGATAGTGTGTGAAACTTGAGTCTGAATGATTAGATGTGTGTGGAAGTGTGTGCATTTATATATCTATATCACAACATACACTCACCTACATACCTGCACTTGTGTACTTGGCCATGATAAAAATTTATTAAATAGTGGTCAAAAAGTTTGGAAGTGTCTGCTATATGTATTGGGCATTCTAATGGCCTGTCTCGGCCACAGAGATATGCAGAGTAAAGCCTAACGAAGCTAGTCTATACTGGCAAGAGACGTGCACAGAGCCAAGAAGAACTGAACACGCACACTGGGGGGCTACTCTGGTCCCTGCAGTTGCCTCAGACCCAGCTGATGCCCCTGGGAGGTCTGCTCACACACTTGGCACTTTCCCTGCATGCCTGTAAGATCCCCATGTTTCTTATTGCTATGTGTGTGTACACATGAGTTTCATATGATAAACGGAACATTACATGACTTGATTAACTAGGGGACATGCACAGACTCTTAAGACCAACGCAGAAGTAGATAATGTGGGCACAGGGAAGGACCTGTTGCTGAAGAGTATCAACCCCTTTGTTCTGCAGAGGTGAGGGAAATGTGTAAGTGTTACATAGGTGATGGCCTGTGACATTATTCTTGAGCAAGAGTCAGATGGAGTCCCATGCTGCTTTTTTATGTGAACATTTAAGTAACCTAGCTCTATACTTGAAACTATAAATAGTGATTTTGTTATAGTGATTCTTACAGTCCCCAACGCTCTCCCCATTAAAAAAAAACAAACAAAAAACAAAAAACAAAAAAACAAAACAAAACTGAAACACAAGTTTCCATAATGCTGTTTTGTTAGGGGAAGGTTGCCTGGGTACTGGACTCTCACATGACCAGAAATGACTGTGCTTCTGTTATTTGGGCCAGCCCAAAGGAATTGCTTTTCCTTGTCATCAAAAGAATCCAAGACTGGGCTGCCTGGGTGGTTCAGTCAGTTAAAGGCCAGCTCTTGATTTCATCTCAGATCATGATCTTTTTTGTTTTGTTTTGTTTATTTATTTTTTGACAGAGAGAGAGACAGAGCATGAGTAGGGGAGAGGCAGAGAGAGAGAGGGAGACACAGAATCTGAAGCAGGCTCCAGGATCCGAGCCGTCAGCACAGAGCCCGACACGGGGCTCGAACTCACAGACCTTGAGATTGTGACCTGAGCTGAAGTGGGATGCTCAACTGACTGAGCCACCCAGGCGCCCCACTCAGATCATGATCCTAAGATTGGTGGGTAGGAGCACCAAGTTGGACTTTGCACTGACAGTGTGGAGCCTGCTTTGGATTCTATCTCCCTCTCTCTCTGACATTCCTCCACTTGTGCTCTCTTTCTCTCAAAAAAAAAAAAAAATTGAAAATTAAAAAGATTCTCTCCCTCTCTGTCCCTCCCCCGCTCATGCTAGCTCTCTCTCTCTCAGAATAAATAAATTAACATGAAAAAAATTGGACCTAAGATTGAACAGGTAGCATATCCAGCATCTCAGACTCATTATTTTTTATGGAATATTTTTGAGGTAGTTTTAGTAAATGGAAGCCATTTCAAAAATGCTAGTCACAACTTAATGTTATGATCATTAACAACTAATAATATCCAAAGACAGAGACAACCAGGCATTATGTACTTCCTAACGCAAGTACCAAAAAAAACCCCAAAAACCAAAAAACCAAACTAAGTTTGCGCAAACCTCCTGCTCTTAGTACCTCTTTACAGGAAATACAGAAGAGAAGGAAACAAATTAAACAATGTCAAGAGGGTGTCATCAGCAGAATCCAAATCGTGGGAAACTACCAGACAAAGATAACTGTTCCCTTCAACAACAACACAGCAAATAAGAAACAGGAGTATGCACTTTATTTGGATTCTGAGCAAAGGAAATATGAAGAAATAGAGAGAGAAAGCGCCAAGAGAGAGTGAGCGAGTACAAGGGGGACTATTTATAGGATAATCAGGGGAATGTAAATACTGAATGCATATTCCATAATATTAAGGACTTATTAGTATTAATTTTAAGGAGGTCTGATGATTGTTAGAGAGGTGTGATAATGCTATCATCATTGGTTTTAAAAAGGGTAGTTCTTGTCTTTATAGATAACATGTGGTAACATTTAGCAATGAAATGCCCTGGCATCTGGGATTTGCTTCAAAACAATGTGGGGCAGGGAGGGAGCAGAGCAGGAAACAAGATAGGTCAGAAGTTGAAAACTGTGAAGCTGGGTGATGAGAGTTCATTACAATACACTATACTTTAGTATACTTTAATATACAAATTTTTCCTATTAAATAATCCAGTGCCGGGGTGCCTGGCTGGCTCAGTCAGTGGAGTGTACAACTCTTGATCTCAGGGTTGTGAGTTCAAGCCCCATACTGGGTGTGGAGATTACTTAAAAATAAAATCTTAAGGGGTGCCTGGGTGGCTCAGTGGGTTAAGCATCTGACTTCTGCTCAGGTCATGATCTCCCGGCTTGTGAGTTTGCCTGCGCCTGCGTAGACTCTGTGCTGATGGCTCAGCTGGGAGCCTGGAGCCTGCCTCGGATTCTGTCTCCCTATCTCTCTGCTCCTCCCTTGTTCACGCTCTGTCTCTCCCTCTCTCTCAGAAATAAATAAACATTAAAAAATAAAAAATAAAAAAATAAAATAAAATCTTAGGGGGCACGTGGGTGGCTCAGTTGGTTAAGTGTCCGTCTTTGGATCAGGTTACAACCTCACAGGTTCGTGGGTTCAAGCCCCGTAGTAGGCTCCACTCTCAGTGAGAAGCCTGCTTCAGATCCTGTTTCCCTCTCTCTCTCTGCTCCACCCCCACTCTCTCTCTCTCAAAAATAAACATTAAAATTTTTTTTTTAAATCTTAAGAAAAAATTCAGTGCCTATTTTATTGAGATATTGGTTCTTTTAACAACATATATTGAAATCCTATTGCACATACAAAATAATGGGGATATTAGAACCAGTTTGTGTTCTTCTGGCCAGACTTATCATTGCTTCATATTTCTTCTTTTCTAAGATTAATTTTAATTAATTTTAAAGACACACAATTGTTTAGACTGCAGCTTTTGAATTCTCCCAACTTGCAGGTCAGAGCTCAGTTGGGGTGTGGGAGAAGAAGAAAAAAGATTGTGCCATCAAAATCACACACTGATTTTAGGGCACACCTTGATTTCAGAGTATCCAAACTATGTATCTTGGAATAAAGGAAGAACAGCAGTTTTTATCTCCTTTTGGATCTCTAGTAAATATTTGGTTGTAAAACCTGAAGGTTTCCTAGGACAAAATATGACTGTGTTCAGTATAACTGTGGGTTTTGTCCTTTATGGACCTTTTTTTCTTTTTTGTAAGTGTGTCAGAATCCAGCCATCAAGTTGAAATAGGTTAATCTGGTCTTATCACCAGCAAACGCATCTCAGTCGTCTGGAAGAAGATGCTGACATAAGAAGTAAACTACAGGTATGCTCTTTAGAAACTATGTAGCTGGTTTAAATGCTTCCGGTGACTCAAGGTGAATTCAACGTCTGAGACAAAAAAGCTTTCTCCAGCACAGCCTTCCCAGGCACAGCTGCAGAGAGCAGAGCTGGGGCTTTGAGCCAGAAAGAACTGGATTGAAACCTGGCTGAAGCAGTTACCACCTGGGTGACCTTAGGTGTGTCTCTTACCCTCTCTGAGCCTCACATGCCTCATGAAGAAAATAAGCTGGAGAAACCTACTGTTGAGTGCTTCAAGATTGAAATGAAGTAACAATATATAGAAAGGTGGTAGGACATAGTAGAAACTTAAGTTCTTACCATTTTTTTCTGGAACCCAGTTCAGGCTCCATTGGTACATGTGTGGATTAAAGTTTTTTGTGGTCTTTTGACTGGTACCTAAAGTTAACTGGTCATTCTGCAAAGCTATCATTTGGTGAATTCATTGCCAAAGAACAGAGTTTGGGTGATGTTGTTGCAGGATTCTTTACCACAATACCTGGCATTCGTTGTCTCACTGCTTTGAAGAATGAACTGGTGGACGTAAAGTGAACAGCAGGCAAATGTTTATTAGAATATACGATTAGAAAGTAAGAGTAGTAGGAAAGTAGTCTTTACAGAGAGGGGACATTGGAAAGTAAATGCCCACCGACAGTAGGCAAAGGTCCTTGTTTTATAAGGTTCCGGTCGCCCCCCGCACCCAACCCCATCCTTTCCTCCTTGTTCCTTCTCAGGTTTTACCTTTATTGGCTGGATAACTCTAGGTTGTCCACTCCTGACTGGCTCATTTCCATTGTATGAGGGGTGGTCTAGGCCCATACCAGTTCCTTGTGGGTCATATGTTTTATGGTCTATTTATTTTTAGTTAGGTTTTTTGTCAAATTCTTGAAGCAAACCTCAGGGGGAGTCACTTGAGGGGGTTGGCTATGGTCAGACATTCTCAGCATTGTTTCAAAATATGTCTTTCCCCACCCAGGGACCTCAGGTCCTAATCCTTTAGCTCTCTGCCTATTTCATCCTATTTTTTTTCCTATCATATTCTCCCCTCTGAACATGTGACTCTTGAATGCTGTTAGGAATTGGGGTGATGATTGATCTTAACTGCTTCCTGGTGAAGGGGGGGCGATGATGGGGAATGGCAGTCAGGGCAGGTTCAGAGGTCATCCAGAGGTCCTGTATAATGGGAGGGTGTTTGGAACATCTGGGATACCAGAATTTTCTTGGATGTCTTATTTTTCTGGCATATACAATGGCATCTACGAATGACATATAAAGAGAATTAGAACCAACAAGCATTAATATTCCAAATGCAATGCCTTTTAGGGAGGAGGTCACACCATAAGAAGGAAAGTTAAATTGTAGCCATTCAAAAAGTCCCTGACACATCTGGTGATATTTTTTATTAATTTAATTATAGTCTTTCCTCCCTCTTCCATACTTATTTGGATTTGTGTGATGTTGATTAGAATAATTAAGCACCTGAACTAGTTTTTCATTCTCAATCCTCAATTTCTCCTTTGGCCATCCAGTTTCCATAGGAACAACTCCATAAGGCATATTTAGTTCTACCTTACGAAAAGATTGATCTTTAATATCCAGATTATACTATAAGTTTAGGCAATTGTTTATCTGTTCTGGACGTATTAGCACTATCATCCCAAACTTAGTCATAATGTCCCTTCCTAGCAAGGGAGTGTGGCTCTCTGGCATTCATCAAAAAAGAATGTGAAAATACCAAGTCTCCCCATATGCACCCCAGGGGCTAAGAGAAAAATTTAGTCATAAGTTCTCCAGAGATGGCTTTAATTATACTGCATTTGGATAGTGGTCTGGGAGTGGAAAGGAGGACTGAAAAGGTGGCTCCAGTGTCAAGAAGCAAATCAATCAGTTTTCCTTCTATTTCTAGTTACCCAAGTCTCTGGGTTTCCAATAGACCGTTGGTTCAGGGGAGCCATCAAAAAGAGCCCTGGGCCCCATCAATCCCTTTCAGAGACATTGGTTATCTCAGCCCTTGCAGATTGAGGACACTGAGGGTATTTAGATCTCTAGTGATGGTCTCCACACAAGGGGCATGCCTTATGGGGTTTCAACATTGGTTGTCCCCTCTGAGGACATTCTGGTTTCCAGTGTCCTAAATGGCCACATAAATGGCACTTGGTGCCAGAACCTCAGGAAGCCTGGTCTGAAACAATATGTAAAGATGCGACTAAGGCCTCAGATTTTTTTTCTTTTTTTTTTTTTTTTTAATTTTTTTTTCAACATTTATTTATTTTTGGGACAGAGAGAGACAGAGCATTAACGGGGGAGGGGCAGAGAGAGAGGGAGACACAGAATCGGAAACAGGCTCCAGGCTCCGAGCCATCAGCCCAGAGCCTGACGCGGGGCTCGAACTCACGGACCGCGAGATCGTGACCTGGCCGAAGTCGGAGGCTTTAACCAACTGTGGCGCCCCTTTCTTTTTTTTTTTTTAATTTTTTTTTTAATGTTTATTTTTGGCAGAGAGAGACAGAGCATGAGCAGGGGAGGGGCAGAGAGAGAGGGAGACACAGAATCCGAAGCAGGCTCCAGGCTCTGAGCTGTCAGCACAGAGCCCGATGCGGGGCTTGAACTCACAGACTGCAAGATCATGACCTGAGCCGAAGTTGGACACTCAACGGACTGAGCCACCCAGGTGCTCAGGCCTCAGATTTTTTCTTAAGCTTCCTTTCCTGTTCCTTACTCTCCTCTTGATCTTGGTTATAACATACCCAATTGACAGCTTGAAAGAGCTCCTCCAGGATCCCTTCCAGACCTACAGCCAATTTTTGCAGCTTTCTCTGAATATCTGGGGCAATTGAGATTCTGTCCTTCAGAATCAGCTAGGCCTCGGGTGTTAAAGGAAATGGCTGTATATTTAAGGAGAGCCTCCCTTAACCTCTCTAGGAAGGCCGCCAGGTTTTCATTCTGCGTCTGTAAAATAGTGGCTAATTTAGCATAATTTATTATTATTATTATTATTATTATTATTATAATGTTTTTATTTTTGAAGGAGAGAGAGACAGAGCATGAACGGGGGAGAAGCAGAGAGAGAGGGAGGCATAGAATTTGAAGCAGGATCCAGGGTCTGAGCTGTCAGCACAGAGCCCAACATGGGGCTCGAACTCACAAACCGTGAGAAGTAGGGAACTGGAAGTCCCACAATAACGAGTTATTCATCCCCATTTCTTAGCCGCTGCCAGAACCCCACATTTCTCTGTCTCATTGAGTCTTGATTCAACAAAGACATTATATATTTTCAGGTCAATTAAAAAACGTACGTAATATACTTCTGAAAGACCTCTATATACTTAACCAGATCAGAAAATTTACTTAGATCTCCTTTTATCTTTCTTAAATCTTGTAAACATATCATAGTGGTGTCTCCTTAAATCCCTTCTGCTGGCACTCTAGCTTCTTGTAGAGGACACATGACTGTTACATTACAGAGAGGGCCTAAGGTGGGCAGCAGGGAGAAGTGCACGTACTTAAGTCTGGATCTATGGATCAAGGACCCGAGGAGGAGGAGGTGGAAGATTTCTTTTCCTCCTTCTCTAAGTCTGCTTTGGGCGCAGGCAAGGAGCCCTTAATTTCCCCCTCCTGATTGCTGGGCTTTAGAAAGGGTTGGCATTCAATTACGATGAACCTTACATTGCTTACACATCTCGTTGTTTTTTCTTAAGGCCCCAAAACACTGAACATAGGAGCCTTCTCCCCATTTTCCCTCATGTTTGCAAAACAAGTCCAAGTATAGGATAGTGTTATAATTGATATTTCCTGGGGGCGCCTGGGTGGCTCAGTCGGTTAACTGTCCAACTTCGGCTCAGGTCATGATCTCACGGTTTGTGAGTTCAAGCCCTGTGTCAAGCTCTGTGCTGACAGCTCAGAGCCTGGAACCTGCTTCAGACTCTGTATCTCCCTCTCTCTCTGCCCCTCCCCTGCTCCTGCTCTGTCTCTCTCTCAAAAATAAATAAACATTAAAAAAAAAATTGATTGATATTTCCCTCTGGCATCCAGGTTTCCTCCTATCCCAATTTTTCACAATGCATTCCAAAGGAGTACTGAACTTGGTGGGGGAATTGCCCATCTACAGGTAGAAGGAAGAAAGGTGTCCCTTATCTCAATTTCCCATAGCTGGACAGGAGAAACCTCATGTCCTGACCCCGTGTTTTGGCTGGCTATGCTACTGGCAGTCAAAAGTCCTGTCAGTCTCACGAGGTGCTGGTAGTAGTCACTCTAACCGAGGCTTGATTCTACCTCTGCAAGAGCTGACTCGTCTTCCCTGATGTCTCCTATGCCTCCGTTTCCCACCTGCAGGACCTTGGGAGTAAGACTGTGACCAAGCAAGATTCCCCTGGTTGTAGAAGGATGCACTAATTTTATTTTGGTCCAACAGTAATTTACATATCAATCAACATCCATTGAGGGGGGTGTTAAAAGGGCCAAAATCAAGGTCTATTCCCCTGCCGTTTTCAGCAATGCCTATATAAATATGTTCCAGCTAGGTGGATATCCATTTTTGGCATACACTGGGCTAAGTTGAGCAAAATGGCGCCCATGTATCTTAGTAAAAGCCTTTCCTATATCTTCCATCCCTCACATGGCACAGGTGTCCATTCCTCCGCTAAACAGGAACGACACAAATGTGGAGCATTTGGAGGCTGGTGCAAGGGTATTGCCACCAATTCCCCAGCTTTTGGATCAAAAGTAGGGGCAATTTTAATCTTATACCAGTGTACTTTAAAAAAAAACAACAACTTTTTTTTTAATGTTTATTTGTTTTTGAGAGAGAGAGAGAGAGAGAGAGAGAGAGCATGAGTGGGACAGGGAGAGAGAGAGAGAGGGAGACACAGAACCTGAAGCAGTCTCCAAGCTGAAAGCACAGAGCCCAACACGGGGCTTGAACTCACGAACAGTGAGATCATGACCTGAGCTGAAGTCAGACGCCCGACCAACTGAGCCACCCAGGCGCCCTACCAGTGTACTTTTAAAATCCATTTCATTTTAACCTTAGTCCATCCTGACCAGACATAAAGTTCCTGTCCAAAGATTTCCCTTCACAAACCTTCTACAACTTTCCTTTGCATTCAGATTTTGTCCCAAGCCATTTCTCTCCAAATAACTGGTCTCGTTTAGGACAAAATTACTTTCTTTTACCTTCAACCAAAATGTATTTCCATTCCTTATATCTTTTTTACACATCTACTTTTTTACATACAGAATTGCTCTCCTTGTTTCTGTCAGTCTTAACTACATTGTGCAGAATTTTAACTCTTAGAAACCTTAATCTTCAGTGAAAACTGTAGTAACCAATTGTAACCAATTGTAAACTGTTACATCAGAATTTTTAGATGGCAAATTTATGAATTAATCAAACACAAAGCATGTTTTCCCAACAGATCCAAATATCCTTAGTTTCTCTGCAATAAGTCAAAAGCACAAACCTATGTTTAGTAAGCCATGCTTTAATTTAGCATTCCATCCAATCTGGAAAAGGCCTAATGTCCAATGAATTTAATCCAGTTTATCATCCAAGCAAAACTTTAAAGTTTCAACAATTACCCATGAAAACTTTGAGACAGACAAAATTAACCATCATTTTAAGTCACCTTTTTGCTGACAAATTGCAACAGAAATAACACGAGTTTCCTTGACCTTCAGCAAATCTAGGTAGAACAAGTTTTATATTTAATGCTGATAACTCTAAAGTCATGTCTATCTTAATTAAACCAGACTTAAATTAGTTTAAATACCAATATGTTCCATCTGTGTCCATTTAAAAGTCAATTTGTGCTCCATTGTCAGTTTTACCTGGGACACCAGTAGGGAAATCTGAACCTGGGCCACCAGGGTGGTCCACGTGGTGTGCTCTTCCCTCCCAGAGTGAGGGTGGGAGGAGGAGCCAGTGGTGCCTGAGGCACTGAGGATGGTACAGGAATCAGTTTGTAGGCCCCACCCAAGGTGGTGCTGAAACAGGAGGAAGGAGAAGGCTGATGAGGTAAGATGCCACCAAGAAGCCTGGAGGCAGATAAAAGTCCAGAGGGCAAAGAAAGAGGTCTCCTGGTCCTAAAGCCTGTCATCTCAGAAAAGATGAGAAGATGCAGATTTTCTCTCTTTTCTTTTTTTTCTTCCCACCAAAAAGTGGAAATGGGTGATCCATGTTGGGCCAGAGAGGACAGGGAAATTCCTTAAAACAAAAGGAGTTTCTGCAGCTGTTTGGGAATATTCCTTAAAGTCCCCATCCCAAGGCAGACTAACCAGAGATGGTTGGCTCTAATTATCATCTGCATCTTGTGGGAGGCTGCCAAATGTCTTCTCTCCCATCCCCACTGTGGGCATCAGGAGGAGGGTGAGCCCAGAAGATGTCGAAGTAAGCCCTGCTCTCCACTCTGCAAGAGGCCTTTGCAAATGAAAGGTCCAAAAAATGGGGACCTGGGAGGTGATCCAGGCCAGAGCGTTAGAAATAGAAGCAAGCAGAGGGCCATCTTCTACTGTAGTTGGGACCTGTGAGGAGGACCCCTTGGTAGGTCCTGAGTAGGTCACTCAGATCACTCCTGGGAGGATATCTGAGGGATCAGTTTGAGCTTCTCTACTCATTTCCCAAAGGGAGAGGCTGGCCAAGACAGGAAAAGAAAATTCCACCAGATACCCAAATGGGATCAGGTTCTGCCAATAGCCTTCAGGCATCCAGAGTAGAATTGGTCAGGCCCTAGAAGTTGCTATTTCTCCTCCTGAGTTCAGTGCATCCGGGGTTTTTTCCTGAAAGGAGATTGGGACTCCACCACACCAACGTTCCCAACTATGATGGGGGATCAGCTGGGAGGAGATCCAAGGAGCCTGTCACCCGAGACTTGAGAACGGCAGTTGCGCTATTCGCTCTTAACTGGCTGACGGGTGCCCATTGTTTGGCTTGAGAGCTTTATTTAGAATAGAAAGAAAAGATGGGGTGCCAGCTGCTCTTTACTTATGGCTAGAAGATGTTGATATCCTGGACAAGCCCCCAAAGAAATGTTGCAGGGCTCTTTATCACAATACCAGGGATTCATTGTCTGGCCACTTTGAAGGATGAAGAGGTGGACACAAAATGAGCAGTAGGCAAATGTTTATTCGAATATAAGATTAGAAAGTAAGAATAGTAGAAAAGCTCTCTTTGCAGAGAGGGGACATTCAAAAGTGAATGCCTACCAATAATCGGCAACAGTCCTGGTTTTATAAAGTTGTGGTTGCCCTCCCCCCTCCCCCCGCCTTTCCTTTCCCCTTGTTTCTTCTCAGGTTTTACCTTTATTGGCATGATAACTCTAGGTGCTGCGTTGTCCATTCTTGATTGGCTTGTTTCCATTGTATGAGGGGTGGTCTAGGGCCACACCAGTTCCTTGTGGGTCATAGGTTTTATGGTCTACGTATTTATAGTCAGGTCTTTTTGTCAAATTCCTGAAGCAAACCTGAGGGGGAGTCACTTGAGGGGGTTGGCTGTGGTCAAATACTCCCAGCATTGTTTCAAAATATTTCTTTCTCCACCCAGGGGCCTCAGGGCCTAATCCTTTCCCTTTCTTCCCATTTTATCCTATTTGTTTCCTATCATAATGTCTCAGTCACCTCGGGCTGTTATAACAAAATACCAGAGACTGGGTGGCTTAAACAACAAATATTTATTTCTCACAGTTCTGGAGGCTAGGAAGTCCAAGATCAAAGATCTGGCAGATTGGGTATCTGGTGAAAGCGCTCTTCCTGATTTGCCTTTCCCTTTTTATAAGGGAGTTAATCTCATCATGAGGGCCCCACCCTCATTACCTATTCTAACCCTAGTCACCTCCCAAAGGCCCTACCTCCAAATACCATCATATTGGGTAGGGCTTTGGTATATGAATTTAAGTGGGGGGGGGGGGGGCACATTCAGTCAATAGCTGCTGAATTGACTGCTTTAACACTGACTTGGAACTTCAGACACAGAAGCCTCAGAAGTTAGTCGGGATTTTCTGCAGATCTCACTCATGCTCAGCAAATATGCTCCCCTGTGGATTGTGTGGCCTTAGCCAGGGATGCTGGGGAAACTGTGTCTGTCTAGGTACCTAGCACTTCGTAGGTTTTGTACATAATTGGTGCAGAGTAGATGCATATCACTATGAATACAGTGATACACAGTAGTGTGTAGTAGGTGCATATCAATAGGGACTGAGAGTGTGACTGGAAAAAGGACCCTCAGAATCCACATCCAGGGTCGTATTTTTGCCTTGTCAGTGCCAATGCAATGGGTTGCTCTTTCTTTAGGATGTTTATATACACTCCAAGTCCCATCCATGATATTACTAATCTTGCTTCTCTGCATCTTGGCAGAGTGGTCTCAGCTCCATTTCTGAGCTCAGATGAGTATTTACCCCTTTCCTGGTGCTCTCCCTCCTGAGAACTGGGTAGCACTGGCCAGCCCTACATAGAAAACTAGGAGACCTTCTGGCCTGTCCTTGTCCACATGTGGCCAGGTGCTCTGCTGAGGACTCCAGGCCCCTGCTCTTCATGGTCAGGCCTGCTTGGGGTGGCTGGAGTGGCTCCCCCACAGGCAGCAGGCCTGCGGCGGGCAGACACCAGCTGGCTCCTCTCCCCACACTGCCCCATCTGCTGGATGAAGGTGACCTTGGGGGTGGGGGGTGGGGGGCAGAGATGCTGGGCAGTTTACAGCCTGAGGGCTAAGTGTGTGTGCTGGTAGAAGAGAGAAGGAGGTTGTGGGGGAAGGGCACCTTGCTTCCCCTGGAGAAAGGAGCAAGAAAACCTCCTTTCCCCACACCCCTTCTAGACCAGCCGGTGCTAGAATTCCACCCTTTCAGCAAGTTACTTACCTGTCTGAGCCCGAGTTTCCTCATCTGTCTGAAAGACAGGGAAGATCATAATGGAAATTCATGTTATTAGTACTTCAAGCAAAGAAGCTAAATTAGTTTGCCAAATTCCCACCTGCCTTAAGATGAGACTTAAGTCTGTGGCAGGTGATGAAGCAAACAAGGGCTAAGGACAACCAGAATCCTGCCAAGATCAGGTGCCAAGGCAATCCTGCCGTGACCTTGAATAACTCCAGAAGAGGAAGGGCTGGACAGAAGTTGCAGGCTGTCTGCAGATTTCCATCCTCCCAGTTTTCCAGGGAGAGGACAAGAATAAAATGCCTTTAAGAGCCAGGCCAGGTAATGCAAATGAGTGGAGTATGCCGGGGATTGCACAGAAAACACTAGCCACGTGCTGCACTTCTACAAAGATGTGTTCTCGACTTGCTGATAAAGCAAATGGTCCTCTGGGTATGTTTTATTTTCTCACTTTTTGTGGATTCATGAGCTCAGAGAAATTATTTCTCTACCACAAGCAAAATACTAAAATACAGGCCTAAGTAACAGCTGTGGAAAGAGCTATAAAGACCTGGGGAATGCGTGCCCCCCCAACCCCCCAGAAGAGCAGAAGCTGGTAACCCCGGCTAATCCATGGGGGGTGAGCATGTGGGCTCAAGGTGGCCAGATCTTCTCCTTTTTTTATTTAACAGAAGCTGGAAATCCAGACTTTTTAAAATCTGGAATCTCCTGTTGTTTGCTGGGATTTCTTTTTCTTTTCTTTTAATGGAACAAATGTTGTTTACAACTTTGTACACACCGAATAAAACCCACCTGCCTGTGGTCCATTTGCATCCCACCTTCTACATAGTCTGCTGAATGTTGAAGTGTTCTTGACAAATTACTCCAAATTCGGCATTCCTGGGAGGGTTTGCAGCTGGGAGGGCCATGTCTTTGACCTTGAGTTGGGCCTTGTATCCTCAGGACATTCCAGGGGGCTGGTGCAGGCTGGACAGAGGGGCAATCTCCTTTTGTCAGCAGAATTTCTTTCCTGGTGTCTTTATGTCACCCTAAGGTAGTCACTGGGGCACCAGCTCCTTTTGTAGGCCACCTCCTGACCTCTCCTTGGGTAGATATTAAAGAAGAAACACTTCCGATTGTCCTGATCAACTTCACAGCAGAGACGACAGGCCAGCAGCATTGGGGGGAGCCCTGGTGGCCTCTAGGCCCAGCCCCTCATTTTAAGCATATAGAAGCTGAGATGCAGGAAGCCCAGCCACCTTGCTGGAGCCCCCAGCTCCTCAGTGACAGCTAAGAAGTGAGCTCCTAGGCTTCCTGCCTCATTGTCCAACAACCATGCCATTGCCACCCCCACCATGGACACTTAGCCCCTTTAGGCCTTCTGTAGAGGTTACCTGGACATTGGAACAGACTAAATGGCCAAACTTCAGAACTGAGGCTGGGAAAACTTGGGAAGGCCAGAAGAAGAACAGGGGTCTCTGCATGTGGGCAGAATTCACCCAAGATCCATCCAGAAGAAAGGTGTGTTGATTATTTTGTTACCAGGATCTGGGGTCACCCATGCCCTGGAACTTACTGGACCATGATGCCAGGCAAAGCCAGCAGGAGGGCAGGCCTGGAAGAGGCATTTCCCTGGGTCTGCACAGGTTTTCCCAGAGCTGCTCCCATGGGCGGGTCAGGGAGGCAAGCTAAGGCTCTCCCTCCACCCTCCTCTCAGGGGGCTTTACACCTGCACACTTTTCAGTCTGGTGGAGGGTTTGCGTCTTCTGATGGAAGGTTTCTTGGAGGGAAATGTGGCCAAAAAAACTGTTAATCCTATGATTCCTAACCTGTGATCTGCTATTTGATCTTAAATCACTCACTTTTAAAAATGAAGAGCTTTAGTGGCACTGGGGGTGGCTTTGTCGGTTAAGCATCTGACTTCGGCTCAGGTCATCATCTGATATGAGTTCGAGCCCCGCATCAGGCTTTGCCCTGACAGCATGGAGCCTGTTTGGTATTCTTTCTCTCCCTCTCTCTCTCTCTGCCACGCCCCCCCCCCCCAACCTCTCTCTCTCTCAAAATAAATAAACTTTAAAAAAATATCAAGAGCTTCAACTATACCCACCAACAATCTTTTTGAAAAAGGTATAAATTATTAAGAAATTGGAAAATGTATTCATTTAGATTTTATTTCTTTCACTGCTTATGATTGACATTAATTCAACCCTGGTTATAGTTCCCTGAATACCTTTGTATACCTTATTTCATGGAGTATTCAAAGCATGTCTCGAAGGTGGGATTCTTATTTTTTACTTTTATTCCTTTCCTATGTACCCTTTGGGGGAATCAAGGCTCAGAGACAGTAAAAAGCTTATTAAATTATCCACCCCAGCTTAGAAGGTCTGTCTGTCTCATTCTGGCTGCATCCTCAGGCTCTGACATGGTGCTTACGTGAAGCAGGTGCTCAGTAAGTAGTTGCTGATATGTAATTCCCCGGGTGGAAGTGCAAGTGGGTGATGAGACTTTCATGAATGATGAACAAAGACCTCATGGGATGAAGAAGGAAAGAAAGAAGTTTGCATAATTAAACAAAGTTTTAATGCTTATTTATTTTTGAAGGAGAGAGAGTGTGTGAGGAGGGGAGGGGCAGAGAGAGAGGGAGACACAGAATCTGAAGCAGGGTCCAGGCTCTCAGTTGTCAGCACAGAGCCCAATGTGGGGCTCGAACTCACAAACCGGGAGATCATGACCTAAGCTGAAGTTGGACACCCAACGGACTGAGCGACCCAGATGCCCCAAGAAGTTTGCATAATTAATCTTGAAATAAGAAATGACTTTATATGTCACAACTTCTTTCTTCCAAGAACTTTGAGGTGTTTGACAGGTACCTCACTTGTCTGTCCACCCATCCTGGCAACATTTCTGGCCAGTGAGGAGACACAAGCCCGACATACAGTGATCTCCTGCCTCTGTTTGCTCCTGCACTGCTGGAATCTTCAGGCATCTTGAAGGAGAGGCCCTTCACTGCCCCATCACCTAGGAGTGGCCATCACTGATTTCAGCAAGGAAAATTAACTCAAATGTCACCTTGGCCTCTTAGTAGGTGTAGAGAAAACAACTTAACATTGATCGTGGTAGGGTATTTAGAGAAAACATGTGGGCACAATTCCCAAAATCTGCCTTCCACTCAAAATATGACCTTTAATGGATACTGTGATTCCTAGAACATTGCAGGAGATAGAGTTGAAAAGAAGCAAAACCTCAAGTAAATGCAAAACATTTCTGTAAAGCTTTATCAGAAAGCAACATACTTCTAATTTTAGCTATAGCTGTAGATATAAGCTTTGCTTATATTAATTCGTCCGATATGGTATCTTTTCATCAAAATCACAGAGAAAAAATAGGGGAAGTGACTTTACAGTCACAATATTCCTGGGATATTTCTATGTCCAAACTGGAGATACAGAAACCTGTAAATTGCACATCGTGGGAAGTTCACATGAGACTCCTGAATTCACCATTGCCATGACCTGTCTTAAAAGTTGGTATGAGACACAGAAGTCTCAATTAAATGCAGATGACAAGGTGTCCTGAGTTGATTTTTCTCACTTAACATTAGACTTTCTTAATTTAAGCAGCTCAGTAAGAAAGAAGACATAATAGAGTGTCTTGCTTTTAATTAAACATATATATATATATATATATTTTAATTTACTAGTTTCACTGAGATATTGCTTAATTTCCATTAATGCTGTGGATTTTTTTTCCCTTTCCATAGAACACCATTCTTATTAATCTTGCTTGGATACAATTAGTTGTGCTGTGTTTATCTTCCTGGTTCCACAGTTAATTTCAGCATAGAACCAATTTATTTATATTTTTCACTGCTCAGAACATCCTTCCCACCGAAAATTCATTGATAGTGGCACAATTCACGTTGTACTTTTATTTTGGGTGGAATAAAGAGAGAGATTGGTTTGGAGGAAGAAACGAGAGGGAGGTGTCTATAAAATGCTCTTCATCCGGTAGCATGGAATAGCAATGTTCCTAATGGAGGATACTAGCGCCCACTTCTTGGTGTAATTATGGTGCTGTGATCGGCCCTCTGCATCACTTTCTGTTCCCTCGGAAACAGATGACAGACTAAGAAAAGACGCCAGTATAGTTATTGCATTTCTAAACACCCAACAAACATAAACAGCGAAGCATCTTTTAACAGACTATGACATATTGATTCACCACACATCTCTTGCCAAGTTAGGAGTCAGGAACTAAAACATTGACATAGGACAGCTCAGATTCGCTCTC
The DNA here is from genome assembly GCF_027475565.1 of Acinonyx jubatus. NCBI lineage: Eukaryota > Metazoa > Chordata > Mammalia > Carnivora > Felidae > Acinonyx > Acinonyx jubatus. Next base: position 54,058,854 of record NC_069384.1, read on the forward strand.
TATGGAGAGTGTATAATACTGTAAGCATTCAAGGCTTAATAGAAAACCAGGTCTTCAGATGTATCTGGGGCCTTTAACCAAGCACCGTCTCAAGCAAGTTTCCGCACTCTGCTCAAAGGACAGGCCGTGCAGCCTCACTTGGCGTCTGATTCCCCCTTGAACTGGGCATCATCCATGGCCATATGAGTAGGCGGAGAAGAAGCAAATAGAAGCTACTTCCAATTCACAGCATGTCTCCAGCTGCCTTTTTTGCTTTCTACAGCCACCCAGGATGGAGCGAAGACTCTCATCATTTTAGAGAATGGGCTGATTACAGTATAACCTAAGCCTTATCAAAATCCCCCGACTGCAATCCTTGCATTTGTCAAATAATATTTACCAGGACTCAATATTTTCAACATTCATATTCTCTCCTATATATTTGGATTTAGTTTCTGCTGGTTTATTAGCCTAAAGGCAGCTCTAAGTTCTTAATCTAAGTCTTCTATCTAGAGTGATTGGAGGGCCTGCTCTTAACACATTTCGAGAAGTCTTGAGAATCAGCCACTGACACGAATGCATAAATGGATGAGCTGAGTAAAAGTGGCAGGAGTAGGGCTCCAAAGACCCTCCCTGTGCTATAGGGACGGGATCCTCCTCTTCCATCTTTGCATTCCAGGACGGGGAATTCCTCCTTGGCCAGTGTTTAATAAGAAGAGGAAAAAGAAACAGTTTACAGTTCCTAGGGACTCCCGGTGGGTCGGGTGCTGTGCTGAGTACTTCCCATACGTGATCTATTTCAATCTTCACATTTCATTTTTATCTTGCAGATGAAGACACATAGGCACTGACAAGTGAGTTCCCTTGCACGGGGCCACACAGCTGGTGAAGTGCAGGGTGCTCTGACTCTGCACATTGCCTCTCCTCTAAGTGCCTGTTCTACCAGGTGCTTGGATGGCACGGTGTGTAGAAGCAGAGGAAACCTCGCTACTCCACAGAAGAAACTACGAACAGGAAACCAGAAACCTCTGTGGCTCTCTTTCAAGAGTAAGAATAAATGTGCTGAACTATCCTTCAAGGCACTAATGACTGGGCTGCTGAACACTGTCATGGCTATTATTGTTTTCCAGGCTGACACTTGGCCCGTTCTCTCTCTTCTTTACTTTCAGGCTAGTAATTAGATTTAAATCCCTGATAGGATTCTAACTTTGGTCACCCTGGGGGGTTCCAGATTTCTTTACTATTGCTTGCAAAGATTTTATTTAAAAAAAAAAAAAAAGCCCTTTGAAACTAAGTACGTTACACTCAGCAACAGCTTTTTAAAAAATCTATTATCTTGTTGGGTCTTTTGAAGAACACATGCTGCTCTCTCTCTCTCTCTCCTCTCACCTTGAGATGTCAACCCCTATTTTTATCTCCCAATACAAAGAATAAAAATACTCAGGAGGACCAGAGAAGGCAGACTCCTAAGACACTGTTTTCATCCATGCCTGTGTTACTGCCAGGTTCATTTGGACAGCATCCAGGCACTTGCAATCTGTTGACTCAGGAATTTGGTTTTTTTCTTTTTTTAAAAATAAATTTGTTTTCTACATATAGTAGGACTTATTGTGGTGGTTTTGCCTCTCAGGGGAAAAATAAGGAACTGTTCTTTACATGAATGAATTAATCTCTTGGCCTCTGTGCCCAGTTACTTTGAGCAAGGGATCTAGAGGCATAGTTTTGCATGGAGCTGTTTACCCACCACCGGATACCTGTGCCGATTTGTGGCAGCACCCAAGTGCTCGTGATCGTGAAACCAGCTTTTCTCTACGTAGGTACCTGACCCAAACAGGTATGTTAAGTACTTTGAGGAACTAGATGGAGTCCTATAAATGAGTAGCTGGCTCGGGAGGGGATCACCAGTCTCATTAACACATGTTAAAGCAACTGAGTGGCCTCCCAGGGGATCCAGTCACTCAGGAAAAATCTGTTCCGAGACCTACTCATCCATATATGATGGCTCCTTCAGAGGATCCCGGATGCTTTTGAGGAGGGAGCTTGTTGGTTTCTCTACTGAGTCTACTCAGTTCATACAGCAAAGAAGAAGGATCCCAGACAGAAGGCACAAGGATGAGGTTTGGTAATTCTTCCAGTCAAGCCCTTCAGCCGGATGTTTCCCAGGAGACTGTATTTAATACTTTGCCAGAAACATAAAAATAATACAAGAGCATTTAATTTTACTAACTGGGATGCTTTTAAAAAAGCTTAACTTAGGGGCAGCTGGGTGGCTCAGTCAGTTAAGTGTCTGAGTTCAGCTGAGGTCATGATCTCACGGTTTGTGAGTTCGAGCCCCGTTTCAGGCTCTGTGCTGACAGCTCAGAGCCTGGAGCTTGCTTCAGATTCTGTCTCCCTCTCTCTCTGCCCCTCTCTTCCACTTGTGCTCTTTCTCTCTCTCAAAAATAAATAAACTTTAAAAAAGACTTTAAAAAAATTGTTGTATAATTTTGTTCACAATTTAGGCAATGAATGAATGCCTCATGTCAGGCTAAAGCAATGAGCCTAAAGCATAAAGAAAAATTCCATTAATTTTCTGACAACTTCCTCTGAAAGTGAAAACAACTGATACTTGTTGATGTGTTCAAATATATCCCTCCATAGGTCCCACGGTAATATTTTCTGTTCCGATTTAGTAACAGTTGTTACCAGAACAATCCCTGTTGATAGCTAGGTATGTAGCTAAAGATAGGAGGAGATGTGGGCTCTATTGAATCCAGGATAATCAAATTAAAAAAAGATCCAAGACATATATACCCAACCAATTCAATTGTGAGAATTGAACACTTGATAACAGTGCAATAAAAAAGTTTTTTTCAATTAACCAAATATAGGCATCCTCTAGCTTGCTAAAATGGGGTTTATGAACATCACATTCTAAAAATGTCTGGTTGAGTTGGAGATGGAAATTCCCAAAAGAGTGAGAAGCATTCCTGGGGGGTGGGGTGAGAGGCCTGCCACCACCCAGCTCTCACCCAAGGTGGTGGGGAAACTAGTCCTACAACTGGCAGGCAATGAGGCAAGAGCAAAGATTCCAGTACTTTCCAGTTGCCCTCAGCACGAGAGCTATCTCCCCACACAATCTGTTATGTATACTGAAATTGCTAAATTACTCTATACTTAAAAAGTAAGTAAGTAGAGTGCTCCCATGGAAGATATACTCCTTATCTTAAGCAAACAACACTTATATTTTGCCAACAATCCATGTGTGTAGACCGTCTATCAGCTTATATATCATGTCAGTTTAACCTTGAGGAATTTCGCAGGCAATTCAAAGAAAATTAGGAAGTGAAACGACAGTTGTCTTTTCTGGAAGGCAGGGCTGTGATCAAATAAGATTATGTGAAGAGGAGGGTCCCGAGCCTCGTGCCATGCCGCCAGTGTGACAGCATCTATAAGGGAACTGCAATTTTGCAAACGTGCACAACTTGCAGGCTACCTGGCATCGAGACTGACATGGAATTGCGGTTTTTAGACTTCTAAATCATTTCTCTCCAAATTGGACTCCTCCCCAAGCATACTGCTTAGGAAGCATTTCTCATTGTCGCCCTTGGGAAAAGATACCTGGCCCTCTGTGGGTGGTGGGCTATTCTCAGAGCTGAAGCGCTCCTGCATTCCAGTCAAACAGCTGACTAAAGGGATGGGTGTTCGCTAGAGTTCTAATTTCTAGGTCCACCATCACTTCTGTGCAGTCTGTACTGCTATCTTCAACATGAAACCATCAGTCCAATTATCCAGAACTCAGGGTTAAATACTTTATTTCCCCGATTCGAGCACGAAGCTTCTACATGCAAAATAAACACTGGGTGCAGAGTTCCGGCATGGCCTCATACTTACTAACACCAAGGCTGTCAAGTGTGCTCGAATCTCTGAGCTTCTGGGGAAATCATGTCCTACATAGATGGTGTTACCATAATCCAGTATTTTCTAAAGCTGTCAAACTTGAAGCCTTCAGCTGGAAAGGCGCCGTGCAAAAATGAAATCGAGTTGCATCTGGAAGGCTGCACCTCCGTGGGAGTCCTAATCAGGTTGAGTGCAGTTCCGTGCTATCCAGAGCAGCCTTCAGTGCAGGAGGTAGGCCGTTTAAATGCTTTGTGAACTCCATTAGTTACTCCTGCTGAGAGTGAAAAAGTCCTCATAAATGCATAAAAAATTAAATTGCCTATAAGGTAAGAAATGAGATGGTACCTTGCTGCCAAATATTATTTTCCATTCAAATAGTCTACAATCACACATACAATGCAGAATCCTAGAGCACATACCTGTAAGGCATGTGGCGCTGACTAGGAATGCTGTGCTGGAAAAGCTAGGGACATCTCATCACCTGGTAACAATCCCCTGACTTGACTTCAAGTGTCCTTCCCCTCTGTCCCCACCCCCATCCCAGATGGCACTCCCAGTCTCCATTCCAGGCTCAACGTGGGGTCAGGCCAGCCCAGGGGGAGTGTCAGAGACGCCTGGCCTAGATGAGTGAGAGGAGGAGGCCCAGACCTTGTCAGAACTGCCAGGGTGCAAGCTGGGGTGCATGGGACTTCTGAGAGAGATGCACTCTTTTTTTCTTCCCTCTATGTTCCCAGACCTTGGCAGAAGGTGTCTGGGACTGCAGTTGCTGTTTCACCATACACGTGCAACCTGTGAAGGTAGGCAAGAGCTAGCTGGAGAGCTGGCGAGACGCTGGGTCCTTAAGACACCGTTCTGAGGCCCACTATCCAGCTATGCATCTGAATTTTCAGTAACATTAGCCAATAAACCCCATTTTTCTTAGATACAAGTTTTCTTTCACTTGTAATCAAAACAGTCCTGACAAACAATTGAAATGGAGAACGGTTTTAACTTACATGTATCTTGGAAGAGGTTTCTCTCATTCTGCTGGTGAGGAGGGGCACAGAAACGTGGGGTGGGGTTGTCAAGTTCTCTGTTAGTTAGCAGTATAGATGGGACCATAACCCAGGGTTCTTACTTTCTCATGGGATGTTCACACTAGACCATGGGAAAAATTCAACACAAGGGACTTGCTTAAAACTTTTAGTTAAACCTTTGCTCCAATTAAAAGATTACTTATTGGTGGGGTGCCTGAGTGGCTCAGTCAGTTAAGCGTCCGACTTTGGCACAGGTCATGATCTCACGGTTTGTGGGTTCGAGCACCACATCTGGTTCTGTGCTGACAGCTCAGAGCCAGGAGCCTGCTTCGGATTCCGTCTCCCCTTCTCTCTCTTCCCCTTCCCTGCTTGCATTCTCTCTCTCAAAAATAAACATTAAAAATATGTTAAAAGATTACTTATTGGTTATTTTCTTTAAAAAAGAACTTCTAAATTAGTATCTTAACTGATCCTTTGCATTGTTACCTCGAATACGGACAACTTGAAAATACAATAAATTTCTTAGAAAGGTGCTTGTGACCTGCTTTAACAACAATAGAAATAGCCCAACAAAATAGCTTAAAATGTTTTATTAAGTATATATAATATTACAGGGTAATATTTACAAAGTTATGTTTTTAAATAAAAAAGTATCTTGGCAAAGATTGCAGATATTCAAAGCTTCAAACGGTGATAAATTGATTTAATACATATAAAAAAAACCTTTAACGGTAACACAGCTGTAAAACAACTTTGGTCTTTAAATCACTGCAAAAAATGGCTACTGACAAATAGCACACCTTTAATTGCTATGGAAAAAAGCCCCAAGAGAGGATCTTGCACATAGCAACACTGGAGTTTTTTTTATTTAGAAATGGTTAATGGATATTTATATGATGTGGGATCTAAATCTCAACAATGGCTTTTTGTAAATAATGCTCCATTTAATAAAAACAGAAATGTTTCTTTCTCTCATCAACCCTGATAACAACACTTTTAAGATTCCATTGATGTTGCCTTACAGAGAAGCTTATTACAAATGCTCTCTTTTTTTTCAAAAGGCTAAATTTATGGGAAAGCTGGTCTTAAATGAGAAGTAAGAGCTGTCAAAAGCCAAAGGCAGGAAAACTTCCTGCTCACTGCTTATCTCTTAAAAGTTACCTGGATTATTATTCCTATTAGCCACAGAAAATGACTTAACAAAGGACCCCACTGGGTGATGGCAGTTAGTGATTCTGAAAATATGACACATGTAAAACTAAAGTTTCTAAACAAACTCTCCATCAAATAAAACATAATAAAAAGATAAAGGGTTGCCCAACAATCATTTCTCCAGTTTCCAATGGCAGGTAAATAAAGGAGTATGCATTTCCATACACATCCCACAGGTCTGTTTTTGAATACCCCCTTTAGGACAAAAAAACATCTAGAAGGTGATACAGAGCTTAATGAGATGGAGGAGTTGAACACATCACTTTTTGAGCTTTATTCATTCAAATCACAATTTGGTCATTTACTAAATTGACTGTAGCATCCCAGAATAACCAATACTCTCAAATTTGGGATAGCCCCATTATTTTCATCTTGACATTCTCAGAAATTTAAACAAAATGGACCTGGAGTTTCCAGGTGAAAAATCATCACCTTTTCAGGTTTTCGGAGCATGTGAAATTTGTTGGAAAAGAAAACTATCTAAATCACTCTACTGAAAATAGTAGGGCATCTACACACAGCTAACTCTCAATCATCGAACCTATGTACTGAACATCTAATGTATGCAAAACACTGCAGGAAGAGAAAGGAAAAAAAAAAAGCTCTTGCCATAACAGAATTTCAACATCAAGTGAGAAGCAAGACAAAAAAACCCACTAGACCTCAGCAGACACACGTGAAGTATTAAGCAAGGTGTTAGATGAAAGAGGGGGGTGGACTACAGAGGAGAGCCAGTAGGGGAGGCAGGGCTCGAGGAGAATGTTTTGAAGGAGACGGAAAAATCAGATTTGGCCAAAAACATTGGAAAGGTTGTTGCAAAAACGACAAGGGGTGTCAGAGAATGTACAATAAATAAAATCGAGTGGAAGAGTCCGTGGCAAAAATTGGGATCACTGAGTTAAAAGCAGGTTGTGTGGGGGAGGAACAGATACGTGATGCTCAAAACTAATGTTAATTCTAATTTGGTGGAACAAAAAAAATCGGGAGCCCACTACACGTCTGATTTAAAGAGAATGACCTGGCCCAATGATGGCCAAGCAAGAGGGCTCCCGCTGATGTGGTCCCTTTTCCAGAGAAGCTGACAACTAGTAAGAGCGAGAGTTGATGTCACCTGGCATCTCTCCTGCTTCCTCTGTGCGTTGTCTAGGGCAGTGAGTGCCTCAAAAGACAGGCAGCATTAAAGAGAACACAAAGGATGGGTGGGTCCCAAGACTGAACCCCAAAGAAATGAGAGTTTATTGCATATTAAAAGGTACAACCTTAGTTTATAAAAAAGTTTACTATAAAGGTTTTCATGCCTTTCTTTTTCTTAATAGAGAATAGGTATCTGGATCGTTTTCAAGTTCATCTGCTTTTCTCCTCCCTTCATCAAAACTGGTTTCTAAAGTAACAAACAATATAGTAAAATATAAATATTTTCAGAGGGAAAAAGAGCAGCAAGAGCCATCAGATTTATATAAAGGAACACAGCTCCCTCTACATATGATAATATTTTGGACAGCAACACACTTAGGAAGGAAAAACAAAAAATTTTTTTTTCAAGAAGAGCTGTCCTCATCGTTTGTTCAGTTTTCTGAGAAGCATCAGCAGGTCATAAAATTGAGGTCTGCCATGGGCAAAACCATTTGGTCCCAACATGAAATATGAAAATTAATTTGGCATAAAAGAGGCACATGGGAACAGTTAGTGGACTAAGAAATAACTATTAGTAATGTAACTACAGATATGAATGTCTTATTAGACAGACAGGAAGAATTACTAGTATTTTTAGAAGGTATTGTGAGCAGTCAAAAAGCTTGGCAAATTACCTAGAAGTTTTTGAAGTTTTAAATGATCAAATATTCGCATCAAATATAATTCCATCCAATAAAGATCTTTTTAAATGTTTTTACTAAGAGCATGAAATTAACATTTGCTCTCCTGTGGGTACCCACTGTTGTCCACACAGAAGATGCACGTGCCTACCTTATACATGTGCGCGCGCGCACACACACACACACACACACACACACACAGAGGGAACCGAGTGCTAATAATCTAAGAGTACTCCAGGTGATCACAACGGTCAGAATGTTAGTTTTCTTCTAATGGGGGTAGGAAACGTGGGGGTTTTGCTTTACTTTCCAATCTTAGGGTAAGGGGCTTACGGAGGCAGGACCACAGGAGGGAGATGATGAGTGTTTATCATGCAACACAGACACAACAGTAACAAAACCACCCTTCCGAGGGCTGGCTTGTTGGCCTGACAGTGACACGTTATATTGCCATGCAGGAGACTCACAGTTCAAATCTCAATCTTGGTTTTTCATGCCCCAGATCAGAAAAGAAGTGAAGAAACATTGTAGATTGTGCCTTCAAATCCGAGGAAGGAAATACATATGTTACAACCATTGCTACTTTTGCTGAAAAGTGTGAACATAGTTCTCTGAAAATAAGTCTGGCTCCTTTCTGCAATGATGCTACCATGTCACGTGTCACGGGACCATGTTCAAAGAGGAGAAAAGGTGCTACATCTTGTACAGCAGAAGCAAATAACAGGAGGACAAGACAGGGTTTAAAGG